>NC_057863.1:105508991-106165658 GCF_019393635.1 Dromiciops gliroides | reverse complement strand
CACAATTCTACCAACAATGCATTAGTGTTCCAATTTTTCCATATTTTCTCCCATGTTTATTATTTTCCTTTTTTTGTCATATCAGCCAATCTGATAGATGGATGTGAGGTGGTACCTCAGAATACAGCCTGTTTTTAAGGCATATTTGGAGAGGTCAACTCACCACCACTTTTGTTCAGTTCTACTCACTTGGGAGTTTTCCCTGATATTAAATATAAATTTAACTATTTGCAACTTTAATTAATTTTCTTGATTCTGCTCTCTAAGGCCAAAAAACCCAAGTCTTTTCTCTCTTCCACATTATATATCTTTACTAACCTGAAGCATTAATATGTCTCTCTGAGTCTTCTCTTGGCTAAACATACCAAGTTCCTTCAATAAGTCCCCATCCAAAAGAAAATCAAGATTCTTCAACATCTTGGATTGAACCTAAAGCATATGCAAGCCCTACTTTTCACTCATATCCCTCTTGTCTCATCCAGGCAGTAACAAAACATTGTCTCAGACATATAAAGCTAAAAAATAAGTTTTCACACAGAGCTCCTGGCATAGTAACAGCATGTTGTCAATTGTTGAAGGAAGAGAATGCTTCTCTAGATTGAGTAAAAAATAATCATCTCTTTCCAGTCCTACTGTATCCAGAACAGCAGGAGAAATGGAGCTGCTCTCATGTAAACATAACAGGTAGCTCCCAGAAATACTTACAACTCAGCTTCAACAGAATGATATGCCTAACAGAGGTATATTAAGTACCCTTAAAAACAGTCTTTTATAGAACCTAGCAGCCTATATTATACTCTACAACACAGGTGCAGTTGTGTGGCTCAAAAGTGATATGGAATAGGGGAAAGAGTCAGAGTCTTGCATTCATATGATTCCAAGTTCTGGCTCTGCCTGCCACTTAGTGGCTACAACATTTTGAAAATCACATTTTGGACACTCAGTTTCTTTAACTGTAAAATGTATGGGATGAGGCAGAATCTAGCTATATCATCACCACCTGCCCTGCCTCTCCTATGTCAACCAAGAGAAATACCAATAGCAGGCAGGAGCTTACCCATATAAACCTCCCTTTAGGATGACAGGAGAGAAACCAGGCTAAAGCACCACCTACTCTTCTCTACCCTTACAGGGCAAGCAGGAGAGAATGACTAAATTTGATATCCCTGGTCCTTGCCCAGCAACAGTATCCCTTGGAGACAGTGAGCTTTATTTTTCATCTGCCACACACTTCTACTCTGACGGATAGTTATTTTCCATCACCTATTTTCAAATACCTATATTAATCAATGGCCATAGAGGAGTAAATGACCACCCCCTCCCAATCTCTTGTTCTCTTATCTGCATCCTCCTCAACCTACTCATTCATGTCCCATTTCAGTCCTGCCCCAACACTTCCACTGTGCTTTCTGTAGTTTCTGGTTTGTTTGTTTGTTTGTTTTTTGCGGGGCAATGAGGGTTAAGTAACTTGCCCAGGATCACACAGCTATAAGTGTCAAGTGTCTGAGGTCGGATTTGAATTCAGGTCCTCCTGAATGCAGGGCCAATGCTTTATCCACTACCCCACCTAGCTGCCCCCTAGTTTCTGTTTTATAGTGAACAAACCACCATGCCTAGTCCCTCTGCCACTTCTTTATTTCTCTCTCTCTCTCTCTCTCTCTCTCTCTCTCTCTCTCTCTCTCTCTCTCCCTCCCTCCCTCCCTCCCTCCCTCTCTCTCTCTCTCTCTCTCTCTCTCTCTTCTTCCCTACATTAGCCCTCATTGAGACCTAGCTCTCCCTTAATGAAACAAATCCATGACCCTCCATTCCACCATGGATTGTACCTTTGCTCACATCCTCTGATGCACTGGTCCTGAAGGAGGATTGGTCCTTGATCCTCAGCACCACCTCCAGACTCTCCCTTCACTAACATCACTCAGCAAGTCTCTTCCTTTGAAGTTTGTTGTACCAAATCTAGATTATAATGGTTTATTCCTTATTGTCTATCCGTCATGTCATTCTACATCCTTTCTCAATGAGTTTAGTGCCTGGCTTATCATCTCCAACTCCCATCCTTATACTAAAGGACTTCAAGATCTCCTTAAATCCTACAGCCTATTCTTTTGCTCCACCTAGGCCATACATAGCTGGATCTCACTATTAACTACAATCGTTTCATTTCTCTAATTAAAAATACTGAAATTTCACTATCTGAATATAACCATTTTTCATGCCATCTTTCCCCATCCCTCATTCTTCCCAAAGCCTTGTTGAGATCTCCAATTACTACTAAGTATTCCCTCAGTACTTTCTCAGGTCATTACTCCTGCTCTGATCTCTTTCCTTTTTCATCTTGGCCCTATTATTCAGCGATTCAATTCTAAACTGTCCTATAATTTTGAATCCCTTTCACCCTTTCCTATGACCTTAGCCCTGGGATTATTCTTACTATCCATCTCCTCCTGTGAGGAACGGGTTGCTAAGTGTAGCTGAAGGAAGTCACATGATGTTGTACAACCTCAATTGGGCCCTCCTTTTACTCCCCCAATTTATTCCTTATATTACTCTCCGAGGAAGCTTCTCCAAACTTCTCCTCGAGGCCCCTTCACATCCTCTGCTGCCTCCTCCTCTCTCGTCTTTGAACTTGATCTCCTACTTATATGTAATTGAAGAAATCAAGAGCCATTCATAATGAGCTCCCTCTGCTCTCCCCGTCATCACAAAACCTTTTGATGTCACCCACATTCTTTCTTCCTTTCCCTTGTTTCTGACAAAGAGAAGATTCTTCTCATTACCAAACCAACCCCACTGAAGTTACCTTTTAACCCATCTCCTATAGCAAATTGCAACCTCAAAAATCTCTTCTCTCTAATTTTAATCTCTCCCTATCTACTAGCTCTTTCCCAACTGCCTTTAACCATGCACAAGTCTCCCCATCAATAAAAATATCTCCACCAGACCTTAGCATCCCCTCATCCAATCATCCAATATTCTCCACTCCTCTTCTTATCCTCACTCCTAGAAAAAAAAATACACACACACACACACACACACACACACATATATATATATATATATATATACTCACTGTTTCCATTCTCACTCATTCGTCAACCTATTCCAATCTAGTTTTTTTTTTTACCTTATCACTCAAATGAAACAGCTCTCTCCAAAGTTAGCAGTGATCTCTTAATTTCCAAATTTGATTTTTGTTTTGTTTTGTTTTGTTTGTTTCAGTCTCAACTTTCTTGAACTATCTGGTGTATTTGCTCTGATGACCACCCTCTGCTCCTGGATATACACCCTTCTCTGGGCTTCCATTTAACTCATTCCCTATTTATCTGACTGCTCTTTCTCAGTCTCCTTTGCTGATTTATCAACCAGATCATGAATTACTGTGGATGTTCCCTAAGACTCTTTCTGTCCTAAGTGTTGTTCTCTTCTGCTTCTAAAAAGCCTCTACTGTCAACTTCATAGCTCATTATCATCATTCCTGTTACTTAATCCTAGAGTTCTCCAGCATCCTGAGGATTTGATAAGTAAAACTGGATGTGTTGCTGGATTTATTGAGAGGCTGAGACCTTTGCTTCCAGTGAGTAAAGTTGTTATTGCTGTTGCTTATCTTTCATTATGAAAGAGGACCATAATATATGTCATGACTTGCATTGAATTGGATTTAGGTGAGGAAGGACTGCACAAGGTCACCAACCTCACTCTTTCCTCCAAAGCCATCTAGGTCCAGTGGCAAGCTATACATCAGGATGACTGGAGATGGCCCCAGATGTTTTAAGGCAATTGGGGGCTAAGTGACTTGCCCAGGGTCACACAGCTAGTAAGTGTCTGAGGTAAGATTTGAACTCAGGTCTTCATGACTTCAGGGCCAGTGCTTTATCCATTGTGTCACTTAGCTGCCCCAGTATGTAAAGTGGCATGTGTTAAACCACTAAGTTGAATGTTTAAAAGAGAGAATTTTTGCTCAAAATTTTCTGTCAGATTAAAAGACCAATATTTAGGAGAGGGAAAAAAGTGAAAATGATTCCCAGAGAGAATTATCAATAACAAGGAGGAAAAAAATTTATTTTCTTGCTGCCTCTCTTCCTCCCCCCCTTCCTTCTTTTCTTCCTTCTTGCATTCTTTCCCCATTTGTTCCCTCCCCTGCCTTCCTTCCTTCCTTATTTTCTCTCTCCTTTCTTACTTTTTTCCTCCCACCCTCCCTTCCTTTGTTCCTCTCTCCCTTATTTCCTTCCTTTCTCCCTCCCTGTCTTCTTTCCATCTTTCCTCCCTTCCCTCCTCCCTCCTTCCCTTCTTTCCTTTCTTTCTCCTTCTATCCATCCCTTCCCACCTTCCCTTCTTCCCCCCCTTCCCTCCTTCCTCCTCTTTGTTGCCACCACTACTAGATACCATTATCCACCATACATGGCTTGCCTTCCTCCTACTAGAAGTGCCCACTTTCCTACAGTCAACGCTAATGCTTTGTGCATTTTCCCATGCCTCTTTGACCCACCAAATTCTGGGAAATGTAGTATTTGCTATTCTCCAATTAATAGATATATACATATATGCAATGCATATACATATACATACACATGCATATATACACACATCTTTATCATCTATATCTATATATTTATATCTATATCTCTCTACTCCTTCCTACCCCAAAGGGAGATGGGTAAAAAGAAGCAATAGACTTTATATGTACCTACTATATGGTATTCTAGCTCTGATAGTGGCATCAAGATATGTTTTATAAATAAGCTTAGCTATTCTCTATAATATTGACCTCAAAAGTTTAGGTATGTGCTTCTCAAATATCCCTAAATATCCTTAACAATATGATAATATGATGAATCTATAATCTAGGAGTTCATCTAAACCTTTAATCCTTTCTCTATCTCCAGCCTGAACAGATTTTGTGAATAATTAGTTACATCTGTTTTACTACCCAATGTACAAAATGTATCCAAACAATTAGCATTTCCTTTAATTAGTGCTTTATAATGTGCATTTATCAGTATATAAAAGTGCCTGATAAAAGCATGAAATTCCACAATCATTCTTAGGCATTTGACAACAAGCATTTATTAAGTAAATACTATTTGCAGAGTACTATCCTAAGCAATGCAGTAGCTAGGTTGCACAGTGTACATAGAGCACATGGCCTGGAGTCAAAAAAGACTCATCTTTGTGAGGTCAAATCTGGCCCCAGACACTTACAAGATGTATGACCCTGGGCAAGTCACTTAACACTGTTTGCCTCAGCTTCCTCGTCTATAGAATTAGCTGGAGAAGGAAATGGCAACCCACTCTAGTATCTTTGACAAGAAATCCCCAAATGGGGTCGTGAAGAGTTAGTCAGGACTTAAATGATTAAATAACAACACCAACAAATGCTAAGTGATGAAAGGCATATACAATTGAGTTCAAGCACAGTCCCTAACTTTACTGAGCTTACAACCTAATAGGTAGGACATCAACAGAGAAATTTAAAATATTTAATATTACATGATAAATGAGTTCAAAAAAGACTTTAGAACTTTGAACAATACAAATTATAAACTATGGGTCCAAAGGATGGAAGATAAAAAATCCCAACCATTTCCTAAGCCAGAGGTATGTTGCACTCAAAATACAGATTGAGACAAACATTTTTGGACATACTATCTCTTCAAAGATGCCTCCGAGATCTATATATCAAGTACAAATCTCTCCCTTGAGCTTCAGTTGCATATCACTAATTTCCTACTGAACATTTCAAATTGGATGTTCTGGAAACACTTCAAACTCAACACGTCCAAAAGGACTCTATCTTTCATCCCAACCAAACTTCCCTATTGCTATTGAAGGCATCACTATTTTTCCATCTCCCAAGCTTGTAGCCTTAGCATCATTTTTGACTCCCCATTTGCTCTCAGCCTACATATCCAATCAATTGCCAAAACTTGCCATTTCTCCCTCGACATCTCTCACACATAAACCCTTCTTTCTACTCACAAACCTGCCACCTAATATGAGGTCCTCATTATTCCTCAGAGGAATGAGACCTCATAGGACTATAACAGACACCTTGGGATTTCTATTGACATTGGGGGACACGACTTACACCAACCATATAATATGCATGATAACTACCTTTTCTTGTGCATTTTACTTTGGGGAACATGATTTAGTAGACAATATATCTGACTCAGTATAATAACAAACACTTTCTATAATGGGTTTCTATAGTTATTACTCTTAAAGTCTAACTTTTTCCTTGGGCTAAAGAAATCTGATAAAGGCAAAAAAACAGTCAGCTTTTCTTTAATCTTTCTAATACCTAATGGAAATCTGTGTGCCTGACTGTGGCTGATTAGACCAATACAAACTCAAAAGATTCTACCATAAGTTGGGCACAAAAAGTTCATATGAATATTTCTTTGTGCTGGGGCTACAAAGAACTATAAGAAAAAGTACCTGCCCTCTAGGGGTTTGTAATCTAGGCAGTGAGATAAGATAGGAAGATGTGTTGCTGAAAATATTTTAGATACACAGGTGGATCTGCAGGCTTTAGCTGGAAGGCTTATTTGCATATATTAAATAAAATTATAGCTGAATGAGACTCATCTGTATTAATCATAATCTCTTTGACAACTGACTATTCTCAGACATTAGCTATTTCCCCTAGTACTCATAAAGCACTAATAACTGTATCAGAACTATAGAGGTTGCATCTAGTATGCTTCCTTAACTCAATGATGTTGCTAGCCATAAATGTGAAGTCTTAAAGATTTCCAAATTAGCTGATGCTATGTCACGCCAGATTTACTTCTGTCTCCTATTTGAGGGTTTAAAAGTCACTCTACATGCGTGCGTGAGCACACGCGCACACACACACACACACACACACACACACCTTTCCCTGACTAAGGAATTCAGTATCACATCAATGGCTGTAGGAAAACACTGTCCTTCCAGAGGTTTATAATAATTTATAGCTTTTCAACTTCATACTTCTCACTAGTCAACTCTTTAGATACCTTTAGTTAAAAACTAGCCTTTTCACATTCATTTCTTCATGGATTTGATAATAGCTGGCAAAGACCAAAAATCAGATTCATTAAGGCCAAATGCCTTTAGTTTAACAGAAGCATTAGCTTTATCAAGGAAAATGGTGTTTCTTTGAATTTAAAGTGTAAAACATATCCTATTTGGATATGAAAGTTGGCTTGTATTTTATTTTATTTTCAAAGATTATTTACACTTTGCCAAAAGAGCTGTTTTGGTGTATGTAACTCCCCAGACTTTTCAGGGCCCATTACATTTGTGGGATCATAGAAACAGATATGGATGAGAGCTCAGAGTTCCTAAGTTCCTAAATCCAGAGCTGAAAGAAACGTCAGAGGATATCTAATATAACTATCTCATTTTATAAATGAGGAAGTAAATACAAGAGGGGTGAATTAACTTGTCCAGGATCACACAAGGAAGAGACAGAGCTGAGATTTGAACCCAGGTCTGCTCACACCAAATCCAGTGCTCTTTCCATTATACCAAGATACCTCTTCTCGGTATTACATGCCTATTGAGTTGAAATGAATTGAACTGAATTATTGAATTGAACTGATCTGATCACAGAGCCTAGCTACAGGACAGAACCCACAGTATGGACCCACTAAGGTCTTGGTTGGCATCCTGAAATACAAATGCAGCACCCTCCATGGCACTGGACCAAGATGAAAGGTTTATCTCCTTTTGGCTTATTATTCAAGGCATACATAAAGTAGCAGCCAGAAGCTTTGGAGTTTTCTAAAGACTGCACAAAGGAGGAGGGAGGGCTAAAAGAGACAGAAAATAGAGGAGGGAGGAGGTTGAGCCCAGACGCCTTTGCTATAACACCACCTGTCA
This sequence comes from Dromiciops gliroides, assembly GCF_019393635.1. Taxonomy (NCBI): domain Eukaryota; kingdom Metazoa; phylum Chordata; class Mammalia; order Microbiotheria; family Microbiotheriidae; genus Dromiciops; species Dromiciops gliroides. The sequence continues at coordinate 106,157,792 of NC_057863.1, read as the reverse complement.
AGGAACATTATGTTGCCAGCATATATCCACCTTCCTTACATTAAGATGATGCTTGCAGAGATGAATCCGACACGAGCTGTAGCAGCCATAGATGCTGCATTATGATAAGGGTTTAATGGACATGGACATTATAGTCAAGCACTAATGGGTGACAGCTTCAATTCCATGCCAGAAAAGGCCTTTAATTAAGATTTACAAGAACAGATACTGTAAGTTAATATGAAATGATAGTTAGGAATGGTCTAAAATGGAGATGACTAATGGTCCCAGTGGCAATGTAACTAACCCTCACTCTAACCTCTGTGATTAAGGAAAGACACCAAATCAGGATTTTTGCAGCTCTGTCACAGGAGATGGAGCAGCAGAAACCCAGGCATAGTTCAAGCTCAGCACAGAGAGCTGACAAGTGCCACGTTCCTTGCCTAGGTGATGAATGCACATATCATAGGGCTCTGTGTCCCACTGGCTTTGGATAATCAGAAGCCATTATTTCCAGCAGCAGCAATGCCCAGTGGAGCTTTCATTTCTTCTCCTGTAATGCCAAACCTGTTATCTGACCCTATACCTCAAGTTCCCTCATCCATAGGCAGGGTCAAAAAATGATTCTCTGTTTGGCTCATAGGAACAGGACTCTTGTGGGTCCAGGTTAATGCCAGGTTTATTAACTGATCTGGCAACTGGTCCCCACAGACATGGCCTCAGCCTGGCCCAGGGGACATTGCCAGGGCTTTCACAGCTGCATGGAGAGGGTGGAGTCTCACATCTCTTTGTAGCAGATGCATACAGAAAGGAAATGCCTAACAGGTGTGGCTTTTATAGGTCTGGGCTGAGGGTTCAACCTTCATTTCCTTTGGCAGAAATCTGTGAGTAAAGAGGAGAGAATAAAGGACTAAGCATAAAACTAGATAAATAGAAAATATTATATCTGCATGTCTTTTGCAACTTGTAAAGAAAGTCAAAAATTGATTTTTTCTGTCAACTGTACATGCTCAGTCTTGATGGACGCATATGCCAAATGTCCAAAATCCGGCTGTCAAATGATGTTTTTCTCCTCCAGCAAGGATACAGAGAATCACAAAATACCAAGTTGAAAGAGTTTTCAGAGGTCAGTTGGCACAAATGATAAAAACAATTTTTAAAAAAGAGAATGCCCTATTAACCCTGACATTATGAAAGAAAAAAAAACGTTGTTAAAGCATTTCACTAGAACCAATCAGATATGAGTGCTTTTATTGGTAATTCTGGAATTAATCTTTCGTGTCTTCTAATTAGCCCTCCAGTGTAACATGGTGAATAAAGAGCTGGCCTCCTAGTCTGAAAGATGTAGGTTCAATCCCTGCCTTTAACATATACTGGCTATATATGAAAAAATGCTCTAAATCTCTAATGATTAGAGAGATGCAAATTAAAACAACTCTGAGGTACCACCTGACACCTATCAGATTGGCTAAAATGACAAAAAAGGAAAATAATAAATGTTGGAGAAGCTGTGGGAAAATTGGAACACTAATCCATTATTGGTGGAGCTGTGAACTGATCCAACCATTCTGGAGAGCAATTTGGAATTATGCCCAAAGGGCGATAAAGCTGTGCACACCCTTTGACCCAGCAATACCACTTTTGGGTCTTTTTCCCAAAGAGATCATGGAAGGGGGAAAGGGACACACATGTACAAAAATATTTATAGCTGCTCTTTACGTGGTGGCAAGGAATTGGAAGTTGAGGGGGTGCCCATCAATTGGGGAATGACTAGACAAGTTGTGGTATATGAATACAATGGAATACTATTGTGCTATAAGAAACGACGAGCAGGAGGAGTTCAGAGAAACCTGGGGGGTCTTGCGTGGGCTGATGATGAGTGAGATGAGCAGAACTAGAAGAACACTGTACACAGTAACATCAACATTGAGTGTTGATCTACTGTGATGGACTATATTCTTCTCACCAATGCAATGACACAGAAGAGTTCCAGGGAACTCGTGATGGAAGAGGATCTCCAAATCCAGGAAAAAAAAAAGAACATCAGACAGTAATCATCAAAAATCAAAAAGAATAAAACCAAAATATTTTTTCATTTGGATACCTTAAATTTGGGGGGGGGAACAAGTAAATTATTTTCCTGGTAATTACAGTATTCTATGCAGAACAGAATCCATTTTTAAATCCTTTACAGTGAGGTTTTGTAGCAAACATCACTGAATATTGCAGATTAAAAGGATCTTAAATTTCTAGCCTAAGCCCCAAATTTCGTTGATAAGGAAACTGAGACCCAAATATATGAGGTGATTTGACCAGTTAATAGCCAACCTAGGACTAAAATTCCTGGATGCCAAATCAGGGATTTTTCTTTTAAATCATAGGATACCTCTCCAAAATTTCCATCCCAACAGAATGTATGGTACTTTTCTTATCAAAATGACAAGTATGAGCTATAGGCAATGAAAAGTCAAGTACCACCTACAGCTCCTTCATTTACAAATACATTCGATTTTACACTAAGTAACTCTCTTTACAACTTTGTGAATTGTCTAGTCTTTTGTAGTTTGGAAGCCTAACTCCATTTTGCCAAGTATAAAAATCCCTACCTGCAGCTTACCTGAGTCTTCAGTCATTATACAGGTTTTTTTAGATATTACTGACTGTTAATTTTCAAGGCACAATTACACTGAAAAGTTAGCAATAATAACCACAAATTCATGAACTGTGAAATTGGTGCACTGAAATAAATTGCACTAATTTGCCTCAAGAGTTGAGCACTGCCAACTGAATCCTCCTAACATGAACTACAAGATAATAAAAAACACTCATTTGCGATACTGCTCAAAAAAATAAGGATTCAGGGTTTGGAAGTGGCTCATCCAATCAGAAATATTTAGATGTGACCATCAAAAATGCACAAATTGCAAGAAAGAGGAATTAGGTGACTGGGGAGGTAAGTGAGAGAGCTAGCCATCTCAGTTGAAGGTCTCTGGCCTTCTATGAATAGCTATGAAATGTGGTAAACCCCACAGGTCATTTTGTGGACTTCCTTGTATAAAATGAGCTGAATATTTCAGTCCAGTTAATCCTGGAATCTTGCCCTCATCACAAACAAAGGCCACCTCTCTTGGCTCCTGCTGGATGTTTTAGAGAGTTGGGCTGACTTACACTGGCACTGAAAATGAACTGTAGTTTCACCACTCCAAGTTTGTCTTGAAGAGCATTAATGAGGCCAAGGAAGGAAAGCTTGTTTTGCCATCATTGGTGCTGTGTCTGTCTGCTGGAAAAGGGACTGGTTTGATACCTTTCAGCTCTTCAGGAATGTGTGCCATTTTCCAAAGGAGCATTGCATTTAGAGAAGAGAATAAAAATGCCACATGTAGATATAGCACATTCTTCCCCCTTTAAAACACATAAAATGTGATACTGAAGCCATCTGTCCCTGCTGCCTTTACTGATTTTAAATCGGCTCTAACCCATTCAGTTTCCTAAGATGTTAAATTACCATAGATGGCTTCTATTCCTCCATCTTTAATAGCTGGGGTCACACAAAGGCTATTTTTCTCTTGTCTAAATTGCTATTTACAAGATCAGGCTTACCAAGATTATACTATATTTTAAAATAAATGCTTGAATGTAAATTTACCCATTTGGAGATTTGGTATCCCAAAAAATAAAAAATGTTCTCACAAAAATTACCAAATTCAAAAGGAGAAAAAGGAAAGGAGAGAGAGAGAGAGAGAGAGAGAGAGAGAGAGAGAGAGAGAGAGAGAGAGAGGGAGGGAGGGAGGGAGGGAGGGAGGGAGGGAGGGAGGAAGAGTGGAATAGATACATAGACAGAGACAGAGAGAAAGTAAAGAGGGAGAAAAGAACCAATATTTTAAGGAGGAAATAAACCAACTCAGCATAGCATCCTTGTAAAATGCCCAGATTTTCCTCATTTCAAGGTGTTCCTAAGGTATTTTGGTCATTATAGTTATATTTTATGTTCTCTCTGGTTATATTAGTTAGTATAGAGGTATTTGATGGGGGGAAGAGGAGTAGAGAGGTAATGAGAAATTGCAAATAATGCTTTAAATGCTCAAAGGAAAAAAAATATTTCCTATCCATTTATTCAAAATATCTCAACATTTAAGTTATATGATTTTTTTTAAAAGTAAACAACAATACTATGAAATTCTAGGGCCTAGGCTTCTTCAATTATATTAAGGGCAGCCAAATTAGACTTTTCATGCATCAATATATCTGTGACAACCTCAGAAAGATTGTAATAAAATATAGGAATAGAAAAAATGAAACAGAGAAAACTTCATCATGTTTTAGGAGTCCTATAGGACTTCAGGTGTCTTTAGAGAAAAACAAAGAAGAAAGAAAATATGTTAGATGTATGGCATGAAGGGAAGGGATTGGGAGTAGGATGAGGAGGAGAAGGAGGGATAGAGTCCGTAATCTTTAACTAGCACATTGGATGGCATATATTAATGCCTGTATTCTCTAGATCAGAGGTGATAACCCTTTTTAGTGTCATGAACCCCTTTGGCAGGCTTATGAAGCCTATAGATGTTTTTTCTCTTTTTAAATAGAATTTTATTTTATTTTTTCCAATTACATGTAAACATAGTTTTCAACTTTCATTTTTGTGAGATTTTGAGTTCCAAATTTTTCTCCTTCCCACTCTTCCCTTCCTCCTCCACTGGACAGAAAGTAATCTGATATAGGTTATACATTACAATCTTGTTAAATATATTTCTACATTAGTCGCATTGTGAGAGAAGAATCAAAACAAAAGGAAAAAAACACAGGAAAGAAGAAAAAAGATGAAAATGGTATGTTTGAATCTGCATTCAGACTCCATAGTTCTTTTTTCTGGATTCAGAGTGTTTCCATCATGAGTCTTTGGGCATTGTCTTGGACCATTGTATTGCTGAGAAGAGTTAAGTCTATCACAGTTAGTTGATCATCTCACAATGTTGTTGATACTGTGTACAATGTTCTCTTGGTTTTGCTCACTTCACTCAGCATCAGTTCATGTAAGTCTTTCCAGGTTTTTCTAAAATCTGCCCGCTCATCGTTTATTATAGCACAATAGTATTCCATTCATTACATTCATATACCACTACTTGTTCAGCCATTCCCCAATTGGTGGGCATCCTCTTAATTTCTAATTCTTTGACACCACAAAAAGAGCTGCTGTAAATATGTTTGTATGTGTGGGTCCTTTTCCCTTTAGTGTTCCAATTTTCCCACATCTTCTCCAACATTTGTAATTTTCCTTTTCATATTAGCCAATTGGATAGTTGTGAGGTGGTACCTCAGAGTGGTTTTAATTGGCATTTCTCTAATCAGTATGGCTGTAGATAGCTTTAATTTCTTCATCTGAAAACTGTTCATATCCTTTGACCATTTGGGTAATGATGTTTTTTCTTAATAATGTTTTAAACATATAAAAGATTTTGATAAATGGATTTCAATTTAATTGGTTTCCTTTGTCATACTTTTTTATTTTATGCATTTAAAAACATTATTCTGAGAATGTCATAGACTTTACCAGAGGGAGCTAGATTGTGCACTGGGCCTAGAGTCAGGACAGCCTTAGTTCATATCCAGCCTCACCCAAAAAATATATGTAAAATGTGATTCCTAGATAGGTGATTGTAATAACACATATTTAATAACAAATATTTTATTTCTTATATCTGTGCAAATAACCTTAAGTAGATATTATCATTTTACTTAGAAATAAAATGCTTTCATTCTACTATCTCTATTTTCCTTGCCATACAAGAAAAAATGCACTATTAATTAATGTAGCTAGATCCCTTGAGGTCTTCTTATGTTCCCTTTCATGCTACAAAAACAGAAATAACTAAACGTAGTTGTGACATTCAATGGTTGAGATGGCCTTAGGCTGTAAGTGCAAACATGGCAAATTATCTATGATGCCCAAACTCCAGGACAAATCCCTGATGTTAACTTGCTGTCTGTCTTACCTTGGACAAGTAACATCCTCTGGAGAACTCAAGTTCCACATCTATCAAATGAGGGAGTTAGATGACAACAAAAGTCCTTTGCAGTTATAACATGTATATCCAAAGAGAAGATTTTTAGAGGACATAGGCAGATTTCTGAGTTGTTGTTGCTTTTTAAATCATTAAAATCTAAACTTAGGGGAATTGAGAACTGACAGCACCAGGCCAACAACTACCAACTAACAGAAACTATGCCTGATTTCCCCAATCTTGCATCCTAGAGCAATAGTTGAATCTCCCCTACAAAGCAAACTTAGTTTGAACAAAGACTACAAACTACACTGATCACATAGTTTAGACAAACCATCTTCATTAAATGACATTTTGGACACTTCCCTTGACATGCCAGAATATAGAGATTAGCTGAGAATCTTTTTTCTTATTCCCAACATGCCCTTAATAATAACAGTAATAACTAAAACTAGAAATCAATTCCATTTATCAAATATTAAATGAATATTAAATTTAATAATATTTTAAAATAAGCATCTATTAGGTGCCAAGAACAGTGCTAGATGGCAAGCAGTACAAACAAGACATGATCCCATTCTTCAAGGACCACACAGTTTGCAAAAAAGCTTTTCATTTGATCCTCACAACAACCTTAGGAGATAGTGATATCTCACTTTATATAGTGATATTCCCACTTTATAGATGAGAAAATTGAAGCACAGAACCGTTAAACGATTTACCCAGAGTCACACAGCTAGTAAGTATCTGAGGCTGGTTTGAAGTCTTCCTGAATCCAGGTTCAATACTCTATCCCCTACACCTACAACTTACTATCCCAATCATCTTCCCCTTGGGCTTCTCAGGAAACTTGTTTGCACCAGGCCCTACAAAAGCCAAACATTCAGTGAGTGCTGAGCAGGGCCCTAAAGGATATTTTGAAGGCCATGAAGATAGATGATAATCAAACTCAACAAGTCTAATTGACATCAGAAAGTAACTTAAATGCATTTGATTAATTAATGTTTTTAAGCCCTCTACCAGGAAAAGTACCCTAGAATTATTAATGCTATTAATAGCATGCATGATCAGTGACTATAATGTGATCTTCTTTAGCTAAAGAGCAAATCCACTCACCATGCTATTAGAATTAAGGACAATTACACACAGGCAGGTGCACTGGAGCTATTTTTCTTTTTAATCTTTAATGTGCTCCAAGGAACCTCAGTGACGATTCTGAAGTAAAAGACTGAAATAAATGTGATATTCATCTCTAAGAGAGAGGTAGGTTTTACCTACATCTAAAAACATCCATTACAGACCAAACCTCCCATGGTAACCTGGTACTGGAGGAATAGTGACAAACCAACCCAAGCTTTAGTGAAAACCCAATATCTAGGTATCAGATGATGTCACTTATTTTCTTCCTTTAACTCCACCCAATAAATAAAACCTGGGAAACAGATAAGACAAGGTATTATGATATTGATTTGCTAAAATGCAAGTGACCGACCATAAATGAAAACAAGGCATACTTTAAAATTTTTAATATGCTTAGACACTGGCTTTCTTAGATCCATACCCAATTATAATTTCTTTTTCCTTATCTCAAGTTTATTTAGAATCATAATCCTAAAGCTAGAAGTGACTTTGGAGATCAGATGATCCTCTTGTTCTAGTTCCATTCCAACCCCTTTCTTATTATAGTTAAAGAAATTATGACCCTGACGTAGATAGCAGAATGGATTAGAAACCATATCCAACAAAATGTTGTTTAAAAGAAACACATTTTAAACAGAAAGCCACATACAAAGTTAAAATAAGGGACTAAAGCAGAATCTATTATGTTTCAGTTGAGGTTAAAAAAAAAAGGTAGAAGTAGTAATTATGATCACAGAAAAACAAAAGCAAAAATCTACCTAATTAAAAGAGATAATGAGGGGAACTAAATTTTCCTAAAAAGTACTGCAGACAATGAATTAATATAAACATTAAACACATATGTACTGTGTTGAGATAATGGAATGTGATAGATGAGATTTTGCAGATACTCAGGGGCCCACCTGGAGATTTATTTAAACTGATTGAAATGGATAAGGCGATTGACTGCTGACTAGATTACTGACTTCTAGTTAACTAGATTGTAAGCACATCTGGCTGGTACTTAAGGGTACTTAATGAATTTGAATGACACTAGCCAATCAGCTTGAACATCCTCTCATTTCTGGGAGGGGATGATGAAGCAGGAAGCAGAGACTGGGGACTTGCTTCTGTCTCTTTGGCTGCAAGAGACTGGCATGGTAGCAGAGGACTTCAGAAGTGGGAGCTAGGGAAGATTAGGATTTCCAGGTTATAGGAAATCTTTTCTCAGTCTTTCTCTTTCTTTTACTATCTTTCAATAAACCCTTAAAAACCTAAACTCATTTATCAGTGATTTTAGTCAGTTTCCCCACAAAACTGGGGGGACAAATTAGAACCCACATTTAGAATATTAAATTACACAGTACCAAATGACATAGCATCCAAATTCTTAAAGGAAAAGCCAAATGAACTACTGGAGGAAACAGTAAAACTATACTAGTGGAAGACCTCAAGTTTCCCCTCTCAGGGCTAGATAGATCTAACCATAAAAGTAATAAGAAGAAAATCAAGAAGATGAATAGAAGTTTAGAAATGACAGGCCTCTGTAGAAAACTGAATAGAAATAGAAGGGAGCATACCTTTTTCTCAGCTATACGAGGCACTTTCATAAAAATTGACCATGAATTAGGATGTAAAAATCTCACAACCAAATACAAAAAAGCAAAACTACTAAATGTGTCCTTTTCAGACCACAATGCAATTTTTAAATTACATTCAATAAAGAACCCTAAAAGCATAGAGTTTTTTTGTTTGTTTTGAGGGGTTTGGGGGGGACGGGCAGGGCAATGAGGGTTAAGTGACTTGCCCAGGGTCATACAGCTAGTAAGTGTCAACTGTCTGAAGCCGATATTTGAATTCAGGTCCTCCTGAATCCAGGGCCAGTGATTTATATACTCTGCCACCTAGCGGCCCCAAAAGCATAGATTAAAAATTAATTGGAAACTAAATAAACTAATCCTAAAGAATAAGAGAGTCAAAAAATAAATTCTAGAAACAGTAAATAATTTCATTAAAGACAATGAAAACAATGAAAGAACATGGCAAAATTTATGAGATGCAGCCAAAGCAGTACTTAAGGAAAATGCATATCTCTTAATGTGTGCATTAATAAAAGAGAGAAATAACAAATAAATAAATTGGGAAAGCAAATAAAAGACATAGATATAGAATAAACTTTAAATTGCTAATTAAACATCAAAACAGGAATTCTGAATACCAAAGAAGAGATTAATAAAGTTGAATGTTAAAAACAAAAAAAAAATAAACAAATGAATAAAAGTACATGCTGGTTTATGGGGAAATATTAAAAATAGATAAATCATTCATTAATTTGATTTTTTTTAAGAAAGAAAATCAAATTGCCAGTATCAGGAATGAAAAGAGAGAATGGACCATCAATGAAAATTAAATTAAAACAATTATTAGGAGATATTTTTCATTATTACATGACTTTCCAATAAGATCAGTGGTGAAGCCATTATCATTGCTATTATTCAATACTGTACTAGAAATGCTAGCAATAAGACAAGAAAAAGTAATTTAAGAAATAAGAACAGGTGATAAGGAAACAAAATTATCACTCTTTGCAGATGATATGAAAGTATACATAGAAAACTGGGAAGCATCAAATAAAAATCTAATTGAAGTAATGAACAACTTTAGCAAAGTTGCAGGATACAAAATAAACCCATATAAATCATCTGCATTTCTATATACTACCAACAAAACACAGCAGAAAGAGATAGAGAAATTCCATTTAAAATAACTGCAGAAAATATAAAATACTTGGGTGACTATCTGCCAAGACAAACCCAGGAAGTATATGAACATAATTACAAAATACTTTTCATAAAATACAGATTTAAACAACTGGAGAAATATTAATTGTGGGGCAGCTAGGTAGCACAGTGGATAAAGAACCACCCTGGATTCAAGAGTACATGAGTTAGGGGCAGCTAGGTGGCACAGTGGATAGAGCATTAGCCCTGTATTCAAGAGGTCCTGAGTTCAAATCCAGCCTCAGACACTAAACACTCACTAGCTGTGTGACCCTGGGCAAGTCACTTAACCCCAATTGCCCCACCAAATAAAAAGAAAAAAGAAAAGAGTACCTGAGTTAAAATCCTACCTCAGAAACTTGACATTAACTAGCTGTGTGACACTGGGCAAGTCACTTAACCTTCATTGCCCAGAGAAAGAAAGAAAGAAAGAGAGAAAGAGAGAGAGAGAGAGAGAGAAAGGAAGGAAGGAAGGAAGAAAGGAAAAGAAAGAAATATTAATTGTTCATGGGTAAACCAAGCCAACATAAAAAAGGACAATTCTACCTAAGTTAATTTACTTATTTATTGCCATATCAATCAACTATCAAAGAATTATTTTATAGATCTAGAAAAAGCATGATCAAGACTCATCTGGAAGAACAAATGGTAAATAATATCAAGGGAAACAACAACTTAAAATGTGAAGGAAGGTAGGCTAGCAGTACCAGATCTCTAATTACAAAGCTATAATCATCAAAATAATTTAGTGCTAAGAAAAAAGAGTAGTAAATTTGTAGACTAGATTAAGTATACAATACATAGTAGTAAATGACCATAGTAATCTAGTAAATCTTATAAATGCAAAGATCCCAGATTTTGAGGCAAGATCTCACTATTAAACAAAAATTTCTGGGGAAACTGGAAAGTACTTTGGCAAAAATTAAGCATAGACCAATATCTCACTCTGCATACCAATTTAAGATCAAAATGGGTACATGATTTAGACACAAAAAAGGGAAAGCATAAGTAAATTAGGGAAGCATGGAAAATTTTTACCTGTCAGAAATATGGACGAGGGAAGAGTTTATGACCAAATAAGAGATAATAAAGAGGATCACAAGATGTGAATGGATAACTTTGATTAAATGAAATTTAAAAGTTTTTGCACAAACAAAACCAGAGACAGCCAAAAGTAGATGAAAAGTAGGAAACTAGGGGTAAATTTTACTGCAAGTTTCTCTGATAAAGGCTTCATTTCTCAAATATGTAAGGAACTAAAATAAAATTTATTTTAAAAATTAATATTTATAAAAAATAAAGAGTCAAAGGGAAATGGTCAAATAGGAAGTTTTCAGAAAAAATAAAAACTATCAATAATTATATGAAAAAATTCTCTAAAACATTATTGATTTAGAGGAATGAAAATTAAAACAACTCTGAGTTACCTTCTCATACCTATAATATTGGCTAACCTGACAGAAAAAGAAATCATGATTATTGGAGGGAATGATGGAAAAATGGGGAAATAATACATTTGGAAACTAATGCTGGTAGAGTTATGAACTATTCCAAATAATCTGGAGAACAATTTGGAAATACGACCAAAGGAATATAAAACTGTTCATACCCTTTGACCCAGCAATATCAACTAGGTCTGTATCCCAGTATCAAAGAAAAAGGACCTAAATATGCAAAAATATTTATAGTAGCTCTTTTGTAGTAGAAAAGGACTGGAAATTGGAGAGATACCCATCAAATGGTGAATGGCAGAACAAGTTGTGGTATATAATTGTGATAGAATACCATTGTGCTATAAGATTGTGAGAAGACTGGGTTCAGAAAAACCCTGAAAGACTTATATGAACTGATGCAAAGTGAAGTGAGCAGAACCAGAAGAACATTCTACATAATCACAGCAATAGTATAATGATGATAAAAGATGAAAAACAGCTACTCAGATCAGTACAATTCAAGACAATTCTGAGAGACTTATGATGAAAAATTATGTCCATACCCAGAATAAGAACTAGTGAACTCTGAGCAAAAATTAAAGCAAAATTTTTCACTTCACTTTTCTTACTTTGAGGTTTTTTGGCAACAAGACTAAAATGAAAATATGTTTTTCATGCTTTCACATATATCATTGATATCATTTGGCTTGATTTCTCAATGTGGGGGGAGGGAAACAATTAGGAATTCAATATTTTTTAATATTTTAAATATTATATCTCCAACAAGATAAATGACTTACTCAAGGTCACACAAGTAGTATGCAACACATCTAGGATTTCAACCCAGTAATATGAGTTCCTTGAGGCAGAGACCAGTTTTTGTTTTTTTCTTTCTAAAATATAGCACCAAGCCTGGCACATAGTAGGCACTTAACAAATGATGATTAGTTTAATGAATGCATATAAATTGGGTGCCCTTCCTACTGCTTCACACAAATTTCTTCTTGATTAATCACTGTTACTGATGTCCTTATGAAAATGAAGTTGTTTTAGGTACTTCAGAGTATGGAAACAAGTATGCAGCATGGAAGGTATTCTCAAGCAATGGCCATGTCCATGTCCTATACAGTTCTTTGCAACACAATAAGTGCAAAATATTTGTGAACTGAATAAGTAAATTAATAAGATGTATTACATGGTGTACATTATATGGTGTACATTATTTTTATCACGCAGTCTATATTATGGCCAATCTGACCAACTTGGTATCTGCTTTGCACAACATTCCGTCTCACATCTCCGTGCCTTTGTAAAGGGAATCCCAGTGCCAAGAACATACTCTCTCCTTACTTCATAACATATCCAGCTTTCTTCCAGGCCTAACTCATGTGCTACTTGCTACGTGAGGCCAATCTAGATCCCCTCCATTGCTAGTACCCTCTCCTTCCTTCCCTTCTGTGAATTAGTTTGTACTTACTGTAAATATTTCAGATTTTTCTGGCTGTGCTCACTTTGTTTCCTCCAAGTGAATGTAAGAGCCTTGAGGGCAAGGACTGTTTCATTTTTCTCTTTGTATCCCTAGCACCCAGTTCAGTGCCTGACATATAGTAGGTGTATAAATATTAGTTGGATGAACAAATGAGCAAAGAGACTTACACACACACACACACACACACACACCAATCCAGCTATAAAACTTACATGTCAAAAGAATAGAAAACATCAGAACTATGTTGCATGATTAATAACAGAGAGAAAGAATTAAATTATAAAAGGTAAATGGAAGGGGTTGGGAATCTTGTTGGTTTTTCTCCTGAGACTTGAAATGGTAGTGTTTATGACATAAAGACAGAAAAATGTCTTCATATCAATCAGGAAGAGCCTTTATTCAAAGACCAAGACTGCATCTATGTGACATCTCCAAAGTATTAAATATGAAAAGAAGATGGAATTCTATGAGCCTGTGGTTACTTCTGTATCCCTAATGTTCAGTTCTCTTTAATAAAGCCATTGTCCATCTGCCAAGTTTATATGGCTTGGTTTTCTTTCTGGTATTGATCAGCAAGTTGGCTGTCTGACTGGTGAGTGCTGGGAGTTCATGGGCATATAAAGAAAAACTGTATTAAAACCTTCACTCCCATATGAGAACTGCATTAGTAAAGGGAATTGATGGCCTTGTAAATATCGTGTTTATATGCACACTTTTCAGTTAAGGAGCCCAAGGTTCCCATTCTAGAGAATTAGAAACCTATTCAGTTTGACAAATATTTATTAAGCATCTATCAGATGACAGACACTATGGTAGGTGCTAAGCAGTATCTAGAAGACATGAACTCTGCCTTAAAGGAACATACAAAGGAAAATGGAAAACGATGAAGGTACACAAACTGCCATAATACAAACTCGAGTATTAGGATATTATCAAGGCATAGGATATTTACTATAGTTTTATTCCACTACCTCATCATATGGTGAAGGTGACCTTTGATTCTTCAGGGTCATTACAGCGAAGTGTAAGCTCTGAGAGATCCTACCAAGCTGGTAATGCTTTCAGGCCAAAAAGCATGACTTTTGTGTGAGTACCAGCATAACTATGTCTAAAGAAGCTCATCATCAGAAACCTGGCCACACTTTGTGGGGCTCACAACAACTCAGGAAGATTATATACTAAGGTGTGAGGTGATTACAATCTGTATAAGTGGGAGCACCCACACTAGTGAAATTTTGAAATACATTAAAAAGATTTCTAATGCTGAAGGGGTTGGACTTGGTCTGTAAGGTCCCTTATGACTCTAAATCTATGATCCTATGAAAGTCAGATTTTCACAGATGAGCTAGTGTGTATGATCACCTGTAGAGAAATGAATTCTTTAAAAGTAATTGCTTAAGGAAAATTGCTTGAAGATGACATTACTGAGACAATAAAGAAGAAAAGATTTCTGTTTCCAGAGGATACAAGAAGAATGAGAAAACTATCCCCTAAAGTATGCCTCAGAACATTTAGGGACTAAAGGGAGATTCATCTCTATGCCTTGTCATCTCATCTGTCCTGATCTAATCATCTGAATCTTTATAAAATAAGTCTAAAATAGTCCAAATGTTAAGGCAAAAGAAGATGTCTTTATACTGACTACATTTTCTCATTTTTGGTGCATCGCCATGCTATTACTCAATGTTTTGGGGATTTTTTTGTTTGTTTGGTTTTTTTTATCAATGACTTGGATGAATGTATAAAATGAACACCTTTTAAATTTGCAGGTGACATGAAGCTGAGTTATACAAACAGTACAATGGAATCAGAACATAAAAAGATCTTCTCAGGCTAGAAAGATGGGCCAAATCTAATTTTAATGTTAAATTGATCAATGTTAAAAGCAAAGAAAGTCATAGTTCATTTTTTTAAGAATGAGTAACAGACCAAAGAGATGAAGCTTATTTATAGTTCATGTAAAAAAATAATAAAGGTATTTCAGATAATTGCAAACTCTGATTGGAAACAAAAAAAAATGTTAAAGGCATCTTTTCTTTCCTTCTTTCCTTCTTTTTTTGCTTTTGACCTGTTATTTCTTCAGTGTACAGAAATTCCTAAAAATTCTCCCTGTATATAAGTTGCAGAACAGTTGTTAAGACAGTGTCTTTACTTAGAGATCTATGGATTGATGAAATTGCAAAAGGGAACTCTGGGAAGATACCGCATCTATCAATGCACACCCTCACCTGTTTGCATCTCAGAGGGTTAAAGAGTCACCAGTGGCATTAAGAGGTTAAGTGAGCTGTCAAAGGTCTGATAGAGTATAGATCAGAGGCAAGACTTAAACCTGTGATATGCTAGAAGCCCCCTTTAAGTCTTTCAAGAGAACCAGTGTGAAATTTACAGTTTAAGTATTTTTATACCTCAGAAATTGCTACAAATCAGGGCTCAATTTATTGTTTTGTTGCTTGTCTATGCTTAAGAAAGTGTTCATAATGCAGAATAAACTTAAGTGTGTATGTGCATACATTCCCCAACTGCTAGCCTAGTTGTTGAACTTTTACCAGCATACCCTAAAAATAAGCCAGTCATCTTCCTCATCCCAAAGCCAATCTATCCAGGAAAACTCTTTACCTCTCAGGGTAGCTTCTGTCACATTAAAAGAAAAATTCTGTACAGGACAAGGACAATAATAGTCCATCTGTATTCTATGCTGATCAGACCACATCTTGAATATTATGTTCAGTTTTAGGCACTAGTGCTTTAAGGTTTGCAAATGCTTATATACATATACTGCACATATGTGTGTATGTATATCTGTATGTATATGTATGTGTGCATGTGTCTGCATATATAAATATTGTGTACATATACACATGCATGAACTATGTATACATACTATATATTATATATACTTATATGTACATGTATTTCGTGCATTGTATTTATATAATATTTTATATGTGTGTATATATACTTTTGCATATATATGAATATTATGTAAAATAGTTGATGTGTACATGCATTTATATATATACTAATAGAGGTTAAGAAATTCACCCAGGGTGACATTGTTAATAAGCATCTTGGGGCAGTACCTGAGCTCAGGCTTCCTGACTCCAAGTCTATCTCACACTATCCATTAGGTCACCAAAGAGGGACATTAACAAGCTAGAACAATAGTAGCCCATAACACTTTTTGTTTCCTGAGCCCCTTTCAACACACACACACACACACACACACACACACACACACACACACACACACAAAGTGTTGTGAATGACCAGAGTAATTTATTATACTATTTATATTATTATTTTAGGTTTATTCATTAAGTTTTTACAATAACTACAATGATAACTCTTGGCTCCCCACCCCAGAATCTGTCAATTAAATTCTTCATAATTTAATTTTAACTTTAAAATATGAAATTTATTCTACCTATAATTAAAAAAAACTAAATATAAACTTATAAAACTATAATTGTAAAATAAGTATGAACATTTATGTGGGCATTCTATAAAAATTAAAATAAGTAATCCAGGAAGATCTCACATGTTTATTGTTGTCTGCAAGACTTCATATTAAATTTCTTTATCTTATAAATTTTATTGAATGTAAATAACACTTGGAAAAAACTCACAGAAGAATGTGCTGAAATCATCTTCTAAGAAGAACAGCTTGGAAGGTCAGAAGGAGGGAGCTGCTGTGCTGATACAGGAGTCGGGTCCAACTCCACAGTCGTCCTGACACAGATCCAGTCTCAGAAATCCTCACCAGAGAAGGAGATCCCCAGAGCCTCTGAATCAGCTGAAGCACCAGTGTTGTCTGGAACTAAGCTCACAGTCTGGTGAGTAGGCTGAGCCTTGGGCAGGGGAGAGACTAAAGGGGTCAATGCTGGTGCTAAGGCAGAACTTGGATTTTACACCCCTACTGAGAATCAGGTGGTAGGCTTGAGTAGAAGTGGCTCAGGTCAGGGAAGGGCACAGTCTCGTCGGAGCTGACAACCACAACACACAAAGCTGGTTGACTGGCAAGTTGGTCTGGGGTCATCTAGGACCAGGAAACAGGCCAGGCAAGTGAAGAATCTAATTCTCCTTAAATCATACCACCTGGGACTTCTTAAGCTTGGGATACTGCAGCCTGGAAGCAGTGTCCCACTTTAAGGAGCTAAAAGTCTAGTAAAAGAAAGGCAAGATGAGCTGACAGAGAAAGGTGAGGACCATAGAAAGTTTCTTCAGTAACAAGGAAGACCAAGGGGCACCCTCAGAGGAAGATGTCAACATCAGGGCCCCTATAGCTAAAGCTTCCAAGAAAAATATGAATTGGTCTCAGGCCATAGAGGTGTTCAAAAAGGACTTTGAAGAAAAAATTAGAGAGGTAGAGGAAAAAATGGAAAGAGAAATGAGGGTGATGCAGGAAAGACATGAGAAAAAGTCAACAACTTGAAAAGTCAAATGGAAAAGGAGGTACAAAAGCTTTCTGATGAAAATAGTTGTCTAAGAATTAGGATTGAACAAATGGAAGCCAGTGACTTTACGAGAAACCAAGACACAATAAAGCAAATCCAAATGAATAAAAAAATAGAGGGCAATGTGAAATATCATCTGGGAAAAACTGCCGACCTGAAAAATAGGTCCAGGAGAGATAATTTGAAAATTATTGGTCTACCTGAAAACCATGATCAAGGAAAGAGCTTAGACACCATCTTCCAAGATATTCTCAGAGAAAATTGCCCTGATATTCTAGAAGAAGAAGCTAAAATAGAAATTGAAAGAATCCACCTATCACCTCCAGAAAGAGATCCCAAAAAGAAAACTCCTAGGAATATTATAGCCAAATTCCAAAGCTCTCAGGTCAAGGAGAAAATATTGCAAGCTGCTAAAAAGAAAGAATTCAAGTACTGTGGAGCCCCAGTCAGGATAGCACAAGATCTAGCAGCTTCTACATTAAAGGACTGGAGGGCATAGAATATGATATTCCAAAGGGCAAAGGAAATGGGAATTACAACCAAGAATCACCTACCCAGCAAAACTCAGCATTATCTTTCAGCGGAAAAAATTGGACTTTAATGAAAAAGAAGACTTTCAGATATTTGTGATGAAAAGACCTGAACTGAATGGCAAATTTGACTTTCAAATACAAGACCCTAGAGAACCATAAAAAAAAAAAATTAGAGCCGGGGGACATACCTGGGGTCATACAGGGGGTGACTCTTATATCTGAGGCTAGGTTTTGGCTAGGATCCCCCTGGGTCTAGGGGTGATGATTTGTCCACTGTGCCACTTAGCTAGATGACAATACCTTTAGGGTTAAATTGAGGGGTGAAGGGAATTCATTGGGGGAAGGGGAAGGGCAGAATCGAAATCCTACATGAAAGTAACAGGAAAAGGCTTATGGAGTGGGGGAAGAGATGGGAGAGGAGCAGGGCAGTAAATGAATTTTACACTCATCAGAAAAGGCTCAAAGATCTTAAACTCATCAGAGCTGCCTCAAGGAGGGGCTAATAGACACACCCAACTGGGTGGAGTAATCTATTTAATCTGGGCAGTAAATGAGCCTAACACTCATCAGAATTGGCTCCAAGACCTCAATCTCATTAGAATTGGCTCAAGGAGGGAATAATGTACACACTCTATTGGGTGGAATAATCTCTCTAACCCTGCAGGAAAATAGGAGGGGAAAGGGATAAAGAGAGAGGGACAAAAGAAGGAAGGGCAGAGTGGGAGAGGGGACAGACAGAAGCAAATCCCTTTTGAAGAGTGATAGGATGAAAGAAGATGGATAATAGAATAAATATCATGGGGAAGGGAATAGGATAGAAGGGAAACAGTTAACAATAGTAACCATGAAAAAGAGAAAAGGGGTGAAAATTGTACAAAAAATATTTATAGCAACTCTTGGTGGAGGCTAAGAATTGAGAATCAAGGGAATGTCCATCAATTGAGGAATGATGGAAAAAGCTATGTTATATGATTGTAGTGGAATGGTCTTGTGCTACAGGAAATGATAAACAGGATGATCCCCGAAAAACCTTGAAAGACTAATGAACATCAATGTATAGTGAAGTGAGCAGAGCTGAGAGGGCATTGTGCGTAGTAGTGACTGCAGCATTGTTCAATGAGTAATTGTGAATGACTTAACTACTCTCAGCAGTGCAATGATCCAAGACAATCCCAAGGAACTAATGAGGAAACTTACTATCCACCCCTATAGAAAGAACTGATAAAAAGAACACTTGTGGATTGTACATACATAACCTGATTGCGATCCTGTGGAGGGGGGAGGAAAGGGAGGGAGGGAGGGAGGGAGAAAAATTTAGAACTCTAAATCTTATGAAAATGAATGTTGAAAACTACCCTTACATGTAAATGGAAAACAAAATGTTTATTGAAAATGAAAAATTTTTTTAAAAAAGAATGTAAATAACATTTTAATCCAATAATTTACAACTTGGAAGATATTAATCATAATATGATAGGCACTTACAAATAATTTCAATACTGGACTTTTTTATTTAAACAAAGATTTGCAATATTTCACTCAACACCAGAGAAACACTGTCATAAATTTGATTCTGTATCAAATTTATCAAATTTATTCCTGTATTTTTATTTAAAACAAGAATGAAGTGAAAATCCTCCCTTATACAATTGCCTGAGGGACAATGATAAAAGAATTTTACAACCTCTTTTGCTGAGATGGAAATTCATTTTTTAAAATTTAGCCATCTATCCAATCAACAAAAATGAATAGCTTGTTATAATGTAAAATATTTACTTTCCTACTGGCTAATGATAAGTGCTAAATTAAATAATAAATATGCTTAAAGTTCAATTGCATATATTGTTTCATTTTTTAAATCATGTTTATATTACAAAAATATGTATGTATGTTTGTGTGTATATATATATATATATATATAAACTTTGTAAGGAAAGAATCTCTTCACATGTGACTCTCTAATCTTTTCCCATTGGCATACCAGCTACACCCTCACAGAAACTCTACGGAACAGCTGATTGATGTTCACAACTAGTTTATTTGAAAATCTGCCAGATAGAATAGTTATATAAGTGGAAGATAAGTTTATACCTTAATACTGCAATGAGAGGCAATAGTATATAAGGTTTGTTTCTGCAGATCATTTGTGATAGACTGGGATACTTTCAAGATGGCTAGTAATGCTCTTTCAGCTTTTGTGGTTTTCAAATAGCCTGACATTTGTACTATAAGACCTCAACTGCTTGCAACATCTTGATCACATGATTACACAGCTGGTAATGTACAAGTAGAGGGTAATCAAGGAGACTGAGAAAGCTACTATGGTAGAGCGTACAAAACAGAAATCAAGTTACACACATTCATCTGACCATTCATTGGAAGCAGTCTGTATTCAAATATTGAATCCTTATGATGGTTTAGAAATGATAGATGACAGACTAAGAAACTGCAGGAACCTGTTGCATTTAATCAGAAGTGGTCAGAGTATGATGAAGCAATTGTGCTGTACAACGACCAAAATCATTGTGCATATGATCATAATGATTTTGAATTGCTGCAGAAACAAACTTGTAATACTTCCAACATTCTCATTTTTGTTACCACAAAGGAAAATATATTTGCAACATAATTGGACAATTATTTACTGCTTAAGTCACCATTAAATAATTTTTAACATAAAACCCTTGGATCATTGTCAAGAACTTCCAAGATGTTTAATAACCACTAAATGGGCACCTAGGGTCTTCTTGCTCTGGAACATCCCTCTGACTTGGTGGATCCCAACTCTGATGGAGAATTTTCTTATGGGGTTTCCATTTTGAGGATAGCCATGTCACAGCCATGTTTGTTGTGTTGCCAACCTGCCAAGAAACCTGAAGGATCAGGTTGAAAAGACTAAACTTTTTAGTCTTTGCAACTCTTTATACCAATAAAATAATTGAAGAATCCCTCATAGATCCTTTATGCTGGTCATATCTACTGATATTTACTTTATTAAAATTTTTAATGAAATATTTTTACCTTAAATACTATCTGAAAGGGTCTCAGATACCCTTTGGAGTCCCCCGACCATACTTTGAGAATCACTGGAATAGTTCCTGGCACTCACTTCAGCATGAATTCTTATTAGTCTATGTATGCCTTCTCTTCTTTATTCTTTGATAGCAACTCAAACCCCCCACTCTCCTCTCATCACTGTTGGCATGAGACTTACAAGGAAAAGATTCTCTTTTCTCTGGATATGTCAGGGAAGGCTAGGGAGGATGAGTACCAGAGCTGAGTCTTGAAGGTAAGGTAAGATTTCAATTGGAGAAGGAAGATCAGTGGAGAAGATACTCTAAGCACAAAAGCAAAGAGGTGGGGAAAAGTAGGATATATTTGAGGGATGACCAGTAGTCCAGAGCATAAAATAGGAGAAATAAGTGTGTGATAACATAGGAAAGATTGATGATGGGTTATGTAATAGAACAAGGAAATAAATGAGTCTGTCTTCATGGTGTATCTAAACATTAAAACATGTTTTGTGCAAGATAGTTTCAATTACTAGAAATCTGCCAATACAGAACACTAATTCTCTCTTCTCTAGCCACCCTCATGTCTGTCTTCTTTAAATAATACAGTTAAAAGGGCTTGCTAACATCATGGCATATTTGATTATCACTGGGTATATACAAAGCTAAGTCTTTTCTTGTCGTGTTGCTTCTCAACAACAACAACAACAACAACAAGTAAGCAACTTATCAATGGATGTAAGATGAATTCAGTTTCACTGTCATCACCCTCTGTGAATATTTTGTTAGCATATACTGCCTTACTTCGATGCCATTGGTAAAAATCCCAAAATCTTATAGTCACATAAGATTTTTACCATTAGTATTGTCAAATAGTCACATGTGACTAATCAGAAGACATAGAAAACCCATATTAAATCAACCCATGTGGGTAGTGAAAATAATGGCCTACTTGACTCTCTAGGAGAGGAGGACTTTACAAAAGTCCTATAGTTTTTGTTTTTTTTTTAGTGAGGCAATTGGGGTTAAGTGACTTGCCCAGAGTCACACAGCTAGTAAGTGTTAAGTGTCTGAGGCCGGATTTGAACTCAGGTCCTCCTGACTCCAAGGTCGGTGCTCTATCCACTGCGCCATCTAGCTGCCCCAGTCCTATAGTTTCTAATAATTGTTTCTCACTATCTTTGTCTGATCTCATCTAAAACTATACTAGCCATCAAAGGATTTTGTGACCACTTCATTTTGATTATAAAACCATCTTGCCAGTATTGGCAGCCACTGGTGAGGTCCCACACAAATACTCAAGGAAAGAGAAAACATCTGTTATTTGTCACTCATTTGCATTCTTCCTAATGTAAACTATAAGACTGACAGTTAAATACACGTCACATATATACATATGTACATATACATACACATATTTATGTGTATATATGTATGTGCATATACACATGTGAATATATAAATATATGTGTGTGTATATATATTTTATATCACAGAATCAAAGAATTTGAAAGTTAGAAGGAGCCTTAGTGGCCATTTTATCCAACCCATACATGCAAAGAATCCCCACTAAAACACATCTGAGAAGTAGTCACCTGGTTGAAGATCTCCAAACAGGAATCACTCAATACCTCTAGAGACAACCCATTATGTTTTTTAAAAAGCTCTAAGTGTTAATGAATTTTTTCATGATACCAAGCCTAAATTATTCTTTTTGGCCATTCCCAACTCTTATTCCTTATTCAGTGTCCTGGGATGAAAGAAATAAAGTTTAATCCTCCTCCCCAGGATAGACCTTGAAATACTTGAAGACAGTTATCATGCCTCTCCAGCGTCTTCTCTTATCCAGGGTAAACCTATCCAAAGGAGTTAGCACAAATTGATTGATAGATGTGCACATAGGAAAGAGTCAACATAAGGAAGAATCAGTCCATATTTCATTTAAGACCTGGATAGACATGTAATATCTAAAAGCAAAAAGAAAATCTGAAAGTAAACATGAGTAGAGAGAGAACTATTGGTTTCCCAAATCAAGGGAAGAAAAGAAAGTAAGTTTAATTTGTTTTTATTTTTGTTCAGTAATTTTCAGTAGTGTCTGACTTTTTGTAACTCCATTTGGGATTTTCTTGGCAAAGATACTGGAGAGACTTGCCATTTCCTTCTCCAGCTCATTTTATAGAAGAGGAAATTGAGGCAAACAAGGTTAAATGAACCTAAGGACAAATTTGAACTCAGGTCTTTCTGATGCCAGGCCCAGTATTCTATTCACTCTGCCTAGCTGCCTACAAGTTTAATAAACTAGTCTAATTTGTTAAATTCTAAAAGGTTTTAAAAGACTTGAAAGAATTACTAGTATTCCAAAAGAAGACTCCGCCTTGTGGTAGAAACAGTGCCAATAGACTCAAAGCTTTCAAATCCCTTATATTAAAAGACCATATTAATCCAATTGAAATAGCCTATTTAAAAAGGCTAATGCTACCATTAGTGGAAACTGTGACAAATGCTATGGAAATCTAAGCTTGGAACTCTAGGGTAAACCTTGGTCAAGGCCATTTGGCTCAGGTCTTAAAATCAATCATCTGATAGACTTTCTAAAGTATGTGTTTCTTTAATAAAGTAAAATCTCATAAAGCCATAATATTGAACAATGACACTATAATAGTATTAAGACCTCAATCCCTGAGGTGACACTGTCATTGGGAGTATATTTCTTAGGAAATATGCTGTTACTTACTAAGGATCAAGAGAGCCAATGACATCTCCAGTGATGCCTTGACTTGCACATGAGTTGGATTTAAATGAGGCAGAGTTGCACAAAGTCCTTGTCCTCACTCTCTCCTCCTGAGTTATTAAAGTCCAGTGGCAAGACAAAAGTCAAAACTGGGATAGAGTGGATGATATTAAAGCAAATGATGGCAGGCTTGACTGTAAGACAGAAAGGAATGTAGATTTACTATTAGGGAGGGTGTTAGAGACCTCCAAATGTAGTCTCTTTATTTCATAGATGAGTAACCAAGGCCTACAAAATTTAAATGACTTGCCCAAGATCTCAGTTAGCTAGAAGCAGAGGTTGGGCAAAAACCCATATTTTCCTTACTTTCAGTCTAGGACTCTGTGTTACTGCCACTATCAGGTTCATAGAGCAAAGTATCTGGTTGCTTGTCAGTGAATCTGGTTTGTAACCTGCTTTAACTTCAGCATCTCCCTAGATCTTTAAACTCTGATTGTGGATTAAAGGATAGGGACTGTCTATAATAGTCATCAGATAGCTAGCTAGCTAGCTAGCTAGCTAGATGGATAGATAGATAGATAGATAGATAGATAGATAGATAGATAGATAGATAGATAGATAGATAGATAGATAGATAGATAGATAGATAGATGAGAGAGAATGTATGTATGTTTGTATGTATATATGTATGATATATGTGGTTTTTATATTTTTATATAAAGTATATATTTTATATATAAAGTATATCTATTATATTCATATATAAAATATATATGTATATATGTGTGTGTGTGTATATATATATATATATATATACTTTTATTCTTATTCAAGATTAAACTTGGACATATCAGCCAGGAAATTTGGAACTCTATTTGGATTTTAATGGCCTTCATAAGATGGCCACTTTCTGCATTTCTCGTCTTCTTACACCTCACTCCACTCCACACAGTCTATGATCTGGCTACCTTGGTGTCCTTTTTGCTCCTCACATGTAATACTAAGTCTTTCACTCTGCACATTTTCATTGACCATCCCCCATGCCTGTTATGCTCTCCCTCCTCATTTCTACCTCTTAGCTCCCCTGACTTCCTTCAAGTCTCAGCTAAAGTCTCATCTTCTGCAAGAAGCTTTTCCCTTTCCTCCTTAATCTGAGCGCCTTCTCTTCTGTTCTGGCCAGAAACCCTGAGGGTCTTCCCCTCCCAGACTTATTGATTCTTTTGAGAAGGCAAACTAGGTCATATTTTGCCTCAATTCTTACCTAGCCTTTAATCACTGAATGGGTGTTGCCTCAGACAAACTGAGACCTGGGAAAGATCTTCGTTTAAAAAGGCCAAGGTCTCCCACTGCCTCTGGGGCAATAAATAATCATCCTTACCTATGTCTGGCCACTGGACTCTGAATGACTCTGGAGAAGAGAGTGAGGCTGATGACTTTGCTTCACTTAAATCCAATTCATTTGCGGGTCAAGACATCACCCTCCTGATGTCATTGGTGCTCTTTGAGAAAGAAGAACAAATAACAACAAACAATGTGTGTATATATATATATATAGAGAGAGAGAGAGACACCCACGTATACACATATCTGCATAGACACACATGCATATACACATGTGCATGCATGTATAAATATATGTCATATACCTACCTATACATGTATGCATATGTATGTATATATCTTATTTGGACATTGTGATTTGTATGTTGTCTCCTTCATTTGACTATGAACTAACTCCTAAAGAACAGGCACTGTTTTATGCCTTTCTTTGTATCCTTATAAATAAACATTTTAAGTAAACACTTAAATGGTGGTTGGATGACTTACTAGTGATGTCTCAGAATAAAAGTAGTTTCATTAAGTTTGGGAACCAAAGTTTTGGGAAGAACACTCTGATATTCACTGATTCCAAAACTTTGTTGGTTTCACTCAATATCCCCAAAACAAACAAAGTAAAATTGGCAAGTTCACTCACAAAACCAACCAAAAGGATTTGGTACTGAAAGGAGTCTTAAAATGAAAGAATCCGGGGCAGCTAGATGACGCAGTGGAGAGAGCACTGGCCCTGGAGTCAGGAGTACCTGAGTTCAAATCCAGCCTCAGACACTTAACACTTACTGGCTGTGTGACCCTGGGCAAGTCACTTAACCCCAATTGCCTCACAAAACAAACAAACAAAAATGAAAGAATCCATCTCATTTTGTGGAGCCGTAAACTGAGGCCAGAGTGAGGAAACAACTTACAGTTACATAGGTAGTGAGTAGTAGCAGAGAGGGAGTTAAGCAAAAGTTTTCTAATAGTCCAATATTTTCACCATTATGTCATATTGCCTCTCTTTACTGTAAACTAAAGGCAAGGTCCTTGAGGGCAGGGACTGTCTCCTTTGT
Source organism: Dromiciops gliroides (assembly GCF_019393635.1). NCBI lineage: Eukaryota > Metazoa > Chordata > Mammalia > Microbiotheria > Microbiotheriidae > Dromiciops > Dromiciops gliroides. Next base: position 106,131,877 of record NC_057863.1, on the reverse strand, counting down.
TTCCAGGGTACCTAGGATAGTGTATCATACATAGTAAGTGATTAATAAATATTGAACAATTAATGGAGTTATTGATTATACACATTAACACAGGTTGACTCCTTCCTTATTTACTTTGTTGTTATTCAGTTGTATTTGACTCTTCCATATGCCATGCAGGGTTTTCTTGGCAAAGATACTTTAGAGGTTTAGCATTTCCTTCTTCAGTGGATTAAGGCAAACAGAAGTTAAATGACTTGCCTAGGGTCATACAGCTAGTGAATGCCCAAGGTCAAATTTGAACTCACTTCTTCCTGACTCCAGGCCCCAGGGCTCTTATCTATTGAGCCACCTAGCTGCCTCTAAGGCAAACAGAGGTTAAGTGATTTACCCAGGGTCACAAAGTTAGTAAATGTTTGAGGCCAGGTTTGAACTCACCTCTTCCTGACTTCAGGCCCAGCTCTCTATTCACTGAACCACGCAAGTGTTTCTTGTTATTTACTAGCCATCAGTATTACTTCAGAGAAAAGAAAGTGGCTTGGTTGCCCTCTTACACTTGTTCTTTAGTCAGTTGACATCTATAACATCTGTAAAATTAGAGTGTTGGAGCAGATCACCTCCAGAGTTCACTTCAACTATAAAATTCTATGTTTCAACAATTCTATAACATTATTCCGTGACAGCAAATTTGCTCTGTGCAAAGCATTGTTCTAGGTACTGTTGGGAGAATCAAAAGAAACAGAATAAAAATTATTCTAAGAATCCTGTTATGGACTTACTGAATAATTTGCATAAGTATTATTAAATGCCAAGATTTCAGAGAACCATAAAGCTTTATAAATAACTAAATCTTAATTGTAATTTTTAAAATCAATCTCCAGTCATTTCATTATTTTTGCTGTATATCATTGTATTCCTTTCAATTGATGGTATTTCTTTGGTATTCAAGCATCTATAATTAGGTTGTTTCCATATAAAATATGTATAAAGATAGGATATAAAAAGAATTGCTAACATTTATATGGTACTTTACATACATAATCACATTTAATTTTTGCAATTATGAAATGTTATTAACCCAATTTTTAAAATAAGAAAACTAATGCTTAAAAATCTTAGGAAGTACCAAGGGTGGGATTCAAATAAAAATTTCTACTTAATTCAGGGCCAATGATCTTTCCACTGTTCCATACTGCCTCTCTGAAAAATAAAGTAGGAAAAATCTCATGCTCCAGCATGGGGCCACTAAGGCCATTATGAGGACGTTTGGTGGGAGGTTTGGAGACAAAAACTGCTAAGCTTGAAAAAACTTTTTGAGTATAATAACTAGAATCAATCAATCAAAAATCATTTGTTAAGTACCTCCTGTGTACCAGGAGAATCCATTCTCTCAAGGAGTCTACATTCTATTGGTTTGTTAGTTTTTGTGGGGCAATGGGGATTAAGTGACTTGCCCAGGGTCACACAGCTAGTAAGTATCAAGTGTCTGGCTGGATTTGAACTCAGGTACTCCTGAATCCAGGGCTGGTGCTTTATTTACTGCACCACCAAGCTGACCCTACATTCTATTGGAAAGACAAGATGTACTTACTCAAATATAGGTGAAATAAATGCAAATTCAATTCAAAGTAGTTTAGAAAGGGAGGAAGTACACTAGCAGCAGGAAAATTTAGGAAAGGATTCATGTAGAAGGCGGCACTTGTCCTTAGTTCTCTAAGGGGACAAATGACATCATGAGGGTGATATCTTGACTTACCCATGATTTGGATCTAAGTGAGGCAGAGCTGTGCAAAGTCATCAAGGTACTTAAATTGAATTTGAAGGAAACCAGGAAATCTAAGAGGTGGAGGTGAGGAGATAATGAATTCCAGGTATGTGAGACAGCCTGTACAGTCAAGAAGAAAATAAATGAAATCTCATGAACACAAAACAGTAAATGGGCTACTATGCTGGGTTCACAGAGTGAGTGCAGTAATGTATAAGGAGACTAGGAACATAGGTGAAGGTCAGCTTATAAAGAGATTTAAATGACAGCATTATTGATATTTGATCCTAAAATTGGGGGTGGGAGGCATTAGGGAGATGAGGGAAAGATGTGATGACATGGTCATATTTTCACATTAGAAAAGTAATTTTGGTAGCTATGTAGAGGATACATTAGAGAGAAGTGATTTCAGGAAAAGTTATTAATTAAAAGGTTATTGTAGTACCCCAGCCTAGATCTAAATGATGAGAGCTTGAAATAGGGTAATGGCCATGTGAACTGAGAGGAAGGAACATCATATGAAAGAAATACCATAAAGAAAGAAGATCTGGCAACTGATTGACTACAAGGGGTGACTGAGAAGAAGGAGACAAGGATGACACTGAGGTTGTGAACCTAGGTAATGGGAAGCATGATAGTACCTTTGAACCTGGATGATAAAATGAATGTCAAAAATAATAATAATAATTTCAGAAGAGGAGAGGGTTTGAAGAAGAAAGATTATGACTTCTGTTTCAGAAATATTTAAGTTGACTACATAATATCCAGATCTAAATGTTTCACATGAAGGTTATGATGCAGAAATGGGACTCAAGATAGAGAGTAGGTTGGGCTGCATAGATGACTCTGGGTGTCATTTGTATAAAGATATTAAGTGTACTACTAGAAGTTGATGAGGTCACTAAGTGAGAGAGTATAGAGAAAAAAGAGATCAGGGATGGAGCTTTTGAGTATACCCACAGCTAATGGGGTTGGAGAGAGAAGGTATAATGTGGATAATGGATGATGGATAAGCAAAGTACTCTCAGATATTTACGAAGAGAAGCAAGAGAAAGCAGTGTAATAAAAAGCCAGACAGGAGAAAATATGTAGGAAGAGAGGGTGGTCAACAGTGCTACAGAGAGTTCAAGAAGAATGAGACTGAGAAGAGGCCATCAGATTTGGTGATATGAGAGAGAGAGAGAGAGAGAGAGAGAGAGAGAGAGAGAGAGAGAGAGAGAGAGAAAAATTTCAGTTAAATTGTGAGATTGGAAACCAGATTACCAGGGGAGGGGGGTGGGGGAGGGGGGATTAGAAGAGAAGTGAAAGAGAGAAAGGGGAAGCACCAAGCAAAAATGCCCTCCTTAAGAAGTTTAAATAAGAAAAGAAGGAGAGATGTAGGATGATAGCCATCAGGTATTTAATAAAGATTTTGAGGAAGGGGAGAATATTTCTTTGTAGGTAGCAAAGAAAGAACAAGTAGATAGAGATTGAAGATTAGGGAAGGAGGCATGACAATAAAAGCAGTCTTCTGAGGAAAACAAGAGGGAAAGAATGAATGCTTCGTGTAAATTGGTTAGCCTTGGCCAAGAAAAGCATCAAAAGCTGGAGGAAAGGAGTAAATATTGGGAAATAATGTTAAGGGGTTTTGAAATGAGGAGGGGGGAGAGGGAGCTCTCAGCAGATGGTCCCAATTTCTTCAGTAAAATGTGAGGTAAGGACTGAGATTAATGGAGAGGAGGGCATTTTGTGGAAGACTTCATTACAAATTCTGAGTTATAGTTGTGGGATCTTTCATGTCCTAGGTATTCATTATGTACTTCCCTTGCATCCTCAATCTAACATATTTTAAAATGTACTAAGCAAGGGGAAGAAAAACTTTTTTGGTTATTCAGAGCTAGAAGCAGTAGAACTGCCTATACTTCAAACCATGGGTCTATTTGGGGTTGAGGGTGAATAATATTACAAAGTGATGTATGGAAAGAGAATTGGCTCTGGAGTCAAAAGAGATGGGTTCAGATCCTGCTTATGATATTTACTATTTGTGTCATCTTGGACAAGTCATTTCTCCTCCATGAGTTTTAGTTTTCTCATTCTCCTTTATAAAATAAAGAAATTGAATTAGATGATCTCTCAGGTCCCTCCAAACTCTACATCTATGATACTATGTTCATGTGCCATGTACTGTGTCATAGGTATGACCCTGGATTAGTCACTTCATCTTTATCACATTAGTTTCCTCACTTGCCAGAGAGTATGACCTGGATGATCTCTAAGGTCTCTCATTAATTTGAATTAGTCTTAATCTCCTGATCCTTTGATGTTTGAATTAGGAATCATTGGAACTTTAGAAGCTCAGGGGATGGAAAAAATTAAAAATGACTTTCAGAGCTACACACCCCAGCTAGCTGCCCCCAGGGTTCTGGTATGAGGGACGTAGAGGTCTCTAGATCAGGATGGGGAACAGAGTGTAGGGGGTGTGGCATGAGAACAGTGAGAGAAATCACACAGAAATAAATGCTTGGCTGAAAAGGACATCAAGAAATTCCAAAGTCAGAGGGGCGGCTAGGTGGCACAGTGGATAGAGCACCAGCCCTGAAGTCAGGAGTACCTGAGTTCAAATCCTGCCTCAGACACTTAACACTTACTAGCTGTGTGACCCTGGGCAAGTCACTTAACTCCAATTGCCTCACCAAAAAATAAATGAATAAATAAACAAAAAAAGAAATTCCAAAGTCAGATCACAGTATGGAGTAAATAGATAGAAACTGAGATATACTAGACAGGAAAACAGAAAGAATCATTGCCTAGCTAAGATTAAAATGTTAAAGAAGCTCTTTAATCAGTTAATGAGAGAATTGACAGTGTGTTAGGTTCAGTATGTTCTCAGGGTCAAGTCAGGCTAGTAATACACTCTTCTGCTAGTGAATAGCAACAGGCCTCCCTGAAGTAAGAATCTGAACATCACATATCAGTAATTATTCATCACCCAGCCATGACTGAATCATAGAAGGGTAAGGGATTTTAGAGGTCAATTCTTCCTTTTGCTATTTAGATAGATAGATAGATGATAAATAGATTAGAGATATGTATATATATATATATGCATATACATGTCCATAAATATGTGTATATGTAAGTATATACACATACTTCTATCCAAGCACATATGTATGTGTGTACATGCATGCATACACACATACATACATACATACCCCCCCCACAAGTGAAATAACTTGTCCCAGGTCATATGGCTAATAAGTTGAAGAGTTCTTCTGATTCTAAAGTCCAGTGCTATATCTATTCTACTACTTATACCTTTACGCACATTCCCAGAAGAAAAGATATGTCTTAGCTGAGAAGAGACTATATTTTCCCTTCTGCTGACTGAATATTAATCAGGCATAGTCCTTGATGGAAAGAACACTCTAGGGAGAAAAGTGAGAATAAGGTGTCTCAGCTCAAACTCCCATCTGGGCCCAGAAGACTTTGTGGTTAATGCAACCCTCAAGCTCGTTTTTAAATACTTTTTCTAGTTTTAAGTGAATGGGGAAAAGAGTTTTCATTTCTTCCAAGATATGTTAAGAGGTATCAAGAGAAAATTATCAGTTCTCAGGGGCAGCTAGGTGGCACAGTGGATAAAGCACTGGCCCTGGATTCAGGAGGACCTGAGTTCAAATCCAGCCTCAGACACCTGACACTTACTAGCTGTGTGACTCTGGGCAAGTCACTTAACCCTCATTGCCCTGCAAAAAGAAAAGAAAAGAAAAGAAAATTATCAGTTCTCTAAACAGAAACACAACCTGATCTATAGGAATCTGCCTTGTACAAATATAGTGAAGCCAGTATTTGGGACCCTCTTAACAATCTCATCAGATTGACTATACTGCTGAGCTATTGAATGGTGAGGAAACTGACAAAGAAGCAGCCCCCTCCCAAATAAAACCATTTGATTAAAAAATGATAGTGGGGCAGCTAGGTGGCATAGTGGATAGAGCACCGGCCCTGGAGTCAGGAGGACCTGAGTTCAAATCTGGCCTCAGACACTTAACACTAGCTGTGTGACCCTAGGCAAGTCACTTAACCCCAATTGCCTCACCAAAAACAAAACAAAACAAAAAAAATGATAGTCAACATCTACAATGTGGATGTGGTTTCAATTTCTTTTTGTATATCAAAAACTTCTCATTATATACAATATTTTGTACTTCTGTATCTATTTCCGATTTTCCTTAATGCCCCTTTACAGCTATTCCTTTCCAATCAAGTTATGAGTAGGGGAATTAGTTGAATTGTATTAAAGTTTAATTTTGTTGTCATTGCCTAAACAAGATGCATCATGCCAAGGTGAATAATAGTGTGCCAAAATTGAAGTTAGAAAAAAGTTAGAAGTTAAAAAGAAGACTTGGGTTCAAGTTTTAGCTCTAACATTTACTATCCATCTGGCCACAGGTACAGTTTCTTCATTTGTAAAATGGGGGTGTTGCTCAGTTTTTTCATCATGTCTGACCCTTTGTGACCACATTTGGGGTTTTCTTGGCAAAAATACCAGAGTAACTTGTCAGTTCCTTCTCCAGCTCATTTTACAGAGGGACATATAGGAACTTAAGAGAGGGCTAGCACTTCTGTTTTGACAGCTTGCTGAGCCCTTTTCAGGACTGCTCATCTGCCTTTGGTGTCCAACCATTCACCTAATTCTCACCTGTGGCTCCAACAAGCTGTAGCATGCACAGCAGCCACAACCCACTAACATTGTTTCAGTAGAGGGACTAAACCAGATTGATGGTAACTGACAGTCCATCAGTGAGTTAGAAGGGGTGTCTACCCCAAGCATGTGAAGACTTTCCCTGGTAGAATGGGTGGATGAGAACAATTTGTTCCAGTGGCTATGAAGGTGGATGAATCAGGCACTGTGGAGTGCTTAGAGTTTGATCAGACATCAAAGATGCCAGAGTCATTCACTGAGTCCCTCGCTGTCACTAGTGATAATGACCTTTGTCTTGCCACTAGACTTCAGTCACTGGAAGAGAGAGGCTGATCATCTTATGCAGCTCTGCCTCACTTGACTCCCATTCACTCACAAGTCAAGACATCACCCATGTCATCATTGGTCCTCTTCAAAAACAAAAGAACAAAAATAACATTCTACAGATGAGAGAACTGAAGCAAACAGGGTTAAGTGACTTGTTTAGCATCACATAGCTAAAAAGTTTATGAGGCCAGATTTAAACTCAGGATGATGAGCCTTCCTGGCTCTATGTGCAGCCATCTCCCACACTGTGCCACCTAGCTTCCCAAAATGGAGGTAGTAATGCCATTACTGCCTACTTCACAGAGCTTTTTATAGGCTCAAATGAAATGGTGTTCATAAAGTGCTTTGTATACTTATGCAAATTACCATTATTAATTATATAATATGATATCCTCAAAACTCCCTAAATTCAGCCAAACCAGATCAAAATGTAATTGGGAAACATTTAACAAAATAAAAATACAATACAACATAGATAATATTCATTTGTGGTTTTCTAAACCAATAGGTGGTCTTCAGGGATCTGTTTTTATTTGAGTTTGACAACACTGCTCTAAGCCATAGGGCAGCAATTTACAGATTATTTCATATTTGTATCCACAGCATCTACCAAAGTGCATTGCCCATGGTAAGTTGTGCCAAAAAATGTTTAGGGAATTGAATTGAACACAATCTATGAAGTGTATTTTTATTAGGAATTATGCTACTAAACAAACATGGATATTGTAGATGGAAATTATTTTCATCTGCCAGTAAAAGAGAAACTCAACCCCAATTGGATGTATCCTTCTACTTTCAAATGTAATAACAGCCAATATTTACACAGAACTCCATAGTTTATGCAAGTCCATTATTTACATGATCTCATTTGATCCTTACAAAATCACCATGAGGTATATGGTACAAGAATTACTTCCCTTTAACACATGGAGAAACTGGGATATTGCTTTGCCTAAAGCCAAACATTTAGGAAGCAGAAAAAAAAATGGAACTCAAACCAGGTCTTCTAACTATAACCTAAGCTTCTTTCCACTTTACCATATTCACTCACTCACACACACACACACACACACACACACACACACACACAGAGAGAGAAACAAGCTACTTTCTTATTGGCAAAAGTACTAATTAACCCCTCTAAAACTCTGCCAGTAAGGACTAGTGGTGTGTTGGCCTTTCTTTTATTACATCCTGAATGGAAGCTTTAGTTTCATGTAGCTAAAATTCTATTTTCAGGAATTTGCCTGTTAGGGAAACTAGATCAGAGTCACAAAACTGAATCAACTCTTCTCTGACTCCCCAAACACTAGCACCTAGCCAGTGATTCTAAGAAAGTCGAATTACTGCCCTTTTAAGAGAAAGACCCAAAAGGCTCTCTGAGACTCTAGAAGTGGAATGAGAATTTCTACTTCCTTTCTAGACTATATTGAACTCCCTAAAGTGGCAGTTGCTAAACCCCTTACCATCCCTATCAGGATCCATCAATGAAAAGGTGATCTTTAGGATTGCCTGAGAAGTATAGCAAACTCCCAGAGTACCTCATGATTTCTAAAAGGCTCTGCCTGCTGTTCCCTCTAACACAATGTTCCACTAAAAAAAAAAGAAGAAGGATAATGTATTGAGCACTTTTCATGCTTTGGACAGAAAGGGATCCAATGAGTTATGGGGAGAGCTCTACATTAAATAGACCTTACCTTCCTTGAAGACTCAGATTTAGAAAGTCATGATATAAAAATGTAATACCATCACTAATTCATATTTTGCTGAAGGAAGCAATGACAAGAGATATATGGTTGAAGAATAAAATAGATGAGGAATTTGGACTGGCAGGGGGAGGAAACAATTCTGTTTATATCACTACCCATTCTGTTCTATCCCAACACCTCCCATAGTGAAATCATCATCTTTCTTTAACTTCTCCATTTATGCCCCAATTCATGGCCCACACAATTAGGGTCCCTCCTTCACTATTGGGGATTTGAAATCATATATGTGATAACTAGAGCCAAGGTCAGAGTGGTTTTGTCTTCATTTTGTCCTTTTTTAAAAGTAATTAACATATATTTATACTGTTGCCATTTTAAGGGTTTTTTAACTTTGAGTTTAAAGACAGAAATATACACAGGAGGAAATAACACAAAATAGCCTTCTGTAGAGTCTTCCAATTAAATTCATTCTATAATTATTCACACAATTTACACCTGAGTTAATGCAGAATAAAACACGTGGAGAGTATTAAAATTAGAGACAAAATTACTCTTTTAATCCTTAACTTTTTAAAGTCATGAATATATATTAATAATATGATGTCAAATCACGTATAACAAACTTTCATGTCAATCAAAAGCTATGTTATATATAGATCTGACATAAAATCTGGGTATAACAAGGCATTTGACAGACATAAGGAGCTACAGTCAATTTTAAAAAGGCTATTTTTAGCTAATCCCAATTTAATTTTTAAAATACACATTACAAGCCAGAACATCATTTGGTTGGAATTATAGAAATCAAAAGCTAAAAATTATATCCTCTTTTCAGAAAGAAAGGAAGGAGGAAATGTGAAAAAAGGCAAGATAACATTCATTTCATGGGGAGGGGATATTGTCATGTTTCTTAATGTAAATTATGTCATATCATTGCAATTTAATGGATGTTAAGCAACCAATAGCTACTAATTTCATACATATTAAAGCTATAAAAATCTCATGAAGGATGTGATTTAATAGTGTTATCCTTGCTGCTTCATGTTAAGAGGCACAGTATATTGAGCAAGCCTCAAAGGCAAGTATAATAGCAATAATAGCTAGCATTTTATAGCATTTTAAGATTTGCAAAATATTGTACAAATATTATCTCATTTGATCTTCAGAATAACTATGGAAGATAAGTGCTATTATTTTCTTCATTTACGGATGAAGTAACTGAGGAATAGAGGGGCAGGTAGGTGGCTCAGTGGATGGAGAACCAGCCCCAAAGTTAGGAGGGTCTGAGTTCAAATTTGACCTCCGCCACTTACTAGCTGTGTGACCCTGAGTCAGTCACTTTACCCCAATTTTCTTTAAAATACATCTGGGACCATCTCTGGTCATCTTGATCTATATCTTGCCACTAGATTCAGATGGGTCTGGAAGAGAGAATGAGGTTGGTGACTTAAATCAAATTCACTAGTTGATAGTTTTAGGAGTTTTGATGTGATCAAAATGATTCATCTCCTAAGGACCAAGTCTTGAAATTTGTTGTTGTTCAGTCTTTTTCAGTCCTGTCAGACTCTTTGTGATCCCATTTGAGATTTTCTTGGCAAAGATAATAGAGTGCTTTGCCATTTCCTTCTCCAGCTCCTTTTACAGATGAAGGAACATTTTACAGATAAAGCAAACAGGATTAAGTAACTTGGCCAGGGTCACACAGGTAGTAAGTATCTGAGGCCAGGTTTGAACTCCAGGAAACTTATTCTTCCTGACTCCACGCCTGAAACTCTATCCACTAAACCATTCAGCTTGTTTTCAGAAGCCCTATACAAATGCGAGGTATTCATTGGACTGTTAATTCCCTTGAGGGCAAACAGTAGGGGTTTTTTTTTTGGGGGGGGGTAGGGAAGGTTGGGTTGGAGGTTTTTGTTAGTTTGTTTTAAATCTTTGTATCTGGACCAAGAAACCAGCACTGGGCATGGTAGATAGATGTTGAAGAGAGATGGTATCTAGGACCCAAAATCGAAGGGGAGAAGAAGCTAAAAATAGAGACAATGAAATGTAAAGATGAGTCTTTTTCTGATATAAATAAAGCATTCCTTAACTTAGGAGTCTGAGTTTTTGAAGAGCTCAAAAGCATAAAGAGATCAGCAGAGACAATGAATTGGCTTTCAAGGAACAGGCTATTTCACTACCTTTCTCCCCATATACACAATCTGACAAGTGCAACTGGCTGGTCACCATAAGTAAACATGAGGTCCCTCACTAAGAGAATTCAGATCTGAGCCAGGAAAAAATGTTAGATATCTCCCACTTTCTACCCTCAGAAGGGACAAACCTCAGAGCCAAGGCTTTTGCTAATCCTAGGCTAAGGGACTCTGCCCTTTCTGAAAGAATATGGTTGCACTATAGCTGAAAAAAAGCACTGTAGGTTGTTAGATTAAGGGGAATGAATTGTAAATATTGTTGTGGCTCTACCACTTGAATAAATGCCATTCTAAAGATCTAATTAATTTTACTAGCTGATAGTAAATGAAAGGCACTCACAGGTTATATTCCCACACAATCAGTATTTAATTATTTATATTACCCTGTCTGTGTTCACTTTACCAAGTTTCACTTTCAATGAAAGATTGGACACTTAAAGAAATGATTGCTACCTCAGATTCCAGGGGGTAAGTAATCTTTGGGATGACTATGCTTAGCACAGTAGCTTCTAAGCCCCTACTGATTGTGTGGGAATATAACCTGTGAGTATTGGCTATAAGTACAAACAAAATGGGAAAATGGAAAGCTAAGATATTTTCTTGGTAGAGGTAAAAAGAATTGGAGGCTGGAAATGAGGGGCCCTTGCTGTAAACATATTTTTATGGACATGAATTAAAATTTTTATAACCATTTTTAGAGAGAATGGAGCTATTGACTTAATTGACTTGGCCTTATAAATTGCTTTTGTAGGACTCATCATATTGCAACAGAGAATCTTCATTGCAATCCCACATGTTCAACCTCTAGCATTATTCAAGTTTACTAAGAAACCAGGAGTCACTCTCCTTGTACTATCTACCCCAGGCTATCTGTCTCATTTCTGGTGCTGGCTCAGCTGACCTTGAACTAATACAGGCCTGAGATGGTATCACTGCAGGGAAACAGGACCAAAAGACTGCTCTCAGAAATAATAATCCTCCCCTGTCTCTTTTCCCTCTACCTTCACCCCAGCCCCCTCAACTGTACAGAATCTCTTCCCCATTCAGCATGTCCAGAAATTACACACACTGATGCCTCCACTCTCTCCTCCACCACAAAAGAGAGCTGTTTTTCATTTCTGCAGTTTCTCCCGTCAAAACAAGTCTTGCCTTACTTTGCTGTCAAAAACCTTCCTCTTTGATTTGGCCTACGACTAGGACAAACTGAAAATCTTTTTAGTTCTCATTTGAGATTATTTATTATACTGAGATTATCTCAGCTTTTAATTTACAGATGAAATGACAATGTGTTTCCTCTAAGAGGGAAACAAAAGAGGAATCAAGAGCTGATTCAAAGATTTACTCAAGGCAAGAGCTTCTAGTCACAACAGGCAGAATGAAAGACCCTAAAAATGAGCAGTAGAAAAGGATTCCCTCGAGAAGTCTGAGAGTACTTCTGCATTCCATTTCTTTTTGACTCTTTCCTCTCCTTCTCTCATCTATCTCCATGGAGTGCCAAGAATTATAATTTCAGCAATGTCTTGTAGACACGGCCCTCCAGTCAGATCTCAAATCCCTTTTTAGGTATAGAATGTTTCATTTACATCTGAAAGCATATCACTTTAACAGTTCATTGTCTCTGCCATAGCTCCTTCTACCCATCAATTTGGAGCCTTACCAGTATCATCTCTGATTAACAAAAACTTTTTATCTACTTACAACACTCTGTGCTAGATTTCTGGGCCAGATATAAAGCTTTTTTTTTTTTTTGAAGTGTTGCCCCTCAAGGAGCTTAAAAATCCAATAAATACCTTACATTTGTATGGGGCTTTAGAGGCATTAATCTCATGTTGAGGATTCAATAATGCCTTTACAGGAATTAATCCCATGCAGGGGACTTATCCCTGGTCTTGTTTTGGAAGTTCCAGACTTTGATCATGAATTTTGTTTCAAGTGGTTACTTAACAAAACATAATCAGCATCATTATCTATTTCTTCCTCTTAATCAATAATCAACCAATAGTTTCAATGTTAATTAACAAGGTAATGGGTGCTATCCCAGCATAGGTGAGAATATGAAAATTGAGAGAACTTCTATATTAGTTTCCCTGATAATTCTCTAAATTAACAATGAAAATTATAGTAGAAGGGCTTTTATTATTATTTATTAATTCTCATGGAGAAAGAAAAGAAAATAATGACATACAAGGGTCTGTTGATAAGAAAACTATATATTGTGAAGGCATATTGGTATTTAAGTGGGTCAGGTGATTCAATGAACACAGGCATGGACTTTGAGTCAGGAAGACCTAAGTTCAAATCCTACCTCAAAAATTTACTAGCAGTGACCCTCTGTAAGTCATTTAACCTTGGATTGTTTCAGTTTCCTCATTTATTAATAAGAACACCTACCATACAGGGTTGTTGTCAGGGTAAAATGAGATAATATTTGTAAAGTGTTTACAAACATTATAGTGATACATAAATGTTAGCTTTGTTATTCTTTAGAAACTTGAAGTACTAGGGACTTTTCTAAATCACAGAGAAAAGTGACAGAAACTTCAGAAAAAGTTTCAAGGAAAGAGTTAGCAAAATGACATTTGTTTAGCAAATGGAAGACATAACCAAATGTCAGCTATGATTTTATCTTAAGAAAAAAAAAGAAAATATGAATAAATATTTAATTTTTAAGCTAGTGAAAAGACCAAGGACATCTGTCAAGAGGTTGCTTGCGGGTAACATATGTATGTTTCCACCCTAGATTTCAAAGGTGTTCAAAATTTCTTACCTCTATACACATATGATAATGTAATTTATTTTTTGCTCAGTGGTCCCCAAGTCTTTTGCATGCTATCTCATCTATCCTTACTTTATTCCTGTGAAATAGGGGTGTAGGAAGGTAATGTTATATCCATTTGGAGATCAGAAAACCAAGACATAAATGACAGCAAAGTCACACATAGTAGCAGATATGGAAAAATATTTCAAGTCTCCTGAAACTCAATAAGGCATCCATTATAATAGGCTATTCTATCTCCAATGCTTGTTTATGCTTCTTTGTTTTTTATTATTAATTTCATATTCTTTATAAGCAATTTATTTTAGATAATGATCTCCACAGAAACAATAACCTGTTGTGTTTGCATTCATATTTATGATGTATAGATAAGAATTTGACAAGTTTCACATCTCAAACCACTCCAAAACCCACTTGTTCAACAGGTCTTCAGTGCCAAAAATTAGAGTTACCATTTTGAGCTTAAACTCAAGAAAATTAAATTATTTGTCCAAATAACATTAAATAATTCTCTCTCAGTGAAAGGAGTTATTTTTTTAAATGTAATCCAATTAGAATTGTACTTGGCTCTCTTGTCTCATATTTCAGGGTTCTCTCCACAGAAATGTTTTCTAAATTGAAGCCAAATAACCTCTGGGGATCCACCTACCAAGGTGGGAACTGAGGCCTTAGGTGAGGTTTCAGCTAGGAGGAGACATTTGAACTGAGCTTTTGCCTTTCTGAATATATCCATATCCAATAAGCTATTTCTTGCAACAAAGACCTTAAAATAAGTAGAAAAACTATTTCATCAATACTAACCACATTGTTTGACAGTATATCCACAGCTTTATAGTTCTTTGGCCATAGTAGGAACCCCATGCTAATAGTGCCTATAGTAACTTGCCTCACTAGGTGACTCCCCTAAGTCTTTCCACATCTTCCAGTTTTGACTCATATTCAAATACTATGAGCATTTCATAAATGATTTCATTTAGACCACAGAATCACAGCATCATAGAATGTGAGAGTTAGAAAGGACTTTAATGTCCATCTAGTCTGAACCATTCATGAAAGGAATACTCACCCTAACATAACAAACCAATAGTCTTCCAGCTCTTGCTTGAATATCAAGGATAGAGACTCCACTACTTCTCAAGACAGCCCATTTCTTTGGAGCCAAACAGAAAAAATTGTCTCCCTCCTACAAATGTCATCTCTTTAAGTACTTAAAGGCATCTATTATGATCCCCCTATGTGTCCTTTAATCATTGATCTATTCTTAACTATACAAGGCTTAAAGGCAATTACAAAAGATAAAATAGATAACTTTGGGTACATGAAGCTGAAAAGTTTCTGCACAAACAAAATTGATGCATCAAGTGTAAGAAGGGAAGAAGTCAAATGAGAACAAAAAACAGCTTCAGGTTTCTCAGATAAGGATTTGGTATCCAGGATATAAAAAACAATTAACGTAATTAAATAAAACTAAAAGCCAGCCTCTCCCCACCAATAAGTAGGTGGTGAAGGGATATGAAGAAACACTTCTCAAAAGGAAAATTGCTTATCATTAACAATTAGATAAAAGAGTACTTCCCATCCCTAACTATAAGAGAAATGTAAAGTAAACCAACCCTCACACCCAGCCAATAGCAAAGATGACAAAAGATGACAAAAGCAATTTTTGAAGGGGCTGTGGAAAGATAAGCACATTAGTGCAATGTGATAGAGCTATGAATTAGTATAATTTTGGAAAGAAATTTTGAATTCTGCAAATAAAGTGACAAAAATTTCCAAACCTTTCGATATAGAAATTTTACTACTAAACATATGCCCAAAGAAGGTAGTTGATAAAAGAAGTCCCCATGGACAAAAATATATGTATAACCACATTTTTTGGTAATACCAAATAACTGAAAACAAATATCAATTGGGGAATGGCTAAAGGAATTACTTTATATGAATAAAATGGAATATTACTTTTCTACAAAATGACAAATATGATGAAGATAGAAAAGCATGGAAAGACACATGAACTGATGCAAAGTAAAGTAAGCAGAGCAAAGAAAACAATATTCACAACTACAATTATGTAAATGGAAGAACAAGCATAAAGTCATATAATTGCAATAAATATTGCAAAATTACAAAAAACAGACATGAGAAATATTTCCTTTCATTCTTTTACAGATATAAAAGATCCACAAGTATAAAACATTACATATATTTTAAGATTTTTTTTCAGTGTGTCAACTGGTTTTGCTGATTTTTTCCCTCTTTCTCTTGTATTTCTTTTTTTTTCATTGTTATATGGGATGCCTTTCTGGGAGGGAAATGAGAGAGTAATATACAATACAATCTATCATTTCTCCAGACTCCCAGATGAGGTGCTTCCCCCTTGCTCAACATTTTCCACTGAATCTTGAGCTTCATAGACATCTCTTCTTTTCTATTAAATATCTGGACTAGTAAGGTATTCTTCCAGTCCTTTCACCTCCTCTCAGTAGAAGACAAGTCTTTTCCATGATAAGCATAGCTGTTACTTGACATTAAGAAGAGACAAACAGCATATCATCTCCAGATTATTTCAAAATTCCCTTTGTCCTCTATAATTGCTGGAGATAAGAGGCTTAGGGATTCTCTTTCATTTTTGTTGGAAACTCTCATTATAGACTAATAACAAAATGCTCTGGAAAACTCCCTTCCTGCCCTGCCAACCTCCCTCTATTTGCTGAGGACTCCTAAGCAAAGCATTTTTAAGCACTATTTTCACCTTTTCTTTCAAGATGACACTAGTTTGCTCTCCTGCCTATTAAACATATTACTGAAGATGAGTTTGCATGGTTTAATGGAAAAGGCACCAGTCTTAGAGTTAGAAGGACTGAATTTGTGTTCCAACTCTGACACTCACAAACTTAAAGGCCAAGGGAAATAAATCTTTCTGAGAATCATCTGTAAACTGAAGGCAATAATATGTATACCTCCCACCTTATAGAGTTATTGTATTTTATAATTATAAATTATTATCATTATTAACAGAAACATCAAACATACTCTAATGTGCTTGTTGTGGTAGGAGCAATACCTTATCCTCTCTTTCCATGTACGTTGTTAGCTTGTATTGAGACTTGATTGGCTCAGGCCAAATTGTCGACATCACTTCCTCATCAAAAGCAGCCACAAGGACCTGGGGGGAGGGGAGATAGAAGGGTATCAGAAGTTTGGCTGGAGGATCATGATGAAAAATTCAGGCAAGACAGCTTCACTCAGGTGAATCCATTTGAGCTATTGTCAGTGATTACCCTTGTAGAATATCCTTCTCCTGTTATGGCTTAATAAAATTCCTTTTATCAAGTATTGAGTGACCTACAAGTGCCTCATTTTGTTCCAATATCTGATCAAAACTACCAGTGTCTAGGCCTAGTCCAGAACATCTGTTGAATCAGCAAATAGATACAAGACTAAAAACTAAAGAAAAAAATAGTCTTTATTTCCAGTTCTTTCCAAGTCAACAAATCTTGATGATAGAAATGGCTGGGTTTAAAATCTGACATTTGAGGTAGTATTTCTTTTAAATGTTAAATTTTTTAAAATATCTACTTTAGAATATATTCAATATGTCTTCATAAATCCTTAATAAAGTCCTTCATATAAACTATGCAACTACTAATAATCTGTTTTCTCTGAGATCTTGCCTTTTCTTCTCTTGTGATATTTTGATTTGTTTTGCTTCCCCATCCCAAGTTTAAATACTTTCTAAAACAACCTACTCACTGAAGTTGAGTTGTATTAGGAATCCAGTCTAACTCCCAAGTTTGCAAGATAATGAGGTAAGCTGCATTATGCATGCAATAAAAAAAAACTTTAAATAAATCATTTCTTAAATGCCTGCAATTTCATAGTAAAATAACCTAATTCATTTTGAACTATGAATACATTTGACATAAAAGTAATATATTAATATATACTATGGTTTAGAATTATCAAAAAGTATTTTATATAATCTGAACAAATATGCTAGATCATCAATCGTGTAAAATTAGCTTTCAATCTTTATACTGAGCTGGTTTAATTCTGCTGTGACTGTTTCCTCTGTTCCCCCTCTTCTCATAAAGATGCCAGTTAAGCAAAAAAAATAATGTTTATGACCAATGGACAATGTTCCAAATCATATTATTGTTTGATCCAAAATTCTCTTCCCTCTATATTATCTGTCTCAGAAAAATCACTTAAGAGAAAACATAGAGAAAACTTGACCCATACTGATCTGCATTCCTAGTGCCTAGCATATAGTAGGAACTTTAATAAATACTTGATTGATTGAAAAAAATCTCTTGACTAATCAAAAACTTGAAAGAAATGGTATAAATGGCTCCACCTTTAAGACATTTAAACTACAACCAATTAATTTTTTTCAAAATGTTTAGTTTCTCCACTTTTAGTCAAGCCTTTGAGTTGAAAAGTGCATACTTTTGAAAAAGTAGTGATCAACCTTTTAATATATTCTAACTATAGCATTTTGATTCAAAAGGTTATCTTCCCATTAGCTGTCACAAAAGATAAGGCTGCTTCTTGTCATGCTTTTCATGAGTTTATGATTTTCTTCCTTTCAAAATGCAAAGTTTCCAGAGATAATAAATAGATAAAGAATTGCTTATGAGTCTTCTAAATATTGTTATTACAATAAATTTACTACCATTTGCACCACTACCTACATGATACTTTCCTTTTACATAGAACTACAGCTCTTTAGTCATTAGGTGCATCACCCACCTGGTATGCTTAATTAGTATTCAAAAAATAAGATGCCATAGAATCATTGACTCATAGGCTATTAGATCCGAAAGGTACCCAAGAATATGCTGCTATCATTTTAGAGGCGAAGATATAGTTCTCTTATTAGGTTTTAAATATGGCAGACATGAAACAGGAAGTAATAATACCTCAAAGTGAAAACCCCTACCAGAATGATGAGGTTAATGGGTCATCTAGTCACAAGAGCATTCTTCAGAGAAGGCAACTAAGCCCCAGTACTCACAAGAAAGAAAGAAGCAATAGATTTACAGTTATAAGGGACTTTAGAGACCATAAAATCTTAAGCCTGTCATTTTACAAGTGAGGAAACTGAGGCACAAAGAGGTTTAAGTGAAACATTCAGGATCACACAGCTAGTAAGTCTCTAAGGTTTTCCTGATTCTAAGTTCAATGCTCTATCACTGGGGGGGGGGGGGGAGGGGAGATGGAGAGAGCTGGGGGTGGAGGAGGAACAAAAAGAAAAAGGAAATGAATGCCTGAAGGAGGTCTAAAATAGAAAACAAGAAAAATGGGAATTCATATCCACTGTATTATAAATAGTTAAAGCATAAATGCCTATGTAGCAACCAAACCTATGTTAAGAAAGAATGTGTAGAATGGTCAATGATGGTTAAGTGACTTGCCCAGGGTCACATAGCTAGTAAGTGTCAAGTGCCTGAGGCCAGATTTGAACTCAGGTCCTCCTGAATCCAGGGCTGGTGCTTTATCCACTGCACCACTTAGCTGCCCCCTGGCATATAATTTTTAACGGAATGCTGTCATGAGGTGTTAGGCAAAGAACTTAGTATTTAAACCGATCAAGATCTCATTACATAGGATGCAAAAATCTTTTCTTTCTGTCCCTTGTCCCTTGTTTGGTTCTTTCATCATAGCTACAGGGTTCCTCAAGAAGATATTGAACTTTACATGGTCTAAAAAGGAATGGAGCTAAGAGAAAGCAAGCAATATAGATGACAAATGAATAGGAATAACATTCAATAGTGAACCAAACTAAGAAACAGATTTTTGCTCGGTTCCCGTCTTTACTGCTCATACTTGGACTCCCAGAGCTCACCTGATACACTTAACAGTTTATTTTCACATTGCTATTTCCTGTCTATAATGAAATGGAAATGGGCACATTTACTGGCAAGCATTATGGAAGATTAAACTGAAGCAAGACAAGGTCTATTATGATGAAAAATGCCAGGTCAAAAAACTGTTGACTGTATATTTTAGACAATCTTAAGGGACTAATTTATAATAAATACATAGCTGACATGATTTATTGTATGAAGTAATTGATTTAATTGAAAAATAATTTTATGTCCCCACACTAACCTGGAATATGTAACAATAACAGCCACTCACAGTGATATAGATCTGTACAGTCTGTAACATGCTTACCCTACAGAAGCCTGGTGAGGCAAGGCATACAAGTGCAATAATCTGCATTTTATTGATGAAGAAACTGACACTTACACAGGTGACATGGTTACTCTTGGCAACATGACTAGCAGGTGATAGAGATGGAGCTGATCAAATCATGGGATTTAGAGCTAAGAGTAATGAGAGATCCTCTAGTCCAGGAGTTTTTTTAACTTCGTGTATGTGTGTGTGTGTGTGTGTGTGTGTGTGTATGTGATGGTCCATGGATACATGAGCTTTTTCTCAGAGTAAGGATTTTTAATGAATAAAATAGAATATATAGAATTACAAAAGAAAAAAAAAGGTTAGTGAAAATAAGAATATGATTTCTCATCCATGAAGTCTCTGGGGTTTGTGAACCTTGACTTAAGATGCTCTGATCTAGATCAACTCCTTCATTTCCTAGGTAAGGAAACTAAAGCACAAAGTTGACATAAATTGCACAAATTCACATAGCTAATAAGCAGTGGATCCCAGATTTGAACCTAGGTCTTTTGACTCCAAATCTTTCTACTATATCACATTTATTTGGACTCAGGTTTCTTGATTCTGAGTACCATAATAATAGCAGTAATAATAATAACAATAATAATAATAGCTGGCATTTTTATAGCATTTTAAGGTTTGAAAAGCACATAAGAGCCTAAAAATAACCCTGTGAGGTAGGTGCTACTATTCTTTCCATTTTACCATTGAGAAAATTGAGGCTGCAGAGGCTGTGTCCAGGGTCACATAACACATAACACGGAGTTACAGCCTGGTGTCTGAGGCTGAATTTGAACTCAGGTCTTCCTGACTACAGCTCTAGTGCTTTATCTATTATATCATCTAGCTGCCTCATGCTCTTTGCAACAGTCTTTCACATTTCTTAATAATTTGTTGTGTTATTTCTTTTATATTTGCACTTTAAGGAAAAGGAAAACACATCACTAATTTCAAGTAATAAATATAAAAACTGGAACTAAGTACACAGCCAAATGCCCCAGTAATCCACATTTAATCTCACCTGGGTCATTAAGTTGACCATTCTACACATTCTTTCTTAACATAGGTTTGGTTGCTACATAGGCATTTATGCTTTAACTATTTATAATACAGTGGATATGAATTCCCATTTTTCTTGTTTTCTATTTTAGACCTCCTTCAGGCATTCATTTCCTTTTTCTTTTTGTTCCTCCTCCACCCCCCAGCTCTCTCCATCTCCCCTCCCCCACCCACCCACCCAGTGATAGAGCATTGAATTCATACTCTCAAAGTTTTTGAAAAATAATTTATTAAATATTTCTCTTGATAATTATCTTCATAGAGTGAAAATAATACTGGATCTTAAACCAGAAGGTGTAGGATTCAATCCTGCCTCTCTCACATCACCAATGTAAGCTTTTATAAGTCAATTTAACTCTCTAAGGCATCAATTTCTTTAAATGTACAACATGGAAGATCTCTTCTAGCTCTAAATTCATAACTATGTGATTTCATGTCCATTATTGTCACTTCAATTCATCAGGTATGGTGAATTAGAAAACATTTGTACCTCAATACATGTCTGAATGAGTTGTCATGGCCAAAAAGAATTCATCAGCCAGGGTCTAATGTCCCAGGAACACCCTTTTCAAATACTGCTAGTCTGACTCCTAAATGGTAGACATATGATGTACAGAGCCAGGCTAAGAAACTTCCCAGTTTGTTGGGATCTAGCTGAAATCTCCCACTGGAAAGCTTTTGAGAATCCAATGAAACCTCCACACAAAATGAGGCATGAGTCTTTCATGGAAGCACATTACTGATGTCCTTAATAAGGTCATCTGTTCCCCAATAGGTAGTTTTTCAGTCCAGGCCATGTCTGAATTACTAGAAATTCTGAATTACTCAAAACTGAATAAAGATGGTTTTGATGGCTAATGAAAATTAAAGAAAACAGTGAGTACTGATGTTAGGAAAGATGAAGCAAAAAGAAATAAGTGTAAACTACATAAACACTGATTCAAAGAAGAAGTTTCTTATACTAAGGAGTGTTAACATTGCAAATGTGCAATCATTTTCCTTGGAGGTCTTTAAAAATAGAATAAATTCTCCTTATCCTGAAATGATTGAAATGTGATACTGCCTGAGAGCACAATAAATAGATAAGGGCTTCAAAGTTGGATGAGGTATGGCATACAAAAGGACAGCAATTTAACCAATAGGCCATCTTCACCACTTCAAGGCTGCTGTCATGGATTTGCTCCAAGGAGTCATCCCCAGAGACCCCCCACCTGCACTCGAGAAAAATTCAGAGTCACTTCCCCTGCTATCACTGGAGGCAAGCCTGAATGTCCCATAGCCATTTCTCTAGAATTTCTCCTGTTGTGGAGCAATAAAAAACAGTAGCAATGCCTGCCTTTGGTTATTTCTTGAGATTTCTTCAAGTCTTGTAATTCTTCTGTAATTCTTGTAGGTGAATAAACAACTCCCCAGACATGCATTCACAACACTTCTAAGTGATGTATTACTGTTTTCAGGCTAAGAGACTATCATTTCCTGTAGCAGAGTTGGAATTTAAATGACCTGAATGGGTTAGTATCTCAAAGATCCAACAAGCTGTATCTTATCCATTTTCAGGATGTGGCCATTGGGAGTTATCTGGCTAAGCCCCAGTTCACCATTTTGAAAAGTATCTCAAGAGTGAATCTGGGCTCATTCACATAATTTCTTTGAGTAGATGCATAACAAAGTTCCGTGTGAAAAATGAAAAAAAAAACTTAAATTTTGCTTATGAGGTAAAAATTACATTATCTGAAAGAAATAATTTGGACAACTTTAACTTGGGCTGGAACTTCCTGGAAGATATCAATGATAAATCAAATGATGGTCCTGAACTAATATACATGCTGTTTTCAAAACATAATGCATCCTTAATTCATTGTCTTATCTTCCCTATACCCTGTAACTATTTCTGCTTTTTTTTTTACTTTCTTCTGATGCCTGTGTCAAAATCAGTTCAGTAAAGACACTAGTCTATAACCCACTTCCACTAAATCTCAGGCTCTCGCAATATCGAGAAGTAAAAAGGGAAGCAATTCTTTCTGAAAAGACTGCAACTCTAATTCCAAGACTTCTTATTCCTATTTTACAAGCTTGAGAAGCTTGTTCCTTAACTGTCCAGCACACACAAAAATTAATTAGCTATACCATTAGATTTGAGGGAAAGGAAAATCATGGTGCTATCTGAAGTTAAGAGGTGTAATCAATTGAAGTGAAGAGATGTAATCATATTAGTGTTGGGTTATTCTGCATGGTTTGGCATTTAAATGCTCTCAATCACTCCCACCACCTAGACAAATATAAACTTGGAATTTAAAGCACCTTATGCCCCTGTTTGACAGCCTCTCATTCATTTAATACTTCAATTATTTCCAACCCTATGTCAAAGGTCTCCTCTTTAGGCTTCTTCTCAGACTTATGGATTCCAGGACCTCCATCTTAGTCACTCTATGCTTTCTCCTCAATTTGTCTCTTTGTGGGCTTTGTACTACCCTACAGTGCTTTGCCACATAGTAAAAACATTAAAATCACTTTATTCATTCATTTTACTCCGCTCCTCGTTTTTCTATTTTTGAGTGTCTTAAGGGTTCCTGATCCTTTCTAGATCTCATCCCAGGAGGTATGAATCATCTAAATTTGTATCTATATGTCTTCCCCTGCCTGTTCCTGCCCCAGACATATTCATTCATTCATAGGCTCATTCATTTATTCAATCATTCATGCAATAAGAATTTATTGAATACAAGGCACCATGATTAATAAGAGGCACATATGATTGATCAAAGATGAATGAAACAGATCCATATATTGGTTTGTAATGTCTGGAGTCTTTCATCCCTCTCATGGTCTTTTGCCAAAAGACATATCAGACCACAGAATCCTCAAAGACATAGTGGGGTTAGATTGGAGGGTGGGAGGAGAAAAAGGAAACTATTTCCTAGGAATCTAAAGACTTCCCCATTTGCTTCAAATGCACCCACTCTTCCTTTTGGCTCAGGTTTTTTTGGGACAAAGATGTCAAAAACATACTAATAGTGCCCCAAATCTCTCAAGAGATGGAATCCTTTAAGGTTAGGACAGATTTCCCATGCCAAGCAGGCAACCAGCTTGTAATCACTAAGGCACACGGTTAACTATCCTTCACAAAACAACTTTATCAGTACAACTCACCATATTTGGATAGCTTTGGAATATTGTTATCTTCAATTGTACAACACTATTCAGTCCCTCCCCGCATAACACATCAAAATTCAGTTTTCTAGACAAGCCCTTGTCTTTCTCCTCTCAACCATTTAGCTTATTCATTCCAACCTGGACTTAAACTTCTCCATCCCTTCTCTTGGCTTAGACTCAAGCTTGAGTCATTGCTACCAAACACTCAGAGGCATAATGACCATAAGTTTACCAAATAGGGCTGTGTGTAAATTTTGTGTAATTTTTTAATATGTTACATCAGAGGAAATCAGTACATAGCAGTAGATGGAGCACTGGATTAGAAGTCAAGAAGACCTAGATCTAAATCCACCTCAGATTCTTACTAGCTGAGTGACCCTGCACAAGTCACTTAAGATACACTCTGTGCCTTAGTTTCCTCACCTGTAAAATGGCAATAATAACACCTACCTTATAAGGTTATTGTGATGACAAAATGAGATAATACATGTTTATGTTGTGTATATGCATTTTGTATATATGATACATGTATATAATATACTGATTATATAATTATGTATCATATGTGTGTATATGTACATATGTGTGTGCATATGTATACACACATATCCAGATATAGATATATACATAGATCTTCACAATCCTTAAATCAATATAAATTTTAGCTAATATTTTGTGGAGAAGGGACCTACTAGAGCTGATACCATCAAAACCAACCACCAACTGGAATGATGGGCAAGTAAATTCAGGAAACTCAGAAATGTCAGTGCCCTACAGACCGCCCAGCCTGCTTCCAATTTAGGTCCTGCGGGCATCATTCAAGGGTAGATACACCTTGGGAACTATCTCTGCAGGTGCTGTAACCATCTCAGTATCATCAACTACTGGAGGCAAGGAAAAGAACATTCTTATCCTCAGAGTTCTTGGCATTGTCAAACGGTTCACCACCAGAAATGGATATGGTTTTCTCTGCAGAATGAAAATAAAGAAGATGCATCACCATCTGCTTTGCTGCTGCATACTGAGGACCCCAGGGCCTTTCCATCTGATTTGAATCTGAAATGTCCCGTGTCTTGTTCTCCTCATTAGAATGTGAGCTTCTTGAGAACAAGGATGATTTTGGTTCTTTTATTTGTATCCCTAACACTTAGCATAACACTTTGCATATAGTAAGTGTGTAGTAAATGCTTCATCAGTCACTCATTCACATTTTGACAGCACTTTTGTAGTCATAGAAATAATTAAACTATTAGTTACCAGATGGCATGATTCCTCCTTCCCTCTATGGCTGAACATCAGCTAAACTCAGCCTCAGCCTCCCCAACAATGAGCTCAAAGTATCCCAGTGTCTCTCAGAAATGGTACCATGTGTTCTGATGCCTTTATCTCACCTCTACGAATAGGTTCTCAAAATCTTTCTTGATACATGGTGGTGCTCAAGAGTTTCCTGCCATTTGAGAGTCAGTCAGTCAATAAGCATTCATTAAGTTCTTACAAGGGTCTAGCACTGTTCTAAGTGCTAGGAATATATAGAAAGGAAAAAATGGTCCCTGCGGGCAGCTAGGTGGCGCAGTGGATAGAGCATTGGCCCTGGAGTCAGGAGGACCTGAGTTCAAATCTGGCCTCAGACACTTGACACTTACTAGTTGTGTGACCTTGGGCAAGTCACTTAACCCCAACTGCCTCACCAAAAAAATATGGTCCCTGACTATAAGCATCATACATTCTAATAAGAGACATATTCTATGGGTTGCACTGCATGCTGTTTGTCCCAAGAATCAGAACTGAGAATAAAGGATATACCAACATTCAGAATTCATTGATTCATTGGTTCATTCATTCAACAAATATTTATTAAAACCTATTGTACATGGAGCACTTTCCTGGATGCCAATGGACACACAAAGGTAAATAAGATATGGACCCTGCCATCATGATAAACACAATCAAGAAAGAGACAGAAAACTATAATATACAACATCACAACTATTTGCCCAAGACTAGAATTTTCCTGCTTCAATTCTCTTCTAGCCATTCTCCCTCAGCTGTGCCATTGAACTACAGTCAACATCAATTGACAGTTGATCCTCTCCCTCTATTTCAATGGAAAAATTTGGGGGCCCCCGCTTGATATAGCCTGGTCGATTCTCAGGAAGTTCGTATTTTATTCATTAGAACAAGGAAGACCACGTAAAACTTGTGAGCAGTAGTTAGCATGAGCAGAAATCTGCTTTAGGAAGATTCACATAAAAGCTAGAATGCAGAATGGGTCAGGAGGAGAAAGAAACTAGAGATCATAGAGAAGACATTATAATACTCCAGGGGATAGGTAATGAGGGCCTGAATGATTCTAGAATCACGGTGTCAGAGTTGTATAGGAGTAGAGATCAAGTAGACTTGAAGCACTGTCCCCTGTATAGCATCCCAATCAGCTTCCACTCGAAGGGATCTGGTGATGAAGAACTTGCTTCTTCCTGATACTGTATATTCTATTTTTCTTCTTTGTCTTTTATTTATTTTATTCTGAACTTAAGAAATAAAATAAACATTTCCCTAACACAGTAAAATAGAAAAAAAGATAATTGTACAGGAAACTGCAAATCTGTTATGTACCACTTGCTATTCCTTTCTTTTTTTTCTTTTTTTCTTCCCTCCTGCCCCCCTGCCCTAAAGATGGCTGTGATTAGACACAAATATGTATATTGTATAAACATTTTATACATACTTAAATTTATAAGTTCCTTTTCTAGATGCGGATAGCATCTTCATATGTCTTTTGTAGTCAATTTGACTTAGTTACTCAAAGTTGTTCTTGAAACATTGTTATTTCTGTATAAAATGTTCTCTTGGTTCTGCTTATTTCACTCTTCATTATATCATGGAAGTCTTTCCATGTTTTTAAAGATCATCAAGCTCATCATTACTTATAGCAGAGTAGTATTCCATCACAATCTTACACCCATTTCCTAATTGACAGGCACCCTTATAATTTCCATTTCTTTGCTACCACAAAGAGAGTTGCTATAAATATTTTAGGACATATAGATTCTTTTCTTTTTCCGTAATCATCTTGGGAAACAGACCTAGTAGTGGTATCTATTTTTCAACAGCTGTAATTGTCAGGAAGTTATTCCTTATACTGAGCCAAAATCTGCCTCTCTATAAGCTTCATCCATAGAGTTATAAATGATCTCACAGGTCTTTCCTTTTCTATGTTTTAACAGATGCTCTTTTTTCATCCATCCATTAGGAATTGAAATCTCCCAAGGCTACATTCCAATAATCACATTTATATAATCTTTAGAATTGAAAGGGGCCTTAGCGTTCATCAAATCTAACTACTTCCTAAAGTATGAGTACACCATATGATAATCCTAGAAGCCTCTACTAAAACACTTTTTTCTTTTTCTTTTTTTTCTGCGGGGCAATGAGGGTTAAGTGACTTGCCCAAGGTCACACAGATAGTAAGTGCCAAGTGTCTGAAGTTGGATTTGAATTCAGGTTCTCCTGAATCCAGGGCCGGTGCTTTATCCACTGTGCCATCTAGCTGCCCCCTTAAAACATTTTTGATACCAGTGCTTACCACCTTACAAGAAAGTTTGTGAAACATATCTTTCATCTTGTTCCAGTAGCCAAATGTGCAAACATGAATACTTATTTATATAATTATGATATAGTAGAAGGATCATTGGCCTTGAAAACTTTAGACCTGGGTAGAGGCCCCAGCTCTTGTGCTTCTTAATTCAAGTGAAGTCAATAAGGATACAAAGACAAAAAACAAAACAATCCACGTGTTCAATGGGTTTCCATTCTATGGGGTGGAAGACAAAGAATGTATAGAAATGGTTAAGTATGACATAATGTTAGAAGGAAAAGAACACTAATGACTAGGGAAATCAAGAAAGACTTCCAAAAAGTGGTGGTACCTAAGATGAATCTTTTTGGAGGGGGGCAATGAGGGTAAGTAACTTGCCCAGGGTCACAGAGCTAGTAAGTGTCAAGTGTCTGAGGCCATATTTGAACTCAGGTCCTCCTGAATCTGGGACTAGTGCTTTATTCACTGCGCCACCTAGCTGCCCCACCTAAGATGAATCTTGAAGGGAATTGAACATTCTAAGGATAGAGGCAAGGAAGGAATATATTCCAGATAATCAGAGCAATCTGTACAAAGGCACAGAGGGAAGAGGTGGAATTCTGAGTTTGGGGAACAGCAAGTAGGATGGTTTGGTTGAAAGCCAGAGTGCATGAATGGAGTTATGCAAAACATGTTTGGAAAGATAAGCTGGAGCCCAAATGTAAAGGGCTTTAAATATTGAAGGAGGAGTTTCTATTTAATGCTAGATGTAACTGGGAAATATTGACATTCATTGAGAAGGATAGTAAAATTATCAGATTTTTTAAGGTTCCATTGGCAGCTATACGGAGGATAGATTGAAGAGAACAGTGGCTAAATTCAGGGAGACCAAGCAAGAAGCTATTTCTATAGTCTAGGTGACAGGCAATGAGGGCATAAACCAGTAGGATGAACATATAAAAAAGAGAAGGGAACAGATCTAGCACATACTGTAGTGGTAAATATAATAGGACTTAGCAATCGATGGAAAAGAGAGGAAGAATGAAGAGTCAGGAATGGCTCTAAGAAGACTGGAAGGATTATGGTGTCATCAAGTTTAAAGGGGAAATTGGGAAGGTGGAACCATGTACCACCTCCTTTTTCAGTAAGCTGTAGCATGGGGAAGCTTGGTGGTGCAGTAGATAGAGCATTGGCCCTGGAATCAAGAAGACCTGAGTTCAAATCTCGCCTCACACACTTACTAGCTGTGTGACTCTGGGCAAGTCACTTGATCCTGATTGCCTTAAACATCTGCGGTCATCTCCGGGCCTCCTGATGCATATTTTGCCACTGGATCCAGATGGCTCTGGAGGAGAGTAAAGTTGGTGACCTTGAACAGCCCTCCTTCACTTAAATCCAATTCAGTGCAAGTCATGACATCACCCCGATGTCATGGTCCTCTTTGAGAATGAAGGACAAACAACAACAACAACAAGCCATAGCATTCTCCCATGACCATATCATTGAATGAATTAGTGAATAAGGATTTGTTAAGCCCCCAGGCATTGGGCTTACAAGTACAAAAACATGTAAGAATCGCCATGCAGAAGGACCTTACATTATATTTGGAGAGGGGGGGATACCACAAGTATATCTCAAATATAGACTGTCTAAATAAATATATTTAATGTAGTTAAATTTAAAGTAATTTCTGGTGAAAGGCACTAGAAGTTGGGGAGATCAAGAAAGACTTCATACAGAACAGGGTGCCTGAACTCCACCTTAGATACAAAAAAAGGCTTCCATGAGGCAGAGACAAGGAGGGAATACGTTTTCAAGCATGGCCAGTGAAAAGACACAGAAATGGCAAAGGGCATGCCAATCTTTACCTGTGTGCTCAAATAATAATGCATCTCCCTTCTTGTTCCCAAATTTCCTTCTGTTAGTATAACTTCTTATAGTATAACCTTACATGACTAGAAGAAGGGTTCTTGACCTGAGGTCCATTGATAGATTCCAAGATGTTTATGAACTTGAAAGGGGGGTGGGGTGGAAATTATCTTTATTTTCACTAAGTTCTGAGATATCTTGCCTTCAGTTATGAATGTTGGCAACAAGGTCCATAGCTTTTGTGGGTTTTTTGGGTTTTTTGGTTTTTGTTTTAGTGAGGCAATTGGGGTTAAGTGACTTGCCCAGGGTCACACAGCTAGTAAGTGTTAAGTGTCTGAAGCCGGATTTGAACTCAGGTACTCCTGACTCCAGGGCTGGTGCTCTATCCACTGCGCCACCTAGCTGCCCCGTCCATAGCTTTTAATAGACTGTCAAAGGGGTATAGTCAAGAGACAAGAAAAGTTAAGAACCTCTTAGCTAGAACACTTAGACCTATTCTATAATCTAAAATTCAATAAGGATAAATGAAAAGTCTTGTGCTTGGGCATAAAAAAATCAACTTTACAAGTATAAATGGGGTGGAGGCATGGATAATCAGCAGTTCTAAAAAAGATGGAGGTATTTGTAGAAGGAGGAGGAGGAATAATTATCTATAATTTACATAGCTTTTAAAATATTCTCTTATTTAATCCTCAAAACCCCCTACCTGGTGGGGAGGTAAGTGCTATTCTTATTTCCATTTTACACATGATGAAACTGAGGCAGATAAAAGTTGAGTGATTTGCCCAAGGTCACACATCTAGTAAGCATGTGGGGCTGCATTTGAACTTAGATCTTCTCAACTTCAGATCTAGTATTCTTTTACTATGACACCAAGCTCAATATGAATCAGCAGTGTGATATGAAAAACCAAAAAAAAGATAGATCATAGATAGATAGATAGATAGATAGATAGATAGATAGATAGATAGATAGATAGTAGATAGATATGTGATGGATGGATGGATGGATAGATAGATAAATTAATGAATGAATAGATAAATGAATGAATGGATAGATAGATAGATAGATGGACAGACAAATAAATAAGTAATTGAATGAACAAATAAACAAATGAATGAATGAATGGATGGATGCATAGATGGATGGATAAATGAGTGAGTGAATGAATAAATAAGTAGGTGAATGAATGAATAAATGAATGAATAAGTAAATAAATAAATAGATAAATGAATGGATAAAGAAAGCAAACTGGAACTGCATTAAAGAAGGCATAGTTCCAGGAATAGGGACTTGATATTACCCTTGTTACCCTTGTGCTCTTCTTTTATCAGAACTCACTTGGCACATGGGATCCCAGGCATCATGGTATAAGGAAGATACTACTAGACTAGAGAGTGTCCAAAGGAAGGCAACAGGATAGTGAAAGGCCTTGAGTCCATAATAGATGATGATTGCTTGAAAGGAACTGGGTAAGGAGAAGAAAAAGGGAAGAAGACATGATAGCCGTCTTCAAGTACTTAGAAGGCTGTCACATGGATGATGTGTTAGACTTTGTTTTTCCCCATAAAGCAGAACCAGACATACTGTGTGAAATTTACGAAAAGGACCATTTAGACTATATGTCAGGATAAAAACCAACTCTTCAACAATCAGAGCTGTCCAAAAGTAGAGTGGCCTACATAAAGAGGCAGCAGGTTAACAGGGAACATAGAAACTTGGTCATCAATTGATTTTTTCCTAGCTCCAGCAACTCTTTGGCAGAGAGGTAGCTATGTGTTAAAGTACATAGAGTTCTGGACTTGGAGTCAAGAAAACCTAAAACCAAGTCCCACCTCAGACATTTACTGCCTGCCTGTGTGATCCAACTTTATCCTCTTTCAGGCTCATTCTGCCCTGTGACATATAAAAGGTTTGAGAGACATAGTTTCTGGGTAATTTATCATTGTACTAATCATTGCTAGCAGATAACAAAAGGGGTCAGGAGCACTCTTGAATACCAAAGACCCCTCATGGAACCCACTTAATGCTTATATGCCCTTGAAACAGTCAGTATTCCTGAGGGTGGCAATCAACTCTGATTGGTTAACAAGTAATGAGAGAATTAATATTATAATGAAAGGTGGACCTATTCTAATAAGAAGCAGAGGGGATATGACTTTGATTATGTCATTTGCTTCCAGATCACCCCCAGCTTTGGACAATCTAGACGAAGGATCTACCCCAACCCAAGCCTGAGTAGAACACAAAGGGCCAGAATTCACCTTAGATTAAATTCTTTTGTAAGGTTCTCCAGTTGGGTGGGATAACAACTACACCTAGATAAGATGGCATAGGTGGGGTAAATTTGTGGACAAGGACAGAGATTTCCTTAAAAAAAGAAATAATCCTGAATCTCCCCAATAACTGATTATTTAATAATAATTTCTTTCAGCCCATTTATTAAATGGGAATAAAAATAATAATACCTACATCACAGAATTGTGAAGATCAAATGAGATCACATGCGTAAAAAACTTTGTAAACATTAAAGT
Organism: Dromiciops gliroides; assembly: GCF_019393635.1. Classification (NCBI taxonomy): domain Eukaryota; kingdom Metazoa; phylum Chordata; class Mammalia; order Microbiotheria; family Microbiotheriidae; genus Dromiciops; species Dromiciops gliroides. Next base: position 106,100,070 of record NC_057863.1, on the reverse strand, counting down.
ATTAAAGATAAATTATTGTTATAATATGAAAACAGAAAATTGTTTAGAAAAGGAAAAATGGATGCAAGTTATGTTGATGAGAAAGAAAACACACATTGGCAAAGCCACAGACACTTAAAATAACAGAGTAAGAAATATTTTTTTTTCTAAAAGAACATTATTGACTGAAATAACAGTGAGGTTGTGTCTCCATAATATTCAAATAGTCCTACCATATGAAAATTTAAAATCCTCAGGTTTCATTACTGGTGTCAGTTAATCTTAGATAGACATATTTCTCTACAGATAATATCAATGTAAAAACAGACCCTTTTTTAAAAATTAAAAGAAAAAAATGAATTCTAGTTCAGAGCCATATTATTGTGCCTCTGACTATAAAATTGGAGATGCCTGGAAATATGATAAAAATGTGATCACATCTTCTCTTATTTTTACCAGCTCGGCCACTGTTAAATATTCTGAGTTCCAATTGGCCCCAACTTGCATAACACATTGGAAGTAATTTCCTGTAAAGAAGGGGAAGGTGGCATATTGTTTCTATCACATAGATCAGAATAATGGAGCATTCCATTCTCAAGTTAAAATAGACCTAAGATTCCCTATTGTATTGTGTAAGAGGGGGATGAGAAAAATCAACAAAATGCACCTCGGGCAACTCCAGATATGTAACTTACCTAAAGCCACAATTAAGTGTTTATCCCTTCAAAGATTTCAGAAGGCAAATAGGATTTGGGGGCTTTTGTGGGGTAGGAAAGGGATAAATTTTGTTTTATATCTCCTTCCCAAAGACTAAATACTAGAAATTTGTCTTTTATTTCATTTTTCTTAAACTTTGAAGGCAGGGGAAAACTTTTTCCAAGCAAATGTTGATAAAATAAATTCATTTATATTTTTTCATATCATTATTTCTAAAGAATGATATAAAAACATTCTTCAAAAAGACCAGATTGACACTTCTATCCTGCAAGGCATTTTTCCTTTTAAGTTGTCAAATTACAAAGATATGTACCTTTGAAGGGCACAGATGTCCTGTGGGTAACTTGAAAATGCATTAAAAAGGAATTCTGCTGATATAGTACTTTAAATATACAGATTTTAGTATTTCTCTTCTTTTGGATTTTATCATGAAAAGAATTTGCATAAAAATAGGATCTGCATTTTTAAGAGTTCATCTGTTTCTTCTACTTCTTTCCTCAAAATCATAATATTTTGTTTATAATACCATAATCTTCCTACAGAACCCAAATGCAATGTCACAAAACCCATTATGATTTCAAGTAAGTAATAAGCAAAAACTCTTCCATAAGAAAGAAGCTTCATTTATGAAAGAGCCTAAAGTGATTTCCTTTTTTAAAAAATTATTTTATTGATATCTTTTGTTTTATGTCATAGTTATTTCTGAAAACGCCTCAGCCCCACTTCTGGCAGAACTGAACCCTTCCTCCCTTATAGCAAAGAAAAACAGTTAAGGGTAGGAAAAAATCAGTGATTATCTGATATTGTATAAAATGTTCTGTCATTGTAGTTCCTACCTCTTGGTCAAGAGGAAAGGGAAGTGCATCATTATTTGTTCTTCCAGGAACTTAGTAGCTTTTCACTTACTCAGTTTTCAACTTCCTATTGATGATCTTTTCACTTACAATGTTGTAGTTCCTATGTGTTCTGGTTCTGCTTGTTTTATTCTGCATCAGTTTTGACGACCCTTCCCATTTTCTCTGAAATTCTCATATTCGTAATCTGTTAGGGCACCTTTCTTAGAGCACATTGATTGTGTAGCTACTACATAATCAATGAATGTCCAGGTTTTTTTCCAGTTCTTTGAAACCACACAAAAAAAATGTTTCTATAAATATTTTGGTGTCAATTGAAATGTTCTTTCCACTTTTTATTTCTCACGGATATAGATATATAGATATATACACATACACAATATGAGCTCAATGGGTCAAAGGGTATGAATAGTCATACACTGTTTTAAATTGTTTTCTGGGATCAATGCACAGCTCTACAAATAGCCTATGTTTCTTGTCTTCCCACACTTTCTCCAACATTTACTATTTTTTTACTTTTTGGCTCCTGTCCCAATATGAAGGAGCTGAGAGAAAACCCAAGACTTCTTTTTTTTTTTTTGCAGGACTTCTTTTATTTGTATTTTTCTTATATTTAGAAATTTGGAACAGGTTTTCATATTGGCTTTAATAATTTACAATTCTTTCAAAAGCTGGCAGCGAGGTGGCACAGTGGAGAGAGTGCTAAGCATGGACTGAAGAAGACCTGAGTTCAAATTTCAACTCAGACACTTACAAGCTTGGTAAGCCTGAGCAAGGCACTTAACTTCTGTCTTTCTCGGTTTCCTTAACTGTAAAATAGAGATCATAATAGCAACTACCTCACAGGGTTGTTGTGAGATCAAGAGATCATATTCGTAAAGCATTTAGCACAGCTCCAGGTACAGTGTAGATACCTAATAAAAGCTTATCCCCTTCCCTTTTTTCCTTCCTGCTTGGCTCTTGGTTTTATATGTTTTGGTTTCATTATAGATCTTTATTTTTAACAGTGAAATTTTTTACAATTATTTGACCACACTCCAGTTTTTCTTCTTCTATTTATATTAATTTTGTTTATGAAAAAGCTTAAATATTTTATGCAATTGAAATTGTCTTTTTGGAGTATGATTGCCTTTATCCCTTGTTTGATTAAGAACCATCCCCCTAGATATAGATATGAAAGGTACCCTCTCTAGCCACCTACAGTTTTTCAGCATTTGCCTTGCTGGTGTCTGCCTCCCTGAGTACCCATTCCGCAATGCTCCTGGCATCCTCTTTGGTTACCTACATTTACAAGTAGTGGCGTTGCCTGCACCTGCCTGCTAAGAAAGGTACCTCCTTAGCCTCCCAAGCATCCATTCGATCACCATCCTAGCACTCTCTCTGGCCAAATACAATTGCACAGCAATTGCCCTACTATCTAAACACCCTCCAACACAACCAACCCCACATACATGCTTTCCATCTTGTACTCACCTGCTTTATGTTCTGAGACAACTATACTCCTGGGCTTAGCTCTTATTGACAATGATAAACTATTTGAACTTATTCCTCAATGACTGACATAATTCCACTGTCCCCCAACAGTACCTGTTTCATCTCAGTGATTCTGAATCCCCAGCTTCCATAATCCAAACCCTAGTTTCCATGCCCCAATGACCATTCTCTTATGTACATCCCCCTCAGCCCAATTTCCCCATAATGTCACTTTCTAAAGTTGTGCTTTCTGGAATGCCTACTCCATAAGTAAGAAACTATCATTCATCTCAAACCTTTTCCTTTCTTACTACCTCCATATTCTTGTACTTACCGAGATATCGATCCTTGCTGATGATGCGGATTCCCTGATCACCTTTCTACCACTAGTTGTATTTTCATATGGAGCCCATCTCTGCCTCATTGATCCTGCAGGTTGGAATACTCCTTGCTCCCTATTGCCACCTCCAGCTTTCCCTTTGCAACCATCACTTTATAATCCCTTCTCCTTTGGGTTTCATTCAATCCATATTTATCACTCGATTCAAGATTCTGGTAGCTGCTATCTACTGATCTCCAAGATACTGGATTAGAGATCACTTGTGCATGTAAAGGCATTAGCTTTGGCAAGAAGAAAGCCACATCTTCATGTGAAATGGGTGAAAGAGGATATAGTGGGGGAAGGCATCTGAATAATAGAAAATGAGGAGAAGGTGAAGAAAGTAACCTCTCAGCAAACAGCCTCAATTTTATTCCTCCAAATGAATTTTGTTATTATTTGTCTAATTCTATAAAGGATCCCCTTTGTAATTTGATTGGTATAGCACTATATCTGAAAATTAATTTAGGTAGGATTATCTGTTTTTTTGTGCTGTCCCAGAAGGATCTAATGATATTGGAAAATGAAAGCACTTACGTTATAAAACTCTTTCTTCAGTGGAAATCCAAAATAAATCTATTTCTAAATGGAAAATAATTCCTAATAAAGATAAATTGTAGGGGCAGCTAGGTGGCGCAGTGGATAGAGCACTGGCCCTGGAGTCAGGAGGACCTAAGTTCAAATCTGACCTCAGACACTTAAAACTTACTAGCTGTGTGACCCTGGGCAAGTCACTTAACCCTGATTGCCTCACTAAAAAAAAAAAAAAAAGATAAATTGTATCTTCAACATATAGCATAGCTATAGTTGCTTGGTTCTATCCAAATTAACTCCTTTTGCAATTACAGTTGAGAGATGTAGATTACTGTTTTTTGGAAAAATTAAATCATGTTTTCTAATCATCTATATCGAATATCACACTCTGAGTCACTGTAATGATTCTAATAGAAAACATGCCAAAATGACTTGCCCTCTGAAATGAAATCTCTTTGAAATGAAATATAAAATATATACATATGTATGTGCATGTAAATCCACTGAAAAATACACTTATTAAAAGTGACACTAAAATTTTGTACTAGTCAGATTTTGGAAGGAAAAAAAAAGGTCTTCTCTTCAAACTAACAGGTAAATTGTTTTTAGTCCATTTGGGTTATCTACTAATCAGCAAGCAATTAGTTCCTAATAGGTGTCAGGCACTAAATGATAGGAATACAAAGACAAAACTGAAACTTCTTCACTCAAGAAGCTTACAGTCTATCAGATTGGTTTATGCTGCTCACCATATTTTTAAATTGTTATCGTTGTATACCAATAGCACCTAAATTTCTCCCTGTATGCCTTCCTCTCCTAGACAGCTACCCTATCTTTAGAGCAATAGACTAACACTTCTCCCATGCAGATTAGGTTAGTTATTCCTAAAAAGGTATTGAGACGTTGCTGGAGACTTTGTTGGCTCAGTAGTCTAGAGGTTCAGACTATTGATGCTACTTCTTCATTGTTTGAGTACACAAGAAGCCGGAGGGTTCTCAGATGCTCAGTTGCTGTATCCAGATTGGAGCTTCATTCAGTTGAATCAATTCAAGGGATTCTCAATGCCAATTTTCATAGAATATCCTTCTGCTATTGCTAGATAAATCATCTTTTGTTAACTATTGAATGACCCATGAGTGTCTCATTTTGTTTCAGTATCAAACCTAAACCACCAGGGACTGCACTGAGTTAAGGCCAGGCCAGAAAACATTTCTTTTTTCTTTTTCTTTTATTAATTTGACTCTCCCACTACTTCTTTTTTTTTTTTTAGTGAGGCAATTGGGGTTAAGTGACTTGCCCAGGGTCACACAGCTAGTAAGTGTTAAGTGTCTGAGTCCTGATTTGAACTCAGGTACTCCTGACTCCAGGACCGGTGCTCTATCCACCTAGCTGCCCCTCTCCCACTACTTCTTGCCCTTAATTGAGAAAACGTTTAAAGAAGAAAAATATAAAACCCTCAATGCTTAGATATGTAGTCCATACTGCACACCACATTTATAATTGTCTCCAATTTTGATCTTTCAGTCCTGATGCAGAGTTCTCTTTTAAAATGGTGGCATATTCCTTCATTTGCCTAAAAACTAAAATTTTCATGTAATGCATTTTTAAGTATTTGCTACTTAATAGCAGTAAAAAAAATCAATCAAAGGTATAATTTATTCATGATGGAAGGACTCCTCTACAAACCTGTGTTCAGCAACCTTATTTTCAGTAAACCTAAGAAACACAGCTGACTGTAGACCTGGATTTGATAAATCACAGTATCATGTAGGATTTTGCAGTTAGAGTAGCTATTCAAAAAAGCAATTCTTAGCTATGTGACCCTGGACAAGTCACTTACCCCTCATTGCCCCACAAAAAAAAATTCTACCCAAAACTCCTAACTTCTTATGCAACTCTAAGAGAAAAATTCTTTGTGTTGTGTCCCCATTTGAAAAATGTAAATAGTATTATTTGCCACCTGCCTAAAAGAGATATGGAAAATAATAATGAGTTAAGGTTCATGAAATACTTTCAAATATTTAGATGAAGTAGGGCATATCAGCAGAAGGTGTAATTATTATTAAAAATAATAACCATTTTGCTTCAAAAGAAAATGTTTACTACTCTAACGTGGATCAAAGTCCAAAGAATTACTTTCATGTAATTCCATTCAGGTGAATATTTCTTCTAAATGACTTGCAAACAGGCAAAGCTTCTAAAGTTCATCTCAAATTTATGATTTGCTGACATATATAAACACACACGAGAGCTGCCATTAGATGACAGCCCTAAACATCTTTCCAGAGTTTCCAGCATACAAATTTGCTTCTGGCAGATAAATAGCATTTGCAGACATCTCTTTGCTAATGGAGACATTGAAGTGCATATTTTGCCACCTTCTATGGCTCTACATTAACCACTTTTTGCATTGGGACTTCATTATTTTGATATATCAGTCTGAATGATGACTCATGAGGCAATGATCCTGAGAAGTAATTTGGGGTTTGGGGGATATTCACTGTATATCAGAAATTTAGGGGTAGCTAGGTGGTGCAGTGGATAGAGCACCGGGCCCTGGACTCAGGAGGACCTGAGTTCAATTCCAGCCTCAGACACTTGACACATACTAGCTGTGTGACCCTGGGCAAGTCCCTTAACCCTCATTGCCCCACAAAAAAAAATTATCTTATTATCTAAAAAGAGGCACCTGGTATAATGGGTAGAAGAAACATTATAATTGGCAGTCCTAAGATCTGGGTTTGATTCCTCTCACCAAACATTTCCTGGTCATATGATCATGGAACAGAAGAATCATAATAAGAGAATTAGATTCTAATCTCACAGTTGAAAAGGACTTCAGAAGACAGCTGGACCAATCAACACTTAAACAAGAATATCCTCTACAGTATCCCTCATTAGTGGTCAATTTTAGGAAAGCTAGGTGGAATAGTAGACAGCTAAGCCTACAGTCAAAAAGACCCAAGTTCAAATCCAGCCCCAAGTACTTACTAGCTATGTAATTCTGGGAAAGTCAGCAAGTGGTTTGCCCCAGATGCCTCAATTAAAAAATGGAGATAATAACAGTACTTACCTTGCAAGGTTGTTGAAAGGATCAAATGAGTTAATTTTTTTTTTTAAAAGAGAGGAGAAAAAGAAAAAGTACTTAGATTATATAAATCCCTATTCCTTTTTTTTGGTGGGTTAGTGAGGGTTACATGACTTGCCCAGGGTCACACAGCTAGTAAGTGTCAAGTGTTTAAGACCAGAATTGAACTCAGGTCCTCTTTAATACAGGGCCAGTGCTCTATCCACTGAACCACCTAGCTGCCCCCACCTATTCCCTTTTACTGGACTTTGTTCTTAGCTCTGCCATGTATCACCAAGTAAAACAAGCCTAATCCCTCTTCCAATTGACCCTTCAAATGCTTTAAAGACATATGTCTCCCTCTTCCCAATATTTCTCTTCTCCCATATAAATATCCTTAATTCCTCAAGTTTGTGTCATGAACTTGAAGCCCTTTCTTATCTTTGCTGAACTTTTCTGGTTGTTCTGTAGTTCTTCTAAATGTCCTTCCTAAACTTTGTCATTCCAAATGAGCACAATACCCCAAAGAACTCCATGGGACTTTCTCCTTATTCCTGGAAAATGTGCTTCTTAATGTATCCCAAAATTGTATTAGCTTTTTTCTAAGTGTCATTTCTTTGCTTCATATTGAAATTAGTTCTTTTTCATACAAACCATTGTTTAGCCCCACCCTAGCCCCATCCTTTATTTGTGAAACTGAGTTTTTTAGTTCCATTATAATTTCTATTAAGTTCTAACTTCCTAGAATTAGTGCAATGTTCTGGCCTTCCAATAGCCTTTCACATCCTGCCTCATTAATTGAACTATCTATATCTCCATTTTTGCATCATCTACTGATCTCTAAAAGCATACTATCTATACCGCTAGTCACCTCTTTGATAAAAATGGTTAATATCATGGGGTAAATAAGCCTCTTTCTATGATGATACTGAACCATTAATGAGTACTTTTGGTTTGCAGTCATTTACCCAGCTTGAACACCTAATTGTCCAATCGTGTATCGCTAAGTTCTCCATCTTGTGCATTAGAATAGCATGAAAGGCAGACACCTCTCTCCCCCACCACCACCTCAGATGTATCCTTTAAAAATTTGGGGAAAAATCAGACTTGGGCAAAAAGAAATAAATGATTTTCTATTGTAAGATGAAATGGAGGGCAGAGCCAAGGCGATGGAGGAAAGGCATTAAGTGCTCAGAATTCCTGGCACAATTACTCTAAAAACTCAAATACAGTCATAAGACAACTCCTGGAGCAGCTGAATCCACAAAAAGACACACTGAGATAATTTTCCAGCCAAAGACGGATTAGAAGTTCAGCAGGAGGGGGCTGCTGAGCTGGGGTAGGAGGGGAGCCAAACCCTGCAATCACACCAACACAGATCCAGCCCCAGGCAGGCTGCACCAGAGAAACTTACCCCAGAGCTTCCGAATCTTGTACAGCCAGAGTCTTCTGGAACTAAGTTCATGGTTTGGTGAGAGGGCTGAACGGGTGAAGAGGGGAGGGGAGGGAGGAGGGGGTCTGTGGAACCTAAGGAGAAATTTGGTTGTCCTACCCCAGCAGGGAACCAGGAAGAAATCTTGAGCAGTGGAAGGCCCAGGTCAGGAAGGGGAAGCAGGCTCATTGGAGCTAACAACCACAGCAAACAAAATTTTGTTGCCTGGCTAATTAGTCAGTTGGCCTGGGATTATTTATAGTCCAGAGCATAGGCCAGGCAAGGGAAGAACCTGCTCCTCCTGAAACTTGGTACAATGTAGCCTAGAAGCAGGGCCCCACTTTAATATGAGCAAGCAGAGAAAGTTTTGAACCATAGAAAGTTTCTTTAGCAACAAGGAAGATCAAGGTGCACCCTCAGAAGAGGATAGCAACATCCTCCTGGGTCCAGGATGGGTGCTTTGTCTACTGTGTCACCTAGCTGCCCCATGATGACATCTTTAGGGTAAAATTAAGGAGGGAGAGGAATGCACTGGGGAAGGGGAAAGGGGAGAGGTAGATTGGGGTAAAATCTCACATAAAAGAAGCAGGAAAGGGATTATGGAGTGGGGGAGACACAGAGGAGGAGTAGAGAAGGTAATGAGCCTTATACTTATCAGAATTAGTTCAAAGACCTTAATCTCATCATAGTTGGCTCAAGGAGGGAATAACATGTACACTCAATTGTGTGGAGTAATCTATCTAACCCTCCAGAAAAGTAGAAGGGGAAGGGTATAAGGAGCAAGGGATGAAAGGAGGGAGGGTAGAGCAGACAAGGGGGCAATCAGAAGCAGGACACTTTTGAGGAGGGATAGGGTAAAAGAAGATATAAAATAGAGTAAATATCATGGGAAGGGGATAGGATTGAGGGAAACAGTTAATAGTAATTGTGGGGAAATGTTTGAAGCAGAGGCAAGTAATGTAAGATGATGAAGACTGATTGATGATGAGGAGGATTGAATGAAAAAGATGAGGATTGATTGGCAATGATGAGGATTGACTGATGATGAGGATTAATGGATGATTATTGATTGGTGATTGATTGATGATGGTGGTGGCAAAACTGTATGGTACGTTTCTGGGTTATTGTAAAGAAAATTCTTTGTCAAGTTTAAGGTACTATATAAAAGTTATCTATTACTGTTGTTGTAATAATCAACCTCATGTAAGGAAATCTCTCTTTAAAGTACTATATAAATGTAGTTTACTATAAAAAAATGATGAGCAGGATACTATCAGAAAGACCTGGAGGGACCTGCATGAGCTGATGCAAAATGAAATCTATTATATACAAAATAACAGTAATATTATGATATTGTATGCTGTGAATGACTCAGCTATTATCAGCAATGCAATGACTCAAAACAACTCTGAAGGTCTTATGAAAAATGCAGTCCATTTACAGAGAACTGATGGTATTTAAATATAGATTGAAACCTAATTTTTTTGTTAATTACTTTATCAGAAACAAAAAAAAAATGATGAGCAGGATGCTATCAGAAAAACCTAGAAAGACCTACATGAACTGATGCAGAGTGAAATGTACTATATAAAAAATAACAGCAATAGTATAAGATGATTTGCTGTGAATGAGTTGGTTATTTTCAGCAATGCATTGTTCCAAGATAACCCTGAAAGACTTGTGAAAATTGCAATCCATCTACAGAGAAAGAACTGATAGTATCTGAAAATAAATTAAAGCATAATTTTTGATGGTTCCTCAATCTGAAGTTTTGTTTTTTTCTATTTTCTTTCACAACCTGGCTAATGTGGAGATGTTTTGCATGACTACTCATGTATAACTTATATTGAGTTGCTTGAGTTTTGGGGAGGGTTGGTGAGGAAGAGAGAAAAAAAGTTGGAATGCAAAGTTTTTTAAAATTTATGTCAAAATTTGTTTTTCATGTAATTTGGAAAAATAAAATTCTAAATAAATTTCTTTAAAAATAAGAGCATGAAAGATTTTGACCAAAAAAAACTGACAAAATCTAGGTAAACTATATCTACAGCATGTCCTCTAATCTACAAATCTAATAGCCCTATCAAAAAAAGGAAATTGTTAGTCCTGCAGGATTGGCTCTTGATGCTGACTTTGTTCATTACTTTCCTTTCTAGATATTATTTTCTATATCTTTATTAATACATTTTAAAATTATGACAGGAATTAAATCAAACACCCTGGTCTATGGTTTGCAAACTTCATTCTCTTCCATGTTTTTGAAAATCAGTTACATTTGCTCTTTTCTAATACTGTTGTTCCTCTTTCATTCTTTACAATCTTTCAAACGTCACTGACAGTGGCTCAGCAATAATCTGCCAATTCTTTTAGTTGTCTGGGATGTAATTCATCTGGGTCAGGTATGAATTCATCAAAAGGCAATCAAGTGTTATTTCATTATCTCTGTATTTGTCTTATTAATTATTACATGTAATGATTAAAAATAATAGCTAGTGAGGTGGAGCCAAGATGAGGGAAAGAAGCCAGGCAGTTGCCTGAGCCCTCCCAAGTTTCCCTCAAAAACAACATTAAATCAAGCCTCTAAATGGATCCTGGAGCTACAGAACCTACAAAAAGACAGAGAGACACAATCTTCCAATTTGGGATAATTTAGAAGACTTCAGGAAAAGTCACTCTCACTTTGGCAAAAGGGGAGCTCAGGGCAGCTCAGCACAGTGCAGAGGGGGTCTGGGCAAGTCAGCAGAAGGCTTTTGGCCACAGCAAAGATCAGCAACTGAGGCCCTTTGGTCCTGACTCAGAAGGCTGGTGGTGCAGTAGGCCAGTTGTGAAACCCTCCAGCCCCAGCTGAGAGGTCAAACTGCTGGCTAAAGAACCACCCACAGGACAGGCACAACTAGGCCAAGCCATCCCATTGCCTAGAGCATGCACAGGGAGAAAGCCCAGGGCAGTGAGGAATTCACAAGCCACAGAGGCCTCAGAAAAGAAAGCCAGCAATCAGGTCCCTATTCCCCCAGCCCAAGAAGCTTGCAACAGTAGCCCCTGTGCCCCAGGAGCAGACCTCAACTTTTAAGTAAAAAAATAGGCTATAATATGAGTAAGAAACATAAAAAGGCCCTTACCATTGACAGTTTCTATGGTGACAGAGAAGACCAAAACACAAACTCAGATAAGGTCAAATCTGTCAAAATGCCTACATATGAAGCCTCAAGCAGAAAGATGATTTGGTCTCAAGCCCCAAAAGCCTTCTTGGAAGAGCTCAAAAAGGATTTTAAAATTAAAATCAGAGAGGTAGAAGAAACAATGAGAAAAGAAATGAGAGATATGCAAGAAAATTGTGAAAAAAAGAGTCAACAGCTTGGAAAAGGAAGTACAAAAATTGACTGAAGAAAAAAATTCCTTAAAAATGCGATTGAGGGGGGAGGAATTGGCCAAATGGAAAAGGAGGTGCAAAACTTACCAAAGGAAAATAATGCCTTAAAAATTAGAATTGGGCAGATGGAAGCTAATGACTCTGTGAGATACCAAGAATCAGTCAAACAGAATCGAAAGAATGAAAAAATAGAAGAAAATGTGAAATACTTCATCAGAAAGACAACTGACCTGGAAAATAGATCCAGGAGAAATAATTTAAGAATTATTGGACTACCTGAAAACCATAATCAAAAAGAGTCTAGACACCATATTATGGAAAATTATCCAGGAGAACTGCCCTGATGGTTTAGAATCAGAGGATAAAATAGTCATTGAAAGAATCTACCAATCACCTCCTGAAAGAGATCCCAAAAGAAAAACTGCAAGGAATATTGTAGTCAACTTCCAGAATTATCAGGTGAAAGAGAAAGCACTGTAAGAAGCCAGAAAGAAACAATTTAAATATCAGAGAGACACAGTCAGGATTTTACAGGACCTGACAGCTTCAATATTAAAGGATCAGAAGGTTTGGAATATAATATTCTGGAAGGAAAAGGAGCTTGGATTGCAACCAAGAATCAATTACCCAGCAAAATTAATCATACTCTTTAAGGGGAAAAGATGGATATTCAATGAAATAGGGGACTTTCAAGGTTTCCTGATGAAAAGACCAGAACTGAACAAAAACTTCAATCTTCAAGTATAAGACTTAAGAGAAGTATAAAAAGGTAAACAGGAAAAAAAGTTATTCAATAAGGTTAAACTGTCTATATCCCTACAGGGGAAAATAATACTTATAACTCTTGAGAACTGTATCTCTATTTGGGCAGATAGAAGGAGTATACATAGAGAATATGGGTATAAATTGACTTTGATGTGATGATATAAAGAAAATTAAGGGGTGAAAAAAGGAGTATATGAGAAGAGGAAAGGGGAGGTGGAATTGGGTTAATTACATCATATGAAGAGGTGCAAAAACTTATTATAAAAATAATAACCAGGGACATCTAGGTGGCACAGTGGATAAAGTACCAGCCCTGGATTCAGAAGGACCTGAGTTCAAATCCGGCCTCATGACAGCTTTGGGTGGTAGATAATATTAATATCACCATTTTACCATCGAGGACACTGAGGCAGAGACAGAGGTTAAGTGATTTACCCAGGGTCACCTAACTGATAAATGTCTGAGATAAGATTTGAATTCAAGTCATCTTGACCACAAGTCTAACACTCTATCTACTATTCTACCTAGCTGCTTCCATCTTAGGTATAAACTCCCTATTAGTCATTTTTGCTGTGTCCTTTCCTTTCCAAAGTTAGCTTTCTTTGACAGGGAAAACAGTAACAAATTTAGAGTTTAATAGCTTGGCCTTCTCCCTATGGGACACTGGCATTTTTCATCAACCACAAGCAACTTTTCTTTCCTTTCTTTGATCCTTCTGTTACTCTCAACAGGGCTCAAAAAATAAAAACCCCTTTTCAGCTTCAGTTTTCCATAATTTTCCTTTTTTGCATTAGCTCATTCTGAGACTGAGTACATGACAGTATTTTGTCACTTCACCTCAATGAACCTCAGTCTCCACATCTGTAAAAAAAAAAAAAAAAGGATGCTAATTCTTTCACTCCCCATATGACTAGATTATTGGGAGGAATTTCTATATAAATATAAAAAGAGAAATCCTTAAAAACCCTTTTGTCTGCTGTTACTTACAGAGGCATATTTTCTTAGGAAAGTTCCCTGCAGTGATAGGAAACTGTCCAACTCCAGCTTATTTAGAGGAAGGTAGAAGACAGGGCCAGGTTGGTCATGGAAACAAGGACATGCCTTCAAAGGAATTAAATGCCACAAATCATATGTCCTCTAGGTGGAGTTCAGACCCTTTCTGCTACACTGGCATTATGCCTATTAGCTTGACCATATCTTTTCACTCATGCTGGATTCTGTTTCTGATCAACATCATTTTCTGCTCTTTCTCTGTTTCCCCAGGAACTAACTGGTTCTGCTCAACTTGCATAAGCAGTGTCTACAGTGTGATTCAAGTGTGCTTGTAATGTGTGTTGGTGTTTCCAGTGGTTCTCCCTTTTCCTCTCAATTTCTCTTCAAGAAGAGTAAGTACAGCCACAAGGCTACCAGTTTATCCTTCTAGGAACACTGATCCAGGGATGTGCTAGAACCAACTCTAACCACAGAGCCATTTGTTAAATTTTCAGTGTGAGCCTTTTGTACTTCAGAAATCAGCAAATGTTACAAATCTGGGCTTGATTCATTGTTTTGTTAATTGTCTAAACTTAAGAAAGTAATGGAGAAAATGTAAGTTTTATATATATAAAGTAAAAATGAGTTGTGAATACAGAGACCTGGTTGTTAAATATTTACCAACATGTCACTGCCTCTAACTGATATTTCTGACCATATCCTCAACAGGACCATTCTAAAAGGGTACCTCCTCATTCTGGCTTAGTGGTTTTCAATGTGTCTGTCTTTCAGCCCAAGCAGGTAGGTGGTTAGGACAGAAACAAGCCCCAGGGAGAAAAGGAATAATCATAAGATCAGTTCTATATGAGTTTCTCTCCCCAAAGACATGAACCTCCTACAACATAGGATATCTTCATTTCCCTACCTGTATCAACAGTTAATTAATACTCTTCTCCCTGTCCCTAATCATTTTTCTTTTGATTTGGCTGTGTATTTAATTTTAAGACAGAAATCTTGCATGACCTATAATTGCTGGAATTTGTACATTCAGAGCAGTGAGCTACCAAAAATACATTAAGGACCTGTCTATATGTTTCAGTCTCACTGCCATTAAGCCTACAGTTGTTTGATAACTTAACTCCACTCTTACAAAGTCTTCTGAGGCTAATAAACATTTCCCCATCCTCTGGATTTATTTGTTTGCACTATTTTAAATTACTAGAGATCATAAAAGATAACCCTTCATCCTCCATACTGTCATGACCTTTCTGAATGAAGATTGCTATAAAAAAAGCCAACAACAACAACAACCACATTCATACACTACAGCCTCTCAAATCTTTATGACAGTGTCTGGCTCATAGTTCTTGCAACAGCTTCCTAATGATTATCCTCTTTCTGTTTTATTTCTTCAACCCCATTTATTTTCAGGTCTATGCTATCTGTCAAGGACACATACCCTATCTCTCTTGGTACAGTATAATCCTTTCTGGAGATTAAATAAAATCTAATAGCAAACTTGTAAGAAATAACTTTCAGAGAAGGGAAGATATTGGCACACTCACACAACTTTGCTGTCCCCCTCACTTCTCAGAAAATCATCAGGTATTGCCAGCATTATTCCCCAGGCCAATGGTCAGGCTTGAACTCATTTAACAGTGACGACAAATGATAGGTCCTTCTTGGAACAGCCATTAGTTAGCAGGCTTTTGTGTTATATTTATAGCTCTGCCAGCCACCTGTGTTATCCTGGCAATGCATCCCCTCCCTAATGTGGTGCTATCAGGGCTTCATCTGTTAGAGTGTATTGACAAGAAAAAGAAGAAAACTTCTAAAGGAAAATTTTAAACCAATAGTCCATTCAGCAAACTGGGCTCAGGTACTTAAAAGACCCTGATAGCTACAGACCGAGTTTTTTCAACCTCTATCGGTGTCCTGCTCAAACAATTTCTTATTCATAACTTCTTATTGTACCATCATTTGATCATAGTCTGACAGGCATTACAATTCTGCCATCAATTACCCACCAAAGGAAAGAAAAATTAGAAGCAGATTCAAGGAGTGTTTCAAGGTGCTCAATTACTCCTCAATATATGAACATATGATCAATATTGTAATGTTTTAGAATTTATCCTTCAATGATGAATTAATTCATCTATGGTCTCATAGCTGTGGCAACCCATTTCCCCATCTTCTGATCCTGTACAATTGTTGTCTTTGTTCTCCCATAGATTATTTATTTTATTTTTCCCAATTACATGTTAAGATAATTTTTAATATGTTTTAAAGTTTTGAGTTCCAAATTCTATCCCTCCTTCCCTTTTCCCCTCGCTAAGACAGTAAGCAATAAGATATAGGTTAAATATGTGAAAACATGTAAAACATTTCCATATAAGTCATTTTGTACAAGAAGATTCAAATAAAAGAAAAAATGAAAGTGAAGCAAGCTCTTTTTCATAGTTAACATTTTAATGAAAGATTCAAAAGTACTATCTACTAAGTAAATAGTTTCCTTGAAATTCTATTTTTTAAAGAAAAGGATCAAGCCAGGAATACATTGTTGTCATTTTTATTATTACTGCAACTATTACTGATTTTCTAATAAAAGCATAATTGCAATCTCCATTTTGAGGGACTAATTTTCTAAGTTCAGGAAACTTGCATTGAGTATAGTTTTGTAATAATTTTACTTGTATGTTAGGAGTTTATAGAAGATTGCTGTGAAGCATAGCCACCTATAGCTTAAGTTTTAATAATAAAAGGTCATTTCCCTTTCTTGTAGCTTAATAATTATAACTATCTCATTTAATCCTTACAACTCTGGGAAACAAGTATATTATCTCCATTTTACAGGTGAGGAAATGAAGCTGAGAAAGGTTAAGTGACTTGCCCTGATCTCACAGATAGTAAGTATCTGATGTAGGATTCAAAGTCAGACCTCCCTAACTCCAACTCCAGTGATTTATCCATTGTACTACCTCACTGCTTCCATAAAAGATATAAATACACACACACATGCAAAGATTCGAGTAGCTTCTACTGATCAATCAGTCAACTATGTGCCAGAAACTGTGCTAAGCAATGGGGTTTATTCCCAGAATATTTATTGATATCCAAGATGAATAGACCTCTCATCCTTAGATAAATGGCTCCTTCCACTGTCAGCAATTTAATAACATCTTTAGATTCCTTATGAGAAGTACCTTATCATTGGTTCTCCCCCCAAAACAACCAACATCTACATCTGAGAGTGCCAAAGGTCTTAAAGATATGTTGAGGCTGAAATGTTTAAATCTTTAGTGTGAAAATAACTGTTCATGAGATGGGCTCCTGTACCCTGACCAATTAGCACTCAGAAAAAACAAAAATTGTTCATCCCTGTGTTGCCTGGCCAATATGTCCTCTCAAATCTTCAAGATCACTACCACAGGCAGATATCAAAAGTGCAGATTTTTCTCTATATAAGTACAAGGATTCCAGTCTCAAATTGCATTGCTGCCAGAGAGTTATTCTGTGACCTTCACAAAAATGCTGACTTGTTTTAGCATGGAGAGCGTAGAAGGAAGACCAGAAACAGACCTGAAGTGTGTGCCTGCCTTTCCTATGGGAATATCCAAGCCGCTTTAGCAGTTTTTCCATGACCTTCACCAACTATCTATCTTATACCTGAACAGCTGTAAAAACTCATATCCTTCAATAAATCTCACTAGGATGTGTGTGTGTGTGCATGTGTCTTGATAGTTGGATTTTGCTTTCACCTTTTAGCTGAGTAGGGGTAATGTTTCCCACTTCATCATTCATTTAGAAACCACAAACTACTAAATGTTAAGGGTTGGATATGAGAGCCTGATCGTTTCTCCTACTCTTAGAATTAGCCCCACAAACCTAGGTCACTGGAGTTCATTCTTGGTGCCCTGTGTGTGAGAAGAGGGTGCCTCAAGTACTACATTGGAAAAGTTAAAGTGATTGGCAAAACTTGTCTCTTCAGGGCAGCTAGGTGGCGCAGTGGATAGAGCACCGGCCCTGGAGTCAGGAGTACCTGAGTTCAAATCTGGCCTCAGACACTTAACACTTACTAGCTGTGTGACCCTGGGCAAGTCACTAAACCCCAATTGACTCACTAAAAAAACAAAAACAAAAAAAACTTGTCTCTTCAAAGCTATAGTCTTTATGGCAGCTGCTTATGCTCCTTAAACAAGCCAGGGAATCTACCTTCTCTCACCAGAAAAATGGGTTCTAAGGTCATGATGTCCAGTAATTTCTCCTCTCCTTTTTCTAAGAGGCTGCCATTTAGAAACCCCAACCAATCGGCCTCATGGTTCCTCTATGCTGAGATGTCCTCTTCCTCAAATGCCTCTCTAAGCCTGGAGCCAAGAACTTGAAGTACAGGCTTCAAGCCACATGGATGATAGAATGCAGTACTCGAACATATGTCTCTGCCCCAAGGCAATCATTCACACCTCCTGGGAGAGGAAAGTCCCTCTCCAACCCAGAACTCAGATCCACATTTAGCTTCTAGCTTTGCTTCCTTCTTGTCTTGGAGACAAAGTGAAATGGACAAAAGGAAGGAGATGGGGCAAGGAGATCTGTCAGTTTCCTTTCGTAGGCCAGCTTCCTCCTACCTTTCCAGTATCCTTGCATTTTATTCCCTTTGTAACGATTGGAATAACGCCACCTGCTGGATACTTACTGTAGAAGAGTTCTGCCCATGAAGGGAAGGTCTTTGAGGGCAAGACCAGGAGTCAGGAAGTGACGCGGGCTAGTGGGAGGAGGAAGGAAGAGACTGGCACTCAGTCTCGCGCTCTTTCCTGGGGACGCTGGCGGAGAAGGGAGCTAAAAATGTGCTCTCCCTTTAATAGATAGAAATCTAGGCCTTTCTCTCTCTCTTTACCAAATTCTTATTCTCCTTAATAAATGCTTAAAAGTCTAACTCTTGCTAAAGCTTATAATTTATTGGCGACCACTCATTCGATATTTTAGACAGACTAGCTAGAATTTTAGCCCTTAACAGATGGCTGACCACGAAGAGGAAAGCTAACCCTCAGTCTTCTTCTGATCTTCTGGTTGGGTAAGAAATTTCCCCTCCCTCTCCCTTTAACTGCTAAGTACTGGTGTACTGGCTGTGTTTTCCTTCAAATTTTTTCGAATGGACCTTTTAGACTCCCTAATTATCCTATTTTTGATTTTAGTCTGTTTAACCAGACAAATGGGAGATAAGATCATGTTAATGCTTTGTTTTTGTGGATTTTCTATTTTTCTTTTTATTTTTGTTAGAAGAGCCAGCAACATACTCACACAAGGAAATATCTCCCACTCTCCCAACCATGCTTTTTCAGAGAAACCTGAAGAGATTCCCGCAGCTTTTCCCAGTTCTAGCACTAATTGTTGCTCTAATTTTGCATGCCTGGAGGCAATGACCCACCCTCTAGTAGCTTTTAATCCCCTAGCGCCTGGAGGCAAAGTGGGGGAAGAGGAATCCAGGCCTGAGTTCAAAATCAAGTCTGATTCAAATTGCGCTGGTCCCTCCCCTCCTCTCCAAACCCCACCCTTTACTCCTCCCATGGCCAAGCCCATTGCTTCTCCTGCCTGGGAAGTCCAGAGAACTGATGCTCATGCTCAACTTTCTCTAACTACATTTGCAGCTTCAGGCTCAGCCCTTCCCCAGCCTGGCTGTGCTTCTGAGACAACCTTAGAAAACCCTTTAAATTCCAGATATGCTCGTTTTGTTCATAATTTTGCTAACCTGCTTTTGTCTTTAATTAGTAATCTTATAAAGCATTTGTATGGTGAAAAGCCCGACAGACAATATAGAGGGGTTAAAGAAGAAAAACTTAAGCTGAATAAGAATGACAATCAACATAGTTCAAGACTCTGCTTCTTTTGCCATGGAAGGGTATATATTGTACAGAAATGTAGAAGTAAGCAGCAAGGTATTGATATGAGTATTGGGGATTTTAGATACTGGAATCAGAAGTGTTCTGAATTCACTCAGATTATTAATGTCAGTTCAGAGGTTACATAGGATTTCTATGCTATTACATATACATTTTGGAATTAATGGTATAGGTTTATTTTCATAGAGAGTTTCATGCTTTTGAGATTGTGTTTTATACTTAAGCTTTTACAATAGTCATGTGATCAAGTTTATATTTTATAATATTCTTATTAAGTTCACATTCATTTAGACTTCCTTAGTTTGAATTTCATTGTCTTTTATTGTTCCATGTGTATTTTCTTCTATTCGTTTATCTATCTAATTTTGAAAAATTGCAAGATGGTTTTGATTTCATAATACAATGTTAATTCTAGGAGTATTGTGCTCCCATAATCTGAGTTGTTTGTTTTTGTTATTTTTTTCCTCAACTGATTATTTGATCAAACTCTTTCTTTAAAGCATTTCCCTGGCAAATTGGTTGCCATGGCAAGTGTAAATTGATTCTAGAAGTATTATTTTTGATAAGCATATTCCAAAAAAAAAAAAAAAAGAGGGGAACATTTGTAAAAGTTTTCTTTGAGATTGTGTTGTGATTTAACTTATATTTAAATGTTATGATTTTTCAAAAAAGAAATTGTATACTAAGTAAAAAAAAAGGGGTATTATTTGAAATTGTTGCATAATTATATATTGTGTTCTGAGTCAAGATGTATTCACATTTTTTGCAATCATTTATTATCCTCAATTTTAAATCCATATGAGACTTGGATTATGGGAACTTATCATTTAAGACATTAATTGCCTTTATTCTGAGTTATCAGATGCCAGTTGGCCAAGGTGCCATCCAATCACAAGAGGAATACATGCAAGAGCAGACACTGAACTGTCACATGAGGGGAGACATGCATGAAATCAAGGTATGGCCGAGAGAACGGCTTTTGACAAATGTTGAGGTTGGATTCTCTTGGTTTAATATTTTATTTTATTTTTCCCCACAATATTGTACAGATGGCTGGAAGTATTGATCCCACCCATCTCACTTCTACACCTGGCTTCTATGCTCCCTCCTATATGCCTGATGCCATGGACATCTCAATCCCATGCATCTGATTAAGTTTGACTCAGTTTCCTCCAATATGTTCGGTGGCATGGACATATATTCCATCCATCTATTTTAAGCCTGGCATACTGTATGGGCAGTACATATTGCTCAAGTGTGGGAATGCTCATATCCCATCATTTCTCTGTTCTTTTATGGTAACCCCCATAATTATCTCAGGTGTCATGATAAATAACAGTGTTGAATTTGGCCTTGACATCTGTTACTAATTATATTAGATTTTAAAATTTCTCATAATGGCATGAGGATAATTAGGCAGATGATGCAAAAAGTGATGAAACAAAGATAAAAATTACTTTTAATAATTAATATTGCAGCAATTGTCTTCTCAATTACCCTCCATAAGGGGGACTATAGTAATATTATAATTTTAAAGAATGTTTCAATTTTTGTTTTATTATATGTTTCATGTGTAACAACTAAGATTCTGAATTCCCTTAGACATGTTTTTGAGAACTTTCATTGTTTGATTTGATTATTGACAAAGCTATTTTAAAGTTGTGTTAAGCTCAATTTTGTAGGAAATTTTCCTGGCTGATTACCAGCATCCACACATCAACCCCTGAAAAGACTTCCATTCTATGACTACACCTAGAGGACATCTGAGAAAAGACTTTCAGAGACTTTAAATGAACAGTTTTGATTTGTTGTTTTTGTTGTTTTTTTCTCTTTCTGTTATAATATACACCATCTGTAACATGTATTCTCTGCAGAGGCCCTCCCTTTGCAAGACTAATGTCAAAGCGTCGGTTCATGAGGACAAAAAAAAATCGCCCCTCTGGACAAAACTTTCCTCTCTTCCTTTTCTATATTGTTGTTCACATATTATTAGCAATAGTTATTATATTCTTTTTACTGTTCCGTCAAGGAAATATTTTGTTTCTTGAGGAACAACAGGGGGGACTGTAACGATTGGAATAACGCCACCTGCTGGATACTTACTGTAGAAGAGTTCTGCCCATGAAGGGAAGGTCTTTGAGGGCAAGACCAGGAGTCAGGAAGTGACGCGGGCTAGTGGGAGGAGGAAGGAAGAGACTGGCGCTCAGTCTCGCGCTCTTTCCTGGGGACGCTGGCGGAGAAGGGAGCTAAAAATGTGCTCTCCCTTTAATAGATAGAAATCTAGGCCTTTCTCTCTCTCTTTACCAAATTCTTATTCTCCTTAATAAATGCTTAAAAGTCTAACTCTTGCTAAAGCTTATAATTTATTGGCGACCACTCATTAGATATTTTAGACAGACTAGCTAGAATTTTAGCCCTTAACACCTTCCACATACTCTACAATCCAGTCATAGTAGCCTACTTATTGATCCTTACATACAACCCTCAATGCCTTTGCATTTGCACCATGAGTGTAATTTTGTCCTTCCTCCCTTTGCCTCCTAGAATCCCTGAATTCCTTCAAGACTCAGTTTAAGTACCATCTTCAGCCTTTTCTGACTTTCCCTCTCCCAAACACTGCCAATCTAGGGTCTTCCCTTAAGGATACCTTGAATCTATTTTGTGTGCATCTCACACACACCTGTGTAAGTACATGTTGTCTTCTCCATTGGAATGTGAAGTCCTTAAGGGCAAAGACTGGTTTCCCTTTTTCTTTGTATCCCCAGCACTTAGCACAGTGTCTGTTACATCACAAATACTTAATGAGTGCTTGTTGATTGATTGATTAAGAGAGCAATCATGTCTCCCCAATCACAGTCTTCATTTCTACAGATTCACCTGGTTTTCAACTAATGATGATGATGCCTAAAAATAGAGAACCCAGGGTTATAGTATTTTCCCCATTTGTAAATCCTTTTTTGTCCCTTGGGCTAACTATTTAACTTTGGGTGGGGGGGTGGTAAGTTTTCCTCATCTGTACAATGACTAGATGACTTCTAAGCTCCTTTCCAACTCTTAAAATTACATGATACCTTAGCCATGGTTTTCAGAGCTCTACCCATCATAGTCACATTTCTCCTAATAGTTTCTAGCTTGCCAATGCATATCTTATAATGTGACATAAAAATGCCATAACTCTACAGATGAAATCTGACAATACTTTGTTCTGTATGCACTATACTTGTTTTTAACACAGCCTGAAATTATATTAGCTTTCTTAGTAGTTGCATCACAGTGTTAGATGTGATCAGAGGATCATAAGGTTATCCATTCATCTTGGAAGGAACTTTAAAGGTCACCCAATAAAATCCTTTCATTTTACACATTCAAGAACTGACATTCATATCAATGAAGTAACTTATACAAAGTCACAGAGGTACTAGGTACAAGTACTAGGATTTGAACACAGGTCTTCTTATTATAAATCTGATGGCAAATCTAGTGCTTTCTCCATCATACTACATTGCTCTTGTAGTCAATGAAAAATCCTCTTTTTCACATAAACTGCTCTTAAGCCAGACCTATTTTCATTTTATAGATGTGTGATTGTATTTTAATTTAAATAGAGGGAATGAGTTACTTCTCTCAAATTTCATTATCTTAGATTCTGCACACTATTCCATTTGATAGAAATTTCTTTGAATTACAATTCTATTATCTTATATATTAGCCCCACCTCCACACTTTGTGTTGATAAATCTTAATGACTTTAAAAGTTAAGATATCTTTCTCAATATCTATCCTCCTACAAAAAGTTAAATGCTAGGGGAAATATAGGTGTCGTTAGTATTGCCAAGAGACTACCTTGCTATCAGAGTGACTTTTGTGCTGGTTCATAATGATATAAGCAATATTATCTGAAAATTTGGTATTCCCTCTTTCAGGCACTCTGAGGCCTCTTAGTGCCTCCCCTGCCCTTTTTGAAACTTATCCAGAAAACAACCAAGCTGCACTATCCTGATGGCACCATCAAGTGGCTGAAAGCAGAAATTGCCTAACCCAAAATCTTCCACTTTTTTTTAAAGATCAATAATATGCCATTCTTTCTTCTTTTCCTCTATCTTTTACCACACACACACACACACACACACACAATAATCCAGCTACCTTTACTTCAAACAGTATCTTTATTTCATGAATAAACACATGGATGTTAATCTCCTTCCTATTTCTTTTTTTCCCCCAGATTCTTGGCACATTACTCTCTTCCTCGCTCTAATTCTCTCTCCTTTTGTCTTCTCTTTAGTTCTTCCTCTTGTTTCCTCTAGTCCTTCATTCCTTTTTTGAGATTTCCTCACAATGATGGTAAACAAGAGAAAAAGAAAAGAAGAAAATAGAAAGAGAGAGAGGAAGGAAGGAACAAAGGAAGAAAGGAAAAAAGGGAAGGAATAGTGCTAGTGATTCATTAGAGAAAGTAAAATTCCACATTTTTAAGTGAAACTACATATATAATAGAAATAAGAATCAAAGCTTCCATCCCAAACCCCTCTCTACACAAAAGGCTGCAACCACCTCATTCTTTCATAATTAAACCTTCTTCTTTTAAAATTTCAGTGTTCAAGGTTTAAAAAAAAGTATTTTTAAAATTTTGTTGAATTAATAGTATTGTAGCAGAATTGTTTCCCACTTTTGTCATAGTGAATGGACAGTGTTTTAGCACATTTAGGTAATAATTAGGATAATGTGGGCTAACTTATGAGCTTAGCCATCATTCCATTTATATCAGCTTTTCCTTGGGAAAATGTCTTAGGGGGTTCTCATTCTCACCACAGAAATCAACTTTTACAATGCAATCCATTTTTAAGTGGGGACTTTTCCACACTCACTCTTTTGCCTTATCTATAACCATTAACAGGAGTACCTTCATGCTTCATGTGTATAGCCAAATTATAGCAACTTTTCTTAGCTCTGTTGCTGTCTTCCATGTTCTAATTTGACTAACTGAAGACAGACTGATTGTTGATAGATTTAACTGAAGACAGATTGTCTGACAATGATACCAAAGGCCCTTTCCAATAAGAAATAAAACAGCCACCTCCAGGCTCATAAAAAAAAAAATCAACTTGCTTATATGTCAGATGTCAGTCTTTCTTTTAAAATTCCTGTCAGCTCCAAATTCCTGTAGCCCCCTGTGTCCAGAAAATAGCCACTCTATATACTGTGGTCGAAATGAATAGCAGATGTGAGGCAGCAGCCCTGGGAAATTCAGAACTGTGAGTTTAATATCTTGGGTGATGCTGCCTGGTCCTGAAAAGTCAATTCAGGTTATAAAAATTTCAGTAGATAGCCACAAATCCCTAAATGTCCCTTTTGGTTTCTGGTGAAGCAAAGGTAATGGGACACAAGAGAAAAACAGAGGAAAGAAGTAATGCATTCCATCTCACTAATTGAAATGGTGGTCCTTAAAATAGATGCTGCTACTAAAGGCCACATTTTCACCCATGGCCTCTAATTTGATGATAGTGAAATTGCATGAGCAGCCAGCCACCTCAGTGTTATATGAGGCAAGTCAACACTATGTCAGACTGATTAAAACCACAAATAAAGATTTTTAGTGATTATACCCTTGCATATATAGAAATGAAAGTGAGATTATAAGGAGCTAAAACTTTGCACCTCAAGTTGTAATTCATTCTTCCAGGACTAATATCATTGACTAAAGATTAACTACAAATAAGGTAAAACACTGATTCGGCCCATCTGTGAGACAAAACGACAGCTTCCTTTAAATAATAGAAAAATATGATTTCCTCAGAAAATTTTTCTTTGGTCATCTCATTGGCATATGATTTGTTGTGCTTGTCAGATTAATATTTTGCTACATGAACATGACTCCTCAATGGACTTAAAAGCTAAAATTTCATTTATAATCACAAATAATCATGGCATTATATTGTCAAGAAGGTAACAAAGCCCAGCTTAGATCATAGGATCAAATGAGATCTTTCAAAGTGAGAACCTCCAAAAAAAGTTTTCTCCCCACTCCTCTCTAAGGGGATTTACTTGGTGGAATTTTCCATCATTTCCCTATCATTTGTTATTTTCTCTGTACAATGGAGGTTACTTGTCTAATACTGTCATATTCATGCCTGCTGAGAATGAATTTTCCAAGACCCTTTGCCAATTTTATGCCTACTTCTCTGGGGCCATCATTTTGTTTTATTACAAAATCATATTAGTAAGTGAACTTCATTCCATTGAGATACCAATGGCACATGGCAAGTGACTTTGACAGCAAATAGTTGTTTGCACACTTTAAGTTTCTATTCTAATAGATGCATAGAAATATGGCAACATATACCTTTCAACATAATGTTTCTAGAGACTTTAGGTTTACAGAAATAACTAAGATTGGATGTTACTGCAATCAGAAGCAGAATCAGTTAGAATTAGAGAGGACATCTATTTGCAAAATCTCAGAGTTGGAAAAGGCCTCAGAGGTCATGGGGTCATGAAACAACAGATACATGACTGTTCCTGGCCAATGATGCTGGCACTGATGGAAGGATTGCATATCCTGTCCTTCATCTGTAGGAGAAAATAAATGTTCATTATGGACCCTACTGTTCTGTGTAGGACTATGAAGGTCAATGTCCAGGCATCATTTGACTCATAGACCAATCTGTCCTTTTTTTATAGTTTAAAAAAGTTTATAGTTTTTATAGTTTTTTATAGTTTATAAAACTATAGTTTTATAGTTTAAAAAAAGAAACTTAGAACTATAAGTGAGCTTAGAGGTCTCCTAGTCTAACCCTCTCATTTTAAAGAGGAAAAAATAATATAAGTAATAAATGACAAAAGACAGAATTGAATCCAGGTCTTCTGAGTTCAAATCTAGTATGTGTTCTACTGAACTCTCCTGGTTTCCCCTTTGTGTCTTAGTTGTTGGGTTTTATTTTTTATTGTGATACAGGAAACTTTAATGATTTTTTTCTGTTTAATGAAACTTTGAAACACACAGAGTTGATGATACCAGGTACTAATTCTCTAGGGAAACTAAACTAATTTTCTTAGAAAGCAATATATCATTACAAGTAAAAATGGAAGAACTAGTTAAGTGATGTAGTCAGTAGAATGTTGGCCTTAGGATCAAGGAGGCCCCAGCTCAAAATTCTACATTAGACTCTATCTAGTTGTATAAACCAAACAAGTCACTTAATCTGTCTCAGTCTCAGTTTCCTCATCTGTAAAACGAAGAAAATGTTAGCACCTACTTCAGAGGGTTATTGTGAGGAGTAAATGAGAGTATATACATGTATGCATGTACATGTGTATTATATGTACATATACGTGTATGTGTCTATACATATATATTAAGTGCTTTGTAAACTTTGAAGTGACATATAAATGTAGGTAATTATTAAAGAGATTAATTAATTTGTTTATTTATATTATTTTCTTGGGTATCATAACAATATAATTTGCCAGGAAAGCCAAGTGGCCCGTTTTATCTCCAAGAATTATGTAAAACTATCCCACTATTTACTAGAGTTCCTTAATTGTTGATCTAAAGCACTGTTAATCAAAGTCCAATTTAATAAAGTGATAAAAAACCCCTGGTCTTAGTGTGAGAAGACACTGGGTTTAAGTCCTATCTCTGACACATTCTAGTTGTTTGACAATTTCAGAAAATAGGATTAAATTTTATGGATAAAATAAAAGTTCTTCATCTGCTGACGGATGCCTGGAAAGCTTTTCTTCCTTGCCTTTGGTTCCAGGATTCCTTGGCTTTCTCCAAGACGTGGGTCAAATACCACCTTCTGCAAGAAACCTTTCCTTTCTGCTCCCATTGCTAGTGCTTTTACTCTGAGATGACATCCAATTTACCTTAGATTTATCTTGGATTTACTTAGCAGTTTTCATATTATCTCCCCCAATACACTGTGAAGTCCTTGCAGACAGGAAATGTGTTTTTGCCTTTCTTTGTATCCTAGGCTTAGCACAGTGCCTTGAACATGGTAAGTGCTTAATAAAGGCCTGCTTTTATTGAAAAAGTCTTAATGAACAATTAGAATTTTTTTTCAGTATTAGAATAGTATGTGGTCTATCTTTGCTTTGTTCAGCAAACTATTAAAACTATTGTGTAATGTGAATTTTAACCTAAAAATAATTGTTTACATGTTGAATTAATTTTCAAAGAAATAATGCCAAGTATAGTTGGTATCTAAACAAAAAATAAAATCTGATTGAGTCAGAATGACCTTTGTAGCTATATTTTCCAGGATGGATGGATCATATTCCTTCATCCACTGCCCATCTACTTGACCCTAAATTCCTTGAGGGTAGAGACTAAGCATTTTATTTCATTATAATTTCATACTTCTTTAGAACTTTAAGATTTACAAAACACTTTCATCACAACAATAATATGATGAATAATACAAATAGTATCATTTAATATATTAGGAAACTGAAGCTAAAAGATTTTAATGCTGGTATTAATATTAATAAGAATACTATTATTGCAACAATGATACTTCCTTAGTACTTATCACTTTAATTTGCACAAGGTCATATCAGAGACAGCATTTGAAGCCAGATCTGACTCTGAATCCAACATTTTTTCCATACTTCTGTTTTTGTTGTTCAGTCATGTCCAACTCTTTGTAACTCCATGGACCACACTGTCCATGGGGTTTTCATGGCAAAAATACTGGAGGGGTTTGCCATTTCCTTCTCCAATGCATTAAAGTAAACAGAGGTTAAGTGAGGTTAAGAGGGTCACATAAATGGTGTCAAAGGCTAGATTTGAACTCAGGTCTTCCTGACTCCAGGCCCAGCATTCTACCCACTGTGGTAAAAAAATATGAAAGTTCCTTAACAGTCGGTTAGGATAACTGAAAGATGCCAGGTTTTTTTTTTTAAGGACCACCCTTTTGGGGAGGAGACCAATGGCATGAGCTATGCACGCCAGTGCGGCTGCTGCGCATGTCAGATTGCCTGCTATGCACTCGACTTCCGGGTGCGAGCTGAAAAGGCAAGGAGAGAACGGAAGTGGGAGCTTTTTTCCTGCTCCGCTGGTCTCCTGGCTGTGCTGCACAGACAGACGCGGACTGGAGTTTGACTCGGCCCGGCTCTCGGTTAACAGCACGCGCTTGACTCGGTCTCTCTCCCCAAAGGTGGCCTTCGGTTTTTGGTGAGTTTTATACGGAATATAGACTAAGCCTAGACTTAAGACGATTTGTATTGTATTTCTACTTTCCTATCCTTCTAATCAACATCACCTTGTGACTACCATACAATAAAAGCTCTATCTAGAAAACCAGAAGCTTCTTCCATTTACTAGTCTGGGAGATAAATTAAGGGAAAGGTTAAGTAGGGGAGATTTATGATCTAATATCCAATTTTAATCTCACACCACTGAGCCATGCAGTTGTTCCTTTCTTTCCATACTACTAAGCCATATTCCCCATACCACCTCAACCAGTGCTTTGTTTATTAAATGTTCTTCATTGAAATGTTGTTGCTGAATGTCAACTTACAAAATGGTGATATCAGTGTTCTTTTGAGCTATTGAACCAGCTCCACTTTTGATCCTCTATCTCATCTATAGATGCTGACCCTTTCCTACTTAGGATAATGTAAATATTGATTTAAAAATTTCTGAAATGCTATGTAATTACTCAGAGGTAACTCACAAATCTCATATCTGACCTGTTTTGCAAATGAACAATAAAAGAAAAACAAGGCACTTTGTGTGCCAACATGTTTTTTTAATACAGTTTATTTTCTCCTATAAATTTATGAAAAAAAAAAAACAATTTTCAAGGCTCTTCCTCACTGTCACTTCTCTTTTGGTGTCCTGGATGAGGTAATTAACCTCATACTGATAGAACTTTACTCTCAAGTATGTTTTATTCACACTTTTAGGACTTTGATACCCTGGATAGAGATCATGTCCACTCTCATATTCTCCACAATATTCATTAGTTCTCTATGAGTATTATTAGATAATAACTGTTAATGAGAATTTCTTTAGGCTTTAATTGATGTTGCTAAATTAATTTTTCTAATAATGCCAAGTCAAAAAAAACCGAGTTATTACTGGACAGTTCTAAGAAGTTCTAGGAATTGAAAGAAATAACATTTTTACTTTTATTTCCTAGCTGGAAATCCTAAGAGAGATGCTGCTAGGTGTTAGGTCCTACAGAGATAAAAATTTTGTCATCCCACAGCATGACATAGATGTAAAATGACTCACAGATTCACAGACTGTTTGAGTTGGAAAGGACTTCTGTGGTCATCTAGTTCTACCCATGCCAAAAAAAAAAAAAAAAAAAAGGAAAGGGTGGAGAATCTGTGTGTATTGCTAGAGTTCACAGATATTTGTGAAGTTTTACCCCCTTTATCAAGTGTATATATTTCCATGCACAATTGACACCCAAGAAAAATTGACCTCTTCCTAGCTAAATTTCTTTTAGAACTTTATTTGTACTTGATACTTATTTTATTCTAGCTTATATCACAGTCATTAGTGTATTAACCCTTCTCCCTATTTGATTATAAGCTCTTTGAGAGCAAGGTCTGAGAAATTTTAACAGAATTTTAGAATCCAAGAGCTGGAACAGATCTAAGAGGCATTCTTTTTATAATTTTTTTTTTTTGGTGAGGCAATTGGGGTTAAGTGACTTGCCCAGGGTCACACAGCTAGTTAGTGTTAATTGTAAGTGGAACTCAGGTCCTCCTGACTCCAGGGCTGGTGCTCTATGCACTGCGCCACCTAGCTGCCCCTCTAGGAAGCATTCTTGTGCAAATACACCAGAACAAGAACTTCCTTTATTACATATATAACCAGTGGTCATCCAAACTCTGGTTGAATATCTATGGTGAAAGGAAATTACTCTCTCTCAATGCAGACCATCCCACTTTTCACAGAATCACAGCACTGCATGATTGGAAAGAACAACAGTGGGCATGTAGTCTAAACCATAGTTGGAAAAAACAGCCTCACTTCAAACTGACAAGTGGTCCAGATCTTTAATGAAGACCTCCAATGAGGAACAACCAATTATTTCCTAGAGTCCATTTGTGGATTACTCTAATGGTAGGATCCTTTGCATGAATTCTAAATATGCTTCTGTGACTTCCACCCATAGGTTCTAGTTCCACTGCAACCAGGCATAACAACTATAATTTCTCAGCCACCCTTCAAATAACTAAAGACAGTTATCGTGTCTCCAAGAAAAATAAATCTTCCCTTCTCTTAGCTAACTATCCCCACATCCTTCAACCAAGCCTCATGAGACATGAATTTGAGGCCCTTCATCAGCATGATAGCTCATCTCTTGACCCTCTTCAATTCACTTATCTCCTTTCTAGAATGAGGAACTCAGAACTGAAGAAAGTGCCCCAGATGTGGTCTGACCAGGACAGACTACAACAGGACAATCACACCCTTATTCTTAGAGGCTCAGCCTCTCAAAGCAACCTCAGTGCACATTAGCTTCCTTGGCTTCTATATCACACAAAAATCCATCAATGCATAGAAATTTTTTGCAGTTAAATTTGCTATGTCAGCCCCATCATATGTATGTATGTATGTATGTATGTATGTATGTATGTATGTATGTATGCATGTATGTATATAATAGATATACATATATATGTGTATAGGCCTGTATGTATATATGTATATGAGATTTTTCTGAACCCAAATGTAATACTTTACATTTACTTTTATTCCTAATACATTTTATCTTCTTAGATGAAGCCTATTACTCTTTTCTGGCATGATATTTTTTGAAAAATAACTCATCTGGTGTGTTAACTATCCTTTATAGATTGATGTCATCTGCAAATTTAATAAGCATACCATCTATGCTTTTATTCAAGTCACTAATAAAAATACAAAACAGGACAAGGCCAAGTACAGAACATTGGGACAGTTTTCTGGAGACCTCCTTTCAATACGCCATTTAACATTAATATCTACTCTTTATGTCCAACCATTTATCTGGTTACAAAATCATTTGATAGTACTACCATCTAAATCACATCTCTCTTTTTTTGCACAAGTGTAGCACAAAGAATTTTATAAATGCTTGCTAAAGTCTAAATAAAGCACACTATATAGAATGCCATTAATATACCAATTTAATAACCCTAT
Source organism: Dromiciops gliroides (assembly GCF_019393635.1). Classification (NCBI taxonomy): domain Eukaryota; kingdom Metazoa; phylum Chordata; class Mammalia; order Microbiotheria; family Microbiotheriidae; genus Dromiciops; species Dromiciops gliroides. The sequence continues at coordinate 106,068,492 of NC_057863.1, read as the reverse complement.
GGGGAAAAAAGATATAAGGTTAGCTGTTCTCAAAGGACTAGACTAGATAAAAAGGTTAGGCTCCAAATGATGAAAGTGTTTTGGCCAACAAATTTATGAAACAGACAAAAATACAAGAAGAGTTTCAATGTTCTGTTACTACCTTCTACTTCCATAGTGACAATGGTAGAATAACTAGAAAATGTGCTAAGAAGTTAAGAATTATACAAGTTCTAGATTAACATTTAGAGACATTAATTTAACTATTGGCATTCTTAGTATTTAATCTTTATTCAGTGACCAAGCTGACAAGCTACTACTGGAATTGAACCCCTTCCATATTGTTGTTTATGTTTAGTCATTTTAGTTATGTCCAACTCTTTGTAACCCCATTTGGGGTTTTCTTGGTTAAGGTCCTGGAATGGTTTGCCATTTCCTTCTCCTGCTCATTTTACATTCAAGAAACCTGAAGCAAACAGGGTTAAGTGACTTTCCCAGGGTTAAACAGCTAGTAAGTGGATTTGAACTCAGGAAGATGAGTCTTCCTGACTCTAGGCCCAGCATCCTATCCACTGTGCCACCAACCTGCCCAAAACATATTAACATGCTATAAAAATAGTGAATATTTCTGATGAAATACTGATAATCAAACTATACAGTAAATAAATTCAAATGTATAAAAACAATGGACAAATGTATAAAGAATATAGTTGGAAAAAATTTTTAAAAGAATATGGTTGGAACCAAAGTCAACATCAATTTGAAAGGATATCTCTAGCTGAGGACCCTAGGAGTTTGCCCTTGGCCCAATGCTAGTATATATTTTTGCTGATTACTTGGATGGAAGGCATAAATAGCATACCTACCTCCACAGAAATGCATAAGTAATATACCAGCAGAGATTCATACTATCCTTGCAACATAAAAGCAAGACTCATTTACCCTGGATCAGTATTCAAGTTGATGATCCAGAAGGAGACATAGATGCTTGCAGCATAAGAGGATTCAGTCACAGAACCCTATAAAGATAAAGTTTTTGACAGAGAGAATCCAAAATAAGCTCACTGGTGCTTATGCAGATGTCCTGCTCTGCAAATACCTTGCTAAAGAAGCTAGAAAATGGCCAGATCCAGATAACCAGCATATAGGTTTATATCCCAAAGATATCTCCCAAAAGAGAAAAAGGCTTATTTGTACAAAAAATAATTGTAGCAGCTATTTTTGTAGTGGCTAAGAATTGGAAATCAAAGGAATGTCCATCAATTGGCACATGGTTAAATAAGTTGTGATATATAATTTTAATGGAATGTTATTATGCTATGAGAAATGACAAGCAGGATGGTTTCTGAAAGGCCTGGAAAGACCTGTATGAACTGATGTATAGTGAAGTGAGCAGAACCAAGAGAATGTTGTGCACAGTGACAGCAATATTGTTTGATGAAGAACTGTGAATGACAACTATTCTCAGCAATATGGTGATCCAAGACAATTCCAAAGAACTAATGATGAATTATACTTTCCACCTCCCAAAAAAAGAACTGATATTTTTCATTTTCTTTCATTTTTTCTTTTATTCAAATATTCTTATACAAAATTACTATGGTTATGTTTTACATAATTGCACATGTATAACCTATATCTGATTGCTTATAACCTTTGGGGGAGAGGAGAGGAGGGAAAGAAGGAGAGAGAAAATTTGAGATGTTTATTTAAAAAAACAAATAACCAGTATAGGAAAGCTTTCTCAGATATATTTAAGAGCTAATTCAGTATAACCATTTTTGAATGGAAGAAGCAGCTCCCTCCCTTGCAAATTTCTTTATCAGTATAAGGCATGAGAGTTCATGTTCATAAGCTGTATCAAGGGGCATGTAAGTTTCTTTTCCAGCTAAGTGCAAACCAGCAATAGATATGACAGCTCCAAGTCACTGTAACTGCATTTTCCTTGACACTAAGCACTCTGGTGTTTTGGATAGTATTTTTTCCCTCAAGGAGCACAGTAACATAAAAAGGATGTTTCTTTTACAACTCTAGCTAGGGGAAGAATTCTTAATGAAAAAAAGAGATAGAGTTGATCATCAAAAATAAAACAATTTTGATTTCATAAAATTTATAGGCTTTTCTACAAACAAAATCAGTGTGGGTATGATAAGGAAGAAAAACATCTGGTACAGGAAAATCTTTGCAATGGGTGTCTCCGATAAAAAGCCTGATGTGTCAGATATGAATTGACTCAAATATATAGGACCTCTAAGAACCTTTCCCCAATAAAAGAATAGTGAAAACATGAACAAATAATTTTCAAAAGAAGAAAAGTAAACTATGAATACCATAGGGGAAAGTGCTCAAAGTAACCAATAGCAAGAAAAATATGAATTAAAACAACTTTGAGTTTTATTTCACATTCATCAAATTGGTAAATAATGTAAAAGAGAGAAAAGGTCAATGTTAGAGTGGCTATGGGAAGACAGATATATTCATATATTGTTTGTGGACCTGTGAATTAGTTGAACTATTCTGGAGAAGAATTTGGAACTATATAAGAAAATTAAATGAACTGTCCATATCCTTTGGTCCAATGATATTCCTTTTGATGATATAAGCCAAAGATTCCAAAGACAGAAAGGTCCCAAGTATATGAAAATGTGCATAGCAGCACTGTAGTGGTAGGGAAAAAACTACAAATTAGGTACCCATTCATTTGGAGAGTAGCTGAACAAGTTGGCATATGAATGTCATAGAATATTTTTGTCCAGAGAAACACAGGAAAATATAATTGAATTGTCATAGAGCAAGGTAATCAGAACCAGGAAAACAATAACAAAAATTTTTAAGTGGCACTAAAGTTGGCCAAATTTAGACTAATTGTAGTGACTAAATATGGTCCTCAAGAACATATTAAATACCTGCCTTTACTCTTAGCAGACAAGTGTAGAGGAAATAAAGAGCATGGAAAAGTATATGTGTTGTCAAAACAAGATTTTTTTGTCAGTCAGTTTTGTATCAAGTACAAGAAATATTGAGAAATTAGGGATAGGGTCTCAACTTATGATTTTGTTAGTATAGAGAATTCCCACAATCAATGCAAGTTATCATCATCCACGAAACTTCTATTCTTAGAAAATTGCTTAGAACAACTTAGAACTAACTGAGTAGTTAAACACCTTCCCCAGGATTGCACAATGTCTGTGAGAACCATGGCCTGATCAAAGATCTTCGTGTTGAGGCTGGTTCTCCATCCACTCTGCCATGTTGCCTCCAGACCAGGAAATAACACATAAAAAAATCAATAAAACTTTTAAAAGTCCAAGTACATATAGTTTTCACTGATTACTCCAGCTCCCATTGCTTTCACTCTCTTCTAAATACTTTATATCACTTAGAGCCTGTTCCAAAAAGTTTAACATCATTATATTGTGGAAATTTATTTTGATTTGGGGACCCTACCTTTAGCCTGAGATTAGAAAGCCTTGGGCCCTCAAGGGATCTTCTGTGTGGGAGGTGCTGGTGCCCCCCCCCCCTCAGCTTCAGCTGAGCCAAAAAGCCCCGTAGGCTGTACAAGACACCAGGTCAGACAGCTGTGGGGAGGGAGCCCTAGCTCCCTCCACCCTAAGCGGAGCTATCCCAGGAATCCCTGGCTCATCCAGGCTGGGGCTCTGGCATAGCCTGCGCTGAGGCACGGAATGCTTGAGCATCCCCCCATCCCCAGCAGCAGCCCTGACTGGCGGATTAGTTTGGTGTGTGGGTGCAAAAAGTCCCAAGATTTGAGTGGGGAAGAGGAAGATATATAGAGACCTGGGAGTTAGAACAGGAGGGAGACTGACAAGATTAGGAGAAAAGGAGGCCGAAGGACAAGATTAGGAGACCAGCAGACAAGACTGGGTAGGGGATGGGGCGGACAAGAGGACTGGGGGCCAGCAAACGAGAAGGAACAGGAACAGAGAAAAGAAAGGCCAAAGGGCAGACTGACGGAGCAGACAGACAGACAGACAGAAAGTCAGTGAGAGAGAAACACAGGGGTTCAGTGGTGGCAGGAGACGAAAGTTAGAAGCAGGGGGATTTACAAAGTGAAAGGGACTCAGAGTTAGAAAGAAAGGACCTGAGTAGTGAAAGTGGAACATACACTGAGGCAAGAGGCAGCTAAGGCCCTTATTGTAAAAAAAAGTTCCAGGGGCAGCAGGTGGAAGTACCGGAACAGGAACGCAGTCAGGTTGTACATTTTATTTCCCTGTATTCTTAATTTTAAATAGTATCTCATAAATAAACTCTGCTTTGATTATTTAGTTAAGAGGCTTCTTAATATTTTGCTTATCAATTTGGCAGTGGAACAGTGTGGTAGAACTTTATAAACGGCCCATGCTAAGTTAATAGCAGTCAGATAGCCAGTTAGTCAAACATCCACAGATTAGCCCCCCAAATTAGGCAAATCAGTCAAGATATTCTCACATTTGAATGGTGACCACGAAGGGATTTGTGACCCAATTATAATTTTTCTAAACTTATATTTTTTATATAATCATAATTTTTCATGTAAGTACAGTTATTATAATTTTTCCAGGTTAGTTATAGTTAATAATTAATTTTTTTACAATATTTTATTTTGTACTATGCATGTTTTCATGTATGCTAGCCTCTTCTCCCCAATGACATGTAAGCTCCTCTGAGGAAAGAGATCACACTTTGCACATCATCTGGGTACAGAATATTAAAAAAAAAAATTGACAGACCAGAGAAGGTTTGAAGAAAGGCTATTATGATCATATAAGACTTCAATAATATGGCATATGGGGATCATCTGATGGAACAAAGTATGTTTAGCTTAAAGAAGAGAAGATTTAAGAGGGACAAATCAGTTATATTGAACTACTCAGATGTATTGAAAGCAGTTGTATCCAAATCCCTAGGGATATTCCTCTATTTGAAGGGTCGGTCACCATTTGAAAGTGGTATTAGATATGTTCTACTAGCCCCCAGAGGGAAGAAGTAAAAATGATGGATATAATTTGGGATAGACCAGCTATTAAGGGAATCTTCCTAACAATGAGAGCTACTCAAAAGAATGGGAATGAGTTTCTTCTCACTAGTAGTATTCTAACAAAGCCAAAGTAGTCATTAGTCAGGGTTATCAAAAAGGGAATTTTTGTTCATTTATAGTTTGGACTCAGTGGTCTCTTGGTCTCTTTCCAAATCAAATAATCTATGATTTTGTGTCCCATACTACCTGCCATGGTATTTAATACATGCTAGGTGTTTAATAAATATCTGTCAATAATTATTGTTATAAATCTGTAAATAGAGTGTGCCAGGTAATGCTACATGACATACAAAACAATGGTGCTTTTAGTGTCATTGCAGGGGCACTTGAGAGAGCCAATTGTTAAATTTTTCATTGTGAACATTTACACTTCAGAAATGAGCAAAGCTACAAATCAGGGCTTGATTTATTGTCTTGTTGATTGTCTAGATTTAAGACAGTGATGGAAAGATGTTAATAATGTAGATTAAACTTGAAAGTGTGTCATGTACAATTTTTTTTCAGAGAGTTGATTGCTAAACATTTATCAGCACACCCCTAAACAAGGTATAAATTAAGAAGATAGATAGTCAAAGTCCTAAAATATCTTGTACAGCAAGACATACTATTGGGAGGAGCGAATGAAAAAAATAAATGCCAAAAAGGCAAAGGTCTGGCAAATACTCATCTCCCCTCATTCACAGGAAATATAAGGCAGGGTGAAGAATTGCTATTCTCCAATTTTCAGTAAAATATGTGAATACAATATCTTGGTGCAAAGTCAGGAATACATTCTCCTTATGTAACTGGCAGAGGAATATGAAACGGCATTGCTGCTAGTGAACCCATGAGACCAACCATACAAAGTGACAGCATTCAATCGTGAATGAAAAATTCTGAATGGCATCTCTGCTACTATCATATAAAGAATAGTTTCAATAGGGCTGAATATATACATATATATACACACATATAAATATTCTCATGCTCTATATTTATATATACATATAAATATATATGTATATTCTGATACTCAGTAAAACGTACTGATAGTGACTAATGCTGAAAAGAATACAAAAACCATGTGTGTACATACCATAAATATACTTATGACAGAAAAAAGGGAGCAAGAAAGAATTAACAAATCATACAAATCCGGCGCCAAAGAGAGCAATTACTCATAACATATTTAACAGCAAAGCAGAGAAGATATAATCTGTGTTCCAATCTGGTGAAATATTAGTTACAATTCTTCCATAACAAATATTAGGTTTCCAATGTGACTTAAGGAGGAAAATAAATGAGTGTTTCAGCTCTTGCCAATACAAATAGTCTCTAATGAACTTATTGTACCATTGTATGGAATCCCCAACTCATTTGCAGTAGCTGTTTATCAGAAATTCATCCAACATGTATCACTGATGTTGTCTGAAGTGCAAACCACGTAACTAATCTCTCTAACATGAAGCATGAGAGATTGCTAGTTTGAACTTGCCAATGATTTAGGTTTTTCTCTTCAGTGAAACAAATATTGAGGGCTTTATGTGTAAGCAACCAAACCACCCTTACAAGGTTGAGGATGCTAAACAAATACTGTGTGCTCCATATCACTTATCGCCCCTGTCCCAAAACAATGGTTTTGTACCAATGAAGCCTTGAAGAGAGAAAGAAGACCTAGAGGCATTCATGTATCCATACAATGAGTACCTACTACCCAGTGTGCCAGGTACCAAGCTAAATTCTGAGAATACAAAGCAAAACAAAAACAAAAACAATCTCTGCCTACAAGGAAGCATCTTGCATTCTACTAGAGAAAGATAACATGTACACACATAAGTAAATACAAAGTACATATAAAGTAGCATGAAGAGAGTTGGAACCCTAATAACCAAAGGGGTTCAGTAAAAGATTCCTATAGGAAGTGGTGATCAAAAAAAGCATTGAAGGAAGCTAGGTATTCAAAGAATTGAGGAGTGAATACAAAGGGACCCTTGGAGAAGGCATGGAGTTGGGTGATGGAAGGCGCTCTATGAGAAATAGCAAGGGAAACCGTTTGATTGGAATATGGCATGACTGATATGCAATAAGCCTGGCAGAGTAGTCTTTAAAGGCTTTAAAAATCTGTAAAATGCCAAACAAGAGTTTACATCTGATGCTTTAATTAGTAGGGACCCTCTGGAGCCTCTTAATAAGGGAAGTATCATAATCATTGCCATGCTTTAGAAATAGCAGTATGGGGGCAGCTAGGCGGTACAGTGGATAAAGCACCAGCCCTGGATGCAGGAAGACCTGAGTTCAAATCCTCAGACACTTGACACTTACTAGCTGTGTGACCCAGGGCAAGTCACTTATCCATCATTGCCCCACCAAAAACAAAAAGGAAGGAAGGAAGGGGAAAAAAGGAAATAGTAGCATGAGGAAGCTACAAACTTAAAGCAAGGTGACCAATCAGGAGGCCATTTTAAGAGCCCAGAAAAAAGGGTCTCTATTAGCTCAGGTCTTTTCCTAGCTCTCCCACTTCCAAGTAATGAGATCTTGGACAACTCATCCCTGTAGGCTTCATTTTCATACTTAGTCAAATGAGGAGTTCAGATTTTATGATCTCTAATCTTTCTTTCAACTCTAAGAATCTGTCACAAAAGGACAGTCTAAAAGGTGCATGTGTGGAAATAAACCAGAATAGACCAACTTTTTAATCTTGGTGAAAAACCTGGAATGGGTTATTCCTATATATGAGCCTCAGTTTGCTTTTTTAATCTTTATTTTTATTACTACCTATTTAATAATTCTCCCAAAAATAAAGAAATAATTAGATAAAATGTCGAAGAACTCTCCAAATAAAATCTTAAAATTCAAACCATGTTTTTAAATAACAATTTGATATACATTGCAACAAAATTTAAAGATTTTTTTCTGTATCCATATATTTACAAGATTTACTCACTTTTTGCCGCTAATATAGTAGATATGTATATTGGTCTTATTTGGTTGGCCTCTTTTTTTTATCACTTTTCATACATCTTTCTATATCTCTTTGTCTTCTAAATATTTATCAGTTGTATGGCACAATCTTAATGACATTAATTTAGAGGACAAGAACAGAGATGAAAGCTGTGATTTCATTAGTAGAAAGAGCCCCTAAATAAGAAAACTCCATCTACCAAAACAGGATGACAACTTTTTTGCTACTGTCTTAGTTGCATCAATCACTGAGAGGTTAGTCTCATACTGCTTATCTGTGTGAGAGGCAGGACTTGAACCCAGTTCTAGATTCAAAGCTGCCTCTCTTTCCACTACACCAAAGGTGGCAAACAAGCAGCCAGAACACTCCCAAGTGCAGCCAAACGATTAAAATATAATTGGTGGGGAGGGGGAGCAGCTAGGTGGTGCAGTGGATAGAGCACTGGCCCTGGATTCAGGAGGTCCTGAGTTCAAATCTGGCCTCAGACACTTGACACTTACTAGCCGTATGACCCTGGGCAAGTCACTTAACCCTTATTGCTCTGCAAAAAAAAAAATGTAATTGGGAAATATTTAAGAAAATAAAGAAAAATACAATAAAACACAGGCAACATTAGGCCCATAGCAATCCTTATCTACATAAGTGGCACCCTATTTCTACTTGAGTTTGACACCATTATAGTATACTACTCTTGAAAATATCTTAATTTATTGAGCTAAGAGTTTTCTTTTAGAACTCACTCCTTAATTCCTGTCAGATAATTTTCTAAGTCATTGACTATGGGAAATAAAGACAGTGCCCAAGGAAACTGCTCCAACTTGATATACCCTAGAGATAATGCCTGCTTTGAAGATGGTGCACTAGTTTTCAAGGTAATAAGAACCAAAATGTGAAGGGGTGTCAGGCTTAGGGATTTATTTTGCCCTCTAAGAAAAAAAATCCCTAAAATAATTATTGGGTGTTGTACATTTTTCCAGGGGAAGACATGCCTTTGAATAGGTAAGTTGAATGTACCCAGCTTTAACTTGTGCAATTACTTTTTTCAAAGGCACTTAGGTAAGGCACCTGAGGTGGTGATAGTCGTTGTAGCATGTCAACCAATTCAAACACCATCCCTAACAGGTAAAGAATTCACAATGGGTGGTATAAAGAGTGCCAAGGATCAGATCATAGAAGAAAAATATACTTATTCATGATGACTCAACTTAATTAATGCCATCTTTCTAGCACTTAATAAATGTTTAGTAATAATGGTGTACCCAATCTATAATCTACAATACCAACTCTACTCCTAATTTATCTGACAAATTAGCATTCCTGTGACAGGTGAATGGAATATACTCCAAAATAAATTTCACTATGGAAAGTTACCACAAGACTGTGTTTCTTAGGCTCTACTATGTTTGATTAACCTCACAAGACTTCATACTATATTCTGTTTGCAATGTTCTTAAGTATTTATGCATGTTATGTAGTGTACTTATCTGTATGCATCTTATCCCCTTTTCAACTGTAAGCCAGATAAGGGCAGAGACTACATCTTAGCTAAACTCTGCATCTCCCTTACCAGTTGACATAGTTCTCTGTACATAGTACATGCTAAATAAATGTTTGAGGCAGTGTAGAGTGGTGGATAAAGAGCCAACATCAGAGTAACTAAGAACTGGGTTTCTGTTCCACCTTTGACACTGGTGTCTAGGTCATGGTTGGGCAGTCACTTAACCTCACCGCCCACAGGCAACTATCTAAGGTTACAAATTGCAGCACAATTACAAAACTCACTGTCTAAGGGAGCTCATCACACCAGTGAAATTACAAATCCAGACCAAAAAGATCAGGAATTCAAGGATGGGGGAGTAGTGAATTAAGTTAATTTTCTTTTTTTCTTCCTCCCTTTTGGAAGGTCCACCTATATGGAAAATACTAATGAAAAGGAATTTTCATTTTGTTATATATTCCAACTCACTCTCTTCCTATCTTTGGAACATGTGGCAACACACACTTATGTGTATGTGTGGTTGTGTGTGTGTGTATAAAATCCATACATAATTAAATTATTTAGTAAAGAACAGTGTTTGAATTCAGAAGAGCAGGGTTTAAGTCTGACTAACATTTAGTAGTAAAAGCCTGTGAATCTAGGTAAGTGACTTAAACTTAAAAGTGTACCCTGTGTATATTTAGTTGTTTTTTTCTGAGAGATGGTTGTTAAAAATTTGCCAGCAAATTTCTGCCTCTAAGCACTACCCTGAAGCTATCTCAAAAGTACTGTCTCTTAAATTCAATGGAAATATTGAATTCAATGAAAATATTTTCCAACAATTACTTTTCCCTTCATTCCCTTCTTCCTATTTTATTATGCATCTAGAATATACCTTTAAGTCATCTTAGTTGATTTTCATCATTAGCCAGCTCCTGTTGTTTCTTTTGTTATTAATTTTTTTTACTGTTATATTCATCCATATATTAAAAGTTCACAATACTTTCAAATCAAAGCTTCAACGATGCTAATTAACACACTGTTTTGTTTCCCTTTGCTCTCTGACTCAATGTCACCCTTGCTGGCTCAAAATACCTTTCCCTAGCAAATGCTAGAATGTTTCATTGGTTTACTATGTCATATACCTGCCTCTTAAAAACCAACCACTGACTGAATCCTGATAACCCCAGATGGAATCATTTGCAAAGTGAGAGTAACTGTGAAGTAATGGCTGTATTTTCCCATATCCGAGGGTGGAAGGTCAGCTCCCCTGGCATCATGAGTAGTTTTCCTGGAAAACACTCAAACTAACCTCTGAGGTCATTGTCATCACTTTGTAAACAATTCAAACTAGGATTGGCATTGGAGCACCATTATTCTGCCTAAAAGGAACAAGGACGTTTGCTCTGGCATTTAACTAGCTTTCCTTGACATGCCTTTAAAACATAAAAGATAAAGTCTTGGGGATATGGTGTGTGTAATGGGGAACATGGGTGGGGACAGAAGCAGATCTAGGATCCTGACTAATTCAAGGAAATATACTTTGTACCAAAAATGAATAATTTATTTTCTTAAGCATATGTGTTCGTTTTGATTATTTGCCTTAGTAGTGTAGCTCCTGAATTCTAATTTATCATTGGTAAAACTGAGACCTAATTCTGACCCCATCCCCACCCTTCACCCCCAAACTGTAAAAAAAAAAAACCCTACAAACATGAAAGACAAGACATCTAGGGAATCGTTTAGGTGTAAGTTGTACCAGATGCCATTTGAATTCTCTTCCAATTATGTGAATTCAGAATTTAGACTAAAATGAAGTCATCTAATCCAATCCCTCCATTTTACAGATGAGGAAACTGAGGTCCAGAGTGATTAATTAATTTGCCTAAAGTCACACAAATTATAAGAAATGACCCAGGATATAAACTCAAGTCCTCTTGCTCCAAATCTCTATCAAATTTGAAAGGAAAGATTGAGGAAAGAGTAGTATAACGTAAGTTGAAGCAGAAACAAGGTTCTACCACATCCTGATATAATCGGAGTCGAAAGGGGATGCTTTGGCTAGAGCACAGTATAACCTAAGCCTTGGCCACTTCTGGTAAAACATGGGTCAATGCCAGAAAGACTTTGTGTGTTGGTATGATGCAACAAACTGCATGGTCCCATTGTCTTTCTCCTGCCCTCTGAAAGCCAAAGGAGCATAGGTCGCTGCCTTATTTAAAAAGTAGAGATGGGGGCAACTAGGTGGCTCAGTGGATAGAGCACTGGCCCTGGATTCAGGAGGACCTGAGTTCAAATCCAGCCTCAGACACTTGACACTAGCTGTGTGACCCTGGGCAAGTCACTTAACCCCAATTGCCTCACCAAAAAAATAAATAAATAAATACATGAAAATAAATAAAAAGAAGAGATGGATTCCCGCTCACTCTCTTCCTTACTATCTTTGGAATATATGACAATCCCTCTCCCTAGGATTCCTGTGAGAGTTTATACAAGCACTGTAGTCTTACTCCAAAATTGCAGCATGACATCAGTGAGAATATTGTAACTAAAATGACGGTTGAGCCTGTACCTTGGGTCCTTGGCTCCCTTTTCTGCTTTATATGTCTTTCCTAAGCATAGATGACTGAATGATAATTCTGAACTGGACATTTCCTGCCTAGAGTTGGAAGGATTGGAATTGCTGATTCTGTCCGTCAGAGCAGACTGAAAGCTGCATGAATTACCCTATCATAGAGGATGATTACCACTAGAAGGAAGAGCTTGACCCCATTCCTGGCTTACCAAAATATATGAACTTAAAGGAAACTATTTGGTCAGTTCAGAGTTGAAGTTAAATGAGAAATACCAGCCCGGCTGTCCGTCAGACTGTGTCATGTTCTGATGTTTGTCTCAATCTGCTTAAGAGTCTTTTGTGTTTAGTATTTCTTTCTGTTTTTGAAAGAAGGAAATACTTTTCCTAACCCTAAATACACATTGAATACTGATTTCTACTCTTTTGGGGGGGAAGATCAATGACATGAGCCAAATCTAAGCTTTAAGGACCTTTCCCTGGTGTTCTAGAGCCAGAAAAGTAAAGAAAGAGCCTGACCCCTTTGAGAGGCACCCTTCAGTGGCTAGGAAAATAGGCAGTATCTCAGCTCCATTGGACCCTGATGTTATTGTTTCACTTACAAACTGGAAAGTCTTCAAATAAAGATGCAGTGATAGATGAGTTAAATTCAGTGAAGCTTTTCAAGTCACCATTTTAAGAAGGGAAAGTGTGGCCACATGAGCAGCTGATCTTTCTAATGGCATAGAAATATGCTGGTGGGAGAAGAAGCACCTTAATTGATGAAATCACAGATGTTTTGAAAATCTATGTGAATGTTTTTTCATTTATGTTATGGATTTGTTCTGCTAATTGATACACTATTAGTCCTTAGGAAACATTATTCACAAAAGTTATACGGAATAAATTTTTAGCAGTTTAGATTTAGTATTGACACCCTCAGTCCTCACTTCTCAGGCCCTGTTCTGACTACATGTCAGTGAAAGATGCCAGACTTAGCATATGAACTCATTACTGTTTTCTAGTGATTTCAAGAACACTGTCTTGGGGCAGCTAGGTGGTGTGGATAAAGCGCTGGCCCTGGATAAAGCACTAGCCCTGGAGTCAGGAGTACCTGAGTTCAAATCCGGCCTCAAACACTTGACACTTACTAGCTGTGTGACCCTGGGCAAGTCACTTAACCCCAATTGCCCCTAAAAAAAGAACACTGTCTTTCCCCTTTATTAACAATAAGAAAAAATGAGGTATAAGGGGGTTATATGCCTTGCCTTACATTACCATTACCCGGTGGCTGGGGCCAAAGTAGAACACTAAGGTCCTTACTCCCAACCAAATGATTTTCTCATAAGCTTTTCCATGGTGTGTACAATGACCATGCTATAAGGAAACTACTAGAAAAAAGCAAAGGTTCATTATTTAAATCTTAATATTCTACTACTATTGCTTTATGGCAGCAAAACATTAAATACAGATGCTTCTGAAGAAATGTGAAGGTTTTAAGTGTTGATACCTTTGTTTTAAACACAGTTCAGGTGACTATAAGTGATAACCTACAGAGAACACAACAACTATAAGCAGTGATCCCAGAGTTAGGGTAATATGTGAGAAGAGGCTCAGGTGTGGAGTCAAAATGAATTCTTTCAGGGGAAAATGACTTATGTCCTCAGAGTGCATGAAAATCAGGGGAGGTGGGAATCATTTTTAAAATCTACATCCCAGATACATTTTTGTACTTAAAGTTCAATGATACATTATGCATTGGTCCTGTTGTGTCACTGCTGACAATGAATGATAGAATCAGAAATTATACAGCTTATTAAAATTAAAAGCATGTGCATTTAACAAAAAGTGTTGCCTTATTCATTTGGATAGTAGATATTTAATACTTCTACTTTTCAAGGAAAGAGATCACAAATGAACAAGTATATGTAGGAAATGAATTCTAAATCCTAAAACCCCTAATAATTACTGGCCCTCTTCCACAAAGTCTCACCTGATATTTCATTGGAGCATGGAGGTGACTGACCCTGGAGTCTCCCAAGGTATGCCAATAGATCATAAGTTCTGATAGGCTCTACCATGGTGGAAAGCATTGAGTATGACCCTATTCATAGACCAAATTCTAAGCTAAGCTCATGGTAGTTGAGGTTCTCCAAATGCTTCTGTTTGAGGATAACAGTATGCTAATTGCATCAACTCCTAGAACACTGCAGAGCTTGCACAAAGAGATCTGAAATCGCTCAACAGTCTGGTTTGTCCACCCACACAGAAAGACCAAGTAAATGGAGAATGTGCATTGCTCTGGGTTCAATATGCATTTAGATGGACACACATAGGATTTGTCTGACTATATGTATGGGACAGATAGTACACATGAACAACAAACTGGGCCCATAGTTAAGCAGCAGGAGCAGAGCCCGCTGGATTGTTTTCAGGAATTATAAAGCTCTTCTACTGACCCCAAGCTTCTTATGAAAGCAAAGGTCCCTTATTTCAATCCTAATATTCTACTACTATTGCAATATGGTATCAAGACACTGAATGCAGATGCTTCTGAAGAACTAAAATTGAATATCACCCAGAGGGCAATGGAAAGGTATAAGGCAGGTGTGAACAGACTGCAATATAACCAGCAAGGAACTCCAAAGAGTAAAAGTCATTATGAAGGAATTTTTATTCCAGGAAGAGAAAATGAACATGTTATGGAAATGCTTGTTTTATCCCATAAGTTTTAAAAATATTAAAAAAAAAAGGAATGAGGGATATCAGCTAGACAACCACTGTACCAATGGCAATGTCAAAAGAAAGTGAGAAAGTACTCCAGCACATTGGATGCCTCCCTGAAATGGTGAACATTAGGTGGGACAACAACAAGAGTCCCATAGGCCCCATGAATGCATTTTCATCTGCACCATTGGAGGGAACTCCCAAATTGATAAAATCTCTTTACCCAACTTGAAAATCAAGTAATTATTGGCCCATTTTAAATGCTATTCACAAGAGCTTGAGAATTAATAAAGTAGATTATTACTACAGAGTGCTCTGATTCACTAATGAAGCTTATTACAATTAGAACCATGTCTAATCAACAAGTAATTTCAAAAATTACAAAAAACTCACTTCCAAAGATGAGACTTATTTTTGATAATGTCATTGTTCTAGCTTCTATAGACCTGTGCAGAATACTTTGATTGCCTATTTCCTCCAGTGCCCTTCCCTCTTTCCAGACTCTTTGCCAAATGTTTCTTTCATCCTCTCATCTTCTGTCTCTGAGTCATCTTCCTGCCCCACCCTTTATCTTTAAGTGACCCCAAAATATATTTCAGAAATTGTCTAGGCTTCTTCAGGCTACCAGTGGTTACTTCACTGTTAATCTTCTTCTATACCACTAGCAGCTTTCCTGGCACTTTATGTAATACCTTTTTCATCCCTTCATTCCTCCCTGCCACACCCTGTTTGATTTAGGTGAAGGCATTAGCCCTTCCAGCCTCCCAAACAGCCTATGTAACATCAATGTGATTAAAAATGACTAGCCAGAATGGCCTTCAAGTTCATGTTGTTCCCTATATAAATACACAGATTAGTTTAGAGTGTATCCTGCCATGCCAAGCAATCCAAAAAGGAATATTCTTTTGTAAATCAATTTTAAATGAAAAGAAAACATATAATTGAGGTCAATGAGTTAATTAGTTTCATGAAGAACATCAGTAAAGAATAAAGCCATTTGCTGTTCCTGAAAATCAGAAGGCTAATTTATACAGTTATAAAGGTAAACGGTTCAATTTATAAAAAGACTATGTTTAGTAAAAAGAATTTCTCAGACCACAAGCAAATGATTGAAATATAAACTCACGAGTTATGTAATGCTTCCCCCTTGGCATAAAATAGGGAAAAGAATTATTCAGGCACACACATTACATTTTATTTTCAAATGTTCAGCATTTTTTAAACAAAGGAATTAGACACATCCTGAAATGCGAAAATGCCAAAACCTCAATTAGTCCCTACACTCTCCATTTTTTTAATTCAATGACACCTTATAATTAGCATCTATCATCTGACTTACTAAATGAAACATGGGTGACTCCAATCAATTTCAAAACAGGTCAAGTTTTTCATTGCGCATGCTCATTATAAATCACCCTGACTGAATTCACATTCACACACACACACACACACACACACACACACACACACACATCACCACCACCACCACTATCACCATCACACCCCTCCATCCATTACCACCACCAATGGAAGGTGGGCATATGGTAACCAAAGACAAAGTCTTACCCAGAGATCTGAATCTTTGGAACTAAATATTCATAACCATTATTCTAACACATTTCACTGTGTATAAAAGGCATATAGTATTTATGTCTGCATCCTGTCCTTAAGCTAATAGTCCCATCCTGCACTAAAAAGATACTCATTCTTAAATTAAGCATTTGATGTCATCTTAGCTTTAGCAATTTAAAAGCTGTTAATGTAAAATTATCATATTTACAACAGCTTAAATTAGCACACCATCACAGTACTGCATTATTTTCCTTACTATAGCAGATAAAACATGAAGGTAGTGCCTGATTTTACCATTTTATTTCAAAGGGAAATTCTATTCCTGTCTGTTTCACACCAGTAAGTGAATCAGACATGCCATCCCTGGTGTACTTAGACTCATATTTGTAGTTAGTTATGCATCTGGACTCTACCACTTTGCCAGAATGAATGTAAGAAATACTTGAATAATTTGTTGAGTAGTTATGGAAATACTTGCCAGCAAAAGAGCATAAAACTTAAGGGATTATCAGAAAATTGAATAAAATCACAAAGTACAGGTTTGAAGGAAAGAAGGGTAGTAGTATAGTAGAAAAATGTTGGACTTAAAGTCAGAGGATCTGGGTTCAAATCACATTCTAACAGTTACTAGCCATGTGTTCACAGGACTCGACCTCTCTAATCTTGTTTCCTCATCTGTAAAATGGAGCTAATAATATTTGTATTAGTTATTTCATGGGCTTAGCAAACCAAAAAAGCACTATATAAATTGGAGGGAACAAAAAAGTGATTAGAAGCTGAAGTTCATGATATTTTTAAAAGCATAAGAGGCTTAAGATAAAGTAAAGAATCTCACAAATGAAAATAGACTTAATAGATACCAATAGAGTTCAATCACTTACTTTGGTGATGTGAGACTATCAGCTAAGACTAATAAAGGAGAGAAAAGGGTAAAAGTCAACTTAGGAAATATTTCAGTTTCCTCTTTCTTGAGACTGTTAAGTTTGAGGATTAATTCCAAATCTATTTACTTACATATGATCAAACTTACTCAAACATCAACAAGTAAGGTCAAACGTTAGAAAAAAAAGTTTTAAGCATCATTATTGTTTTAAAAAAGAAGATACTATTACTATTTTAGGAAACTCCATAACATTTCCAAGCAAAATTAATGAGCAATTCTTCTCTGCTCTTAATAAGACTTAGCATGAGCCAATGTCAAGGTTAATAACAACAATACTTATTACAATAACCAGAATTTATATAGTGCTTTGAGGTTTGCAAAGAGCTTTGTACATGTTATCTCATTTGATCCTCACAACAACCCTATGAGGTACATGATATCGTTGACCCATTTTAAAGTAGAGGAAACTGAAATGGAGTGAGATTAGGTGACTTGCCCAGGATCATGCAACTAGTAAGTGCTTTGAAGAAGGATTCGTTTTTTAAATAATAAATATTTTATTTAAATCTTTGAATTCCAAATTCCTTCCCTCCCTCCCTGATCCCCTCCCAGAGGTGGTAAGCAATCATATATAGGTTACATGTGTACAATTATGTAAAGCAGTATGATATTTTTCATTTTGTATAAGAAAACTTGAATAAAAGAAAAAATGAAAGAATGAAAAATAGCATGCTTCTGTCTCTGTACAACTAATATCAGTTCTTTCTTTGGAGGTGAATAGTATGTCCTTTGGGATTATCTTAGATCACTGTATTGCTTAGAATAGTTGTCATTCACAGTTCATCAAACAAAATTGTTGTCACTGTGCACAATGTTCTCCTGGTTCTCAGTTCACTATACTATCAGTTCACGTAAGTCTTTCCAGGCTTTCTGAAATTTTCCTGTTTGTCATTTCTTATAGCACAATAATATTACATCACAATCATATGCCACAATTTATTTAGCCATTCCCCAATTGATGGGCATTCCTTTGATTTCCAATTCTTAGCCACCACAAAAAGAGCTGCTATAAATATTTTTGCACAAGTAGGTCCTTTTCTCTTTTTGAGATGTCTTTGGGATATAAACCTAGCAGTGGTAGTGCTAGATCAAAGGGTATGCACAGTTTTATAGCCCTTTGGGCATATGAACTCTATTTTTCTTCATTGAAATCCAGAATTCTATCCATTACACCAGAGATTAGCCAATAACACTAGCATTATCACATGTTTGGACTTTAGACAAAATGTATTTTAAACATTTCAATCAGCAACAAACATTGGCCATTAAAAAAAAAAACTTAAATCATTCCCTTTTGTCCTGTTTCTTCTTTCACTACGTGACTAATGTGGAAATAATGGTTAATATGATTGCACATATATAAACTATATCAGACTGCTCACCATCTTGGGGAAGGGAGAAGGAAGGATGGGAGTGAGAAAAATTTGGAACTCAAAATCAAATATATGAGAATGTTGAAAACTGTACATGTAATTGGAAAAAATAAAGTACAATTTAGAAAAAAACTTAAATCATCATGATTCATATGATAGGGTCATATATAGCCAACATTTATATAGTACGTTAAAGTTTATAAAGCATGTTATATGTCATCATTTGAAGACAATTACTGATAATGCATGTTCATATAGCTCAGTGGTAGAGATGCTCTGTAGGTATGGTAGAAAGAGTGCTAGAATTGGAGTCAGGAGATGAATTCAAATCTCACCTTTCAAAATTACAAATAAAGACACCTTGGACAAATCACTTTAGTTCCCAGAGACTCAATTTCCTCATCTTAAATAGAGTATTATTAAACTATTATTAAACAAGAATTGTGAATATAGTCTTTTTTAAAGCATACTAGTGATGGAGAAATGCTTTTATTAGTCTTTAAATTAATTGTTGTTTCCTGTTTTCTTTTAAGTTAGTAAAACTATTTAATGCCTTCTGGAATAATTAATAGATAACTTAATAATAGATAACAAAAACTTCAGCTTGAAAGGTCAGAACTATATGGAGAACAGGAATCAAGTGGAGGAGAAAGCCACCTGTTCTTTCCCAAACTGTAGCCATAAATGTAAATGATGGGGTAATCTGCCACTATGTGAAGTACCTGGCTCCTCAGGAGCTCCTCAGTCCTCAGAAGCACAACTACAATTAAGACTATATTATGCTAGGGGCAGCTAGATGGCGCAGTGGATAGAGCACCGGCCCTGGAGTCAGGAGTACCTGAGTTCAAATCCGGCCTCAGACACTTAACACTTACTAGTTGTGTGACCCTGGGCAAGTCACTTAACCCCAACTGCCTCACTTTAAAAAAAAAACTATATTATGCTTAATCTAACTCAGTGCACTTCCAGTAGGACAATGGATTTGTGACCTCATTGATATGAGTACTCCCTCCAACAATGAAGCTTGCAATCCATGCCTGCACAACCTGAGAGACCCTTCATGTCCTCCCATTATTAGTTCACTACAAGAGAGAACATCCAAGAGCTGGGGGACTTTCCTTGACCCCTCTACATTGCAAGGACACACAAGTGGTTATCCCACTATCAGATAGGCCCGTCTTCTTTTTTCAGTCATATATTTTTGGATGACTACTTTTGAATTAATTCTTCTACATAAATACATTTTTGCAAAGCTTCAAAGTCTATTTTCTCTATTAACTTATCTAGTGCTCTTTGGCTAATATTTAATTCTTCAAAAATTATAGTGTTTAATGACTTGCCATGGTACCATATCACTAGATGACTATTGACATTAAAAACAGGCCTATTTTGAAGGGAAATTTAGAGGCATTTTAAAAAGTGCAGTTTTCCAAATACAGTCAAGCCTGTTCTTCTCCTTCTGTGCATTTTGATTTTGTGCCCAAGTCATTATCCATCTCCAGTGTTGAGATGGATGGATGGATGGATGGATGGATGGATGGATGATAGATAGATAGATAGATAGATAGATAGATAGATAGATAGATAGATAGATAGATAGATAGATGATAGATAGATAGATGATAGATAGATAGATAGATAGATAGATAGATAGATAGATAGATAGATAGATAGATAGATAGATAGATAGATAGATGATAGGAAAAATCAAGAGGGGGAATGCCTATAGTTTAGAAATGATAGGCAGAGAAACATTTGGATGCATAGTATATAAAGTTTATAAACATATGTGTATATATATGCATATATACACACATAGACATATAAAAATATATGTATATGCACATCTCCTAAAAAAGAACTCCCTATAGATTGAGAGATCCAACAGATACTCTTTTTTGTAAATGACATTGTGGTTATTACATCAAGCCGCAAAACATTACAGAGCTTCCTAAATGAGATTCAAAATCACTCTAAAAGATGTGGTGTAACTACTCATCCAGGAAAAAGCAAGTAGCATAAAGCATTCCTGTGTTCCAAACTATGAAAGGCAGTAGGACAGACAGCCTATCATTCACATATACAGAGAGCATATCTAGGGATGGAGAAGAGAACACACATGAGTACAGTATCTACTATGTGCCAGGCATTGCACTGAGTGCTTTACAAATATTATTTCCTTTGATCATCACAGAAATCCTGCAAGGTATGTGGTGTTGTTTATCCCCATTTTATAGTTGAGGAAAATGAGTTAAACAGTAGTTAAGTAAACTTTCCCAGGATCACACACCTAGTAAGTGTCTGAGGCTGGATCACTATATAGAAAGCATATAGAGGAAGTGTGTGTGTGTGTGTGTGTGTGTGTGTGTGTGTGTGTGTGTGTGTGTGTGTGTGTGTAGAGATAGAGAGCCTAAAGGAAATATATTTATAACTGTGTATGTATATATGCTTGTATACATGTATATCATTGCATATGCCTATGGTCCATATATATTAGATTAATACTGCAGAATATATTGCATATATTATATAATGCTATGGAATATGTGTACATTGTATAGCTCGTACAATATTTAACATACATGCATTATATATTATGTGTTTGAATGATGTCTACATCTGTATTTGTATCTATGCTCTGGATGAATAGTTCAGGAGTGTTGGTCTAGGACATATAGATATAGACATAGACATAGACAGGCATCAAGGGAGATAGTAAAGATAGATAAAGAGAAACAGAAACAGATAGAAATGATATATATGTACTATACCGATACTACAAAAAAATATACATATAGGGAAAGACAGAGAAGGGGGAAAGGAGAGAGAGAGAGACAGAGAGAGAGAGAGAGATGACAGATGGATGAGCTTCATAGACTGTCCTTCCACCTAACTGTCTATCAGAGTCTGGACTACAGACAGTTTTCATCCCACTTGGTATTACCTGTATGGATAATTAGACCAAACTCTTTAAATTCATTATGGATCTCACTTGAGAAACTTTGCAATATTTGGGGGCTCAGTGTAGTCACCACAATGTCATTCACAAAGAAGAATCTCAGTCAGATCTCTCAATCCATAGGAAATCCCTTTTTGACTCAGGCTCTGCACTAGGTTTCCATAACAGTGGTGAAAACCTTTAACAAACATACTTCTCCCTCATTTATACCTTGTTTCTTCTAAGAGTCTTCAAACAAGGTTATGTCTATTTTTCAAGGAATTTTGTAATTATTTAACATATATGTTGAGACTCCTTATTTTAGAGAAGAGCTTTTCAGGTGACATTTTGCTCTATCCAAATCAAAATCCTTTGTATTGTAAAACAAAACAAAACAATAAGCACAGTGATGTTTTGTATTCTCTGTAATTTTCAGGCAATTGATGGCGAAGATAAGATCTATTGTGGACTATCACTTGCAAAAACTTTCCTGTTCCCTTCTAATATCTTCAGCATGTATTCTATCAATTCATGTGTAAATTTATTTCATAAAAATATTAAGCAGGTGATAAAGTAAGCATATATGACTTGATAGTCATTCATGCTCTATCATAAAAATGGAGCAGCTGAGTTCAAGTCTAGCCTCAGATAACTTACTAGTTGTAACTATGGGCAAGTCATTTAACCTCCATTTGCCTCAGTTTTCTCATCTGTAAAATGGGGATAATAACAGCACCTATCTCCCAAGTTCGTTAGGAGAATCAAATGAGATAATAATTTTAAAAGTGCTTAGCACAGTGCTTGACACATAGGAAATGTTATGTAAATGTTAGCTATTATTAGCTATTAATAAGGTTCAAGTTTTTCCCATACCTTTAGTATTTTCCCATCCTTTATATGCCTTGAGAATAAATCCTTCAATATCTTTGATTGTGTGACCTTCAAAATTATCCTCCTTTATTTCTATTTGATCTAGATGCTTTTACCATCTTCATTTTCTTCAGTGCCATTTTTTGCTTTAAGAATATACCCATGTTAGACTCGAAATATCATGACTATTTTGATGAAAACTTTGATATAAAAAATATTTACACATCTTTTCCATCTTCATCTGTTCATTTATAGATACAGATTTATCCTACATGTCCTCAGGTGGATTCTGCTTAGTTGGATCTCTCACCAAGTTATCTTTAAAGTACTTTTTCCCCAATATATCTCACATTTTATTATATGAGTCTTGTAATCTTCCACTATCCTTCATAATATTTTACAAAGAAATTTTATTCTAAATTGTTGTTGCCCCAGGGTGCCATATTTCTCTATGTGGTAAGTAATTAAAATATTTACCAAAAGAGTTTTTAGGCTCTTTTGATCTCATTATAGCCATCGATTTGTATTCATCATATAGTGGTATAAAAAATTAAATGGTTAACATTCACATAAAGGTAAGTATTTTGCGGTTTTCAGTGCATTTGATGCTATTTCTTCCCAAATGGAAATATTTTCCCTCACCTAATCTCATAGCATTTCTTTATTTATAAATGTTATAAACCATATGTATGGAAAGATTCTCTGTTTGGATCATGAAATTCACGCCTATTTGCTGCTTTTCCTCTTTGCCTTGGGTACAATGCAAAACTTCCACTGATATTTTAAAGGCCTCTTGTTTCTGATTACAATATGCTCAGATAGTCTGATAACAGTGAAAAGGTAGAGAACACATTAAGTAAAGCATCTTCTGCCCAACTTTCTTCTTTTCTCCCTACTTTGACACACCGCAGAGGAAGTGATTAGCATCATACCATTGTTATAGCCACATGTTCTCTTCAATGAATTTATCTAGAAGGAAACATTACCTTAAACAGGGTTACATTCTAGAATCTCTTATTGCTGATCTTATCTTGCCATTTGAATGGTTTGTAGATGGCATCAATTAAACTTTTTAAGACACTTATTTTTTTTAAAACTTATCAGTGACAGGTGTCTGCCTTATAATTATAGAACATAAAAACCATTATGCCAGGTCAGACACAGGGTTAATTCAACCCAGCATCTTGTGTTGCAAAACAGGCCCTCACACATGTTTCATGGGAATGCATCTCTGTACTCCCTGATGTCAGCCTTAAAGGTTAGGAACAATGCTTCATCATTCATAAATTTGTCTAAACCTTTTTGGAATTCATTTTTTCCCTGATGGTGACATCCCTTGAGTGAAGGGGTGAAACAGTGATTCCTTGTATTTGTCCAATACTTACCTTACTCAAGTCTCAAAGGATGCTCCCTCTTTCTGGTATTTCAGGATTTATTAAACATTTCTGTATTCATATTGTCTATACTTTTCATCATTTCACATATTTTAGTCAGATACTTTCTCTTCCTTCCAAATTGGAATACCTTGATGTCTTTTTTAATCTATTTTCATAGGCAGACCATATGATTGTTTTGCTTTTGTTGTCTTTCTCTAGATCCTCTCTAGTTCTAGTCCTTCATTATCTAATAATAATAATTATGGGATAGCTAGGTGGTACAGTGAATAGAAGACTGGCCCGAAAGTTGGGAGGATCTCAATCCAAATCTAAAATCCAAGTCTTCTGTTTCCTGGCTCTGTGTTGATACTCCCTCCCCTCCACCCCATCCTTCAACTACATGGGAGGACCTGAGTTTAAATATCACCTCTTGCACTTACTAGCTGTGTGACCCTGGACAAGTCACTTAACCCCAATGGCCTCAAACATCTGGGGCCATCTCCAGTCATCCTGATGTATATCATGCTGCTGGACCCAGATAGCTCTGGAAGAGAGAGTGAGGCTGGTGACTCTGCACAGACCTTCCTTACCTAAATCCAATTCATTGTAAGTCATGACATCAACTCCTGATGTCATGGTCCTCTTCAAGAATGAAGGACACTGGGGCAGCTAGGTGGCTCAGTGGATAAAGCACCAGCCCTGGATTCAGGAGTACCTGAGTTCAAATCCGGCCTCAGATACTTGACACTTACTAGCTGTGTGGCCCTGAGCAAGTCACTTAACCCTCATTGCCCCACAAAAAAAAAAAAAAGAAGGAAGGACAGGGGGCAACTAGGTGGTGCAGTGGATAAAGCACTGGCCCTGGATTCAGGAGGACCTGAGTTCAAATACAACCTAAGACACTTGATACTTACTAGCTGTGTGACCTTGGGCAAGTCACTTAACCATCACTGCCACACCAAAAAAAATAAAGGATGAACAACAATAATAATTACATTAAGTATTCCGAGTACACATGGGCTACATAAGGAGAAATTTTCACATTTTTTTCAATATTCTTCTTGATGATACCCAAAATCCATTGACATTTTTGTCAAATTGTCATTGAGTAATAGGGAACAATCTTCCAAATCTCTTTCTTAGGATTAAACCAAAAGCTCAAAACTTTTCATTTTATATAAGTAGTTTGGACTTATTTTACAATCTAGACTTATCTTGTGCTTGCTGACACCAAAACACATTTGCCATTTTTCCAGTGACTTGCACAGATTTATAAGACTTTACCAAAAATTATTCCAATCAGTTCAACTAATTACGCAGAAAAGTTTACTATAATCTTCGGATTTGGATATGTCATTGGATATTCTCTCATCCATATAATTTACAAATATTTAAGATAAATGCTTTGGGAGGAAGGACAGGAGTTCCCTCAAAGCTTTCAGATGCCAAGAAAGAAAGAATCAAAGATCTGGACCTGGGAATAGGCTTTTGGGGGACAGAGGTATTGTAGGCATTAGGCCTGTCCTTAAGTCAAGACCTACATTCTACTAGTGGTGAGCAAGCAGGAAGGAGAAATCAGTGTCCCAAATAGCCCGCCTGATGAAGTAGCTATACCAGGACACAGTCAGAAGGTGGAGTCAGAAATACTAGACAGTAATGTAGTGGTAAATAAAAAAAAACGCAAGGGAGATTCTAAGTCCTGAGTCCCTGAGGTAATGTGTTTACAAGCAACTGGATATTGAGGTTCTAAGAGATTTGAATGTCAGTGGAACAGCCTTGAAGCATTTAATGGGTAGGTCTGAATCTCAGTATCTGAGTTTTAATCCTTGAATTCCTGGGTTTTAGACCCTGCCTATAGACTTGTTTTATATTGCCTGTCTGTAGGAGGAGCTACAGGTGCCCAGCCTTCATGTTTGTTTGATGCATCTAGTTTTCAGGTATTTATTTTTCTTTTTCATTCCTTGGTTATGAGTAAAGAAATGTCTGCAATTAAGCCATACTTGTGTGGTTGACTTCATTATGCCATGCATGTATAAATGTAAGGTCTTTGAGGGCAGAATCTCTTTCAAGTTAAGGCAATTCAACTCAATGAGTATTTAACAAGCAGCTATTATACTCTAGTGTTCTGTATCCCTAATACCCAGCACAGTGTTAGGTAGGAGATGGTTAGGAGATGAGTCTCCTACCTTTCTATCAAGGGCCAGGCAATTAATAAATGCTTGCTAATTAACTAAATAATTAGTTGGTTGTTGTGTTATTAAAGTCCATTGAAAGACAACAAAGTTAGAAGGGGGACAATTTCCCAATGGGTGGGAACAACATGAACCATAATAATATAAAATAAGTCTATACACTCCATACTATTACTTCCCCACCCAACCATCCCCCCAAAAAAGGGAGGAGGCAGAACTAGGGGATAGCTATAACCATCTGTCTGAAAACCATTGAGAGCTTGGTAGTTACCCACAAAACTGCCCACTGATGTTGGGTAGAGCACATATCCACCAGGATGAGCATGTGGCTATAGTATTTTGGATTTGATCATCAATAGTGTTTGATAATTGGAAAGTAGTATCACTGATTAATTAAAAATACTTAAATGATCTTTAAGGAATTAACATACATTATAACTTTCTACCTAAGGAGCTACCTATTTATCATAATTTTTTCTATCTTTAAGCTACTTTCTTATCCATTATGAAGCCATCACTCCTAAGTAAGTGGTGGCTTGGTTCTTTGCAATAATCTTTGGTGAAGAAGCTTGTCAAAAACCTTTTGAAAATCTAAGTAGATTATTTCCATTGATTTCCCTGGCTCTAAGCCCACCCTCAGAACTCTGATAAATTAGACATACATGATTTCATAAACACACACGTATGTGTATATATATGTGTGTATGTATGTATATATATCTATATATATAGATATAGATATATATCCATCAAAATATCACTATTTGAAACTTGGTGATGTGTTGATATTGTACCCTTTACCTTTTAAACTCCAAAAAGACAACTACAATTTTGTTTTTTCATTTGTTGATTGCATGCAATCAAGAAGGCAACAGCTGGGGCAGCTAGGTGGCACAGTGGATAAAGCATTGTCCCTGGATTCAGGAGGACCTGAGTTCAAATCCAGCCTCAGACACTTAACACTTATTAGCTGTGTGACCCTGGGCAAGTCACTTAACCCCAAAATGCCTCACAAAAAAAGAAGGCAACATCTTATTATGCTTAATTTATATATATATATATATATATATATATATATATATATATATATATATATATATATATATACACAAAAAAATAAAAACAACATGGCTTATTGTTGCCTGACAATTAGAAAGATTTCCCTTAAACAAAGGATCCCTGGGAAAATGAGTTCCTGTCCCTTTCAGTAGTTGACTAATCAATTTGCTACCTTGCAAATCACATTGAGGGTATGACTATATCTACCCAAAAGTGTAGAACAAGTTAACAGAGGTAAGAGTTTTAGACAGCAGTTGATAAATTTCAGATAAAGAATTTTAAAAGCTACTTTAGCTTCTTTCAGTTGATACAAAAGGAAAATGTCTTAATGTTTATACTTCATTGTATTTTTATATGTACTTAAGAATAAGAGGCTATGGAAGAAAGTATATTAATGGCATCACAGAATAAAAAGGGTAGAAATTTTTAAAACACACAAGTCATTTTCAATAGCCTTAACCAATAACTAGCATAATAATAGATATTTTCCATTAGTATTAAATCCCAGACCATAGAATGTCTGAGACCTTGCATGTTCCAAGAAGATTAGCCTTTATCTAGATTTTTAACTTTTCCCTGTGAATTAACCTGATCTTTCCCCATTTTGTGTTATTTTTATAATGTACCTATTTCTTTGAATATTTATGGCTTGAAGTTCAGTCTTTACAGTCAATAATTCAAACATGTCTATAGTATGGTTCAATTGTAACTTTCTGGCTTTGTATTTCACCACTCCACATTCTCTATGCCCTAGGCAAACTTAACCTTTACCCTTAAAAATACCCTACATGTTCTTATCTGTGCATTCACTCACATTGTCCCTTATATCTTAAATGCCATCCCTCCCCT
This sequence comes from Dromiciops gliroides, assembly GCF_019393635.1. NCBI lineage: Eukaryota > Metazoa > Chordata > Mammalia > Microbiotheria > Microbiotheriidae > Dromiciops > Dromiciops gliroides. The sequence continues at coordinate 106,040,610 of NC_057863.1, read as the reverse complement.
CTCTATCTATTTAATTACTAGCCCCCTTAAAGTCCAAATCAAATGCCACCTCAGTCAGGAAAGCTTCCCTGATATCACTATCTATAACAATGTTCCCCTCGGACCTCACAAAGCACTATATTTTCTAATTCTCTAAGATACTTATCACAAAGATTAATCTGACACTGTTGCACAAGATAAATTGGAGTCGTCAAAACAAATACAGAATTACATGTGCAAGACTGACAGAAATAATAAATCACACTTTATATCCAACTGTTTTCCTCTCTTCTTTGAAATCTATGTTCATTTCAAAAAATATTTTAAATGACTCATTCTATTGGATAGCTTTTCTCAAATATGCCAAATTGTATTAACTGTATCCAACTTTTTTTAGGTGTTCACAAGCCTAGATTTATGGCAGCTTGGTACCACAGAAGGAGGGCTGAACTTAGATTCCCAGGACCTGAGCTCACATTCTGGATCTGCCATTTAAGACCTGTGTGATTTTAAGTAATTCACTTAACCTCCCTGTTTAGGCTAGATGAATCCTAATATCCCATCAAGCTATATATCTGTATCCCATGAAAATTGGTAGTTACTTCCATTTCCAGAATGACATAAGCCAACAAAGAAGTAAGCAGAAAGGATTGGATTAGATTTCTAAGGACACTCAGTTCTAATAAATTTATTCTAGAAAAAGAATATGATTCCTCCAAGTCATATCTAGTCTTCTAATTATATAACATTTAATTGAATTACTCCAAAATATCCCAAATCTAGAGACCCTTCAAGACACACCTAAAGAATACTTGAATAAAAACACTAGACTGTATTTATCAACAATAGCAAAGTGCATTATTCATTAGGATTTGTAAGAAACACTGGGACATAGGGGCAGCTAGGTGGCGCAGTAGATATAGTAGCCTCAGACACTTGACACTTGGCAAGTCACTTAACCCTGATTGCCCTGCAAAACAAAAATCAAAAAACAAAAAGAAGAAAGAAAAAAACACTGGGACAAACAAGATATTCCACGCTTCACTTCTTCTGTGTCTACATTGCCCACTGCAACTGAAAAGGACTTTTTATATTCCATCATCAGCTAAAGAGGAGAATTTTTTCCTATATCCTAGAGTCCAATTCAGGCACTACTTCCTTTATGATGCATTTCCAAATCCAACCCAATTCAACAGGCACTAGGGAAACAAAGAAAAAAAAATACCCCTCCAGATGGAAGTAACCACCTCTTCAGCTCTGTCAAAGCAATTTGTACCACAGTTATTTTCAGATCTCTGATCCCTAAAAAGATGGGACCAACCTGTGCTTTTTATTGAGAGATTTAATAAGGTCGAAGGGAGATAGCTTCCTTGGGGAAAAGGTTATATTCAAGTTATGATACAAAAGGCTTAAACAGAATACCATGTCAAGACACAGTTTGTGCAGGCAAACAGTCAAAAGCTGAAGCACCAAATCTGAAGGAACTTGTAGCAATGGTCCAAAGCAGAAGGGAAAGGTAGGATGAATCAGTCAGAAGGAAAAACAATATGGCAGCTAGGTGGCTCAGTGGATAAATCACCGGCCCTTGATTCAGGAGGACCTGAGTTCAAATCCAGCCTCAGACACTTGACATTTATTAGCTGCGTGACTCTGGGGAAGTCACTTAACCCTCATTTCCCCACAAAAAAAGAAAAGACAATAGAAAAGAAAAAGGTCCAAGAATCAGTAAAAAACCACACTTTGTTTCATGCAACATTCTGCCCAAGACAGACTTTTTTTCTTTTTTTTATGGCAGAAGCATGTTATTTATGTCCCTCCATGTTTTGCTGTTGGCTCCACTATGTTGTTGCCCATTCCTGTTTTATCATCCTTCTGATGACTGTGATATCAGCAAGTCAACAAACATTTATTAAGCACTTATTATATGCCAAGAACTAGAAGCCCCTTTAGGACAGGCATCATACCTTATTAATTTCTATATCCTCTAGTGACTGGAACAGTGCCCTGCAATTCAATCAAAAGCATTGATCAGGCCATTGAACTAGACCATGTTCAAGGCAATGGAATATTCCCTGCTCTTGAGGAGTTTATATTCTATCAGGGGAGATAATGTATACAAATAAATGTGTATAGAATAAATCAAAGGTGTTTTTGAAAAGGAGATCATTAGCATTTGGGTGTATGCAGAAAAGCTTTATGTAGAAGATGGAGGTATGAGCTGAGTCTTGAAGGAAGTCAGGAGTTCTACAGGTAAGAAGTGAAGAGGGAATGAATTCCAGGAATGTAGGAAAACCAGTGCAGAGACATGAAAGCAACAGATGCAGCATGAGATACAAAGTAGGTGATTAATAAATGCTTGTTGAATCTTTGGTCAGCAACTACAGTTGATATTTAATTAATCTAGTTTGTAAAGGGAGTTAATTTGCTACAGAACTGCTTAGATTAACAAGTGTTGATTGCTGGCCTAGAAAAGTCATAGGTGTTCCTTGGATATAAAGACTATATAGGGGGATGGCTGGGTGGCTAAGTGGATAAAGCACTGGCCCTGGATACAGGAAGTCCTGAGTTCAAATCTGGCCTTAGACACTTGACACTTACTAGCTGTGTGACCTTGGTCAAGTCACTTAACCCTCATTGCCCACACACACACACACACACACACACACACACACAAAGACTATATGGGATGAGCCTTTGACCTTGCTTCAGTTTGAAAGTTTATTTTAAATTTTAATCTACCTAAGGAGAAATCATTCATAATTCTTTGTTTTAACAGCAAATTATAAGCTCTAAGTAAACATTCATTATTATAACAACAATATCCATTTTAAAGTTTTTTAAAAAGTAAATACACCTTTGAATTAAAAACTAGATGTATGTATAAATCTTACTAAGAGATTGTTATCCATTCCTGATGTGCCACTTCTCTTTTCTGAAAGACTTTTGTGGAAAGAAGGATTTGCTCCTTAAATTGATACATGGGGGGAGGGATTTAGAAGAGATAAGTTAAAAGACATGCACTAACTGCACCATAGGGTAGCTCTTAATTCTGCCCAACAAAATAAAAAAAAAAAGAGGAGGGAGACGCCAATGAAATTTAAGTCTCTTTAAGAAGGAACTTTTTAATAAAAGAACAAACTTTTAATCCATATTCAAAGTAATCCCCTTGCCAAGAGGAGGAAAAAAAATCCTTAAAATCCTCATCCACAGAAACTCAGAGTAAAAGTCAAAACAAACTTTCTGGTTTTGATTCTCAGACTAAATGTTTAAAACATTTCCTATCAGTTTCAGAGATTTCTTTACTCAAAAGAACAAAAGAAAATGGCCAGCAGAATCAAATCACACAAATATTCCTCAAGGTAATGAAGACCTCCACCAATAATAATATCACCGAACTTATTTCTCAAATAAGCCAGCTGGCAATGATAGAAATTTCTTTCAAGCACTCGAGTTACATATAGGAATCATCACTGTGGCTCATTTTCCTTCTTCAGAGTGTTTCTCAATGTATTACTCACAAAGCTCAACAATGTTCCCACCCCATACAAGAGGGGTTCCTATTTCTAGCCTATTAGGTACAAATCATTTCTTTGGCCACTGCCAAAGTAGCAGGGATGCAATGGGGAGTGACTTTTGTTCCCTGAAAAGCTTTCAAAAGCAGTTTGAGCAACTATAACTCTAGTCTAGGAGGATTTGAAAGGCCTTAAAATATACTCCTCTCACTTTAAATGGACTAAAAGAAAAGCGAACCATTCTGTCTTCAACCACATCCTTCAGTCAAAGCCTCAAATCCTCTGGTTTTCTAAAGTTTTCTTTCTTGTGTGAGAAATCGTATTGTCTTTCATCAGTAAACCTGCAAGAGCTTTGGAGCTCTGCAGCCCTTGTAAGCAATCCCCAAATGATTTAACATTATTTTCCATTTTTTTGTTCTACACAGCAACAGCAATTCAGAATGGATTATAATGAATCCATTTTCATTTCCAGGTTTCCAATGGCTTCAGAAACTGTGTTTTTTAAGATACTGGGAATTATTCCAATGGTTGAAGACTGTTCCTATATAAAAACATGGGCCTGAAAGAGATTCAGAGAGGTCATAAAAACATTTCTATATAGCTACAAAATCCCAGAATCTCAGACTTGGAAGCTTGGACTCAAAGGTCATCTGGTCTAACCCATTCTTAAATGGATATCACCTTATCCTCAAGTGATTATCCTATTGTCTTGTAAGGATTTCCACCGATGGGAAACTTGCTACCTCCCAAGGCATTACATTCCAGTTGGGGATAGTTCTAATGCTTAGGGATCATTTCTTGACATCAAGCTAAAATAAACCCTGCCTTTCTACAATTTCCACCATTGCTCCTAGGTATGCCCTATAGGGCCAAGAAGAATAAAGATAATCTTTCTCCTACATAATAGAGTTTCAGATATTTGAGGATTACTACATTCCCCGCCCCCCGCCTTTGTGTTCTCTTTTCTAGTTTTTTCCACCACAAATAGAAGAAAACCACCCCAAGTACATTTCAATTCAATTCAACAAAAATTTACTAAATGCCTACAATGAGCAAGTACACACACACAAAAAAAAATGACATGCAGCCTCTGCCTTCAAGGAGCTTATGGAGCATTCATTCTCTTCATTCTTGATTCCACTCACCTCCTCATTGCCATGCTCAATGCTGTGGAAATGTATTCGTGGTAGGAAAATAGAAAGAGGAGGGATGGGTTAGAGGAGGAGGGAGCAACTAAGATTCAACTGCCAAGAGAAAGGATATGAAAAGTGATAAAGATCAAATTAACAGAACACCATCTAGAGATCTTAAATAATCCAAATTCAGAAAAGGAAATTGAACTAGCTGTAAAGCAACTACCAAAGAAAAAACTCTTGGTAGATAAATTTTCAGGAGAATTCTACCCAACTTTTATAGAATAATTAACGGTGACACTATACCTTCTCTCTTCTGACATGACTAGAGCCACCACCCTGATCCAAGCCCTCATGATCTCACTTCAGAACTATTGCAATATCCTGCTGGTTGGTCTTTCTGTCACACATCTCTCCGCACTCCAGTTCATCCTCTACTTAATTCTCAATGTAAGGTGGGGACCAATTTTTAATTGGGTAGTGTTAGCTAAGTGGCTTGCCACAATATTGGGGCAAGGAAGGAGACTGGCAGCCTCCCTCAAAATAGAACAGGATTTATTTTAACAAGAATGAACTTAAAAAAGAACGCAAACAGGATCAGTAGGATCAAGGGAAAGGAAATAAAATGGGTAAAGGGAAATTATACAACCTGAAGAAATACCACCACCCAGGAATCAGCTGAGAATACAAAGCAGAATTCCTGTTGCCTTCCAGCTTCCAGCTAGAATGGCGAATTCTCCTCCCCAATCCCAGAAAACCCCACACAGCCCCCAGCCAAGAGGATGGACACTCTGACAGTCACATGACTGCCCTCACTAGGCTTCCAATCATTATAATTTTGCCAGGCCCATGTAGGCATCGGGGAATGGTGATGACATGAGTTGCCAGTGCCATGGCAACAGCTACAACCAGTGGGTGGAACACGGTGCGGTTTGCGGAGCCCCAGGCCAGTGCACGCCAAGGCATAAAATCCTCAAATAACAATTAATACTTTACAGTAATCTTCCTAAAGTGCAGGTGTAATAATGTCACACCCTACTCAAGCAATTCCCTATAACTTCAATCATCAAATATAAAATTCTCTTATTGGCATTCAAACCCTCATAACCTGCCTCCCCCTTTCCACTTACAACTTACACCTCCAACCTCCAGCCCACATACTCTACAATGCAGTAACACTATCCTTCTTACTGTTCCTCAAACAACAAAATCCATTTCCTGACTGGGTACTTTTATGGGCTGTCCCCTACGCCTGGAATTCTCCCCCTCTTCATCATATTTCTTAATTTTCCTGGCTTACTTCAAGCCCCAACTAAAATCCCATCATCTACAGGTAGCCTTTCTCCATCCCCTTTAGTTCTAGTGCCTTTCTTCTGTTGATTATTTCCAATATGTCCTGTATGTAGTTTGTAGATAGGTGTTTACATGTTACCTCTCCCTTTAGACTATAAGCTCCTTCAGGGCAAAAACTATCTTTTTCCTTTATTTGTGTCCCTGGCATTTAAAACAGTGTGCGGTACATAGTAGGGACTTAATAAATGTTTATTTCCTGACTACACAAATCATTCTGAAAAATTACAAAGAATACATTCTACCATATTCCTTTTGAGAGCCAAATATAGTCTTAATATTGGAAAGATAGATCAAAGAGAGAAAGCTATAGATGAATAACATTAATAAATATCAAAAATAATGAAGGGGGCACTAGGTGACAAAGTGGATAAAGCACCAGCCCTGGATTCAGGAGTACCTGGATTCAAATCTGACCCCAGACATTTGATACTTACTAGCTGTGTGACCCTGGGCAAGTCACTTAACCTTCATTGCCCCACAAAAAAAAAATAGTAATGAAGGGACAGTGAAGAAAGTAATATGGAAAGGAGTTCAAGAACAAAACAGAGGAAGAGCAGGCATAGAAGAGTTCTCTGTTTAGTATAGTCCACTGAACTATTGTGGGTGAACAGACAACAAGGTGCTGCTAAGGTCTTGTACAGCCCAGTCAATGAATCAGTAATGTCAGGAAACAGTACTAAGGCAGGATCCTTTCAGTGTCAAAGTAGTAAATGAAGAAAAGTTGCCAGAAGAGGAATCATTGCCTTGGGTTTCAGGTTCACTCAAATTAATGGACATTGATTGACTTTCATGAAGCTGAGTAGAGCAGCACTGGGGACACTTGCAGAAGCTGATAAGGTGGTCTGAGTGTATACCTAAACAGTCTTTCCTGAACTCCTGAGCTTCAGACAAGGTTATATACTGGTAAGGGCTAGTGACATCTTGGAGCAGCCATAGTTATGTAACCCACATAGTTGTTTTTACTATGTTTGATTTTATGTCTATGGTCATGAATAAACTACTGTATATAATTAAACCATGCTTGTGTGGTCAACTCTGTTATGATATATCATTGTTACTTCATTGAAATTCAGCACAAAGGGAAATGGATTTCTCTGTGAAGTGGGGCTGAGCCAAGAAACTAATTGGATAAATCCAAAAAGACCACAACCCTAAACCATTGCTAACCACATAAGAAATAGAGCTGGGAACATAGGTAACCAGCTGTCTGAGAACCACATAAAGTTTTGTGAGTCCCCTGAATACCCTCTTTGGTTCATGCTGAAACATTCATGTTGAGCATGGAACTCCACAAACTTCATCTTTATTCTTGAATAGAATCAATAAGACAAATGTTTAATGGCACCCTTCTCTGGTTAAATATGGATTCTGCTTCTGAGATTATTTTTAGGGCTATGTTATTTTTAAAAATCTGTTTAAGATTTTGCTGGATTTCTATGATGTTCCCATTTGTGAAAAAATTGCAATTTTTGGAGAGGAAAAATTTCTCTGCTTCGTTTTATTTTTGTTTATTCTACTGGGAGTCTCCTTCTGAACTGATTGGCTTAATTTTTCTGGGCTTTGATTTATATTATGTCTAACTGAATGTTAAAACTTCCTAATTTCTTAGTAAATGGCAGACTTGTGTATTTATGTATTGTTATGTCTTATTGAATTTAATCTCCATGAAGGACTTTTAATACTAGGAATATCTATAGGCATGGAGGATAAAGCTATTGAGGAAACCTTGGGTGTCATTGTGAATGGTTAGAAGAAACATGAAATATTACTAAGCATTACAACCAAGCAGAGAAAGCTCTGTATGTGGTCTCCAAGTTACCTAAATCAGTAATACATTCTAGCATCCTCAGAGAGATAAGAATTGAGGGGAAAGCCTACGTAACAGACCCCTGACCAAAGAAGAAGATATAGAAATAAAATTTAAGAACTTTATAAAATGTTTACACAAGCTATGCTATGCATATATGAGGGAAAAGTTCACCTTTGAGGGTGAAGAGGAAGCCAGAACAAGGACTTGACAAAGTCATTATGAGGCGAGATGTCATGTCTGTCTGGCTAGGAGCCATTCAAACCTTGGATAGGATATCATTGCAATGGCAGATTACTAAAGTGTAAAATAGAGAAGACTAAAGACTAGTCACAAAGGGCCAAAATTTGGTCTGGTATTTTGTCTGGAAACAATGAAAGCAAAGTGACAGATCCAGAGAGATTCTCATTGAGAACAAAGGATCATAGGAGTGGAGGGTTCAGCAATGTTATACAAGAATATCAACAAAGACCAGAACTAAAGAGACAGAGCTGTCTTCTGCTATAAAAGGAAACTAGACTGAGTGACAACTACCAATAACTGGGCCACATGAGACTAAAGTATGCAAAGAGAGCTGGGGGTTTCAGCAAGAAAAAGGTAAAGATCTTGGTCCTGGTATGTTCAGGTCTACCATATCAGCACTGATTGAGACCAAATCCAGCCTCTTGGAGGTGGTAGCAACTCATTGCTAAAAGTGAGGTTAGACTCAGTACCTAACACTCTGACTCAGAGACAGAGAATTAGAGAACAAGAAAAATAATGAGAAGAAAAGGCAGAGGAGAGACAGACAGACAGACAGAAAAAGAGACACAGAGAGTGCTATACTGCTAAGTCCACTAGAACGCCTAGGTCACAGACTCAGAGGACCATTCACAAAGCCAGAATACTTCACAAAATACCTTTGACAAAAATATGGAATCTCAAAAATCTGTTCGATGCCTCTTTTTTCCCTAAATAATGGGGAAAACATGATTGATTTATATTCATGAACTCATTTCTAAGGTATTTTATAGACAATTGAAAGGGGAAAGAGAATACTTTCAGCCTTTGAAACACCTCGAAATGCTCCAACTTATCAGTGACCATGAAATAGGTAATATTCAGCAAGTGCAACAAAAATAACAGGAAATTCAATAAGGCCCAGAAAAGATCCTGGTTCACCACAACTTCACACAGACTCAACCAAAATCAGCCTTCTTAACACTCAGTTGAAATCAAACAGTAAGAAACTCCATAGGTTGGTCCTCCAAGTTCAGTTCACAATGAGATGAGGAGAGTCCAAGGGCACTCCCAGCTGGAGTGGGAAAATATGAGACGATTAGAATTATGGTCAGTACTTAGAGTCACTTTTAAAGCATCAGCACAGTTGGCCTCACCTACCACAAGTGAGGCCAGAAAGAAAAGAAGCCAGATCAATGACACTAATAGCCTCACATCAAATGACAAAGTAGCAGTGTGAGTTGCTGTTTCCCACATGCCTGCTGCCTAAAGAGAAGCACACGTGGTCATACTCTCCATTAATGTCATTTGGCCTGTGTACAAAAAGCAGGAGCATGGAGATGACAAGATAGGGCTGAACTCAATGCTATTTGTCCACTTCAATCTGTTCAAATCATAGGTTTCTCCTTGCCAGGCACATCTGTTGTCAGGAGAAATGAAATAACACCTTCTGCCTGCCAATCATACACATTTGCTAAGCCAGGTGAGCAGAGTTAACTTATCCTCTAGCTAGACTCAATTCCATTTAGTCACAACTGTCTGGATTTATTCTGGTCCAGTGCTACCACAAAGAAATTTTAAAACACACACACACACACACACACACACACTCTCTCTCTCTCTCTCTCTCTCTCTCTCTCTCTCTCTCTCTCTCTCTCTCTCCTAGGATGACTTAAATAGAAGTAATATGTTCACTGGTGCTTCTGGCCAGTTTTATGATCATCTCATTTGTTACTAGGTATTTATCCAGAATCAAACAAATGTATATCCAAATGTTTTCCCAGTTGTTGGTTGCTGTTTTTTTAAAAAAGTGATTATAACCCCAAATCTGAAATTTGGTCTGCTGCCTTTCCAGACAATTGTCATTTTTCTTATTACTCAAGAAACTATCTGATTCTCTTGACTCCGTGCTTAGTTGTAAGCCATTACTCCAAGTCACATTTCCCATTGCACTGAATAGTCTATTGTTCATATACTTTTAAATTCTGAAACCATTGTTCCATTTCCAAGACTTTATTACTGGGAGCCCACAAGGGTTTCTCTTCTGCCTTGTACACTTCTCTATTTGCATCTATACACCATCAGACGTTATTACCTGACATGGCATTGTAGATCACTGCCATGGGGGGTGACATAAAGATTTATTGTCCTGTTCATGACGAGTTGAAAAATTCTATTTTCATTTCACGATGAATGAATGCAAATCAGTTGGCCTTAATGTTTCAAAAACAAAGTTATTACTTGTTGGCATTCCATTTGTCTTGAAAAATGTACAGTCTTTTTTTTTTTTTAGTTTAAAAAAGAAAAGAAAGTATTTTTCTTTGCTTAGTTGTTTATGTTGGCATTTGGCTGGTATAAAACCTTGGGGCTCAGTTCCTATTATCTTTAGATCTGCATATTAAACAAATCCTCGTGACTTTTTCTTGCATTTATATGCCTTATCTCCCACATTAAATTTTTCTAGTGTAGAATGATGTAGTGAGTTGATGGATGCACCTGTTATCTTGTATATTGATTTGTAAGTACATTCTCAATGTTTTTCTTAATTTCAGCTCCCATAGAGGCTGGTGCTTTTCTTGGAGGCAGTGGGGAGAAATGAAAAGAAGGGAGCAGAATTTGGAGTCAGAGGACCTAGACTCAAAGCCTACCTCTGCTATTTACAGCCCATTAGTTGTAGTAATAGTTGTAGTAGAAGCTGGTAGTAGTAATAATTTTAGTATTTTAACAATGATTACAACTTTTCAGTGGGGAAGGAAATGGCAAGCCACTCTAGTATCTTTGCCAAGAAAACCCCAAATTTGGTCAAAAAGAATCAGACACGACTGAAACAACTAAACAAACAAACAAACAAACAAAAAACCACAGCCTTTTAGACCTTGTCTGTTATTACCGCCACCATATTTGATAACTAGCTTTTTCATCCTTGGAATTATAAGTTGCACATGCCCTTCTCCTGCACAGGGCTGATGGCTCTCATCCAGGGTTGGCAAATTCAGTGATTTCTATGGAGATGCTGGAAAGGTGATGTATTCTTTTGTGTGACTCTGTTTTGTCTGTTAGTTGGGCCAACAAAGCTCTCCCATTAAAGATATATCGTACACCAGCCTTTCCTCAGACTTTTCAAAGAATCTTTCAATTCAAGTTACCTCAGAGGTCAAACAGGGCAACTAACACCCATTTACAATAATACATGCATTTTTATATCAATTCATTAATTATTACTTTTTGCATCTTGTTGTTGACCAATTCTGAATATACTTAACTATATCATAGTCTAACACATATTTCTTTCTGCCTTGTCCACCAGAAGAGTTTGAAAGGGTTTTTTTTCAAATATCTTCCAAAATCTAGGGGAATAATATCTATGGCATTACCCCAAATAACCTGACTCATAATACCTTCCAAAAAGAATGTATTAATCTGGGGCAGCTAGGTGGCACATTGGATAAAGCACCAGCCCTGGATTCAGGAGGACCTGAGTTCAAATGAGGCCTCAGACACTTGACACTTACTAGTTGTGTGACCCTCATTGCCCTACAAAAAAAAAGAAAAGAAAAGAAATAGAGAGATAAAGAGATATAGAGAAAGATGAATGAATGAATGAATGAATGAATGAATGACTCAGAATAAAGTATGTTGTTCTTGCTGTTCTCTGACCAGAGTAGAATATAACTAGACTAGAAGATCCCTAGTCTAGGCATTGTGTATACCTGTCTTAATTGAGTGTAAAATAATATTAACTCCTTTGACTCATATTGAGCTTGAAATCCACTCAGACTTGAAGATCTTTCAGACAAATCCCTGTCTTGTTATGGCTCTCTTTTTTTTTTATTATTCGTGAAGTTGATTTTTTGAAGCCAAGTGTAAGAGATGGTATTTATCCCCATGAAATTTCATCTTAGTTGATTCAGCCTAATGTTCTAAACTATTTAAATCATTGTAGATCCTGATTCCAATCTGTTACTTTTCCCTCCTAGCTTTCTGCTTCTGTAAATTTGTTAAGTATGCTATCTATGCCTTTAAGTCAATGACTAAAATGGAATGCAGAACTAGGCCAAGCAAGCACAGATCCCTGGAACATTCCACTAGAGAATTTCTTTCAAGGTGATATTGAATCATTAATTACTTGTCTCTAGGTTCAGCCATTCAACCAGTTCCAAATTCACTTAAGTGGACTATTATCCAGGCCACATCTCTGAACCTTGACTACCAGAATAGCCTGAGAGATGTTTATGAAAAGCTTTGCTAAAATCTAGATAAACTATATTCACTGCATTCCCTTGATCAAACAATCCAGTAGCCCAATAAAAGGGGAAACCGTTAGTCTAGCATAATGTGTTTTTTTATTAAACTGTGCCAGCTCTTTTTGTTCACCATTTGCTTTTCTAAATGTTCACTTAACCATCTTTTTAATGATTCATTCTAGACTCTTATAGGAATAAAAGTCCTATAACTTGTAATCTTCTGTCTCTTCCCTTTAAAAATTCAGGACATTTTCTCTTCTCCATTTTCTCTTCTCTAATGCTCTGTTCTCCATGATTCTCAGTAAGTAGCTCAGTAATCACATCTAGTAATGTTTTCAATACCTTGGAATGTACTGCTTTTAAGCCTAGTGATTTGAATTCATCAAAGGCAATTAGATGGTCTTTTATTATTTTCCTACTTATTCTGGGCTTCAACTTCCCATTAGCCATTTATATTCTGTCATTTTCCTTCCAAAGAATATTCTCCTTAACAGGGAAAAAAAAAAGGGAGGCAGGCATCCCCAGCAAAATAAAATGTTTTCTTTTCTGTTATCAACAATTCATCCTCTAGGGGCAGCAGTGTTATCCTTTCTTTAATAATGCTTTTCCTTCCAGCCAATGTGTGTCAGAAGAAGCACTTGAACCCTTGCCTTCTATTTCACATTCTCTCTCCCCACAGTAGACTTGTTTAAAAAAAAAAAAAAAACCCTTTCTCTTGTTCTTAGTTTTCTTTGTCCTACTTAGCTCATCCAAAGCTTTAGCACTCCTGACTCTGTTCTTACCAATACTACACCTTTGTATTAATCCTCTCTTACTTGCCCTAGTTGATATATTCTCTAAGTCTTTTTAAAATCTAATCAGGTCTTTCAAGTTCTTTGTGCATCCACACATTTATTTGTGCACCCACATCTTTAAGCAATTCTCTCTTTTCCTATTCAATGGATTTTTTTTTCTTTGTGACTTTAAAATCTCATTTTTTTGAGTTTTTCATCCCTTATGAGCTGATTTGCCCAATAGAATTATAGTCCATAGATGATATCCATCATCTTGAATCTTTTGAAATCTGCTCTAAATCGTTGGGAGACTATATTCAACTTTTCTCTCCCCAGTTAAGATGGAGTAGTAATTTTCTTTTAGTGTTTACATCATTTCCACACCAGCAACAAAATTTAAATGTATTGATAAGAATCACATCCAGAATAGAAATCCTCATTATTGGTTCCTCTTCCTTTTGAAAGATGAAATCAGGCAAGTCAAAAACCATTAGTTGATCTGTTTTGAACAAGAAAATAATTCTAATAGATATTTGGAAAACTGAAGTTCCCGATCACTTCTATACCATTCCCTCATGCAAGATGGTAATCATCTTCCTAAATTCTCATCTTTTTGGTTCATTTTACTGACAATATAACTTACATGTCTCCCTCCACTGACCTTCATACAAATTCCACCACCATGGTCCCAAGATTTCTTCACATGAATTATCTTCTTGCATTGTACAATGCTATTCCACCCTTAAATATCTTTCCCTCTGCCAACATAAACACACACACACACACACACACACACACACACACACACACACACATATACAAACACACTGTTTCTTTTGAATAAGGTACAATCTTCCAGAACTTCATCGTAGTCGTGGATGCCATTCTGCCAAATTTCAGTGATATTTAGTGATACAGGATATGATAGTCAAATTTACTACATTTTCTCTAGTTCATTTTTCTTGTTAGTAAAAACAGTCTAGAGTATCAGTCCCCCTCATTATTTAGCCCATATATAAAATAATGAATCTATCACTGATCTCATGATCTTTTCTGATGTATAGCAGGTTTTGTTTTTGTTTTGTTTTTGGTGAGGCAATTGGGGTTGAGTGACTTGCCCAGGGTCACACAGTTAGTAAGTGTTTAGTGTCTGAGGCCAGACTTGAACTCAGGTCCTCCTGAATCCAGGGTCGGTGCTTTATCCACTGATCCACCTAGCTGCCCCTGATGTATAGTGTTCTAAGGCTTCATCTTTATGCAGCAGCAGAGGAAATTTAACTAGAAAGTGGCAGCAGTCATCACACTAATGATGTCAAATTATTCTAAGAAAGGTTCTGAATTCCTACTATCTTCAGGACCTGTAGAAAACATAGACATTGAAAAGATGTGCCCTAGAAACTTCCTTTGAAAAAATCCACTTATTTGGAGAAGAAATAGGACCCTAGTCATTACTAGTTAATTTGCCCAATACCTGGGTTTTTAATTCAGCTAACCTCAATAGAACTTAACAGACTTCGGTTAGGGAAGTTGATTGTTGTTCTGAACATTGACTTCCCCTCTTGTTTTTGAATGAAGCTGAAATAGATGAGTTTATTTCTGCTTAACGACTTAGAGAACACTGCACCTTTGCATGAGGAACTATCGTTGCTTGCAATCAGCATCACTGATGTCAGCACATCTCCCAAGTTCATGTTTGTTAAAGCCGAAAGCTTCTGCAATGACAGCAGAACTAAGGACACTTCTGTGTTTTTTCCAAGGCATGTCCTAAAACAATGGACATTATTCCTTTTTAAAACAGATAGGCAGAACTTCCCTTCCACCCTCAGTCCCCCAAATTGCTTTGTGTATTGACTATTGGGTTAAATTTTTAGATTAAAAAAACCTCAAAACCTCAACTTTTAGATACTCTGCAGTAAAGCAGTGAATACATAGAGCTACAAATATCCTCTCATAACACAAGCTAGCCCAGCAATTGTTTTATGTTCTTATTTATTAATTTCTGTGATGCCTCCATGAAGTTAATTTATAATCTTAATAGAAATTGGGGAGAAATAGGAAGAGCCCCATTTCTCTAAAAGTTCTAATAGACTGAGATATAGCTAAGCATCACTTTATGTTAGCTGCATTATGGGAAGCTAGTAAGTTTTCTATAGCCAAAGCAGATCTAAAGGAATTCACATTATTAATATTATTTTTCACTGGATCCATGACCCCAGTGATGTGAATATTCTATCCAGTAAAACCTTAAAGACAATGCACATCTTATCATCCTGTGCTACTGTTGACCAAGTCCTTCTAGAAATCATCCATAGAAGATAATACTCAGAGTTCCAGAGGTCTTCCTTGAGGTCTTTGCATTTTGTCAGTACCACTACATCTCTCAGTATTACCATCTGTTACCCCTTTATTCCTGCTACATGACTGGTCCATAGTCTTTTCCCACAATGTATTTCCTGGATATTTTTTTTACATAGAAGACAGTGTGGTACAAGTGATAGAGGGCTGGTCTTGGAGACAGGAAAATTTAGTTTCAGGTCCTACTTCTGACACATACTTAGCTGTGTAACAGTAAGCCTGACATATAACTTCTCAGTTCCCTAGGCAGCTTTCAAAGACCGTAAATTACAAATGAGTTGCTAATTTTTTATCAGTGATGAGAGTTTCCACGTTGGAAGTAAAATCATACTAATGAATCAGGTCAATTCTTGAGGGCAAGTTGCCTTTGGCAAAATACTACAAGGTACTTGTGGCCAACATAAATCTTTCCATTGCTCTTTGGGGTGGATGCAATTTTTTATTCTTCAGAGCTTATGTTATCCAGGGAGACACGTAAGGCAGAGAGACCAATGAAAAGGCTGTTGCCACAGTTCATAGCCATATTGAGTCACTAGGAGAATGTCAATATTAAAAGGGTTTTATTTTGCTCACTGAAGGTATTCACTAATGACATGGAAATTATCCTGCTGTAAAAATTATATTAACTGCTACTAATCTGTGAACTCCTGGCTGGCTATCTGACTGCTTTTAATTTAATATGGGAAGAACCAATTGGGAGGCCCCCCCTCCCCCCACCACCACCACAACTTCTCCCAGTCTGATAGGGAAAAGATTAAAAAACTTATTTTCTATTAAAACAAAACAGTTTATTTATGAGAACCAACAGGAAAGTAAGATATACAACCTGAAACCTCCACCAACGAACTCTCCACTTTCTCTTTTAACTTTCTCTCCTGCTGCCTGCACTTCTCTTGTCTGAGGGTATGCTGGCCATTTCCCTGGCTGCAGCCACCCTCACTTGGACCAGTTAGCCTTCAGTCCTCTGCAACTTTCTCAGTCCTCTCCCTTTCACTCTTTTTCTCCTTCACTCCAGCTCCCCTGAGCTTCTTCTCCCAATGACCAACCTCTAGTGTCTCTGTAACATCTCCCAATCTCTCCTCCACTTTCACTGTCAGCCCCCCTCTTGCTTTCACTTCTCTATTTCTCTCTGTGTCTCTGTAGCCTCCTGAAGCATCCCCCTCTTCTAACTTCTCTACTTCTTTCTTTGTAGCAACCCCCTGGTGTCTCTGTTCAAGGGGGCCATGACCCCCCCCCCGCCCCGCTGCACACAGGGGGCCTCAGTGGTTGGCAGGTTGAGCCCAGGATCTGGGGGGTATATCCCCTCAGGGCAGAGGGAATTGGGGCTTTCCCCAGCCATTCAGCGGGGCCTGTCGCCCCCAAGGATCTAAGGCCCATGGGGCTTCTTAGCTCAGCCATTGAAGCTGAGGGGGAGGGGTGACAGCCCAGCCCAGAGAAAACCCCTGAGAGCCCGAGGCTAATTTCAGCGGCTCACACTGCACAGAGTCCATATAGAAGAAAGATTCCTTAGAGTTAGTGAGTTCTTCCAAATGTTCTTAAAAAGGATGAGATTGTACAGAACATTAAAAGTCCAAGGACATCATAGGGCATTCTTGATGATAAATCTATGGCCACTCAAAAGAGATCAAACAAACAATTCACACAAGAAAAACTAAATGGATTAAAACTGGCATGTAGGTAAGATGGATAGTTCATCAAATTAGGGTAACTTGGACAGGCACTGCACAAGGATCAAGCTCTAGGTTGGATAGGTGGTAGAAAGTAGATAGAATTTCATTTGGGAAATTGCTCAGCTCTCCAAAAATCTGAAACTTCTTCTTGAAGAAAAATAGTGTCTACATAAATAGAAATACAATAAAACTAAATTTTAAATAGCTAAACTCTAGGCATTTTTCCAGAAAAACTACATCTCACTTTCAAATATGAGGTGTGAAGATAAGTGTAAATATAAATGAGAAGCTAGGTAGTACAGTGGATAGAATTCCAGCTCTGGAGTCAGGAAGACCTGAGTTCAAATTTGGACTCAGACACATACTAGCTGTGTGACATTGGACACATGCCTTAACCCTGTTTTTCTCAATTTCCTCATTTGTAAAATGAACTACAAAAGAAAATGGTGAACTACTTCAGTATCTTTACCCAGAAAACCCCAAATGGTATCCCAAAGAGTCAAACATAACTGAAATAACTGAACAACAAAAAACAGTATTTTTAAAAGATGATTTTCTTGTGTGATTTGTAGTGAGGTAAATACCTCTTGAGATAATTTTAAAGGAGAAATTCCAAAGGAATTTGCAGCAATGGTATCATTATTGGAATAAAAGGAAGAGTTTCCCAAGGCAGCTTCTTTGGGGGTAATAATATTTGTTTATTTGTATATATAAATTCTGAAGTGAGATTTTGTTAAAAAATCAATCACGTTGCTTTAGAGTCATGTCATAAAATACAAATTTAGACAAGACCGAGTAAAATGGCTAATATGTATTACTATTCATTTCATTGCCCCCCCCATATCAGTTCTATAGGGGGAAAAAACTGAGAAAAACTTTTTACTGTAGTCTAAGAGAAATAATTATTAATAACCAATTATTTGGGGACATCCAGAATTCTTCCATTTTCTAGTCCTCATTTTTAAGTTCGCTCTCTGAACATTGAATTAACTTTCTCCTCTATCTTCCTCAAACCCTACTCAACCTTACCAAGGAATGTCATCTAAGGTTGGGGAAGCCCATTGTGCTTTCCACAGGTTTGGATGAGGATAAATTCTCTGGTTAAATTGCTGAAGGCTAGGTAATTTAGAAGTAAATGACACAATCAAGGCTCATTACAATAGGTCCAGCCCCTCATTGTAATATTCATTCTCCCTCATTACTTGTGAACCAATCAGAGTCAATTACCATCCTCTGAAACACTCATTTTCCAAGGTCATATAAGCATTGAGCTTGCCACCATTTGTCTTTGGCATTTGAGAGTGCCACTGACCTCTTTTATTCAAATGCTAGCATTATTAATAAAATTACTAATTACCAAAAATTATGACTCTCAAACTTTTTAAACATCACAGTCCCCAATCTCACCTAATCCTCAGTTTACCCATAACTTTAAAAACATGCTCTCGGGGCAGCTAGGTGGCACAGTGGAGAGAGCACTGGCCTTGGAGTCGGGAGTACCTGAGTTCAAATCTGGCCTCAGACATTTAACACTTACTAGCTGTGTGACCCTGGGCAAGTCACTTAACCCCAATTGCCTCACTAAAAATCAAACAAACAAACAAAAAAAAAACATGCTCTCTTTTTTAAGCCCTATGAAAAAACAAGATTCCTGGAAAACTACAAAATACTGGGACCTATAATTTCAGTATAAGACTCCCTAACAATAAGATTGCCTCCTTGAACATAGAACAAAATGAGCTCCCTGACAAAGATAAACCTGGTCTCTTTCCCAATATATACAAAATCTATCCTGAAGTATCACCTTACATTCTTTTACAATCCAATATCATGTTATATTTTAATAAAGTTACTTTGAATTTTAAAATAAATTTTATTGATGTGTTTTGTTTAACATTGCCAAAAAAAGTCAACATATCTCCTTCTTCCCATCCCATGAAACAAATAATATGTTGAGACAAAAAAAGAAAAATATCAGTGAACCTGATCAATAAATTCTAAAAGTCTAAAAAGATAGGCAATGAAACAGTGAATCTTCAACCTCTAGGAAGGGATGTGGTAGGGGATATTTTCTCATATCTCTTATTTAGAGCCTTTCTTTTTCTTTATAATTTCGCAACATTCACTTTTAGTTGCATTGTTTGGGTTTGTTTTAGTTATTTTTTCAGTTAACAGTTGTAATCATGATGTATATGGTTTTCGTAGTTCTGCTTACTTTACTCTATATCAAGTTATATGGAGCTTTATGTGCTCTATTTTATTTGTCATTTCTTATTAGACAGGAATATTCCATTACATTTGCATATCAAAATTTATTGAGCCATCTTCTTTTTTATTTTTTTTTTGGGGGGGGGGCAGGGCAGTGAGGGTTAAGTGACTTGCCCAGGGTCACACAGCTAGTTAAGTGTCAAGTGTCTGAGGCTGGATTTGAACTCAGGTCCTCCTGAATCCAAGGCCAGTGTTTTATCCACCACACCATCTAGCTGTCCCCCATCTTCTAATAGATTAGTATTTGTTTCTAATTTTTTGCTATTACAATGAGTTCTTCTATAAATATTTTAGTGTGTATGGAGACTTTCTTCTTCACAATGGCCTCCTTGGGGTATAAATCTTACAGTGGAATCTCTGAGTCATTTCATTTACACAATTCCAAATTGCTTTCCAAAAATATTTGTACAGATTCATAGTTCCACCAACATATCAGTGTACCTATCATCCCAGAATCTCTACAATATTGTCTATTTCTATGTTTTGTCATCTTTGCCAATTTACTAGTTATGACCCTAAAGTCTGTTTTTAATTTGCATTTCTTTTATTATTAATGCTCTGGAAGATTCCTTCTTGTGGACGTAAATAGTTTACAATTCAACCTTTGGTATCTCTTTATATACTATATGTATTATGTACATATGTGCACACATTTGTACATATGTAATATATAAATGCATCTAGATAAAATACATCTGTATATTAATGCAACTAGATAAAATTTCCATTTCTATATTGGCTTTTGGTTGTTTATATATCTTAGATATCCACCCCTTATTGGAGAAATTTGATAGCATTTCCCCCATTTGACCATTTCTTTTTATCTATATATATTAATTTTACCTGTTTGTGCTCCCAGTCTCTGAGTTTTGTTTCTCCTGAAATCTTTAGAATTTGTTTTTTCCCTTATATTACTAATTGCTCATTTTCTAACTCCTTCATTGATAATAATTAGCCCTAGGGTAAGATCTCAAAGCTGTCTCAGCCTCCTCTCACACTGGGAAATCTACATTTCACCAACCTCAGTCTCTGCCCTGCAGTAATTCTGAGGCAATAGAACTAGTCCCAGCAGGGTAGCAGTCCCCTTTTCCTCAGAATTAGTGAAGCACCATACATAGTGGCATGTTGTCCCACTTTGCTTTATTCGTCAGTTATCTGGATGACCTCTGTTGCAGCATCACAACATACTACATTCCCAGTCAGAGCAAGCTTCTGCCCTTTGGGTTTCTGTGGCACAGTGAGATGGGGAGGATGCAGAGGTGAGTTCTATTGCAAACCTCAAGGTAAGTTTATATAAGCCTACAGACTGTAATGGCTGGTGAGGGAGGGAATGTTGAATGAGAGTTTTGGTTTAGGGATTAGCCTTCTCTGCTATTATTTCACTGAGTTGTTGCCTTGTTATAATTCTTTGTTTCTTAGACCTTAGTGATAGCTGAAATTGCTTTATCTCTGCTGCATGTTTCCTATTTTGGAGAGTTTTCAGAGATTGTGACTTGGAAGTTTACTCTGAAATTTTTATTACTGAAAAAGATTCATTGAGATCAACATAATAAAAATTCCTCTCATTCTCTATGACAAAGATAATGTTACATAGTGGAAAGAAGCTGAGATTTGGATTCAAAGGGCCTGGGCTGGAATCCTGGCACTATGTAGTCTTGGACAATTCATTTAGCTACTCTGGGTTTCAATTTCTTCATCTGTATGATGAAGGTGTCAGACCAAATTATTTCTAAGGCCCCTTGCATCCCTGGGGTTCTATGATCCTATGTCCCATTTTACTTTTTTTTTTTTTAAGTGAGGCAGTTGGGGTTAAGTGACTTGCCCAGGGTCACACAGCTAGTAAGTGTTAAGTGTCTGAGGCTAGATTTGAACTCAGGTACTCCTGACTCCAGGGACGGTGCTCTATCCACTGCGCCACCTAGCTGCCCCATGTCCCATTTTACTTTAACCACAATTTCAACTTATATTTAAATTGTACTTTCTAGATATAGAGAACTCCATATATGTTATCTCATTTGAACTATATGATCACTCTGATGGTAAGCAATATCAGTATGATTATCCACATTTTACTGATGAAGAAAGTAAGTCACATAGAATTAGAATTCCCAAGGTCAAACAGCTAGTAATTGGCTTTGTTCCATTTTTGTTTTTGTTCCATGACAGCAATGAACTTTCTGCCTTGATATTGGAAGCATGAGATCCTAAATTAACAATGTTGAACAATATCCCTTTATTCTACTGTTCTCACTTTAAATGTTAGAGTTAATAAATAATTTAATATCCTTTCCATAACATTCTTCAGTTGAACTATGCTTCATAACCATACTTATGTATGACAAGTTCCTTTAAAAACAATGAATGCTTAACTACCCTGTCCAACCTGCCAACATCCTCAAGGAAGAAACAAGCCATGTGGAGACACCACCGTCAGGCAATAACCAGTCACTAAAAGGAGATAGGTGACTAGCAAGCAATGTTACATTAATTACTTCAGCCTCTGCTTCTCCTGCACTTGTCTTTAAAACTAAGCCTAATTGACATCAGAGGGGGAAACAAGCCCATTAAAAATGCACAGTTTTGCAATTAAAAAAACGTATTATGAAGCAGTATACCCAAACACAAAAACAGACAGACAAACAGTTGTTTGGGATGACTGTTAGTAATTAGGCCAAGGGTGGAAACTGAGTAGGAGATTTTTTTTTTTTAATTTGCTTCTCTTTGTCAAAACAAAGAATGAACAAGAAGGAGAAAACTGTAGAAAGCAAAGTTGTCTCTTTTTTGTAAACATTTAGAAGAAAATGCTTTTAGAACACTGAATAGAGGCCTATAATGTAAATAAGGTTGAGTTACTTATGAAAAAGGTACAAATGCTAGAAACCATTTAGATATTATGGTTTTTTAGTGAGTTAGAGGTATAAAGCGATTCTGGCAGACTTTTGTTGTCTCTTATTATTTAGCTTAGAGAGCAACTGTCTCATTCCCACCAGCTCACAGAGCTGAACTTTTAAAAATTTCACCTGAAAGAATCTCAGTTCCAATTCTGCTAAACCTATTGGTACACACTGCCTGCCCATCTCACTTTTCTCTTTGATCTTAAAATGTCTCAATGGTAGAAATCCTACAATCGCAGAATCTCAGAATAGGAAGTATCCTATGAAGCCATCATTTCAGCCCTTAGCCAGAATCCCAAATTATTTGTGCTGGACTGTGTTTTCTAAATTACTGATACTCATATATTAATGGTTATTGTACCCACTTTGGCAGAATTTATTACTAATTAATATTACATATTAGTAAAGTATTGACCACATGTCTCCCTAACTTCCTCATAACCTAAGGTTTTCAGGCCTACATACTACACCAAGAGACAGCATTCTGAGCCAAGAACATGAGCCAAGATGACAACCCTCGCAGGGTCAAGGATTTTTATCTTCTTTTTTTTTTTTTTAAGTGAGGCAATTGGGGTTAAGTGACTTGCCCAGGGTCACACAACTAGTAAGTGTTAAGTGTCTGAGGCCAGATTTGAACCCAGGTACTCCTGACTCCAGGGCCAGTGCTCCATCCACTGCGCTACCTAGCTGCCCCTTTATCTTCTTTTGATAGAGGCTGGTCATTATTGATCAAAGCTAATTGGTTATCATCATTCAATTCCATTGGTTGACATGACTTGAGGGTGGTCCAAATTAAAATGAGCTCTACAGATGACATAAGGGGGAAGTGTATAAAAGACTCTCCCTAAATTTCTCAAGGTAAAGTCCATTATCTATGTGTAGTTTATTCCCATCAGTCCTTCTATGAGCTAGACAAAAGAATCAATGTCCATTTCTATTGTACCCTTGGGCTTTGCCCCAAACAAGATTCCAGTAAAGAATTGGACTTTCTGAGGGGTGTGTGTGTTTGGGGGGTGAGGGGGATAGGGACTGAAACTGGGTCTCTGGGTTCCCAAGAGATTTGTTATTAATAATTATTTTCTCACGTTATCAGTGCCCATTATATGACCTCCTCCAGCCTTCACTTGAAAACATATAGTAAAGATGAACCTACTACTTCCCAAAGCAGTACATTCTGCTTTTTAATAGACTTAATTGTTAGAAAGTTTTTCTTTATATCAAAGGCAAATTTGCCTTCTTTGTAATTTCTATATTCTTCCTGATTCTGCTCTTGGAGGCTAAGCAGAACAAATATAATGTCTCTTCCTTGTGACAACTCTTCAAATACTTGAAGCCTCTTATCATGTCACCACTAAGTCTCTTCTCCATGCTTACTATCCCCAATTCCTTAAAGTAGCCCTTATGTGTCATGGTCCCTAGTCCCCTCACCATATTTTAAAATAATCCTATCCTTTTCCCTCCTCTTGTTTAATACCTGCCTACCCTCACCTACTGGATTAAAGGCTTTATTCCTCCTTCCTCCCACATGATGGAGCAATACAACAGGATAGATTTCTTTTTACTTGGACTGTGAAAAAGTCTTAGGGCCTACTTCATTCAGTTTGTGGTGGAACTGATTTAGGAGAAAAGATAAATAAGGAAACAATAACTTCTATCCAAGACAAAGACCTGACCAAGTCATTTGCCATCATTCCAAAAACAAAGATAAAAATTCTTTTTCCCCCATAAAATGTAAATTCCATAAAAATCACATTCCTCAAATCTCAGATCCAATTCAAATCAACAAGCATTTAATTAACACCTGCTATGTTCCAGGCACCATGCAAGGCCCTTTAGAGATAAAAAAATTAAACTAAACAGTTTCTGTCCTCAGATATTTTATAATCCAAGGTGGGACAAAGAGGGGAGGAGGTTGTAGGGAGAACAACCTGGACATAGATCTATCATGCTGCCTGCGTGTGGATATATTTCCTTGGAATGCATCTACATCAATACTCACTTTAACTTCCTCATAAAGCTTGAGTCGATGTCTTTGCAAAGTAACATTATATTTGAGGAATATGATTGCTTAACAGAGCATAGCCTTGTGGCACTGGCCATGTTAAATGAACTAGTTAAGTCAATCAGCTCTCAATCTCAATGGGGTCATTCAGTCTCAATCCAGTCAATATCAGACACACTCACCACTTAATTTCCTTTATAGCTTAAGAGGTCAGTGATTCTAAGGCATACCATTACTTAGTGCCTTTGTAGCATCTCAGAGAGAAGTAGAAATCAGAAATGGAATAAACATTAGGTATGCAAACCCAAGGTAAAATACATAGGTTGGTTTCCTTCTGAGGAATTGAAATGGTAGTCACTGAATCTATGAGATATTAGCAGGTAAAGTGTTTCTGTCTTCCCTGATATTGATGTCAGATTTGGTTATTTTCAATTGCAAAACCCAGCACGCCCTCTAAAATACTATATAAACATGTCTACATTTAACAGCAAAATTACCACTTGTCCCTATTGTACTTTGTCTAAATGAAACACAGAAAATTATTTTCAATATGAATGTTAAGAGCTGACTTGCAGTCAAAAATAAGCTGCTTTATTGCTCCTCTTTTCAGGCACACAAGTACCCTTGAACTCTGAGTATTTTACATGAGAATAGGAATGGCACATTGTAATACACCTTCAATAGGCATTATTTCAGAAGCCAAGTTCTCTTGTTTCATGTATGGATGGATTTCATCCTTGCTGTACCAATGGCCTTCCCTATTTATAATTCTGCTTATGAAGACATTAAGAGACATGTAGACCTCTTAGTTAAATCAGGGCAACCTCATGAGTTAAACACAAGTCTTGTGTTCCAGGTTAATTGTTCCAGTGGGTGAGCCAATGGCCTAGAGAGCCCTACAGAGCTAGGACCACAGATCTTTGCCTTGGAATTACCAATTTCTGTAAGATTTTACTGTGAAACACTCCCAACTGGGTGGAGTAATCTATTTAATCTGGGTAGTAAATGAGCCTAACACTCATCAGAATTGGCTCAAAGACCTCAATCTCATCAGAATTGGCTCAAGGAGGGAATAAAATACACACTCAATTTCCCTGCAGGAAAATAGGAGGGGAAGGGGATAAAGAGAGAGGGGCAAAAGAAGGAAGGGCAGATTGGTGGAGGGGACAGACAGAAACAAATCCCTTTTGAAGAGGGATAGGATGAAAGAAGATGGATAATAGAATAAATATCATGGGGAAGGGAATACGATGGAAGGGAAAGTTAACAATAGTAATCATGAAAAAAAGAGAAAAGGAGGGAAAAATGTACAAAAAATATTTATAGCAACTCTTTGTGGTGGCTAAGAATTGAGAACCAAGGGAATGTACATCAATTGAGGAATGACAGAAGAAGCTGTGGCGTATGATTGTGGTGGAATGGTCTTGTACTATAGGAAATGACAAACCGGATGATCCCAGAAAAACCTGGAAAGAATCATGAACTGATGGATAGTGAAGTGAGCAGAGCTGGGAGGACATTGTGCATAGTGACAGCAGTATTGTTCAATGAGCAATTGTGAATGACTTAACTACTCTCAGTAATGCAATGATCCAAGACAATCCCAAGGGACTAATGACAAAGCTTACTATCCACCCCCATAGAAAGAACTGATAAAAAGAGCACTTGTGGATGGTACATATATAACCTGGTTGTGGTCTTGTGGAGGGGGGAGGAAAGGGAGGGAGGGAGGGAGAAAAATTGGAACTCTAAGTCTTATGAAAATGAATGTTGAAATCTACCCTTACATGTAACTGGAAAAAAATAAAATAAATGTTTGTTGCTAAAATAAAAAATAAATAAAGATTATACTGTGAAAAAGGAAGCCTCAGAACAGTCAGCAATGAGCAATAAACCCCCATTATCATATGATACAGCTGGTGGTTTGCTAGAGCCAGCTTGTACCAGATCATGAGAAGAGATACTTAAATTGTCAATGTAAGCATTTATGCCTCAGAAATTAGCAAATGCTACAAATCAGGGCTTGATTTATTGTTTGTTGATTATCTGGACTAAAGAAAGTAATGGAGATTAAACTTTAAAATGTGTCATGCATACTTTTTTTAAGAGTCACTAGTTAAACACTTAAACATCATAGTTACAGGAGGGGAACAGCAATGAGGTAGGTAGGGAAAAGTACACTAGATATGGAATAAAAAAATCTGAGTTTAATTCCTAGCTTTGTTCATCCCTTTGTGCAATGAACAAGTTAGGTGGAAAAATTAGGAAATTAAAATAGATGGTCCCTGAGGCCTTAAAGATTCATAAGGGTGGATTAGAAAGAAGACTAATCTTGAAGTTTTAATCCCAGATCTGACACTTACTAGCTTTGTGTCCTTGGGTATATGCCCTTTGGGGTCCTCAATTTACTCAATAGTAAAATAAGAGACCCAGGGCAAATCACTTGACCTTTATTTGCCTCATGGATCACTGATCATAAAAGGTGATCTATTGGAGAAGGAAATGGCAAACCACTCCAATATTTTTACCAAGAAAACCCCATGGACATAACCATATGTTCATGAAGAGTTGGAACCAACTGAATGACTGAACAAAAACAAAGTAAGAGGACTGACTAGATCAGGAGTTCTTAAGCTATGGTACATGGGCCAATCTATGGATATATTTAAGGAGGTCCATGGTCCTTGATGGGAGGGAAATTATAATAAGGAAAATTTCAGTAGTAGGGAATTAGCTAGAAAGACCAGGGAATGCTTCAAAAAAATTGTACCTGGACTTTGAATAATAAGGCTTTTTACTGACAAATTATGGCATCCCATCTAAATTTCATAGACTTGGAGCTAGGAGGACCCAAATTCAAATTCTGCCTCAGCCGTATGACCCTGGGCAAGTCATTTCACCTCTCTCAGCTTCAGTTTCCTGATCTGTCCATCAAAGATGATTATCAAACCTATGTCTCAGTAGGATGCACTATCGTGAGGATCAGATGAAATGATATTTGTAAAGCACTTTGGAAATCTTAAAACCATATATATTTTTTAATTAAAAACTATATAAATTCTAGTGAGAAGAAAGAGAAGGAGGAGGAAGAAAGGGGACAAGAAAAGGAGAATGAGGAAGAGGAGGAGAAGGAACCAACTGAGTTGAGCCCAAAAGGAGATTATTTAGCCTAGTAGGGAGGAAATTATGATTGAGTACATTCCAGGCATCCCTGGCATAGGAAACAGTTTATACAAATGCTTGAAAGTAGGAGATCAAATGTCAAATTCAGGAAATAGTTCCTGTTCAAGTTTGGCTGAAGTGATGAATTACGAAGAAAGGTAATACAAAATGTACGTCTAAAAATGTTGGTGGGAGGCTTTAAATATCAGGGTGGGGTGTTTGTAATTTCATCCTAGATTCAATAAGAGCCACCAAAAATTCTTGATCAGAGTAACATGATCAAATCTGTAACCTAGGAAGGTAGGTAAGAGAAGATGGTGAAAGCCTAGATTAGGAGGGTGGTTGAGCAATTGGAGAAAAGGAGCTGGTAGGAATAACCAGCGGCTCATTTCACAAATCTGCTTTGCCTTCAGTCAGCAGCAATGATGAAAATACCACCTGTGCACCTAATGTCTTCAGTTTCTCATCCCATGCTTCACAGTCTTTTAACAACACTTTCTGGTTTCCTTCTGGCAGATTTATTTATGCCCATTCAAATCACCAGAAGTAGATAGTGGTCATCTAATTTGACAAGTGTTTGGAAGAGACAGCAGATCTCTCTTTCTCTCTCTTCTTATCAGGTAAACAAATAGCTGCTTCAGCACTCCTCAGGGAAATAAGGAACCGCAACTCCTCCTCTTTTCATTTTCTCTTAGTGGGTGATCTCTCATCAGATTGCATCTAGTGATTTACACCATTATTCTTTACAAGATAAGCAGCTGCTTCCTCCTCAGAGGACCAGCTCCCTCCTCCTTGAGAAGAACTTCATATTTGTTACCTAAGCAATAGTCACCAAACTTTTTTGATAATTTGTCCCAGAAGTAAAAACAAAACAAAACAAACAAAAAAAAAAACCTATAAAGGAAATAACCATATATATATATATGTGTGTGTGTGTGTGTGTGTGTGTGTGTATATGTATATATGTATATGTATATATATATATGTGTGTGTGTGTGTGTGTGTGTGTGTGTGTGTGTATATATATATATATATATACAAACTGTGAGGGCCAAAATTTGATATACTGAGCGTTATTTGGGTGATGCCTTAATATTGGGGTCCGGGAAATATGAGGGACCTTTAAGGTTTAACCCTCTCCTCTGAACAGCCCTTTTTTAGATATTTCTCCCAGGCCAATAAGAAAGGAGCCTCTAAACTTTAGTTCACAAAAGGATCAGATTTTATTACTTGGGAATTAATTAAACAACAAAGGTGAAACTAATAAAAATCTAAGATAAGGAAATAGGAAAATAGAAATACAGAGAAATGCTCTTAACTCTAAGCTTAACCCAGACCCTTTCCAATTTAGCTACTTCAAAGGAATTTAGGGTTTTCCAGAAGTAACTCACCAACCACTGAGACAGAGCTACCGCGCGCCACCACAAGGGGAATCACCAGACAGAGTGCACAAACACACGCCACCAGCTCAAGGGCCCAAGCAGAAAGAACGAGAGTGAGAGTGAGCTCCCCTACAGGCAGTAGCCCGCCTCCCTTCCGGGAGCATTCAATCTCCCCTCCCCCAAAAGGGGAGGTCCTTCAAAAAGCTGCCTTCGTAAGCTTGGGGTGAGCCAGGTATGGCCCCTACCAAATGAGTTAGCTAAAAACGGGAATATCAATCTTTACCACAAATAATTTTTACCACAATACATACACACACACACACACACACACACACACACACATATATATATATATATACAAACACATGTATATACATGTATATGTATATATTATAATTTTAAATATAATAGTACTCATATATTATATGTATTATACAATATTTTAAAATTTAAAAGGATGAAATGGAAATTTTTGAAAAAGATTTATTTATTAACAGTGTGAAAAAACCCTTTTTTCTCTTGAGAACAATGTTATTGAATATGCTTCATTGTTTTAAAAAAAACATTGTATATGTCCTGAGAGATAGGGAAGACTTGTAAATAGGAATTGTAATGAATTATTCAATTAATTTGATCAATATAACTAGCCATGCAAATGATTTTCTCTTTTTAGATGCTTTTTTATTGAAAGATACACGATATAACAACCAAATAATAGGTCATGACAATCAGTACACATAACAGCTTTCCAGCAGGAGTCACATTTCTCTGTGGGTAGATATTCACCATACACAATGCAAAAATAATATTTAAAACTGATGTCTCTGAGTCAACTCTACAGAATATTTTAAATAAAAATCCATTCTTCTTTCTTAACATGTCTACTTAATAGACATTACCAATCTCAAAGGTAGCTAGGTGGCTCAATGGATACAGTGCCAGGCCTGGGGTCAGGAACACTCATCTTCCTGAGTTCAAATCTGAATTCAAACATTTACTAGCTATATGACCCTGGGCAAGTCACTTAGCCCTATTTGCTTCAGTTCCCTCATCTGTAAAATAAGCTGGAGATGGAAACCACAAACCTGTTCAGTATCTGTGTCCAGAAAACCCCAAATGGGGTCATGAAGAGTCAAACACAACTCAACAACAACCACATTTCAACTTCCTATGCATTCTTGGATATTTTATTTGTCTTTCTCTAAGTGTCTGAGGAACAGCAAAATGGACAGTTTGACTGGACCATAGCATGGAGGCAAGATTTGGCAATTGCTTAGATGTGAAGTGTGAGTGAAATTGAATAGACGAATATGACTGAAAGGGTGCTAGCACATGCAGCAGATATAGAGTTGTTCATAGGAAGAGTGGATGCTAGGTATTATGGCATACACCTATAAACTCAGCTACTGGGCAAGCTAAGACTGGTAGATCACTTGAGCTGGAATTCTAAGCTTGCAGTAACCCTAAAGGTGATCAGGAATCTGCATTGTGTGGCCCCTGGAAGGGTTTGGGGGCCCACAAAGCTGCTTGAGCATACCAGCCCAGGTTGGAAGAAGCAGGTCAATACTCCCATGGAGATCAGTGGGGTCAAGTCCTATGAGTGGCCTTGGCGAGCTAAGGAAACTTCATCTCAAAAGGAGGGGAAAAGAGGGAGAGGTGGGTTTGAAGGAAAGATAAAGTAATCACCTCTGCAGTGAAGATTCTAGCCTACCCATGCCTGCTTATCCTGTGAGAGCCTTATTCTGTTCTACTCAAAATGAAAAAGGAAGAAGGGTAGTGTTTGTACTCATCCTCTGAGTTCTGACTGCCAAGGTCAGAAGGTAGTCTGAGAAGCATGGGATGAGTAAACTATAAAGAAAGGAGGACAGATTTTTCCCAGTGGCATCTGTAAAATTGCTACTGTGGATTCCTAGTACAATTAGATTATAACTTCCCTAAAGAGCTAATCCTTGGAGCAGAAGTAGGAAGGTCTGAGAGGAGTTGGAGTGGGGGAAACATGGGAAAATCTTAATTGAAGGGAAGTTGTGGTCGTATTGCAGAAAAAAGCCGATGATTGGTTATTCTCAATAGGATGGGATACACTTAATCACCCCATCTTCTAATTTGTTGATCACACATACCCCTGTAGTCATGGCCCCATCCCCTTAGAGCCATACCATGGTCCACTGGGATGCCACGCACTTCCCCTTTAAATACAAATTACTTTGGTCACACTCCTGTGGCAGAGGAACATGGCAAAATGTAGCCCTATAGCCGTCAAATCTGTGTAAGTGGCATCAAATGCAGTCCTTTAATATTCAGTTATAAAAATAGGCCTTTATGCTGAACTTTCTGCCAGCTTCTTCTTGTATCTGATTTATCTTATCACTTTTTAAATCTCATTCAAAAATCTTATCCTTGCCCATACTTCTTTTCCCAATTTTTGCCCTCCTTCATTTAAAAAAAATCATTTAACTATGTGCATTATTTTCAAGATTCCCTTTGTATAAAGTATAATGAGAAAAAATAGGGTTCAAGGGCATGGCATTTTAAATACCATTTTAAAGATCAATCACTCTTTATGTCTCTATACACTTCCCACAGCAGTACATGTAGTTAGTCCCTTTTTTGCGAGGTCTGCTCAGAGTCAAACCATATGTTTTTCCCCTGATGACAAGGGTCTGCAGCTCCATATTCTGCCTAACAGAATGGACCACTCTGATTAGCACATGCTAAGCAGCCTAATATACTTTCCTATAAACTATAAGAACTTTGCATAAGCCATTCCATTATCCGTATGTCTTAATTGGGACCACAGTTATCAAATCATTATATTTAAATGCCTTCTAGAATCTCCAGGTTGAATTTAATATACTTAAAAAGAAAAAGCAAGTAGTACATTCTAGAGCTGCAGTTTTATGTACAATCCTTTTTGTCCCCATTCTAATACATATATGGAAATTTCCATTTTATTTAGTGTTTGTTAAATTCAGAATAAAAATTAAAGTGGGAAATGCTTTTTAGCCATCTGCAGCCTTATAATAAAGGAGATTTTTGACATTTAAAATAATATATATGAAATCTGCTACAATCTTCTAAGTGTCTATAGCCAACTGGAGAAAATCTATACATTTTTAAAAAGAGAAGTTATATAATTTGCCACAAAACCAGCATTCTGCTGTAATTTGCTAGAGCAGAGAATTTCTAAAAGCCTGCCTGGTGAGAAGGTTTACTTTAGAAAAGCAAAATTTCACCAGCTCAACAGGCCCATAAGCCCAGGGAGATTTTAATTAAATTCCCTTCCTTCCTTTAACTTTTAACTTCTGCCAGCTCTCAGGTTGCTGTAGCAGAGCTGATGAAGACTTGGAGTGTCTTAAAGCAAAAGACACCTGAATAGCTTCACTCCCTTCCTCTTTGCAATAAGGGAATCCCAGGCCAACCCTATAGAGCTGATGCTACTGCCAGGATCCTCCCTTTAACTTGATGTAACATGCAGGCTTGGCTTTGAAGTCCACTTCATCTGCTCACAAATGAACTTTCCCTGAATTTCTCCCATTTGGCCTTCAATTATAAAGGAGCACCCATGAGGCCTACAGGCCATTAATAGAGAATAATCCCGTTTAGAGATTGAGCAAAAGTCTTCCCAGTAAAGGAAGGTTGTAGTCTATTTTATGCCCTTATGCACCAGTTCACCAAAGCTTCCTGTTCCCCAGGAACAAAACAACTTGTTCTTTAGTTCCATTCCCCCAGGCAAGGACAAAAAAGCTAGTTACAGCTAGATTATGGGATTCCGGTGTCATTGTTCCAGCAGAGCTCAACAGAGCAGACAGGAGTTGATGAAATGCTGTGTATGTAAGAGGGATTTCAAACGGCAGGAACCATTTCTTCTGCTGCTAAAAAAAGCTTATCAAGTTCCAGCGGCTTTAATACCCCCCCCTTATAGGCAACTCACTTTGTACAGGAGTTACTTCTATCAATTAAGGAGGGGGGGGTGGTATTTTTGTTTGTTTTCATGGTTTTTGTCTTGAAGCCACAAGGCACAGAAAAATAGAGAAAACCAAGTACCACCAAGTGGTTGAGGTGGATGTAAAAACCAGGCCTCTGGGATTACTAGCATTGTCCAGAGAGATTTATGTTCTTCAAGCCTTTCGGTTCTCTTTGTAACCTCATTTGGGGTTTTCTTGGCAACGGTACTGGAGTGGTTTGCCATTTCTTTCTCTAGCTTGTTTTACAAATGAGGAAACTGAGGCAAACCAGGTTAAGGGACTTCCCCAGAGTCACACAGCTATAAGTGATTAAAGTCAGATTTGAACTCAGGAAGAGGAGTCTTCCTGACAACAGACCCAGTAACTCTGTCCACTGCAACCCCTAGCTCTGCCCTAGAGATCTGTGTAGAGAAGCACAACTACAAAGGCGAATAGAAGGACCTTCAGAAATGACTCAATGCCACAACCTCATTTTAAAGATGAGGATGCTGAGGTCAAAGAGGTGAAATGATTTGCCCAGGGTTATACAAGGAGCAAAGCCAGGATTGGAACCTGCATCTTTTGACTTCAAATGCAATGTCCATTCCACATCAATAGTTCAAACCATCAAACACTTGAGCTAGAAAGGATCTCGGGGATCCTCTAAATGAACTGCTCAATTCTCAATTTTGCTTGGTTGTTGTAAATGAGAAATTAAAATGAGAAAATTTATGTAAAACATTTTAAATGTAAATATATGTTGTAAATGAGAAAAACAAATGAGGAAATATATGTAAAACATTTTGTAAACTTTAAAGCAATGTTTTTTTTTTTGGTTTTGAGGGTTTGGGGTTTTGGGGGTATTTTTGGTGAGGCAATTGAGGTTTTAAGTGACTTGCCTAGGGTCACACAGCTAGTAAGTGTTAAGTGTCTGAGGCAGGATCTGAACTCAGGTCCTCCTGAATCCAGGGCCAGTGCTCTATCCACTGCACCACCTAGCTGCCCCTTTAAAGCAATTTAAACATTTGTTATGCTAATATTTAAAAATTAAGAAATGGCAGGGTATGTTTAATGAACTGCCCATTTAAAGAAAATTGTTTGAAAAGTCCAAGTAAAGAAATCCCTTGTCTCGATTGATTGGTAGAGTTACTCAATCTAGTGATATTTTACAGCTGTACCTTACCTTTTCTGCCCAAAGCCATAAGCAATGGATTCTTCTCATCCATTCTTAGCCCTAGATTACAGCTAATTCATTTAACTAATACTTGAGTCACATAAAACTGAAATTTACCAAAAGTTCATCTTGTCACTTCCCTTGGAAAGACTCTTGATAAATGTTCACTGAAAGCTGATTGAAAACAATTGTACAAAAGGAGAGAGGCCATATTGAAATTATGCACCCCTGAAGGAAATGAAAGAAAAGGGTCTAGTAATGATATGTAGTCAATTTTTATGATTTATCAAAATGTAAAGGAAATTAATATTATTCTGAGTGATTATTATAACACTCAGTAAGAACTGCAAAGGCAAAATAAAGATGTGTGTCACCTCATGGGAAGGATGAAAAGGGAATGGAGAGATTCTTAAATCATGTCCTTAGAAATCAATAAATAAATTTTAAAAATGGTTTGCCTTCTAGCATCTGATACAACTAACCAAAACATAATGCATATTGGTGATATGTGTGTATGTATTTATATATACATATATATGTATATATATAACTATCACCAGTGTATAGAGCAGAAAGAACTGCCAGTCCAACATTGTTTCTCAGTCAAAATCGCACAAATATATATTTACCACCAACATCATTTCTTTAAAGGGGAAAATGGACAACTTTTAAAAAAAGGTTTCTGCTAAAATACACAAATGTTATAGCTTATGCCCAAAGGGATACCTACCAATTCCATTCAACAAATATTAACTATGTATCTATTAAGTACAAAGCACTCTGCCATAGGGAACACAAAGATAAAAGAGTTGGACATAATTTGCTCTCATTAAGATTACAACTTAGAAATTAAACAAATATATAGATAATCATGGAACACAGTGAATTCTCACATTTGTTACATCCTTAGGCACAATTTAGGTCACATTGTCCAGATGCTATGTTAGGATAGATAAGGCTATATGGCACTGTCTATCTAAATATATAGATGTGACTTGAAGGTTTCATAGCTAGATATATTCTGAAGTTTATACCACCTTTTCAGAGAGTAGAGAGCCATACCAGTACCCCTAGCCAATGGATCCAGGACCATTGAGGCTGGCCAATCTGTCTCCTATTCTCCAAGAGGGCTTTTGTACTAGAGTTATGTTTATTCTTGTTATTCAGTCCTTTCAGTTATGTCCAACTCTTCATGACCCCATTCAGGGTTTTCTTGGCAAAGATACTGGAGTGGTTTGCCATTTCCATCTCCAGCTCATTATATAGATAAGGAAACTGAAGCAAACAAGGGTAAGTGATATGCCCAGGGTCATACAGCTAGTGTCGGAGGAGAATTTGAACTCAGGAAGACAAGTCTTCCTGACTTTAGGCCTAGCACTCTGTCCACTGTGCCAACTAGCTGTCCCTTACATCTATCTGCCACTCCTCAAATGTTTCTAGACTAGAGATATGAGTCTGAATTCAGAATGAGAGTTTCTTCCCTGATCACTTTCAAAGTGGAGAGCACCCTTTCTTTACATTTACCAACTTAGTCCCTTCACACCAAATGCTGGTTACACAAAAGACCATCATGAATGGTCTTTATCAAAGAAAGTAGCAAACAGAAATAAGTTTTAGAGATTTGAATACACTAAAAAATACACAAGGATAAATGATCTTTTTAGTTGGCAGCCAGATAAGATCTCATCTTAAACAAGGAGAGGAAGAATAACCTCACTAAGGGAAGGTTCACTCTCATGAGTCTCTATCTGGATTCTGGATATCAAAGGATATGATGCAGTCTAACTCTGAGGTTCCAGTCCACCATCCAAAAGTTCATACTTCACATCTTTCTTAATCAATCTTTCTCAAGGTCATCTCTCGAGGTGTGTCTTCAACTAATTGAAGTAAATCTCTTCTCATGAAGCAATGTGGTTCAACATTGTCTCAGATATATCTCTGATAGATAGATAGATGAGAGATAGGAGATAGATAGATAGATAGATAGATAGATAGATAGATAGATAGATAGATAGATAGACAGACAGACAGAGAAAGGAAGGAAGCAAGAAAGGAGGGAAGAAAGAAAGAAAGAAAGAAAGAAAGAAAGAAAGAAAGAAAGAAAGAAAGAAAGAAAGAGAATTAGGAATGACATCTCTTTAAATGTACACAAGGCAGGTATTAGGACTGTCCCTCAGAAAACTGTCCATGGCTTGGGTGGAAGAAGAGGCAGGGTTACACATATAAAAGTAAAAAGATTTCATACTCCAAAATCGATTAAGATCCCCCTCTATAAGATGTCCCTCTTTCTTTTTAATGTCCCTTTACTTTCTTTTTAAATTTATGAATGTACAAACATGCATTAAGACACTGCTATGAATCCAGTTAATAGGAAGAATCACTCAAGGGTAAGATGGCTTCTGGATCTGAGGGAGATTACCAAACTCCCACAAACCTATTTCAAGAAAAATGTGAAATTCACACCAGTTCAAACAATGATCAAGAAAACCCATGAGAATCTATAGTTGTATAACACAGTAAGTGACTTTTCCCACCCCAGAACTGCACATAAAAATTAGACAGAAGCCTTAGGCTTCCTATTGGGCAATAGGAAAGAACAGCAACATCAAAAACCAGTGCTAGCTCAGGCAAACTAGATAGTAGCCTTCCAGCACCACCAAAGATACATGTAGCCTGCAGGGACCCATGTCCAAAATCAGAAAAAGCAGAGTAATCTCCCACCCTCCAACCAAGAAGGCTCCAGGAATATCAGAATGCATCAAGGTGAGAACCTTGGAAGTCTTGAGAGCAGCAGGGACCAGCATGAGTAAAGCAATGCTGAGTCCATGATTACCCAAGTACCCAAGGGCTTTAGGTCACTAATATTCTATCCTGAGATGCCAGATAGTGCCCTAAATATCTAACACTCTAAATCTCAAAGATCAAAGAATGGGGAGGGAGGTCAGAGAAGATGGGGTGGGACTCAGGTAGAGGTCTTTCTAAGGCAGGCTTCTTAGACTTTTTTCCACTTGTGACACCTTTTCATCCAAAAAAATTTTACATGACCCCAGATATGTAGGTATATAAAATAGGTGTACATAACCTTTTATTGTTGCAAATTTTTCTGTGACCCCCATACTCGGTTACACAACCACATTTGGGGTCACGAGCCACAGTTTAAGAAGCTAGACTCTAAGGAACAGAGGTGACCCCAGCCAAGACTAAACAGGGCCAACTACCCGACTCAGAACTATATCAAGGGAGTGTTCCTAATACAAAACCCCAATTTGAGAATTAAAGTTGTAGAAATGAGTAAATAAAATATATCAACATATACATACATATATACATATACACATGAATATAAATATATATCCTCAAAAAGGAGGAGTTATCTGTGTTTTTTTCTAAAATAATTACATCAATATCTAGGGGAAATGAATCATGAGATTTTTAAAATAAAATAAAATTTCTGGAAGAAAGAATTAGAAGGAAAGCTTAGAGGAAAAAATGATATTACCCTTTATTCCTTAATCTTAAAAAAGATTCTGTGAAACCTAGAATAGACCAAACAGAAATAAATTACTCCATAAGACAGCAAGAAACATTGGAATCAAATCCAAAAATTGTAAGACATTAGGAAAAAAAGTAAGATATCTGATAGCAAAAAAGCTGAACTAGAAAACAGTTCAAGGAAAGATGATTTTAAAATTATTGATCTCCTTAAAAATGATGATATTTTTAATAACAGCCTGGATATTACATTTCAAGAAATCATAAACAAAAACTGCTTAGATATATGGTGGAGGAAAAAATAAAAATGAACATAGAAGAATCCACCAATCACTTCCTGAAAGAAATCTAAAAGGAGAAACACCAAAAAATCACTGCCAAAATCCAGCGCTTCTATGTAAAAGAAAAAATATTTCAAGCATCCAGAAAGAAGCTATTTAACATCACAATGAGGATCCCATAAAACCCATTAACTTCTGCTATAAATGAGAAGAGATTGTGGAATATGATATTCTGAAAGGCAAAAGGGATAAATTTACACCCATGAATGATTTACCCCAAAAAAGTCAAGTATAATCCAAAAAAATTGAATTTTTAATAGGATAAATAACTTTCAAATATATCTGATGAAAAGAACAAAGCTTGGGGCAGCTAGGTGCCATAGTGGATAAAGCACTGGCCCTAAATTCAGGAGGACCTGAGTTCAAATCTGGCCTCATACAATTGACACTTACTAGCTGTGTGACCTTGAGCAAATCATTTAACCCTCATTGCCCCTCCAAAAAAAATTTTTTTTAATTAGAAAAAAAAAGAGTTGCCTTAGGAAAAAGTTCTCTACAACAAAATCACGGCTGTAGACAAAGAAAAACTTTAAAACTCTGATCAATGTAATAACCAGTCATACCTATGATGAATATACCTATAATGAAGCAGCTGACTCATTTGCTAACAAAGAAGTGATGGCTTCAAGGTACAGAAAGAAACACATTTTTTGGACATGGTCTTTGGATTTGTCTTCTTCAATTATACTTATTTAAATTATATTATATTATAAAGGTTGTTTTATCTTTCTCTCAGCTTAGTGATAAGGGGCATTAAAAGATTTTCTAAAATACATAAAAGAGAACAAAAGAAGTTAAGAAAGAAGCAGAAACAAGTGGAATAGTTTTGAAAGTTAACAGATGGAATTTATCATATATGTAACAAGCCTTTGGCATATGCTCAGATTACTTAAAATAGAAGCACCATGTAGAAGTCAAGGACCTACTTCTGAGAGAAGAAATCTGTGTTGTCCTACTATGTGGGAGGAACAGCCTCTTTCCATTGGTTGCATAGCTGGAAATCCTTGAATCTTTAATCTGTCACAAGAAACAGTAGTTCCTGATTTCTGGTAGTGTCCATGGGTGAGGGCCTTCTGCATCCACATCACAGACACCATCAAGTAAATTGGAAAGGGAAGTGACACTTTAGACATTTAGGCCCTGTTGCTCCAATAAATGACCTTTAAGTTTGGGTCTGATTTGTTTGGCCCTTTCAGTTCTAGGTACAGAGGATAAAATCCCCAAAGCTGGGAGTTCAAACCAAGAGCACTTTGGGGCCAGGATTCCAAGCCAGTTGTTACAGCTAGCCCAGCAGGGAAACCTTGAGAAGCCACTGAACTGGGAAGCAAAACCAGAGGGGTTGAAATATGGTGAGATGAATGCTATATTGAGCTGATCTCACTGGGAGAATGATGGTATTTTTTAACTTACTGTAACTTTGATATAAATATTTCTTTTTTAAAAAATTTAAATATTTCTTTGCAAAAGTTAATCTGAGGGGCAGCTAGGTGGTGCAGTGGATAGAGCACCAGTCCTGGAGTCAGGAGGACCTGAATTCAAATCCTGCCTCAGACACTTGATACTTACTAGCTGTATGACCCTGGGCAAGTCACTTAACCCCAATTGCCTCACCAGAAAAAAAGGTTAATCTAACTGTTAAGTGGTTAAATAGAACTGGGGTGTTTGATCTTCTAAAATTGGGGGGGAATGTAATAAATGAGGGCTTGAGTCAACAGAGACTAGACACCCTACATCCACCAAGGGTAGCAGAAAACCTTGGGTAAGAGATGGAAATGTGGCCTTCTGGCAATGTGTGGGGGACAATAGGAACTTAGTTATTACTGTTACATGTTTTTTAAAACAAGTGGTATGCAACAAGGATTCAGTCTTTCATATACAATCTTTTTTTGTGGCCTTCTAACAATACTAAATATGTTTCCCTTGTACATGAATATGGCCCATCCCACAATCACTCACAAATGCTAACAGCATCAATTTGTCTAGCACTGAATAAACATTTAGAAGAACTTAAACAATGATTTGGGCAGTGCTCCTTTAAAATGGCTCCTGGTTGGGGGCAGCTAGGTGGTGCAGTGGATTAAGCACTGGCCCTGGATTCAGGAGGACCTGAGTTCAAATGTGGCCTCAGACACTTGACACTTACTAGCTGTGTGATCTTGGGCAAGTCACTTAACCCTCATTGCCCTGCAAAAAAAAAAAAATGGCTCCTGGTGGTTATACTTTAGATCCAACTATGCCATCATCACTCAAAACATTTTTGGAACTCCATTTTTGGATTTGCCTCCAGTATTCTTTTGAATATCCTCCATGGTGACTAAACTTCATCTTTTGAGGCTGGATTTGTTCACTGAGACAAACAACAATCATTTTGTGAAAAGTCTACCAGGAAAAATTAAGCTGGATAATGATATTTTCGTTGAAAAATAGGAAATAACTATAAAGAAGTAAAACTGATATTTGTATGGCCTACAAATTAGCTATGAAGGCTCCAAAAGAACATCCTAGGAATGCTGTGGGGAAATAATGGCATCATTGGGACATATGTTCAGTCTCCCAAGGTGACAGCTCAAAAGACCCATGTCCTCTTGGAAGTATAAGTTCTATAAGGTTGGTGAAAATTTAGTCCCATCATTCTATAATGAGACATGATTCCTGCCCCTAATGAGCTTACAAAGCTAATGCACATAAAACATACAGGCATACTTGTATTCTATGGAGTTTATTAGGCACAATCATCGAGAAAAAGGTGAGGTTTATGTGGGTAAGGTGCAGTAGTTGGTAAAGGCTTGATAAATGAAGGAGGGCTTCACCTATCCTTTGAAAGGGTTCTAGAGTTTGGATAAGTGAAGGGAAAGAAGGGTGGCATTCTAAGAAAGGCCAATATGAGCAAAGACAGAAAGGCAGTAGATAATCATGGCATTTGTAGGAGAAAAAGAAGAGACTTACCTGATACAAAAGTAACAGACACTAGAAAGTTATAGAGAAATACAATTAGATAGGAGGAAAAGTATTAGATTATCATGATCTTGGGGCAGCTAGGTGGTGCAGTGGATACAGCACCGGCCCTGGAGTCAGGAGTACCTGAGTTCAAATCTGGCCTGAGACACTTAACACTTACTAGCTGTGTGACCCTGGGCAAGTCACTTAACCCCAATTACCTCACTAAAAAAAAAAAAAAAAGATTATCATGATCTTGAAATTCATGCAGAGGGGATTAGAGGTAATACAGGAAGCAATAGGGAGCCACTGAGGTGCTAGAGTTTTCTGATGCCTGTGTTTTAGAGGGATTATTCTGGCAACGGTATGTAAAATGGATTAGAGAAGGGGAGTCCATGGGAAGGGGTTTTAATGGCATGGTATCCATAGAGCATAAACTATAAATTTGTTTTCCAGTAGGTTGAGTTTGTATCCTTGCTTTTCTAATCCCCTTTATTACTAATAGCAGGTTATAATCATGGAACAGAGCAAAACTAATTGACCTGTAACTTTTGCTGCATTACTAAGTAAGCACTATGCCATTTGATTATGCCTATGATAGAGCCCTCCACATTACTAATTTAAGGATTGCTAAATAGTTCATATTAGCTTCACAGTAACCTATACCAATTATCCTCCACTCAGGAGACCCATTCTGGATACCCATGCAGATGTCACATTGTTTTCAAGGGAACATCTTGGTTTCTTGAAACTTCAGGGAAGCTGCAGGGAAAACTGGACAGTGAGGCAGGATGTCTCAGTTCTATTCTTAGCTCTGCCACCAACTGACCTAACAACCTTGGGCAAATGACTTAATCTGTTTGCTTAGGAAACTCTTCTGTTAAAGTCAGCACAATACAGGGAAGATTACCATGGGCCCTGCAAAAAGAATGGTATGTGAATTCATGAAATACTCCATATTTTTTTTTTTTTAGTGAGGCAATTGGGGTTAAGTGACTTGCCCAGGGTCACACAGCTCCATATTTTTTAATAATAAAATAGTATGGGGCAGCTAGGTGGCACAGTGGATAAAGCTCTGACCCTGGATTCAGGAGGACCTGAGTTCAAATCCGGCATCAGACACTTAACATTTAATAGCTGCGTGACCCTGGGCAAGTCGTTTAACCCCCATGAAAAAATAATAATAATAATAAATAGTATTTAATTTAAGTAAAAAAGAAAAGACAATGACAGTCTTTCTGAACCTCTATTTCCTTTTCTGAAAAACTATGGGGTTAGATTCAACTACTCAATGATCACTAATTTCTAACATTTAATTATCTATGGATCCACATTTATGGTTATCCTGAGCACTTAAAGGATATACAGACTTCACATAGAACATGTAGGGGGAAAAAAACAACTAAGCATAGTACATTGCAACGAGTAAGCACGTTGTTAAACTGACTTGAATAAACAGTGAAATTTGAATAAACTGATAAAACATCTGATTATGGTCACAGAATCTGGAAATCAAATTCAAATATTTATCAAATAACTTTAAACCAATTTGTTCAATTTGGTCAGTGTGACAATTCATAAGGTATCAACCAAATACAAAGTCAGTATGAAAGAGGAAGAGGGAGAAAGGAAGAGACAAGGACAAATCTGACTCCAAATATATCCCCTCTCTCTCTCTGTCTCTGTCTGTCTCTGTCTTTGTCTCTCTCCCTCTGTGTGTGTGTGTGTGTGTGTGTGTGTGTGTGTGTGTGTGCGCGCGCGCGCGTGTCAGGGGTCACCCATGGGTTCAAATTCTCACTCTTTCATTTAAATCCTTGTATAACTAGGCAAGTCACTTAACACCTCCAAGCCTCAGTTTCCTCATCTGTAGAATAAGGGGATTTGGACTACATAACCTGTAATGTCCCTTCTAGTTCTAAATCTATGATTCTTTTTTTTTAAGTTTTTGAGGAGATCTAGTTCTCACTTTGAGTTTAAAGCTGCTCTTCTAAATTCAGCAACTACATCTCAATAAACATAAAACAAACACTTTTAGAGAAAGATTATCTCTGTCACAGATGAAAAGGCCCTTTTTCTGTCTCACTACAATTCATTCACTAGTTTATGGGCCTAGCATCATCCAAGGAATATAATAAATTTGCAGGGCAAGCCTGACTGATAGCTTTGGAATTTAAAGCTCTGACTTAGTTGACAAATAAGAAAAATCACAGTAACTGGACCATATTCCTATGATCATAGAGTAGTAGATACTGAAGACCAAAAGACTTCTTCCATAAAATTGTTGAATGCTCAAACTTTTCACTTTTGACATATGCCTCTTCTTTGGATTAAACAGGGCCTGTCTCTTCTATGCTTTTTCTATTTCCTGACTTAAACTGCCTCCCATTTTTGATCTCTTCTATCCTTCATTTTCTACCAATTCTTTCACAAATGAGGTATCCCAACCAAAGGGAAATAGACTACAGAATCACCACATTTGTCTGCCGCATATTTTAAATATCATGGTCTATGGAGCAGATATGCTTGACATGCAAGTAAATTGCCTTCTAGGTAGAGCAATACAAATACAATGCCCTCAAGGAGGTGGTTTTTGACATGAAGGGCTGCAGTTTGACAGCCAGCATTTTTGTTTAGAAGGGAAGGGTCAGTGTCATTAGCTCTGAGAACCACAGTGAGGATAAAGTAACAAAGACAGTGCTAAAGAGTTGGACTTCTTAGAGAAGGCCTTGATGATGGAACCCTCCTGTTTCTCTGTGGCTAAGGTGGCAAATGCAGAAATTGTCTCAGCCATAGCTATTTATAAGTAAGCACCTAAGTAAAAATAACCTTGGTGTAATTGTTCACATTTCCATAGCAGTTGCAGGTGGGTAAAGCACTTTCTTCATAACTACCCAGAAAAGTAGGCAATATAAGTATTACTATTTAAGTGGAACACCAGTGGTTGTTGGGGTGTGGGGCATGAAGCTGACCCACTGATACTTGTTGTTGCCTCTCCTATCCTTTTTGTCTCTGGAGATTTG
The DNA here is from genome assembly GCF_019393635.1 of Dromiciops gliroides. NCBI lineage: Eukaryota > Metazoa > Chordata > Mammalia > Microbiotheria > Microbiotheriidae > Dromiciops > Dromiciops gliroides. The sequence continues at coordinate 105,996,949 of NC_057863.1, read as the reverse complement.
AAGATAAACACCATATTACTAGTTTAGGATTAAGATCATGGCACCCAAGTCTAACCCTCAGTTGCATGTGATCTCTTCCTCTGCTTCTTTGTGGGATGCATATTAAACAAAAACCTACAAGTATAATCATGATAGGTGAGAGCCTCAATTTAGAAAAGTGCTTAAATATGAGGTAAAGGTTGGGCTCTCTACCCTAATTTAAATTTATGTTTATCTCTATGCTGGTCTTTTAATGGGTAAAGCAAAACTGAAGTTACTCGGACACATTTAGGTAAAGAAACAAGCATAGAATGTGACAGTATCTATTAGTGAACTGGAATTGTTAAGGGTGGGGGAAGTTGGGGAAAGAAAAAACCCTTCTTGGAACTTTCTTCAGACCTAAAGAAGTAACTTCTCATCTGCCCAGTGAATTCTCCTCTGAAATGCCTGATGGCCCATCTCAATCTATCCCTTCTAGGTCCTACTTTTTTTCCTTCTCCATTGGCCAGTTGCCTCCATGACTGATTATTTCTGACTCAGTTTGATAAGTCCAAGGAAGAACACTGCTATTGCTGCACAGCTAGTGAGGTCCCCTTTCCTTCTTCTCAGTCTGTCCCCTGTGTAGTGTGTGTGTGTGTGTACACACACACACACACACAATGCTTGTCCCCTCAAACTACAAATCCTAAAATGCCAATCTATTCTCAAATCCCTATTACATTTCTTTAAATAAATACATGATGGGGCAGCTAGGTGGTGCAGTGAATAGAACACTGGCCCTGGAGTCAGGAGGACCTGAGTTCAAATCTGGCCTGAGACACTTACCACTTACTAGCTGTGTGACCCTGGGCAAGTCACTTAACCCCAATTGCCTCACCCCCCCCAAAAAAAGTTTACAAATAAATACATGATGTTAGCTTCCCAGGGCATTATACTAATTATCTTCATCTCCTCCTACCTTTTATACACAACTAGCCACAACTGATCCAAGGGGTGTTAGCATACTCTTTGATAGCCATTATTACTTCCATAATTTTCCTCTCACTTCTTCCTCTCTTCTGTTTTTTCTATCATTTCAATCCCCTAACACTAATTTCATATGTGGGTATATGTGCATTTATATATGCATACATAAACATGTATGTATATGTGTATATGCATGCACATATACATAGTTGTACTTTATTGCATGTGTATATGCACATGTATACATGTGTATCTGCATTGTGGCATATACAAACATGTGTATTGTATATACACATATTTATACATTGTGTATGCACACATACATGTATATGCATATGCATTATAAATGTGTATGCATACATATATTATATACATGTATATATTCAAAGGGGTGCATATATATGTACATATATTCCAAGGAAAAATACCGTCATTTCACTGAAGTAGTGTACTTTGACTTAGTAATTTCCTCACATACAGAAATCGCTTCTCCTACAAAGTCATTTCTCTGAAACACAACTGGAAAGAAATCAAAATGGTTTTTAATCAACCAAAGCAGATGTCTCCTATTTCATCCATTTCAACTGTACACGCATTTATTGTATAGAATGTGTTAAACACTTTGCTAGGCACTGGAGGCATATATGGTCCTTGCTATCCCATAGTTTATAAGCTATTAGAATACACTTTCACATTATCTCTAATATATATCCCCTTCTCTCCATTTACATTACTAATACTCTGATTCAGGGTCTCCTTACCTCTCAACTAGACTGTTGCAATATCCTTTGGATTGGTCCCCCTTTTTCCAGTTTCTCCCTCTCCAATCCTTCCTCCACAGAGTTGTCAAAATAACCCTCTTAAATCAGGACTAAGACTATCCTACTTCTAAAGAATCCTCAGTAGCTCCTTATTTCCTCATGGAAAAAATACAAATGCTTTAGGTTGGCATTTAGACTTTCACAATCTAGTACCAGCCTATTTTTTCTAGATTTTCTACTCTTCATTTCATCCAAACAGGTTTACTTACTATTCCCAGAACTTGATGTTAATCAAATTCAGAGGTTTCAAGAACACAGACAAAGGCTCCCATTAGGTTGATCTAACTATAGGATTTATTGTTGTATTTACACCGATTTAGTCTACATATTCACTCATGTATAAATGTGTGTGTTGTGTTCAAACTCTACTTCACTGCCTTTCAAGGTCTCTTCTGGCTTGATTAGAGAAGAAAAGTTCCATGAAACCAGCTTTGCATAAACTGGATCTGGAGGGCCCACAGATGTTAGGAGGGTATGACCTTTTATACTGGAAGAGTCAAAGAGAGCTAGAGTCTTTTATACACATGTACTACTCTTAGGGTAAGCAGAAAAAGGTAAGTGTAGAGACCAGCAGAATTTCTTTGAAGTAAGGAGTTGCATGCACGCATTTTGATCATTCATCATACCTGCCTGTAGCTTTCATACATACATACCATACCATATCATACATATGTACATACATACAAACCAACCTGTATCTTTCAGAATTCTGGTTCTCATCTTTATACCTTTGAACAGGCTGTCCCTCCACCATACACTCCCTCCTCACCTCTAAGCCTCTTAGAACTCTGCTTTCAAGGCTCAGTTTTGATGCACCTTCATTTAAAGAGTTTTCTTTGGGGAGGCAGAGCCAAGATGGTTGAGGAGAGGCTGTGACTCCCACAAGCTCCCAATAAACCTATCTACTCAATCCAAAATAATGCCATAAAACAACCCCCAGAGTATCCTAACTCACATAAGAACAGAGTGAGACTATTTTCCAGCCAAAGATGGCAACTGGGATCACCTGCTAAGAGAGGAGCTCAGTGTGTGGTCCAGACCCAGCCAGGAACAGACAGTGCTTCCAGCACTTCAGAGTCTTCAGCACCAGTGGCTTCTTCTGAGGCTCAGCTCACGGACCAGCAAGGGAATTTGGTGGTTGGCTGGGCTGAAGTAGCTGCAGTCTCTGCTGGAGTTGGCACAGAATGCCCTGGTTCTGAACCAGTGGGCAGAATTGAGTGGTGGCAGCCCACTGGTAAAGGGGCACAGGCATGCCAAGCTTCTGACCATAGAGAAAGTGATTTCAATCAGACATCTGCTTCTGGGTTGAGATGAATAAGCAGAGAAAGCAGTAGACAACAGTAAGTTTCTTTGGGGGCAAAGTAAACCAGAATATACCCTTAGAAGAAGATAATAACAAAGTCAAAGCTCTGACATCCAAAGCTTCCAAGAAAAATATGAACTGGTCTCAGGCCATGGAAGCACTCAAAAGGGACTTTGAAGAGAAAGTAGGACAGATAGAAGTAAGATATAGAGAAATGTAGGAAAGAATGGAAGAGAAATGAGAGCAATGCAAGAGAGTCATGAGAAAAAAGTCAACAGCTTGAAAAGCTAAATGGGAAAGGAGATACAAAAGCTCTCTGAAAATAATTGCCTAAGAATTAAGATTGAACAAATGGAAGTTAGTGACTTTATGAGAAACCAAGACACAGTAAAGAAAATGCAATTGAATTAAAAAATAGTGGGCAATATGAAATATCTCCTTGGGAAAACAGTTGACCTAGAAAATAGATCCAGGAGAAGTAATTTGAAAATCATTGGACTACCTGAAAACCATGAACAAAATAAGAGTTTAGACATCATCTTCCAAGAAATTGTCAGGGAAAATTGCTCTGATATTCTAGAAGCAGAAGGTAAAATAGAAATTGAAAGAACAACTGATCACCTCCTGAAAGGGATACCAAAAGGATAACTTCCAGGAATATTATAGTCAAATTCCAGAGATCCCAAGTCAAGGAGAAAATACTGCAGCAGTTAGAAAAAAAGGAATTCAATTACTGTGGAGCTACAGTAAGGACAACACAATATTTAGCAGCATCTACATTAAAGGACCAGAGGGCATGGAATATGATATTCCAGAAGGTAAAAGAACTGGGAATCACCTACCCAGCAAAACTGAGTATAATCTTACAGAGGAAAAAAAGTAACTTCAATGAAAAAGATGACTTTCAGGCATTTGTGATGAAAAGACCTGAACTGAATAGAAAATTTGACTTTCAAATACAAGATCCTTGAGAAGCATAAAAAGGTAAACAGGAAAAAGAAATCATAAGGGATATTAAAAGATTAAACTGTTTACATTCCTACATGGGAAGATAATACTTCTAACTCCTAAGATCTTTCTCAGTATTTGTACAGCTAAAAGGAATATACTTAGACAGAGGGCACAGGTGTGAATTTAATATGAGGGGATGATATCTGTAAAGCATTTATTTTTTGTTTATCCTGTTTTTTGTGGGGCAGGCAGGGTGGGGTGGATTATTTCTGGGGCTGAATATGAGTTCACAGCCTCCTGGGTCCAGGGCTGGTGCTTTGTCCACTGTGTCACCAAGCTGATCCATGATGACATCTTCAAAATAAAGTTAAGGGGTAAGAGGAGTGTACTGTAGGAAATGGAAAGGGAGAGGTGGACAGGGGAAAAGTAGCTCACATAAAAGAAACAAGAAAAAGCATATGGAGTGGAGGGGAAAATGGGGAAGGAGCAGGGGAGTGAGTGAGCCTTATGTTCATCAGAATTGGCTCAAAGAGGGAATAACATGGACACTCAAGTGGGTATAGTAATATATTGTGACCTGAGGGAAAGTGGGAGGGGAAGGAGATGGGGGGGGGGGAGAGGAGGAGGGGACAGTAAAAAGCAAAACACTTTTGAGGAGAGATAGGGTGAAGGAAGATAGAAAATAGAGTAAATATCAAGAGGAGAGAATAAGATGGATGGCAACACAGTTAACAATAGTAACTGTGAAAGAAATGATGAGCAGGATCATATCAGAAGGATGTATGAAAAATGCAAACCATCAACAGAGATAGAACTGATGGCATCTAAATACAGATTGAAGTATAATTTAATTTGTTAGCTCCTCTTTCTAAAGGTATTTGTCTATTTTCTTTCACAACCTGACTAATAAGAAGATGTTTTGCAAAACTGCACATGTATGACTTATATTAAATTTCTGGATTTCATAGGGAGGATCAAGGAGGGAGGGAGGGAAAAAATTTAGAACACAACATTTTAAAAAATCAATGTGAAAAATAATGATGAGCAGGAGGAGTTCAGAGAAACCTGGAAGGACTTACATCAACTGATGCTGACTGAGATGAACAGAACCAGGAAAACACTGTACACAGTAACAGCAACATTACACAATAAACGATGGTGATAGACTTGGCTCTTTTTAGCACTGCAACAGCCCAAAACAATTTCAAAGAACTTCATGATAGAAAATGTTCTCAACATCCAGAAAAAAGAACTGTGGTTTATGAATGCAGATTGAACCATACTGTTTCTACTTTTGGGCTGGTTTTTTTTCCTTCTTTTTTCAGGTTTTTCCCTTGTGCTCTGATTCTTCTTTTATAATATGACTAATACAGAAATATGTTTAATGTGATTGCACATATATAACCTATATTAGATTGCTTTCTGTCTTGGGGAGGAGGAAGGGAAGGGTGGGTGGGAGAAAAATTTGGAACTAAAACTCCTATGAAAACAAATGTTGAAAACTATCCTTATGTGTAACTGGAAAATAATAAAATACTAAATAAGAAAAATAATAAAGAGTTTTCCTTGATCCCCCTAATTGTTAGTCCTTGCTATATTCTCAATTTATCTTGGACTTACTTATCTGTATGCATGTTATCTCATGTAATAGATTATATGCTCCTTAAGAGCAAGGACTATTTTTGCGGTTATTGGCTTTGACTTTGTATCTAGCCATAGTGCCTCGAACATAGTAGGTGTAGGTGTTTAATAAATATTTGATAAATCAAGTTGAAGCATGGCTATCTGGCTACTCACCCCATAGTAGATTCACACTGACAATAGTCAATAAACATGTATAAAGCACCTACTATGTGCCAGGCATTGTGCTAAATTCTGGGTATAGAAAGATAGGCAAAAGATAGTTCTTGTTCTCAAGGGACTCACAGTCTAATGGGAGAAACAATATGCATCAAGGAAGAGAGAAATAATAGAAAAACAGACAGAATACCTCACAAAACATGAGAGACTAGGGTCTTTTAGAGTTATGATGAAGAACCCAACATATTGCAATAGCTCCTGAGATCATGCCATGTCACATCACAGAAGCACCTTGATACAATGGGAAGGTCACTGGTCTTGGACTAACGGGATCTAGGACTCACAACCCAATTCTATTATTTGCTGGTTATATGACCCCGGACAAATCATTTGATATCTATGAGGTTTAGTTCCCTCATCTGTAAAAATGGGGGCAATTGGGGCGGCTAGGTGGCGCAGTAGATAGAGCACTGGCCCTGGAGTCAGGAGGACCTGAGTTCAAATCCGGCCTCAGACACTTAACACTTACTAGCTGTGTGACCCTGGGCAAGTCACTTAACCCCAATTGCCTCACTAAAAAAAAAAAATGGGGGCAATAATACAGCACTGTTGCAATAAATTAAGTTGGTATTATACCAATCATTGATATCCTTGAACTTGAGTCACCAAGAAAAAAGGTTAAAAGTTCAGCATATTATATTTAAGAAGGAAGGGAAGTGTATAATCCACACTGGATAGCTTTCCCTCTGAAGAAATTTAAATAAATTATGGAGCTTAGAAGGGTAAGCTATCTGGAAAATCAAAAACACTTCATTACCCAGTGATGTGATATAAATGAACTGTTACCTTGTTTCTACACAGTGGCAGCACTTGCCCTTCCTCTAACCTTGCCCAAGACTAATCTCTTTGGGCCTTTGATTGCCTGTCTATACAATGGGGTTAATAATAACTTTCTAACTGACTGCCTAGCATTGTTGTGAGGATCAACTGAGAAAAGGTCTGTGATAGTACTTCTTAACAGTCATCAAAAGGGAGAGCTTGGAGAGAAAATGGGCACTTTTCCAAAGTATATGGAGCCAGGAGTAAACATGTAGATTTGTCAACTTGAGCAGAGCTTACAAGTTCAGTAAGACAGAGGAAGCAATAAAATAGCAACAAGAGAGAAGAGCAGGGGGAAAAATCAGTGCCAAAATCAATACCATGTAATTTGGGTAAAACCTATAATTTGCCTTCTCTTCATTGTTGTATTATTTGATGATTGGCCAATTAAACCTTCTTTCAGTATATCCTACTGCTTTTATTTTCCAGTAAAATCCTACAAGTCTCTACAGGTCCTGGGAGTAGTGTAAATTCAATCTAACAACCATAACTATTGTGCTTTTAAAAAATCCTCAGAAGAAATATTCTTGGAAGAACTTACATAGAGATTAAAATATATACATATGGTATTCAAAAAAAAAAAGGATACATAGGAAGCCCTCCTGATTTGTGGATTCAGGTTTTGAAGATTTAAACATTCAGTGTCCTGAGTCCCCAGCTCACACATCTTCATTGTTTAAAAAAAATAAGATTAACAGTATTAAAGATAATGAATGTAAATCAGAAGAATTGAAAGACAACTGAAAAGGGGAGAGCTTTGGGGAGACACTCAGTGGGCAGCTGTCCAGTGTTTTGTGTCAAGAACAAATAAAAGCATTCCTCTCTTCAAAGAGAACTCCAAAGTCAATCCCTCTATAAATGGGGATAGTATCCTATACAACACTGCTGACAATGATTCCTATTGAGAATAACTCATCTCTGGAAAACTGATATTCCTCTATTTAATTTCTGCTTCGTGAGTAAAAGTAAATTGATTATTGATTTTTTTTGCATGTGCTTTATGGAAGGGATTTATCTTACTCATACTTGAAATCCACCCAGACTGGGGAGCGGGGGAGGACGGGGAATACATCTGTACCTTTTACTTGTGTAGTTCATGGTTTCTTTCCCAGTGAAGCGATGTAACTCTCACTGTCTAAAGAGTTTGACTGATTTGCAACTTAATTACTGGAGAGGTCTTTGAAATGGCCCAGTAAACTGATATCTTTTTTTAAATACTTTCAAATTCTAATTTCTGGGGCTAAGGTAAGAAGCAGCTGGGAATTTCAACCTGAGGACTATATAAAATGAGTCTCCTGAGCTCTGTCTAAAGAGCACAGATCCAGGAGTGAAGGAGCAGTTGATGAAGTTGGTTACCCATGGTAAGCAGTAGGAGAGGAGATAACGAGGAGAAGGGAAATGAGGTGATGAGACAAACCTGGGAAGACAAATTGCATTAGGGATATGAAACCTACTACTGTAGCAGAGCCATAAACAGTTCCATTAATATTTTGACTAACCCGATAAAAGGCCTTGCAACTCTGTGCATGTCGGCTTCATCTCTGCCTTCCCCAAATTTAAATAGCTTCTGTACCTACATAAAGCTGTCCAATAAAAAAAAGTATTACAGCTAACTTCCTTTAGCATATTGTACTTTTCAAGGTTGCACAGCCAGTTATGTGATCCTCTGCCCGTTTTTCAAGTGAATCACAGAGGTTCTTTTTTCCTTCTGTCCCTCCCTCCCTTCTATTTGTGCCTCCCCCATGCAGCTGAAACCATGTTTTCAATATTCTTTGGGTAATGAGGTTGTTTTCCATCAGGCAAAGAGGAATGAAACTTACTTTAAAAGACAGCTCGGGTATGTCGTCAGATACTCATGAATCAATGGTACCACAGGCTTTTATTAATCATTATTTAGCCCAAGAAAGCAACTTGTGAAGTTGATGATAGGTGGCTTACTAGGTTGGTGTAAAGACTCTTTAAAGGTTGAGATATCCTTCATCAAAATTCCCCTGATGGCAGCAGCTCAGACAATGGGAGTGCAGAGAAGAAAGGCAAATGTGAGAAAAGGAGAAAATTCTACTGTGTTAACCATGTCAAAAGGGGCCTGAACACAGCATACCCCCAGTTAGGTGCTGAGACAGCATTGTCTAGAGAGGATATGGTTGGCAAATTGCAACTGATGTTTAAGATCTGCCTATGACATTCTGGCTGTATCATTCTGAGCAACTCACTTAAAATCTCTGGGCTACAGGCATTGATCTCAGACTTGACATTGTATAGCAGCTCTGGATCTACCTGGGTAAAAGGGGTTTCCTCACTGGGAATTCTCTTTGCCAATGAGCTCACAGATCAAAACTAAAAGGGGAGATCCCATAAACATATACATACACATACACATACACATACATATACAAAATTTGTTGTTCAGTCATGTCCAACTCTTCATTACCCCACTTGGGGTTTTCTTGGCAAAAATACTGGAGTGGTTTGCCATTTCCTTCTCCAGTTCATGCTACAGATGAGGAAACTGAGTCAAACTGGGTTAAATGACTTGCCCAGAGTCACAAAGCTGGTAGGTGCCTGAAACCAGATTTGAACTCAGGTTATCCTGACTCCAGGCCAGGCATTCTATGAACTGCTCAATGAATTCTCAAAACTTAAAGTCTTAGGGAGTTCCCTGAGTTTCAGAGAATATAAGGAACTTTCCCAGGATCTCCTAGCTGATAAAGAACAGAGGCAGGATGTAAGCCTGGTTCTTCTCAACTCTGTCTGACAAGGCATGCTGTCTTTAATGTATATGTACACAACAGTCTTTTTTTAAATCAAAATTTACGTTTTCAATCTATATCTTTTTATATATTTTTCTTAGTGGCTTTTTATTTGTAAATTTAAACATATTCTTCTTAAAACATTTTTAATGAACAGGATACCAAGCAACTAAGTAACATGTGCCATTTAGAAGTTTGCCATCCCTAGTGTTAAGTAGAGTTATGTTTAAAATCTAACTGTATGACTAAAAATCTAATGTCTGATCACCTTAAATTAGAAGCTTTATCACCAGTCTTTGAATATTAAGCATTTATTAAAGCATACCAGAAATTAGTGAAAAGAAAACACATGGAGTTCAGAAAGTTAGATCTGTCTACTCTGCCTGCCCCTCCTGCCGCCAGGAGCTCGTCCCAGCAACCAAACGTTCCTTCAAGTGGAAGCTTCCTGGGGGAATGGAAGAGGGGTGGTCCCCACACATAGCTCCAAGGTAATTGGCTGTTAGTATTGATTGACATGACTTACAGGCAGTTCTTTGAATAATGACAATTTCCCTACTGCAAGTCAAGCCACATATTTGCTAGGAGGCAGGGCCCTGGTTCTCACAGTAGCACAAAAGTAGGAATAGCAGATCAGAGGTGTGCTAGGCTAGGGAAGAATTAAAGTTTATAGAAAGCATGATCTCTGCTCTCCCGGAGCTTATAAAATAGTAAGACCTCATAAAATAGAAACTTATCATTGAACAAAACCATACAAGCAAATATATGTGTGATGCTTAGTAGCTGAATTGAAGCAGAGATTTCTCTTTACCTGGATGTTTTTGAATACTTCAATGAATTTGTAATTCTGACACAATAAAAAGAGTTGCAAGGCTCTGGAGTCAGAGGACCTGGTTTCAGATTCTGCCTCTCAGGTTCTTTATTTCCATCTCACCATAGGACAATGACTTATTGGGCCTCATTTTCCTCATCTGTAAAATAAAGGGTGTGGAGTAATTCCACCATTTGGTCCATACCTTTGAAGAGGTCAAAGAAAGAGGAAAAGGATCTATATTACAAAAATATTTATAGCAACTTTTTTTTTTAATTTTTTGCAGGGCAATGAGAGTTAAGTGACTTGCTCATGGTCACAAAGCTAGTAAGTGTCAAGTGTCTGAGGCTGGATTTGAACTCAAGTCCTCCTGAGTCTAGGACTGGTGCTTTATCCACTGCACCACCTAGCTGCCCCCTATAGCAACTTTTTATGGGCACTAGTAACTGAAAACCAAGAGGGTCTCTATCAACTGGAGAATGGCTGTCAAATTATATGGTATATCAATGTAACGGCACACTATTGTGATTTAGGAGATGATGATGGGGACAGTTTCAGAGAAACCTGAAAAGACTTATATGAACTGAGTGAAGTGAACAGGAACAGGAGAACAATTTATATACTATCAGTGTAAAGACAAACAACCTTGAAAAGTTGAAGGACTCTGATCAAGGCAATGACCAACCAGGATTCCATTCAACCAGGATGAAACCTGCTACCCACCTCTTCATAAAAAGGTGATAGACTCGGTACAGATTGAGACATCTGAAAATTACGTTAATGTAAAAATGAAAAGGCATCAATTAAAATTATATAAAAATGTCATTTTTTTAAAAATTGTACAATTTCCCATAGTTAATCCAGCCCACTCTTCTCCTCCTGTTTAAATTCTAGGCCCAGCTCATGATCCACTTTACAGTGTCTGCTGATTTATACTAATGGACCTGCTCTCGGCATTGTCCATTCAACAGAGTCTAGATAAAACCACTTCAGTCAGTCAGTAAACATTTATTAAGTGCCTACTATGTACCAGGCACTGTGCCAAGAACTGGGAATACAAAGAGACAAAAGAGGATCCCTACCTTCAAGTACCTCATAATATAATGGGAGAGACAACAAGCAAACAAATATGTACAAATAAACTACAGATAGTATAAATAGGAAATAATTAGGAGAGGGAAGGCACTAGAATTGAGTGGTAGGGAAAAGCTTTCTATGGAAGACAGGATTTTAGTTGAGACTTAAAGAAAACCAGGGAAGACAATGGGTGAGGATGAGGAGGTATGGAGGACAGCCAGAGAAAAAAGATTGAATCCAAGAGACATAGTGTTTTGTTCCTGGAACATCTAGCAGGCCAGTGTCACTGGACTGAATAATACTTGGAGAGGTATAAGATGTAATAAGATTGGAAAGATAGAATGAGGTGAGGTTATGAAAGGCTTTGAATGCCAAAAAAAGGGCAGTTTGTACTTGATTCTAAAACTGATAGAAAGCTGTTGGAATTTATTTGGGGGGGAGGGGAAGGAGAGACATGGTCTGACATATGCTTTAGGAAATGCACTTTAGTGATTGAACGGAGAATAGATTAGAGTGAAGAAAACAAACACTTGATCTCCTTGCCAGGAATAGAGCTTGCAACCACGGGAAGCATCATTTTGGAATATAAATTCCTTTTGCTATCTTACAGAGGATCACAGACTTAGAACTGGAAAAGGACCTTAGATACCAATGAGTCCACTGCCCTCATTTTATTGGATAAGGGATTGCCCAAGGTTGCACAACTAGTTAAGGCTCTGAGGCAGAATTTGAACCCAGGGTTTTCTGATTCCAATCAAATATTATAAACATTTTCAAATAATGGTCTATATTTGTAAAGGATGTAGTAGACAATGCCTATTTCCTACTTTCCTTCCTGCTTAATACTTTTTCTAAATATTGATATAGTAGAAAAAGTAGAGGCAGCTAGGTGGCGCAGTGGATAGAGCACTGGCCCTGGATTCAGGAGAACCTGAATTCAAATCCGGCCTCAGACACTTGCCACTTACTAGCTGTGTGACCCTGGGCAAGTCACTTAACCCTCATTGCCCTGCAAAAACAACAACAACAACAAAGAAAAGAAAAGAAAAAGTACTAGATGGACTGAGGAAAGTTATTCAAACACTCTGGGCCTCTTTTCTCACCAACACAAAGAGAACATCAGATTGTTTGGCTCTTAAAAAAAAAACTTCATGACCTAGCTCCTTCCCATCTTTTCAGTCTCCTTACAACTTATTCCCCTTCATATACTCTGAGATGTGGTAACACTTGGCCTCCTTGCTTTTCCTCACATGAGGGACTCCATCTCCTGACTATTTTCATTGGCTGTCCCCTACCTCCTAGCTTCCATGGCTCCCTTCAAGTTGCAGCTATAGTCCCACCCTTCTTCAAGAAGCCTTTCCTAGTCCTCTTTAAACTTAGTACCTTCTCTCTTATGTTGTTGAATAGTTTCAGTTGGTGTCCAATTCTTTGTGACCCCATTTGGGGTTTTCTCAGCAAAGATATTGGAATAGTTATTCATTTCCTTCTCCATCTCATTTTACAGATGAGGAAACTGAGGCAAACAGGATTAAATGACTTGCCTAGGGTCACAGAGCTAGTACATGTCTGAGGCCGGATTTGAACTCCCAAAGAGGAGTCTCCTTGACTCCAGGCCAGACATTCTATCCACTATACCACCTAATTGCTCTTTTCTCTCTTGTACCCCTCCCAAAGTGGTCCCATATTATCTCCCCCATTAGACTGTCAGCCCTTTGAGAACAGTGATTCTGGTTTTTTGCCTTTCTTTGTGCTTAGCATCTTATCTGGCACTGAGTATATATTTAATAATAGTTGACTTACTAGAAGTCGGGTTTCCCTACAGCTCTAAATGCCATCATCCAACAGCTACACACACACATAGACACACACACACACACACATACCTTAAGCCAGAAAGAATTAAATATTGGTGTAGATATTTCAGTCCCATTTTCCATTATAAGTTACCCCAAGGAGAGTCAACTTTGGGCACTTTTTGGGGGAAGTAAGTACAATTTCCTTTGAAGAAAGTGTGGTGAAGTTTACTAAAGATTTTTCAGTGAAGCCTATTTCCATTCCAGTGCCTAAGTTCTGATTTGCATTGTCAATGAGCAATAGACCCTCCAAGCAGAGCAATAGACTGTGACCATATCTGTGTGCTAAGTGAACGACTCATAGCACAAATGATCTGTCCATTGCCTTTGCATTAACAAACAGTGCAAACCAGGCTGCTCAATTGATTCTACTGTGATGATCATTATCCTCAATGGAGCTGCTAAAATGAAGAAATTTTTGTGTCATGCTTCAATGCCTTACTGGTAGCTATTGTTGATCCACCGTCCAAACAAGACCACTAGAGGCCATTCCTGGGAGGAACTAAGCCACTAGTCTCAGCATTCTCTGTGACCTTTACTCAGCCATTATCAGCCCAACTTCCAATGATTGGGTTTAATGCCTACCATGCTGTCCCCTTCCACCTCTTTTTCTGAGAATTATAATCAAATTGACTTGGGAAAGGGTGTGTTAATAGACTGCTCTACTATTCCATTCACCATCTTTGTGACTTACCAGACACTGACTTTCTGGTTCATCACTCCCCAAAATGTTATCTCCCACATTAGAAAATAAAATCCTTGAGATAAAAGTTGTCTTGCTTTTGTACTTTTATCTCCAGGACTTAGCACAGTACTTGGCACATAGTAATGGTTTAAACAATATTTTATATTCATTCATTCACATATAGAAACACAGTCAATAACCACAAACAAAAAGCTGCCTTCCCTTCCCTCGTGTTATACTAAACTCCTAATTACCTAGTAATGAAGTCAAGATAGATGTAGCCCTGCAAAAGACCTAAGAGACCTTCTAGTCCAATCCTTCATTTTACAGAAGAATAAACTGAGACCCAAGAAGATTAACTGAATTGCCCAAGATTACATTTCACATTACTGGCAATGAGCCATAAGTCTCCTTACCACCACCTAGTCTGCTTGAATTACTCAACTGAGATAGAAAAAAATAAAGATTAATTTGACAGATATTCTTTTATTTTAAAAAATGCCTTTAATTTTTATATCACAGGCATTTCCAGATATAGTCCACCACTACCATCACCAAATGAGTCCTCTCATATGTAATAAGCCATCCCATGTGGCTTCAGTAATGCAGGGGATGGAGCACCAAGCCAGGAGTCTGAAGGACATGGGTTCAAATGCAGTCTCAGACATTTACTAGCTATGTGACCTTGGGCAAGTCATTTAACCTCTATTTGCTTCATTTTCCTTAACTATAAAATGGGGCACTGTGGTGAGCATCAAATTAGATGATTATTATAAAGTGCTTAGCACAGTGCCTAAATGCTACATAAATGTTAAGTGATAATGATAATGATAATGATAATGACACTGAAGAAGAAGAAGAAGAAGAAGAAGAAGAAGAAGAAGAAGAAGAAGAAGAAGAAGAAGAAGAAGAAGAAGAAACTACTAGCTGTCAGTCTGGAGCAGAATGGGTCTGAGTTTTCCTCACTTTCCCCTCTCAACCAGGAAGGAAATGGTGCCAAAGCCATTGAAAACCACACCAAACCAATCTCAGTTGAGGAACCTGCTTGGAAGAAGAATTTTTTTCTCTGTTTCTTCCTACTTCCTTCCCTTTTTCTGTCCCCCAGAGGTCAAAAACCATTGGAGTCTAGCTGAACTTTCAGTCTCCTATTCCCTCCAGTGACATGATGGTTTTTCTCTATCATCCTCTAGTTTGTTGACTTCCTAGCCTGACCACTGCCATTTCCTCTTTGATTGATTCTTACAATGGCTATTTCCACTCTGTATGTCTCAGCCTCCCCAGAATGCTCACTCTTGTCTTTCCAACTAGACCCAATGAGGACAGCTTAATTTTATATATAAATAGCCCCTACTTTGTTAGTGATCTTTTCAATTCAAAAATCCATTGTCCAAATTAACTAGTAATAAGGCCACTTTAACATAGCCTACTAGTCAAGGGGTAGACACTTTTCATTTTCTCCTTTTTAAAAAATACAACATTAAGTTGGTCATTTTAAAACTGGTATGTTCTCATTTCCCTTCCACAGTAACTGATGAAATTCAAAAGGTTTCTGAAGTTGGTGATCTATCTGATAGCCTGAGAACTACTAAAATAATGTTGGATCAGATGTTTAATTCTAAAGCTCACAGGAGGTGGGAGAAAGAGTCATTGGTAAAACATGAACATAAATAAAGGAAAGTAGTGAAGTAGGTGCCTTCTTTGGGTGAGAACATTATTCTTCTCTATGTTTATAGATTTGCCATTCAGTTCTCTATAATTAATTCTATAAATAAACAAAGTAGCTATAATATATGCATTGTTAGCAAGCTATAGAAAGATTTTCCAACCCAATGACTATATTTTAAAATCATTTTTCCTAATTTCTTCCAGTATGAGGATATAAAATGTTGTGAATTTTTTGTCTAGGCCATTTTCTGAGTCCAAAAAAAATTCTATCTTTGCATTCAATTTAATAATCAGTTATGAGTAAAGACATTCTCAGTCATCAGAGCTGAGATATGCTAAACAAAAATTGCTAAGCATCAAACTTTAGAATGAGCTGGAAGTAGGTACCTATCGATTGTAGATTGGCTGAACAAATTGTGGTATTCAAATGTAATTGACTTTTATTATATAATAAGAAACAATTAATATATTAATTCAGGGAAATATAGAAAGATTTCTATGAAGTGATACAGAGTGAAATTAGCAGAACTGGAGAATATATACAATGACTACAATAATGTAAACAAAAATAGTAAAAAGCAGTCAAAGGAACATTTCTTGCTTCTAGGTAGGGATATGGCAGACAAGGATGCAAAATGTAATAGTCACTTGGCTGGTTTTACCTGATTGTTTTTCTTTGTGACAAAAGAGCATTTGGTGTAGGAAAGGTATATCAGAAAATGACTAGTATAAAAACAAAAATCACATATCACAAAATTTGATAAATCAACCAAAATAAGTTATGCTTTTTTCGAAAGCAGTATCGTATAGTAGGAAAAATAGACTTAGAATCAGGAGCCATTGTGATATACCCTTACCAGGTCTGTAGCTTTGGAATGGTCGTTTAACATCAATGAGCTTCAGTTTCTTCATATGTAAAATGGGAAGAATAATTGTAACACCTACCTTATGAAGCTGTAGTGAAGCAAACATTTTGATAACCTTATAGTACTATATAAATGTGAGCTACTATTAATAATTTCATGATCTTTTTTACAAAGGTGAGTGATGTTAAATAGCACTTTAACAGATTTAGGAAACAAACCCTTTTTCCTAACAACCGAACGCATCATACAGAAAAAGACATTTTACTCTATTATAACTCCTTAATAAGAATAAGCTATCATAATATATTTTATGGCATTTATTCTTTTCAAAATCATTTTACAATACAACAATAAAATTCCTTCATTCTCAAGAAGCCTATCTGAAAATGCTCTGATTGACACAGGGAAATAGATCCTTTAACAAGAAATCTCTGTAGGACTCAATTGGTTTAATTGCCAAGCATTCTCTACAGGGAGAAAGAATAATTCTTATAAGAGTGCATTATAATAATAATTCCAATAAAGGATTTAGTCAATGGACTAATAGCAGAAGCAAATATGCAATTTCCTCCTTTTCAAGAGTAAAGACTTTAAAATACATTAATCATCCACCCCACATTCTTGCTATACCTTTTTCACACCTTATGTACAACATGAATGAGAAAATGAGGATCTGAATCTCTACAGCTACCCTATAAAGCCAAAGTGTGACTGACATATGAAATAGATGGAAATACACTTTGATTTCCATTAACAGCTAATGATAATTTTTCTAAATAAAACCAACATTATAAATCCAGTTCAAAGTGGCACAGACTGTGTTGACCAGAATCTTTTTAGAAGTAGACTTCAAGTGGACTTGAAATGGAAAATCTTGCCACAAATTAATTATGAGTCTGACTTTAAATACAAATGGTATCTTGAACAATTGACTCGTCATTATAATAGTCCACATTTCATCAAGATGAGGTCTATTATTGTGTACATGCAGGATTTTTGCCTGTTCAAAGGAAAGGCTGAGAGTGAGGAAAAGGATTGTGGTAAATAAACCTTGGATTTAGGATCATAGATTGAAGGCTGGAAGGGATGATAAAAATTATCCAACCCGACCCCTTAATTTTCCAAATGAGGAAACTGAGGCCTTGAATGATTAAGCTACATACTCAAAATTGCACAGAAGGTAAGCAGAAGAATGAGGATTCAAACACAAGTACTCTACTCTACACACCCCTAGACTCTAATTGGAAGAGACTTTGGAGACTGTCTTGTCCAATCTCCCTCCCAATGCAGAAAATCTCTCCACAATATCCCTGAACAAAATAGTCTTCTAGTCACTACCTAAGTTTTCCCAGTGATTGGGGTTCACTCTTTGGGGACACAAGTTTTCTGTTTTTCTAAGAGTTTAGGCCAAGTAAAAATGTGTCTTCCCATAACTTTAATCCATGGATCCAAATTCTGTCCTTTGAAACCAACCAAAATAAGTCTTCCCCAACATGACAAAAAAAAAAAAAAAAAAAACCCTTAAACTGAAAATGGGTATGAAACCTTTTTTTATGATAATGGCTACAAATCCTATGCTAACAGAAAATTCTTAACTAGCAAATTCCCATTCAAATTAGAAACAAATCTCTATTCTAATGGATTAAGGAAGGATATCTCTATAGAAATATTACCATAATAAGAGTGTCTAGACCTTAAAAAGTGGCTCTCCAAATACAGAGGCATTCATATGAAAGTTTTGAATATGGAATGATTGGAATGACACCACCTGCTGGAGACTTACTGTAGAAAAGTTCTGCCATGAAAGGAAGGTCTTTGAGGGCAAGAACATGTGTCTTTTCTTTGGTGTCAGGAAGTGATGTTGGCTAGTGGGAGGAAGAAGGAAGAGACTAGCGCTCTGTCTCTCTCTTTCCTGAGGACTCCGGTGGAGAAGGGGGCTAGAAATGCGCTCTCCCTTTAATAGATAGGAATCTAGGCCTTTTCTTCTCTCTTTACCAAATTCTTATTCTCCTTAATAAATGCTTAAAAGTCTAACTCTTGCTAAAGCTTATAATTTATTGGTGACCACTCATTGGATATTTTAGACAGTTTAGCTAGAATTTTAGCCCTTAACAAATATAAAGGAGACATCCCCCTAATCATTAGTCCTTTCTACCTCCCTTGAATACATAGGATCCTAAGATCATAGACTTAGAGCTGGAAGGGTGGTCATGTAGCCTGATTACCTAATTTTAGAGCAGAAGATGCTAAGCAATAGTGAAATTACATAAATGCTCAAATGCATACAATTAATAAGTGGCAGACTGAGATTTGAACTCATAAATTTGATAGCTACTTACTGGAGTATCCCACACAACCTAACAGTTTGCACATACCCCTCAGGGGCAAGAATGCTGAGTAAGTGCCATAGTATTATCTGAGAAGAGTCTGAGACCTTCTACCCCTCTCCTCTTGTCTCTCACTCTGGGGCAGCACAACTCGCTGTCTAAGGGTATGTGAATTTGTGGATCTATACTCATTCAGAATTAGTTCTGAACCCAATGGCTAAACCCATCCCTTTTTTACCACGCTGCATTTCAATGAATGCCAGTCTTGTGACCATGCTATGAGGGAGCTCGGTCTGCACAGAAGCAGAAACACATGTTGGAATGCCACACGGGTTTTTATTCTTAGCTAGACTCAATAAGTAAATCAACATTACTCAATAACAACAGGACAACACATACTAACAAAGAATAAATATTCACTAAATGGCTGCATGCTCACCAATCTCCTAAACCCTGTAAATTCCTCAGATATAGGATCCATCTGCACTCAAGAGCTCTAAACAATGTACAGTTTAAATTTCTCCCATGAGAAAGCAAAGAAATATAGTGACATAATTTTCATAGAATGCTCAAGTCACAGTTCCCTTAGGCCTAGTCATCATTTACAGTCACAGAAATTCTTGAATTAGAGTTCGCAGCCCACACACAGCACAGGATCTTGAGTGATGGGACCTGGTGAAAATGAAATTTAGAAGGGTTTGGTCTTCCTCCATCATAGTGTCCGGGTATGGTCTGGAACCCCTGACTTTGCTTGGACAGAAAACTGACCTATCATGGAATAGGTTGAGCGGAATGATTGCATGTTTACCATTATTGATCTCCAGATTACTTTTCCTTCAAGCTTAGTCATCACTTTTCTGGTCCACAGAGATATATTACTTCCTTTCTAATTCTCTTAGCCTGTTCCCTACTTCTCCTCCAAACAGAGTCGCAGAGGAAAGGTCAACTACATAGTGAGGGTAGGTTATGAAACAACTCCCAGAGTAAATTCTGTATGGAAGAAGCTCAAGAGAGAGTAATCTTTTGAATTAGTCTCTATGATCTTCCCCTAACCATCTAAATCCAGAGCTTGAGCGTGCTGTGCCAAAGATAACAACACTACCTTTTCAGTGATTATATGTATGTATTGCTAGTCATTTTTAATGCTTTGCTTAAAATACTAAAGATGCTAATAAATGCTGCTACTAAAGATGAAAATAAAACTTGAACTCTCTGGCTTTATTGGAGCCTCACCCACCCCCCTCCAAAAAAATAAAGTTTATAATCTATTTTTTGGGTAACATGAGCTTTTAGAGTGGTAAAGAAGGGACAGTAGCATATTGTTGCCCCCAAGAATCTGTTATTATGGCTTCAAAATGTGAGAATTTGCTTGTGGAACTTGTTCAACACTGTTCATTGGAATTAAATCTACGTTTTCTTAATTCTTTTGGAAGTAGAATGTGATTGTATTTTGTTTACTTGGTTGAGAGGAGGAGTGAATTGATGTGTCCTTTAGAAAGAGGGAGAAACATGTCAACACTCTGTCAAAGTTATTTAGTCCTATGCAATGCATTATTCTTAATGTGTATTCATCACACGCACCATAATGGACTGAAATGCCATGAATGGAGAATGCAAACTATTGTTAATATGTCTTACGACTTCACCACCCTGAATACATTCAGCTATGTTTTGAGAATTAATTGTAATTAACTGACAGATTGACTGCCATGAGTTGGCAAACGATGCCATAAAGTCTCTTTGCATGTTACTATGTATAGTGTGAGTGCATATTCACTGAATAAATTATTTGCATATTTCATACTTTGCACATGAATTTGTGATTTTCTAATGTGTTCATAAATACTAACAATGTTGCAAAAAAACATAAAAATTAAGGGTAACAACATGAGCAACTACCATTTCTTCAGATGTTTACATTTGTTTGTGTTTTTAAGGAACTAAAAGAACTTTACCTACATCAAAGACTAAAAACCTGCAGCATTGCATTTTAAATAAGAAAGTTTTTCTTTCCTTTGTTTTTTATATCACAAAACTGAAAATTCAAAGAAGACCCCCATAATCAATAAAGTCTGGAGGATATTTATAGCAAAACCTTTTGTGCTTTGGAGTATGTTCAAAGAAATCATACCTGGCTTTTTACCTGACCCTTGCATTTGAACCCAGATTTGCTAGAAATAAGACTTGCCCTGTTCCCATAAAAATCACATTTGATTCCTTGACATTAATCAGCATGGTAAGTATAGTACAAAAACCAATGAGTCTGGAGTCAGAAAACCTGGGTTTGAATTTCAGTTCTTTATTGTCTGTGTGACCTTGGCCATGTAGCTTAACTTTTCTAGTACTCTAGAGCTCATCTGTAAAATGGGACTAGATGAGCTCAGGAAACTAAAATTTAAATTCAAGTTATGTATCATAAAAAGTAAAGATAAGTAATTAAGAAAATAATAGGAAGACTTCTATGAACTTATTCAGGGGGGAAAAAACAAGTACATGTACCCTGGTTATAATAAAGTAAATAAAAATAACACCAAAAGACACCTAAATACATATTGCAGTAAATGTAGGGATACAGACTAGGCTAACACTGTGATTTCCTTCATATAGGGAACTTCCAGATGAGGGAAAGCTCCTCTACCAATACAGGCTGACACCTTCTCTGCAACTCTTTTTTTAGAGCATTACAGAGAGAACTAAAAGATTAAGTGGTTTGCCATTATATGTCAGAATGATAATTTGAATCCAGTTCTTCCTGGCTTCGAGGCCCATAATGCCTCTCTCAGATTAAACATGATGTCCAATATTGTTTCTGGAGGATGAATGATGTAAAGAAATGCACTAGGTTAATCAATTCCTGGTTGACTTGCCAAAAACTGTGGGGACCAATTTTTAATTGGGGCGTGCTAGCTAAGTGGCTCGCCGCAATATTGGGGCAAGGAAGGAGACCAGCAGCCTCCCTCAAAACAAAACAAGATTTATTTTAACAAGAACAAACTTTAAAAAAAAACAAAATACAAATAGGATCAGTAGGATCAAGGGAAAGGAAATAAAATGGGGAAAGGGAAATTATAATACCTGAAAAAATACCACCGCCCAGGAATCAGCTGAAAATACACAGCAGAATGCCTGTCGCTTTCCAGCATCCACCTAGAATGCCCAATTCTCCTCCCCCAAACCAAGAAACTCCCCACACAGCCCCAGCCAATGGGATGGCTGCTTTGACAGTCACATGACTGCCCTCACTAATCTTCCAATCATTATAATTTTGCCAGGCCCATGTAGGCATCAGCAAGTGGTGATGACGTGAGGTGCCAGAGCCCTGGCAATGGCTACAACCAGTGGGTGGAACACCTTGCGGTTTGCAGAGCCCCAGGCCAGTGCTCCCCGAGGCATAAAAACCTTAAATAACAATTAATTCTTTACAATGATAACACATACTTCCTACCTCTTGACAGAAGTAGCGGGTCCCCATTTTTAAATATTGCATATTCTCTCAGATGAAGTTGTGTTGGTTCATTTCATTTACCTGTTTTTCTTTGTTAAAAGTTTCCATGAGAAATAGGACAAAGGATGGATATATGGGAAAAGCCATCAATAAAACTTAAATAAAAAAGCAGGTTCCAATTCAAAATATATATATATATATACATACATACATACACATACATATATACAAACAGACAGACAGACATCCAATGGCCAGTTTTGAGTCTCTCCAGTCACTTTTGCCTTTTACAGCAATGTGCCTTCTATTTTTTGCTGACTCAGACACTTTCAGCTTCCTCTAAGAAATCCAAAAAATAAAAGCCATGAGAAAGTCACTCCTGAAAAGGATGAAGCCTAACACTATCCCCATCATTCTTCTGTTCCATCTTTTACAAAAGCAGAACTGACTACTAACTGTAGAGCTAAAAGCCTGTTGATTTGTAGTAGAATTCACCCCAACCCAGAAATTACTTTATCTTCCACATGCCAAGAGGCTCAGGATGGTGTTCAGCAGCAAAGGATTTCATTAGCTTTAGACTACTGGACAATAGCAAGTGGTGAATAAACAGGGAACAATTTTTCCATCACTATACTCTGAAACCTTGCCCTCTTACTCCAGAAATTTTACTAAAAAGGGTTGAAACAAATCAAAGTAAATTATAGATTCCTTGTTATTTACAACATTTAATTAGAAACCATTCCGAGGTCCCCAGCTTACATAATCTATCAGATCTCCTCAGGTTATTTGTTCCTAGCTGAGGGCCCAGCTGGGAATGGGATCACACAGCAATGCATATTAATGAAGTAGGGGATGCTAGCTCAATGCCAACCTGGGGACAATCACAGAATATGTCATTTACTTAATTGTACAGGGCATTAGAAATTGTGTGGGGATGGCTTTCCTCTGGGTTCCATAATGCAAGCTATGGCAAGTCAATGTGCTCATCTCCCAAGTAACCTCAGATTCAAGTTTAATCAGTTCCACAATGACAGTCTACCAAAAACTTGGAAGCTGTTTTCATTGTTTGGTGATTTGTTTATTTTATTCCCTGGCTTCTCCTACTTTGGTCATTATGGACTCTGGTTTTAGCATGAACTGAATCCTTGCCATGGATCTGGAATTTGAGCTCTTTGTTTAAAGATCTGTCTTATTCAAAAGAAAGAAGGGTGGGAGGGAGAAAGGGATGAAGGAAGGAAGGAAGAGAGGGAGAAAGAAAGAGAGAGAGAGAGGGAGGGAGGGAGGGAGGAAAGAAGGAAGGAAGGAAGAAAGAAAGAAAGAAGGAAGGAAGGAAGGAAGGAAGGAAGGAAGGAAGGAAGGAAGGAAGGAAGGAAGGAAGGAAGGAAGGAAGGAAGGAAGGACGGAAGGAAGGAAGGAAGGAAGGAAGGAAGGAAGGAAGGAAGGAAGGAAAGAAAGAAAGAAAGAAAGAAAGAAAGAAAGAAAGAAGAAAGAAAGAAAGAAAGAAAGAAAGAAAGAAAGAAAGAAAGAAAGAAAGAAAGAGGAAGAAGGAAGGAAGGAAGAAGGAAGGGGGAGAGAGAGAGAGAGAGAGAGAGAAGGAGGGTGACAGACCTGGACTTGAATTTCCTTTTTAAAGAATCCAACAATGAATTGATTGCTTACAAGTCACTGATTCATTGAGTACTGGTCCATTTCCCACTACCACCCTGTTCTGATTTTATGAAAGCTCTCAAATATTGCCACTATTCTGGAGGAAGAGGTTTTGTTCTATTGAGAAAACAAACACAAGGAAGAAAAGCTATCAACAAATGCTTCACCCAAGTGCTTTACTTGGTGCTTGAATTCCTGCTGTGCTGTTGTGCAGTAAGCTCCAATATAAAGCCTGCTGCTCCAAATATCATTGAAAGCAAGTTAGACAAACAAATGACATTGCTCATTCCATGCTTTCAATGCAACTTTTAGATAGTAGAAGCACCCATCCATTTCACATTTAAACCGTGGGTGCCCTCAATGCTGGAGTCAACCTTGCATGTGTACCTCCCAGATAGAACTCATATCCTGAAGAAGTCCCACTGGATGGATCCCTGGGTGTGTGATTACTGCCTAGAAAACTTGAGTTGTATAACCTTCTGTAGATTCAAGCAGTTGATGTCATGACAACATACATGCAATTCTTGGACAAAGAACATTTTCACTTCATAGTAGAGGCTTATACACTTTGGATTACAATGGAATTCCTGCTGGTATTCATTCAATAAGGTGGCTAGCAGAAAACTGATGTTGAAAAAATTCAACTAGTCCCAGACCAGCATGATAACTACCATCAAATAATCAACTGATCACAAGCATTTATTAATTGCCTACTGTGTGTCAGGTACTGAATAGGAGCTAGAGATACAAATACAAAGAATGAAACAATTCCTACTCTCAAGCAGCTTATTTATCCCAATAAGAGACAAATTTAAAGAGTATAAGTACAAAGTGAGAGAGGAAGGCACTAATGAGGGTTTCATGAAGCACTTCATGTAAAAGATGGTGGTCATCTCCAGATATACTGATTTATATGTTGCCACTGGGCCCAGATAACTCTGGAGGAGAGAGTGAGACTAGTGACTTTGCACAGCCCTGCCTCATTTAAATCCAATTCACTTGCAAGTCAACACATCACCCCCCTGATGTCATTGGTCCTCTTCAAAAATTAAGGAGGACCCTGGATTCAAGAGGACCTGAGTTCAGATCCAGCCTCAGACACTTGACACTTACTAGCTGTGTGACCCTGGGCAAGTCATTTTACCCTCGTTGCCCCACAAAAAGAAAAGAAAAGAAAAAGAAAATTAAGGAGGAACAACAACAATTGTAGAAAATGGAAGGAAGGAAGAAAGGAAGGAAGGTACTCTTATGGCTGGTCACACAATCTCAGAATCTGCAAGTATTCTATTTCCCTAATTTAAAACTGACATTTCTACATCTGACCAATAATTTCTTTTCATTCCATCCTTTCACTCCTCTTAAACCATTCTTCATGCTCCTTGAGATCCCCACTTCCTCTACCCCTCAGTACTTTCTCAGACTATAACTTCCTCTCTAACTTTACTTCTCTCCTCTAATTTGACTCTATAGTTAATCAATTAAACTCTGCATGACTTACCTTACAAGGTTTTGTGAAGATCAAATGAGATAATATTTATAAAGCACTTAATACAGTGTTTGACACAGAGTAGGCACTACATAAATGCCTTTTCCCCTCCAACCTCCTAAGCTCTCTTTTAGATTGTGAGTTCCTTGAAAGTACTGTTATGCTTTTCTATTTGTGACCCCAGAGCATAGTGTAGTACTTAGTATAAGCTTTATTATCTTATTCAATCAACCAATCAGTGATGAAGCATTTTTTAATGCCTGACATGAATTAAACATTTAATAAAGACTTGATGACTGAGACTGGTGCTGGAGATACATAGCCAGAATTCATATACATACAAATGACAGTTAAACTCATAGGAGCTAATGAAGTCACCGAGAGAGGGAAAGATAAGAAGTGGGGTTGTCAGAGCCATGGGGAACAACCAGTTAGGTTGCGTGACCTAAAGACTGAGAAGGAACAGTGAGGAAGGTAGGAAGAGAACCAGAAAGAAGTGTCACAATAGCCCAAGTAAGAGAGTATTCATCAGAAGAAAGTGATCAACAATGAGTTTGATGATCTTAGAAAAACATGGAAAGACATCAAATAACAAAGAGTGAAATGAGCAGAATCAAGAGAGCATTTGGGGGGGGGGCAGCTAGGTGGCGAAGTAGATGGAGCACCGGCACTGGAGTCAGGAGTAACTGAGTTCAAATCTGGCCTCAGACACTTAACACTTACTAGCTGTGTGACCCTGGGCAAGTCACTTAACCCCAAATGCCTCACTAAAAAAAAAAAAGAGAGAGAGAGAGAGCATTGGACACAGCAACAGCAATATTGTTTCAAGAACAACTTTGAGCAAATAAGTAATTTTAACTATTAAAAATATCCAAATTAACTACAAAGGACATATGAAAGACGATGTTATCTGCATCCAGATAAAAAACTGATAAATAGAAGTACGTAGAGAATGATTTTACATACATATGTGTGTGTCTAATAGTAGTCATGGGGGAGAAAGTGATCAACAGTGCCAAATGCACTGATTACCTATTAGACATTTTGAACTGGATATATGATAGGCATTTCCAATTAAACACACAACAATAATAATAATGATAATAATAATAATAATAGCTAGTATTTATATAGTGTTTACTGTGTGCCAGGCACTATGCTGAGAACTATAAAATTATTGTCTCATTTGATCCTAACAACAGCCCTAAGAGGTAGGTGATCTTATTCTAACCATTTTACAGATAAGGAAAGTGAGGCAAACAAAGATTAAATAATTTGCCAGGGTTACGCAAAACAGCTAGGAAGAGTCTGAGGTCAAATTTGAATTCTGGTCTTCCTGACTCCAGACCCAGTGCTCTAACCACTGTGCACCAACTCATCCAAAACAGAGCTCATTATCTTTCCCTCTAAAATCAAATATACCATGTACCAAGTTCTCTATTTAGCATTTTAAAACTTTCACAACCTAGCCCCAGCCTTTTTTTCTAGCCTTATTGTGCATTATCCTGCCTCCTGTACTTGGGGACACAGCCAGACCGGCTTTGTCTCCATTTCCCTCCTCTGTGACTTTACACTGGCCAGTCCCTGTGCCTGAAATGCATGCTTTCCTCACTTCTGCCTCATAGAATACACATCTCTACCTTCAAGTTGTAACTGCAGCATGTCTTATGCATGGAGCCTTTCTTAAGAGCTAAAGCCTTCCTCAAACTACTTTGTATCCAACTACTTTGTAATTATTCTCTTTAAATTTAGTCTTTATATACCTATACAGAGTGAACTAAAAGTCAAAGAGCTCTAAGAGCTTAAAACTGCCTCAAGGCTATTGGAACACCCTGTATATGTCCTTATTGTCTTCCCCATTAGACCATAAACTCCTTATGAGTAGATACTGTTTCACTCATTGTATTTGTATCCCTAGAGTAAAGTGCAGTGCCTTGGACCTAGTAAGCACTTAATACTTCTTGATTGACAAAAAGATTGGATGGGAAAGCATTTATTAAGTGTTTACTATGTGTTGAGAACTGTGGTAAGCTTTGGAAATATCAATAGAAAAGCATGGGGGACAGCTAGATGGCACAGTGGATAAAGCATCAGCCCAGGATTCAGGAGGACCTGAGTTCAAATCCAGCCTCGGAGACTTAACACTTACTACCTTTGTGACCCTGGGCAAGTCACTTAATCCTCATTGCCCCACAAAAATAAAATAGAAAAGCATAACAATCTCCCATCTTAAAAGGGAAAGACAGAGAGAGACAGATAAAGATAGATATATTGATAGATATATGCATACACACACATATATATGTATACACACATATGTATATGCACACACACGTGTGTGTGTGTGTATCAGTACCCAGTTTCATGTAAGATGCCAGGTGGCACCACTTATGGTCTAAAAGGCAAAGTAGTAAGAGGCAAGGGGGGCATGAACTAAGGTCATGGCTCTTCAAGTGGAAACAAGGGGTCTAATTAGAGAGATGATTCAGCAATTGGGTATTATAAAGATGGAAAGAATCTCTAAAGCCAACTAATCTATCTTATAGATGAGAAAACTCAAGTCCAGATTTTCAGTGACTTGTCCAGGGGTTGATATATGGTAAAAGGCAGAGCCAGGATTTGAACCCAGGTTCTCTCATTCTAAATTCCATGTTCTTATTGTCTCCAACTTAATTAAACATTTCAAGGCTCTAGGATTCAATCTTGTAATAGATATCCCACTCAACTTTTGAAACCCACTTATATTTCTGTTTAGAATAAGGACTTCCTTATTTCTCACCATCCATTTCCAGAGTTGCCAAGACTTTCATTTCTATCTCTAAAACATCTCTCTCCTCTGTCTCCTTGTTTTTACTCACACAGCCAGAAAACTTGTTCAAATCCTTATCACCTATCAATTGAACTATTAGCTTTCTAACAGGTCTCTATGTTCCCGGTCTCTTTTCATGCCAATCAATCCTCCTAACTTCTACAATTAGTTTCCTAAAACACAAGTTTAATCATGTCAGTCCCTTGCTTCCTTGTGCCTTTAGAGTAAAATGCAAATTCATTTGGCTCCAGTCTACCTTTGATGTTTATTGCACATTGATCCCTTTCACACACTCTACCTTCCAGTCAAAATGACTGATGCAATGTTGCTCTCTGAACTCAGTCCTCCATTTCTTGCTTTCATGCCTTTTCATGAGCTAGCTCCAATTCCCTCACTTCCACCTACTAGAATCTCTACCTTCCCTAAAATTTCAGTTCCTGGATCATTGTTTTATGCTCTTTCCTAATTACCTTAGTTATTAGAATTTCTTGCCCTTCACCTAAAATGATCATAATCATATTGATAAGTTTATATGTTTTACTCCCAAACCCAGCCCCAGTAGAATGTAAGCTCTTTAAGGGTAGAGGCTATTTTTCATTTTGTCTTCATATCCCCAGCACATAGCAGGGAGCTGATTTGTACTTGGAATTTAATAAATGCTTGTTGGATTAGATTGGCTAATATTGGACTTGGGCCCCCATCCAACGTAGTCTCTACCAACAAAATAGGTAGGTACCTTAAATTAAGTAATATGATATTTCACTGGCAAAGAACAAAATAAACAACAGGAGAATTGGAACAATGGAATTACATTCAAATGGGTACTTTCTCCCCATAGGTTTATGTCCTCCTGGGAAAGCAAATAAATTCCCAAATTCAGTCTTTTGCTCCCCATATGACAACTGAGCTTCATTGATTCTTTCTTGTATACTTCCATGATAGTTTCCATTTTCTATACCTCCATTAATTACCTAACTCTGTTATATCTCCATTAATCTTGTCCATGATGCTCAGTTGATTTTTTTTCTTTTAATGAGTAAAAAAAAATTTTAGCCTTCAGTAGTTGGTTGAGAAATATCTCCTCAGCACTTTTCTCAGTGTTGAATGTTCTTTCCCTTATGGTCAAAAGTAATAAAGCTATGCTTTGCTTAAGCTGAAAAAATGCCCACTTTGGATTAATTTTTTTTAATATAATCTAAACAAAACTCAAGACTGAAGTTAAGGATACCTGGATTTTATGACTTGCTCCAACACCAGAGAACTCACTTAACCATGCCATGACAACTAGATTTGCAATAGGTACACCTCATTGAATCTGGAAAGTTCAGACTGGGCAGGGTAGCTTGCCCCCATGACTGAGCCATGGGCCAAGATTGGCAAGCACTGATGTTGAAGCCCAGAAAACTGTGAACCAGATGACTGGATTTTTGGCCAGAAGTCATAGAATTAATAATAATAAGGGCTGATATTAATATAAAGTACTTAAAATTTACAATGTCCTTTTCACTCATTAATTTATTTGCAACCTTTCTTCTCTCCCTGACATCCAGCTAAGCTTTGCCTCTGTTCAGATACGGGGAAGGAGGGTTACAAGCTTTAGTCTCAGAACTCTGTCATCTGGGGAGGGGGTGGGGGGAGGGGAAGAGCAACATGATTATTATCTTTCATTTTGCATATTAGGAAACTGAGGCTTTGGGAAGTTATAGATACAGCCTTCATCTCAATTTATCCATCCCTAAGTGAGGATAATCACTACAACCTACCTTCCTGTCAGAAATACGATAAAGATTCCAGAGACAAATGTTTGAAAATCACTACCTTGAAAGCTTTCAAATTGAAGCCATTGTATGTTTTTGGAATTCTCCTGTGGTAAATTGTAAGTTAGTCTTGAAAATAGGCAGGCAATTACATACCCTGGCAAGTCATCTTCATCTGGGGGTAGCCTTTCTAAACTGCAATAATTTTCACTCTTAGCTGAGTGTCAATCAGTTTGTTCACTGTAACTTCCTTCTTCTTTAGATTTGTTCTTCCACATGCACAGTACTTCTCCAAATTAGTGCTCCACTTTGAACTGTCAACTGTTAAAAAAAAATGTATGTGTCCTTCTCCTCTACCTTCATTCCTTCAGTTATGAACTCAAGCACGAAGCCAATTATTGAGGTGGCTGAACTAAGCAGTCACCTGCTATAATTTCTGGACATTAGAAACCTCCCCTTCGCAGAAACAGCAAAAACAATTTTCATCACCCAGTTCTGATCTGCTTTAAAAGCCACATCTAGAGATGTGTTCTTTGTCTACTTGAAATGCAAATATAAAATGATCCCCAAGGAGAGGTAGCTTTCAGCCTTAAAAGCCATTTACACTTTAGAATGAATGAATGGTTCAGATCTTTCTTAAATTCAGACTTCTGTTTTGGCGGGGAAAGAGAAAATAGATCAATAAGATCTCTAGACACTGGAAAACAATCTTTAAAAGCTCCATAATGTTTCCTAGGCCTATCCTTTTATATATGCATATAAACACAAAAATCACTTTTTCTTGTTGTTGAGTGATTTTTCAGTTGTGTCTGACTCGTCATGACCCCACTTGGAGTTTTCTTGGCAATGATACTGATATATGGTAAAAGGCAGAGCCAGGATTTGAACCCAGGTTCTCTCATTCTAAATTCCGTGTTCTTATTGTCTCCAACTTAATTAAACATTTCAAGGCTCTAGGATTCAATCTTGCAATAGATATCCCACTCAACTTTTGAAACCCACTTATATTTCTGTTTAGAATAAGGACTTCCTTATTTCTCACCATCCATTTCCAGAGTTGCCAAGACTTTCATTTCTATCTCTAAAACATCTCTCTCCTCTGTCCCCTTGTTTTTACTCACACAGCCAGAAAACTTGTTCAAATCCTTATCACCTATCAATTGAACTATTAGCCTTCTAACAGGTCTCTATGTTCCTGGTCTCTTTTCATGCCAATCAATCCTCCTAACTTCTACAATTAGTTTCCTAAAACACAAGTTTAACCATGTCAGTCCCTTGCTTCCTTGTGCCTTTAGGGTAAAATGCATTTCTTTCTCCAGCTTATTTTACAGATGAGGAAACTGAGGCAAATAGGGTTAAATGACTTGCCCAGGGTCACACAGATAGGAAGTGTCTGAGGCTGAATTTAAACTAATGAAGATGTGTCTTTTTCACTCCAAGCCCAGCACTCTATCCACTGTGCACCCAAGTGTCCAAACAATCACTTGTTTGTTTTTCAAGTTTTACAAAGCTCTTTCTTCACCACAATGCTACAAGCATCATTATCAGCATTTGCAGAACAGGAAGCTGAAGCTCTGAGAGCAAATATTAAGGTCACACAATGTCAGAACCAGAATTCAAACTCAGCTCTGCTAGCTCGAAGGTCAAGACTCACTGGTCACTTTTGGTTCCACAAAGGCTTTTCCTCCCTAACTCCTTTCACAGATCCCTTTTGGATCATCTCCTTTTGCTGGTATATTTGCAATATTTATGGAAAAAGAGCTTCTATCGCTTCCTTGGCTTCATTTCTTCAGGGTGATTTGGTAATCTCAGACTTACCTTGTAGATAAAGGAAATCTTTACTGGTACCCTTGAGGTCTTGGACTTGGCTCCTTATAAAACTTAAAATTGCTTGACTTACTGATGGGTAAAAAGAAAATTCCCCACTGAACAGCAGGCACTGACATTTCTCTCCACACTAATTTCTCTCAATGCCACCAGACCACAGCGGTGTCACCACCTTCCCTATTAAGAATCTGACAACCCTGTTTTTTCTACTTTTGTGCTGCTGAGAACCTTGCACATCCTAATTAGCCATTGAGGCTTGTTCTGGTTTCCTTCCCATTTGTTTCCCAGGACTACACCTGAGAAAACAGCAGCCCTAGGCTCCTGCTGCCAGCAACTACTCCCTGAGGCTGTCTACACTCACCAAAGGAAAAAGAGATGCTGAAAACAAACGACTGTCCTTGTTAAACATGTGGGAAGCCATCTTCAGCTGTCACTTGGGTTTCAAGGACCAGCAGCCAGATTTCCCAACAGACTGAAATGTTGAGCAAAGTGACCAGGATAGCAATTGCGCCTACATCACAGGCTTGCTAAAGCCAGGAGAGATCCCCCATGGAGGCTCAGTAAAGTTCTCACCCCAGAAGAAAGTTGGAGTGACCCTGAAGTTATGGAATCTGCATCCTTGACCTATTTCCAATTACCTCAAACTCTTGGGAATAGTTTCTTTCAGAAGTTACACTTGCTGAGAACAAACAGGGGGTTTTTGGTCCAAATTCTTCAGGGGAAGGTAAATTCTCCAACTGGATACTGAAAGCAAAAGGATCTTAGCTGAAGAAAGTTTCTGTACTATGTTCACTGTCACAAAGAGGAATGTAAACAGAATTGTCACAGCAAAGCACAGAACAAAGTACATTAACTGCCCCATGATTTTTTCTCTTCAGGAGCCCCATTGACTGACTTTCCAGCCCTTATCTTGGTCTCTCAGAGACAACATGGCCTTAGAGAATAGGAGACCTGCACTACCAAGATTCAGGACCTGTCTCTAGCAAATACTGGCTGTTTGCTTTGCAAGTGATTTAACCTCTCAGTACCCCCAGGCTAATCTCTAAGGCTGTAAATTGCAGAACAGTTGTTGATATGCAATTGATGGATGGAGTTTTCTCACCAGGAGTTCCCCATGCCAATGAAATCACAAATCCTAACCAGCACATAGGCCTTGTAGATGAAAATGAGATGACAGCTTCTACAGTAATTGTGATATGGCATCATTTTCACAATTCTTCCTCCTACTAAAACTGTTGGGGGTATAATTAATGCTTTAGATTTAGTGTCTGCATAAGAATCTTGAATATAGTCTCAGGAAACAAACAAACAAAATCCCTCACTAGAGCTCTACTTTGAAAAAAACATTTCCTACCCTGACAAGAAATAATAGCTGACATTTAGATAGAGCCAAAAGTTTGGATAGCACTTTATGTAATATTTTATTTGATCCTCACAACCAACTTGTGAGGAAGGTGCCATTATCATCCTCCTTTTTATTGATAAGGATGCTGAAGCTAAGGGACTTGCATAGGATTGTATATAGAGTAAATGGCAAGTATGATATGAGCTCAGGCCTTCCTTACTGACTACAGCATACTATCCATTACACCACACTACTTTTTGATATTTCCTTACTGCTCACGGTGTTTGACTGCTGTCTAAACAATGCAGTTTTTAATCATAAAGTAGAACAAGGTACCTGAGAAAATGTTTTTAAAAATTAAAATAAGGAAATTGACTGACACAAAGAATTTTGAGGGTCATTCTGTCCAGTTGGGCTTTTTTTAGTTATGTTTGACTCTTCATGACCTCATTTGGGGTTTTCTTGTCAAAGACACTAGAGTGGTTTGCCATTTCCTTCTCTAGTTCATTTTACAAATGAGGAAACTGAGACAAACAGGGTTAAGTAATTTGTCTAGGGGTACACATCTAGTAAGTGTCTGAGGCCATATTTGAACTGAGGAAGATAAGACTCTAGGTATGGCACACTATCCACTGAGAATTGCAGGGTGACAAATAATGGTGGATGAGGATAGGAGGACCCTAAGTCATTTTCTTATTTCTAACTATTCATTTTTCCATCAAAGAATTTCAGTTTCTCCCTCTTTGACTTATAATGATGTTATTGTCACCAGATTTATAGGGGGATAGGAGATTGCTCTGGGGGCACAGTGATAATTCAAAGCATTATGGAATTATAAAATCTCAGAGTTGCAAAAGACTTGGAAGGTCAGCTCAGCATTCAAATTCACATATATACACACAATAAGACTCTAAATTATGTTCTCAGCTTTATTTCACACTACTCCACTTAAAGGACTAATTTATTTTTTGTCTTTGTACCCCCAAGCCCTGAACAAAGTGCCTGGCACATAGTATGCACTTAATAAGTGGTAGTTGTACCATACAACAAGGGAGGGTCCAAATAAACACATTACTTTAAAGGGTAAAATCATAATCAAATTAGAGGAGCAAAGAAGAAATAACCTTTCAGGTCTTTGGATGGGACAGAAGTCAGGATGAGAGATAGAAAGGACCACAGAAGATTTTTAAAAAGCAGTTTTGATTACATAAAATGTAAAGGTTTTTGGCACAATAAAATCAACATAGCCAAAATTAAAAGAGAAACAGGTAAATGTGGGGAAATCTTTGTAGAAAGTTTCTTAGATAAATGTTTCATTCCCAAGACTTTTAAAGAACTTTTTCAAATTCATAAGAATAAGAGCCATTCCCCAATTGACAAAGGGGTATAAACAGTAGTTTTCTAAGGAAGAAATACAACCTAGCCATAAAAATATGAAATATGCTCCAAATCACTAATAATTAGAGAAATGAAAATTAAAGCAATTCTCAAGTTTCTTTCTTATGCTCATCAGATTGGCAAAGTTGACAAAGAAAAGTTACAAATGTTGGATGGAGTGTAGGAAAACAGGCACATTAATAATTCATATTAATGCAGCTAAGTGGTACAGTGGATAGAGTGCTGAGGTTGGGGTCAGGAAGACAAGAGTTAAAATCCAGCCTTACTAACTATGTGACCCTGGCCAGGGAAATCATTTAACCTCTATATGCCTGTGTCTTTAACTGCAGCAGATGAAGGATTATATCATCAATTTCATCAATTTCTTTACCTGGTTGGTAGCAGTGATGATCAAAGGAAATAATTATAAACCAGTCCTGGTACATGATGGGCACATAAATGCTTGTTCCCCTCCCTTTACTTCCCTATTTTTGAAGTTATGAATTGGTCCAACCAATCTGGAAAGAGATTTGGAACTATGCCCAAAAAATCACTTAACTAAGAATACCCTCTGACCCAACAATAACATTCCTTGATCTATACCTCAAAGAGATCAAGGAAAAAGGGAAAGGTTCTGTGTGTACAAATATATTTATAGAAGCTCTTTTCTAGTAGCAAAGAGTTGGAAACAAAGGAGTCGCCTTAGATAGTGATCATCATTGTTGTTCATCTCAACAAGCCTAGTCTACCTTTTTTGCCATCTTTGTCTTGCCTTCTCCCATCTCCATGCCTTTGCTCATTGCAGAAGTAAACTTCTCATATAATCCAGCCATCTATAAAAATTCCTATTTTCTTCTATTTTTAATTTTTTAATTTATTTTATTTTTAACTTATGAAATAAAACAAACATTTCCATAACAGAATTTTAGAAGATTCCACATGAAACTTTCAATCTGTTATGTATAACTTGCTATTCCTTTTAGATATATAATAAAAGTATCATGTAAATTTTTTTTCCTTTTTTTCTTCCCTTCCCTTCCTCTTGCCCTAGAGATGGCTACCATTAGACATGTGTGTGTGTATGTAAAATCATCCTATATATACTTCTATTTATCAGTTCTTTTTCTGGAAGCAGATAGTGTCTTCCTTCATATGTCCTTCGTAGTTAATTTAGATATTTATAATAGTAAAAATTACTTAGTTGCTCAATGCTATTCTTAAAAGAACATTATTGTTACTGTATATAACATTCTCTTGGTTCTACTCATTTTGTTCATTATTTTGTACAAAATATCCATGTTTTTCTAAGATCATTGAGCTCATCATTTCTTATAGGACAGAAGTATTCCATCACAATCATATAGCACAACTTGTTCAGCCATTTCGCAATTGATAGATATCCCTATAATTTCCAGTAATTTGCGACAACAGAAAGAGCTGCTATAAATAGTTTAGAACATAAAGGTTCTTTTTCTTTTCCCCAATCATCCCTTCTTTCCTTTAAAGCCCTATTCAAGTACCAAATTCTCCACGAAGCCTTCTCTGACTCCCTCCCACCTAGATGATAATAAACTCTACCTCTTCAAATTTTCCCAACACTATGCCTTGGCTTTTCCTTCACATATCTCACTTATACTGTGGTCCTTTGTATTCGTACTGATAAAGAATTACAGTAATAACTGAGAGCATTTATATGGTGCTATAAGGTTTGCAAAAAAAATTTATATGTTACTATGTTTGACTCTCATGACAATCCTCTCAGGTAAGTGCTATTGCTATCTCCATTTTCCACATGAGATATTAAGTGACTTGTATATAGGCATGTTGCTACTAAGTGCCTGAGACAGGATTTGAATCCAAGTCTTCCTTACTCTAAGGCGAACACTCTAATATATTCCTTTACCTAACTGATTCTTACCTGATTCTCAAGGATAGAAACTCCTTGAGTGTAGAATCTATACCATAGCTATCTTTGTATCCCCAGGGTCTACCATAATGTCTTGCACAGTCACTTAATAGTTATTTAATAATTACTATAATTAAAATCACAATAATCATCAATTAATAATAATTACTTTAAAGTCACTTAATAAATGTTCACTGAAGTGAATTGAATCTAGCTCAAGATCCACATAAAACAAATACAAAACAATTTTTCTCTCAAGGAAATGCATCCATAACCTTTATTATATGGAATGCAGTTACTTAGGCAAACTATCTATACCTTTGAGAAGTCCTTCCCTATACTCTTTAGGCTAGATTGTTTTCAGATCCTAAGGGATTCTGGACTGGCCCATGGTGTACCTGGAGGCTCACTCTAGTGAAACACCTCATGAGATATCTGATGTTGTCCAGAACTTGAACATCCTATTTTATCTGATGACCTATCGCTTACCCAGTTTCCTGTCCCTCGTTTATAAAGAAACAACCATTTAGTGGAAATGAAGATTGTGACTCTATGTCCCTGACTGAGTTTTGACATAATAGTGACAAGTTCATTTTGATTTTCTTCAGCTGAAATTGAAATGGAGCTCTATCTTTTTCCTGCCCTTCCTTTATGAACTGTAAAGAACCTGACCCTTGAACTTTGCCAAGAGGAGAATGACAGTTATGCTAAATTAAACTCAAACAAACAGCTTTCTGGTGCTATGGAATAAAATGAGCCAATGATTATATTTTATCCCAATCCATCCATCTAGTGTCTTTCATGCTATCACACCTGTCCCATAACTCTACCAGCTAGATGCAAATGGAATATTCCCTTTTCGCCCTTTGTCAATATTTTCAGCATGCAGACAGTAACACATCGAAAAGAAATACCTTACTTGAATTAAAAGAATCCCAAATCTCTACTGGTACTTGGACAGCAACGGCATGTTATCCATTTCAGCTACTCTTGCTGACTTGCCATTCTGATTCACTTTATTGGTCACTGACAGGAAGAGGTGCCTTGTGAGAACCAATCAAGGGACTCAGCAGCTCACATTTGGAAGGAGGGCAAAGCCAGGGTTGATTGATAATGTTTCTCAGTGCCAAGCTACCCTGGTTCCTCAAGGGAAAGAAGGGAATGAACACAATTCATTTCTCAGGGTAATATTACCACAGAATTATTTAAGTAGATAAATAGCCTGGTGTCTCAGCAGGAAATCTAATTACACACTAGAAAGACAAAAGATATCTGGAGGTTGAAGGGATTCCCATCAGTGCCTAGAATACTAGGCAATTAATAAGTGTTTGTTGAATTAAATTGAAGGGCATATGATACTGGACAGTGTGGTAGGTAAAACAATCTTACAACAAAGTATTTTGGGTCTATGATGGAATAACCTGCTCTGAGTCTGCCAAATCCAGTGCTGCATCAGCTGTATTACTAGACTGAGGTTACAGAGTATTTGCTGATGTGTATTCAGTACTTAGGAACAGGATATTACAATTATGTTGACTGGAAAGAGGCACATTTCCTGCCTAAAGGTCTTCAGTTCTGAGATCCTTTAATTTGATTACACAGAGAGAGAGAGCTTTGTAGCAGAACATGATGTGTAGTAAAGACAACATGAGTTTCAATCTTGCCGCTAACATTTACTAACTCTATATCCATGGGAAAAATCATTTAATCTTTTTGAGCTTCAGTTTCCTCACTTGAAAATGAGTCAGGGGGCAGTTAGGTGATGCAGTGGATAAAGCAATAACCCCGAATCCAGAAGGACTTGAGTTCTAATCTGGCTTCAAAACACTTGACATTTACTAGCTATGTGACCCTGGACAAGTCACTTAACCCTCATTGCCCTGGCCCCCCCCCCAAAAGTCAAACCTTAAAGGACTGCATATATGTATTATCTTTTCTACTCTCTGTGCCTTGCCATTCTCTCAACTACTCCCAATTTAAAGTCCATCTAATATATTTACCTTTGTCTTCCAAACGCAAAAGGTATTTAATTGTATGTTATATAGTACTCATAGTCAGTTATGATTGGAATCCAGAATTCTGTGTATTGTTTCACATTAATAATATTTCTGTGCATCTTATTTCCCCTCCTTGATCATGAATTCCTCAAGGGATGAGACTATGCAATTTGCTCATTCATTCATTCAACCATTCACTAAATACAATATATCAGAAATTAATGCTTTGATTATTCTATCTGTATGTCCTGAACATATATATCTTTGTTAATATACCTCAGACTATAAACTCCAAGAGGGTTTTATGTATATAGTTTTTGTGGCCAAGTGCCTAGGGCAGCACATGTAATTTAAGTACTTTAAATTTTTCTTTTAATTCTGACCATTTTGAAAACTTTGTAAAGCTTATATTTTTAAATATATACTATATTATATAGAATTATATTTAACAAATTAATTTAGTATCCTTGTAATTATATTTCAGTAGTGGGTATGTGTGTATACATATATATATATACATATATATATATACACACATTATATATATACATATATGTACCCATACTAGTGAAATATATTTACAAGAAAAATGGCTGAAGGAAATGAGGATACTTAACCTGGAGAACAGAAATCTTAGGAGAGAAACCAGAGAAAGAGTGGCATAGAGTTCTGCCCATTCCCCAACATTTAGCAGGAAATGCTCTCTAAATAGATATGGTAAATAACATCTTTAAACAACTAAAAAGTGAAAGCAAAATCCATTACACAACTCACACATATTCCAGAGGTTTTTATTGAAGGCTATATTTCAGTTAACTGGATCTTAGATTAATAGCAAGTACAAGTAACACAAATGTTGTCAGGGGTCCCTTGGGTGCATGTAAGTAAAAGAGTACACTTCTTCAGGGCTTTACAGTACATTGTTCCAGGCTAACCTCTTTGTAAGGGTTGATATATGGAACTTTGGGGAGCAATCCAATCTGAGAATGAATCGTTCTTGTGTTATGGAAAAAAAATCTGCTTTTTGTGTCACTTATCAACAATGTCACACTTCATAAGCCTTGAACATTTGGGAGAATTAATTGATCAGGCTACATATGGCTAAGCACATGAATCATCTTTTCTGAACTAATGACTGATCTTTTGGGTCAGCTTGGCTATCATACATATTCAACATTCTCAACAGCCTCAGACCCTGGATAATTTCTTATCATTAACCTATGAATGACACACATTCAGTAACCTTGGAAGGTGACAGTTATCTTAGGTTAGGCAGCCTTTCCAGTGTAGATGCTAACAATCATGAAAATGAATTTGGAAGAAGCTACTTTTATCATGGGGAAATTATCCAACTCTGTCTCTGTCTCTTCTGTCTCTGTTTTCTTTCAGTCTCTATCTCTCTCTCATTGTCACAGTCTCTGTCTCTCTAAATAGATAGATATAGACATAGACATAAATAGATATAAATAGATAGATGTAGTATGTCTAGATGATATATATAGAGAGATAGGGGTGTTCTATAACCAACTTAACCTAGCTCCAATTGTTAACTTTTTGTTAAATTTTCAGCATTAGCACTTACACCTCAGAAACTGGCAAATGCTACAAATCAGGGCTTGATATTTTGTTTTGTTGATTGTCTATATTTGAAAAAGTGATGCAGAAAATATTAATGATTCAAATTAAACTTAAAATTGTCATGAACTTTTGGAGATCTGGTTATTAAACCTTTACCAGCACATTGTTGGCATAGACATGTGTGTATGTACACATACACATTTACATACATATATGGGATGGTACAAGCAGGACAAATGGACAATGAGTTGAGCTAAGAATTAAACAGGGGGAGGAAAGTAGATCAGGTAGCCTTCTCCTACTCTCAAGGCTCCTTTAAAGATTCCAAAGTTTCTCCCAGAAACAAAGGCCCATCTTTTAAATATCAATACTCTACCATTGTTACTGGATGATTATGAGTCACAGAACATCCATTTGCAAAGAATAAGACTGAATTTCAGAATTAAAGAATTAAAAATGATTGTCATACTGAAGGCAACGAAGAGATATATGGTGGGTGTGATAGACCACAATATACAACAAATAAGGAATTTAGAAGAACTAGTGTGAAGGATATCAAGAAAATATATAAATGAAAAAGTGGACTGGTCATATATCAAACACAAAAAATAAGTGGTAGATAGACAGGATGATGTCAAAAGAAATTTAAAAACATCCCCAACATGTTAGTCAAACCTAACCTCTTGTTCTCTTGTGAGAGAAAAAAACCAAAAATTAGATAAAATGGACATCCATTATTGGATTACTGGCTATCTAGTTTGAGGAAAAATTCAAGTGGATTCAAAAGGGATCCATTTGAGTATTTGATTATACAAGCAAAAAAGAATACAATGAACCATACTTACTATAAATATTTGTCCTTAAGAAAAGAGTCTACCATTGTACACAGTAACAGCAACATTGTGTGATGATCAGCTGTGATAGACTTACTTCTTCTCAGAAATACAATGATCCAAGACAATTCCAAAGGACTCATGATGGAAAATGTTCTCCACATCCAGAAAAAGAACTGTTTAATCTGAATGCAGATTGAACCATACTATCTTTACTTTTTTTGCTTTCTTGAGGTTTTTTTTTTTTCCTTTTGTTCTGATTCTTCTTTCACAACATGACTAATGTGGAAATATGTTTAATGTGATTGTACATACATAACCTATATCATATTACTTGCTGTCTTGGGGGGGGGAAGGGAGGAAAATTTGAAGTTCAAAATCTTATAAAATTGAATGTTGAAAACTATCTTTACATGTAACTGGAAAAATAAAATAATATTAAGATAAAAAAGGGGGCAGCTAGGTGGCGCAGTGGATAAAGCACCAGCCCTGGATTCAGGAGGAACTGAGTTCAAATCCGGCCTCAGACACTTGACATTTACTAGCTGTGTGACCCTGGGCAAGTCACTTAACCCTCATTGCCCTGCCCAAAGGAAAAAAAAATATGATAAAAAAAGATAAAAAAGAAAAAATGTTCTGAATCACTAATAATAAGAGAAATCCAAATCAAAACAACTTTGAGGTTTCACCTCATAGCCTTCAAATTGACAAAAATGACCCCAAAATGGCAACAAAGTGGGAGGAGTTGTGGGAAGATCGGGACACTAATACATTGTTCGTAGAGCTGTGAAATGGCACAAACATTTTAAAAAGAAATTTGGGATTATACAAATAAAGTGACTAAAATGTCCAAAAAAAGAAAAGAGTCTACCAAAGTGACTGGCACACTTACAGATTTTGTATACAATAGGTGACAATTGTATCCAATGCCATGAAGGAGCTTGGCTGATTGCCAAGTGTTACTTTTATAATAGAAATTAATATTATCAGCAGTGCCTTGAATTATAAAGTTGACCAAACAACTAAGTGATAACTAGGTTACCTAGGTCAAAGACCCCCTTTAATTTCCATTTCTTATGATATGTACATAGATAAGTATAGATGATGATTTAAGGAGGTGTGATGAGTAAAACTATATGTAGTGGCCCTATTACTGTCCCAAGTGTAGGGAAAATTAGCTAGGGTTTCTAATATATTTGTTACTTAGAAATCAGAGGCTACTGCACCAATTTTGGGTCATTAAGCATTTATTAAAGTATATTAAATATTAGTAAAGAGAGCGTGCATGGCTCTGAAAGATAGGAAAGCCTAGCCAGGAAATAAAAGAGAGAGAAGAGAGAAAATGGGGAATCCTGGAGGGCTACACCTACTCTCACCCAGTTCCCTCACCAAAGAGAGTGAGTGTCCCTGCACGCTTGCTGAGGGTAGGAGCAGAGGCTGTGCATAAACATTGTTCAAAGCTAATTGGCTAGCATCACTCAAATCTATTGGTTCACTGGATACACAGTCATGCTGAGGTCAGAGAACAGATCCTCTGGTGGGAACAAGGCTTTCAGGTAGGTGTGGTTTTGAGTGAGGTAAATTCCTGGCTCTGGGCTGACCTTAAGAAAGGTCAGGCCCAGCTCTCTCAGTGGCCTCTGGGGAGTCCCAAAACCCCATTATTTTCTCACAGAGGGAAAAAGCATTAATAATTAGGGATTGGAAGACCTCTTGAGGAAGTGGAATGCTAAGAAGGAAGATAAGGATTCTGAAATGCAAAGGTGAGGACTATATTCTAGGCTTGGGGAAAGCTTATGGAATATATGAGAAAAGATGAAATATCATTTTCAAAAAACAGCATAGGGGCAGCTAGATGGTGCAGTGGATAGAGCATGGGCCCTGGAGTCAGGAGTACCTGAGTTCAAATCCAGCCTCAGACACTTAACACTTCCTAGCTGTGTGACCCTGGGCAAGTCACTTAACCCCAATTGCCTCACTAAAAAAAAAAAAAAAAACAGCATAGCTTGGATTAAAGTACATGAAGGATAAATATGATTCAATGAGCCTGAAAAGTTGAAGCCAGATTGTAGAGAACTTTAAATGCTTGACTAAGGAATTTGCATTATATCCTAAAGACAACAAGAAACCTTTGAAGGTTTTTTAAGTAGGTCAGGAAATTTTGGTGGAGGTAAGATCTTGAGAGGCATGATGAGTTGTGCTTTCCACGTGTTTAGTTTGAGATGTTGGAAGGAAACTTAACTGGACAACACCAACAGACAGTTAAAAATATAGGACTAGACTTGAGAAGTTATGTTATCAACAAACAAAGATTAATTAAAATCATCATCATCGTTATATATATATATAAAATGTTGATTGTCAAGTCATCTCTGTAAATATAATAATTAAATATATGGAAATAGATGAGGAAAGAGTATAGGGGGGACAGGAGGAAATAAGTACTTATTAAGCACCTAATATATCCCAGGCACTGTGCTAAGAATTTTACAAATATTATCTCATTTAGTCCTCACAATAACCCTGTAAGGTAGGTAGTATTATTCCCATTTTAAAGTTGAGGAAACTGAGGCAGAAAGTGGTTAAATCACCTTCCCAGGGTCAGACAAGTTAGTATAAGTCTGAGACTAGATCTAAACTCAGGTCCCTCCTAGCTACCAAGTTTAGAGTGATGAGAAACAGTATGGTACAGTACAATGGAAGAAGGGATGGATCTGGGGTCACATGACCAGGATTTGCTTCGTTGCTACCAGTGTGATCTTGCCCAAATCATTTAACATCTCTGGGCCTCAGTTCCTCTTCTTTAAATTGAGAGAATTAGACAATATGGGCCCTAAGGTCCCTTTCTAGCTCTAAATCTATGAGCCTATGAGCCTATAAGAGAAGACGGCTCAGGACTAAACTTTGCTCACACTAGACCTTTTAGTAATTCAATTAAATTCTACTCAAACATAGATTAAGTGTCTATTCTGTGCTAGGCACTGGGGAGTTAAAGATCCTATTAAGGAGTGTAACTTCTACTAAAAAGATACAACATGCAGACAAGATAAATTTACAGTAATTTCAAGAGGGAGAGAGCACTAATAAATGGATGAATATGAAAAATGGTAGGGGCAGAGTGGGGAGAATCTCTGCTATGTCTTGAAGGAAGCTAGGGAAATAGAGGTAAGGAAGCTTGGGTACATCCCAAGCATGAAAGACCACTTGTGAAAGAACACATAGATGGAAGATAGAAGATTTTATCTCAGAGTGTGGTAAGGGAGGAGAACAAGAAACAGACTGGACGTGTATAGGAGCCATACTATAGATGCTTTAGATATCAGGCTAAGAAGTCTGCATTTAATCTTAGAAGTAACCTAGAGAAGTATGGGAAGTGACAGTGAGAGAACACTACCTTACAGGAATAAGATTAGGGGAGAAAGTTTTCAATGACAAAATTTAGTTTTGTTGAGTTGTGGAGAAATAGTTATACTATTATATTTCTGGTGAAGCTATGAAGTGATGCAAATGTTTGGAAATGGTATAATAATATATAATAAAAGCTATAAAATTGTCCATATCTTTTGACCCAGTAATCCTTCTACTAGGAATATATCTTAAGTCTGATACTGAAAAGAGACATCTCAAACCAAGAATATTGAGAAGCATTATTGATAATAGCAAAATGTTTAAATAACTCGAGTCCAATGATTGTGAAATGGCAAAAACAAAACATGTTATATAAGTAATTTGAAATTGTAGTATCATATGAGGGATATATGAAGTAACTGAAGAATAAAAAGAGGAGATAAAAATGCATGATTATTGCAGTGCTATAAATAATACTAAAAACAACACTACAATAATCAGAAAAAGCAGAGCTCAGGAGGAGATAAAGTAAAAAACATTGCAATGCTTCCTTTATACTATCTTCATAAAATAAACCATTTTTATCAAAATATTAATACTACAGTTTACAGTCTAATTAGTTTTTGTTCTTGTTTGTTTTTGTTGACACTAAATTTAGAATAAAGTTTTCAAAGGAGATTTATAAACTATGATGAACCCCAAGCACAACTCCCAAAAGCATCTGATAATTGTATTATGTTGTGGTCCAACAAGATTTTCCATGTTCAGGCAAAGATTTTTTCAAGGATCATACTATGATTTAAAAAATCAAACTAGAGTTAAACAAATCAAGAAACATAAAAAATTCCAACTGAGACCCGC
Source organism: Dromiciops gliroides (assembly GCF_019393635.1). Lineage (NCBI taxonomy): Eukaryota > Metazoa > Chordata > Mammalia > Microbiotheria > Microbiotheriidae > Dromiciops > Dromiciops gliroides. The sequence continues at coordinate 105,952,006 of NC_057863.1, read as the reverse complement.
ATAAAGAAAGCTTTCTCTGATCTCCCAGAATTCAAATTTAAGGCCATTTGAACCATTCTACATGATGTGAACTGCCTGGTAGATGAAACAGACTGAGTGAGGAAACCATTTAATTCTTCAAAGGAATTCATAGGACCCCCCCCCCCCCCCGCCCTACCCCACCCAGTCTTTACTGCACCAACAAATCAGTGCCAAAGACACTGACTGGAATCTTTCAGTCCTCACTTCTCTCTGCTTTTCCTTGCCTCCTGCAGCAGGTGTCATCGATGAGCTCTTTTTTCTCCTGATCTTAATAACTGCATGAGAAGCAGAGTCACTTGCAAACAAGGATTATGTAAAGGTCTCCCATTTAGTAACAGCAAAGTCAGGTCTTGCAATAAAAATGTCCAAAAAGGCTTTGAATTAGTGCTCTCAGTAGCATTTGGAAGAAGTCCTTCTTAAAGAAAAAAAATGTGTTTCCCTTTTTAAAAAAATAAGTACAAGAACAGAAAATTTATTCATATAAGGTAGTTAGCCTCTCATTTCATACTCCCTTCTTCATTCAATGCCTTGACCAACCGGTCAATGACCCCCAGTGTAAGTCTGACCATGACACAAGTGACCTCCCTAACACTCCCTTTACTACTCAATGATCACAGGTGTAACTAGGACTTTTTTCTACCTAGGACAAAATACAAACAGATAGGAGACAGTATTATGACAGAAACCTGAGGGTGGCTTAGTTATACTGTATAGTAACACAGGCTGTCAAAAAGACTGCAATAAAAGACACAATAATGGCTTGTAATAGTGGCCATGCATGGGAGAAGTAAGCCATCGTAGAGAGGAAACACATTTTATGTATGTGATAAACCCAGATCAAAACCCTATCTCCCTTGCACTAGTTATAGTTCTGCCAGGTCAGCTAGGTAGCACAGTGGATAGAACACTGGCCCTGAAGTTGGGAGGACCTGTGTTCAAATCTTACCTCAGACACTAGCCTTGTGACCCTGGGAAAGTCACTTAGCCACAAATGCCTTAAACATCTGGGCCCATCTCCAGTTGTCCTGATATATATCTTGCTACTGGACCCAGATGACTCTGGAGGAGTGAGGTTGGTGACCGTGCACAGCCCTCCCTCACTTAAATCCAATTCAGTGAAAATCATGACATCACCCTGAGGCCATGGTCCTCTTTGGGAATGAAGGACAAACAAAAAAAACAACAATGGTTCTGCCAGTAGTGTTTAGTAAAAAAATACTCAGTCCGAAGAGATGCCCATTTCCTGAGGGTCTGAGAAATCATTGCAACCACATTGATCAGTGGTTCTCAACTTCTGTTAGTCTGTAGACCAACTCAAGGGAGATTTAAAAAAAAAATAAGGTTTCCTTAATCTGAATGGGAATTTTTCCATGACTACTCATGTATAACTTATTTTGAATTGCTTGAGTTCTTGCGGGTGGGGGGTGTGAATGGAGGGGGGGAAGAGAAATTGGAACACAAAGTGTTTTTTTTTTTAATTGATGTTAAGGGGGCAGCTAGGTGGTGCAGTGGATAGAGCACCGGCCCTGGAGTCAGGAGTACCTGAGTTCAAATCCGGCCTCAGATGCTTAACACTTACTAGCTGTGTGACCCTGGGCAAGTCACTTAACCCCAATTGCTTCACTAAAAATAAAAAAAATTTTCTTTTAATTGATGTTAATATTTTGTTTTTACATATATTTCAGAAAATAAAATTCTATTCAAAATGAAAAAAAAAAACATGAGGGGCAGCTAGGTGGCTCAGTGGATAAAGCACTGGCCCTGGATTCAGGAAGACCTGAGTTCAAATCCGACTGCAGACACTTGACACTTGCTAGCTGTGTGACCCTGGGCAAGTCACTTAACGGTCATTGCCCTGAGCAAAAAAAAAAAGAACATGAGGCCTACCATGCCCCTCCAACTTCTGTTCACAAGTCAAGTTAGAAAGCAGCTAAGTGGTGCAATAGATAGAGTGCTAGGTCTTAAGTCAGGAAGTCCTGAGTTCAAATATGGCCTTAGATATTTACTAGAAGTGTGACCCTGGGAAGTCATTTAATGTATACTTGCCTCAATTTCCTCAAATGTAAAATGGGGCTGATAATAGTACCTACTTCACAGGGTTGTTGTGAGGATCAAATGAGATATTTGTAAAGTTCATAGCACAGTGCCTGTCACATAGTAGGCACTATATACATGTTTATTCCCTTCTTTTCCCTAGTCAAAAACTTTTTTTATAAAATCTTGAGATGAAATGAATAAATTATTAAGTAATGAAGAAACAATATAAGAAATGGCAAAGAAAAATCAGAGTTTTTACCCCATCTTTTTCACCCTAAATGAAGATAGCAGCATATATTTTGCATCTGGGAAAATAAATATTGTTTATTCAGAGACCACACAGCTCTCCATAATTACTTCTTTTCGCCCTCTGGCCAATTCATTGTGTAAATGGAGACCAGCCAGATGACTACCTGAGGGTAGTTCATGATCTGAGGCACAGAACTCACCTTGTGAACCACTCACCTTAAATAGGGATTATCCCTCAGAATGGAATGGAATGGTCTTTCATTGCTACTGTGTACTAAATAAGGCATCTGAAAAACTGTTTAATCACTGCTAATTTATAATAGAGATGACTTGTTTGTTCCTTTGTCCAATGGTCTTAAAGAATGAAGAGCAGGATGACAACAATGTGAAGCCTAAATATTTCAGTTTAAATTGCACCTCTAAGTAGGACATGCAAAAAGTCATTCAAAATTCAGTGAGAGTCTCTAAAGCATCTGGCAAATTTGAATAATGCTTACAGAGGCAAAGATTATTTAGACTTCCAAAACATAAGCAAAGACAACTCTATTAGGCCTTTAACACTTATATCTTCATAAGAATATATCTACTTTAAAAGAGAGAGAATATAATATAGTCTTATGTGATATCATAATTATATGTGAAATACAGTAAAATTCTCAAGAATATCGTGTTTCTAGCTTTTTTCACTGTTTTATAAATATGGGCAGGACTTATATTACTTTGGATTTCTAGATGCAGACTACAAGAGATATTTTTTTAATTGGTTTGCACTGGTATTCTTGAACCTCAAGGACCAAACGTGATTTCATTATGGTTCATTCAAATTTCTTTGGTTAATTCTATAATTACCTTAATTAAGTATAATTAACTATTACTTAAAATAACTTTAATTAAACCACCATAATTAGCTAAAAAGGTCACTGTGATTTTATGGTTTCATAACAAATCTTTTGTTCTGAGACTTATCTGATTTAATATGATTTGCCAAGTTTTCTAGCTTACAACTACATTGCTTGTGAATGCTTTCACACTATAGGGAAGGAAATAAGTCTAAGTTAATCACCATCATAAACTAGCTTCAATTTGACTTCCTTTTGTTGTCCTAATCATCTAGGTTTTAAATTGCAAATGAGTTCATAATATTGAGATTATGGAATTTTATTAACTTAAAAAAAACTCATGTAATAAATAATATTTTCAGAGGCAGAGGGCAGTAGATAAAAGCACAATATGTTTCTTAAAACATTCTTCAGTACCAGAAGTTCTTCTAAGGTCTCATGGCTAATTCTATTTATTCTCCTTCTTAGTTCTCACTCACATACTCATTTCTCCAACAGAGATAGAAAGTAGCTTAGTCCAGTGAAAAAAAGGGGCAGCTAGGTAGCCCAGTGGATAAAGCACCAGTCCTGGATTCAGGAGGACCTGAGTTCAAATCCAGCCTCAGACACTTGACACTTATTAGCTGTGTGACTCTGGGCAAGTCACTTAACCCTCATTGCCCTGCAAAAACAAACAAAAAATTGGGCAGCTAGGTGGCGCAGTGAATAAAGAACCAACACTTACTAGCTGTGTGACCATGGGCAAGTCACTTAACCCTCATTACTCTGCCAAAAAAAAAAATCTTGACTATCGCTTTCTACCTATATAATCTTGGTCAAATCACAACCTTCCCAGGCCTCAGTTTCTTCATCTGCAAGATAAAAAAGTTGGAGTGGATAACCTCTAATATTGCTCTCAACTCTAACCTTATGATCCTATGATCTATGCTTCCATTTCTAACGTTGTGAACCCCAGGATCTATCAAATGTCAGTTATATAGTGACCAGGTAGATTGCACACCCAACACATTACATAAGCATAGATTTGTCCTTCTAAACTATGGCTCACATTTGTAAAATTCCCACATATTATTTAGTGTAAATATAAGGCCCCAAACAAACTTCAATCTACCAAATAACTGCATTTCACAAAGTATTTTAACTCCAATGCAAAAATCTGTCCATTTGTTGACACAGTTATGAACACTAAAAGAGATGATACTAGATTTTAACCTCTCTGATATTATGAAAATATCCAAATGAGCCATTTGGATGCATGGCCCAGGAATTTAAGCACCCATTGATCCCCTACCAGAAAAAAAAATACCTGTGGGTATTTTTCATTGAGCTCTAAGGTCCAAATATCTGTCCCTATCCAAAAGGAAGGCCCTATATTTCTTCTCCAGTTTTATTAATTTTCACTGACTTCCAGCCTCGCTACAGTTACACTGTGAATTTCACCCTTCCTAGCCCCTCCCCTACCTGATTCTACCCTGGAACTTTCAATTTACCAAAGGTCACAACTCTTTCCACCCTTGTGATGTCAGCACAAAGGAGAGTGATTGATGTAAAGAAAGGAGAGCAGAATAGCCAAAAAATGTCTTTGAATCACCAGTGCCTGCTACATAGTGAAAAGTTGAATAGATGCTTGCTGGTTTATTGGATGGTTGAATAAGTTCCTTAATACTGAAGAGGGGGGAAGATGAACTTGTACTACTCTGCATCCTTTCCTATAACATGACCACCAATGCTTTGGAGCATTTAAGGACAACCTAGGGAAATCCTACCTTGATTTAGGTGTAACAGGGGTTAGAGCTATTCACAATAGGATGAGGCATCGGTCCTATAATTTGGATTAGCACTTCCCATTAAACTGAGACCAGAAGAGCCAAAAATCGACCTAGGACCAGAAATGGCATAAAGGTTGCTAATGTTTGGAAAAGTAGATGAAAAAACAGTGACACTGGCATATACAACATCTTCCAATCCTACTATAGATATTCCCATGATGATAATGTGATTGTGGGGCTGGCCTGAAGTGGTCTTTTAAGGGGAGCAGTGAGACAATAAAAAACTGAAAGTATTACCAAAGTAGAAAGGAGGGAGTAAAGCCAGAAGGGAGGAAAAGATAGAAGATACAGACAAATTTTGCATAGGGATCCAGAGCAGTTAACCTTTAGGACAAAAGAGACCTAATCATAGTTCCATAACAGACTAACACATAGACCCTTCTGGAAGCTTATGATTGCAAAAGAACTGAGGAATTATTTGTTCATTCCTGAGGGAGAGGCTGTCAGGGAAACTGAGTCTAGGCATCTGAAAAATGAGTGAGCAAGGGCAGCTAGGTGGCACAGTGGATAGAGTACTGGCCTTGGAGTCAGGAGTACCTGAGTTCAAATCCGGCCTCAGACACTTAACACTTACTAGCTGTGTGACCCTGGGCAAGTCACTTAACCTCAATTGCCTCACTAAAAAAAATAAATAAAAAAAAATAATGAGTGAGCACTTCTGGTCTTGAGGAATGTCTTAAGAGTGATGATTGCTAAATAACCAATTATTGGGGAGATCCAGGTTTTTTCCCCTTCCTAGATCTTCATTCTCTATTAGACCAAAGCAGTATCTGAAGGACATTGCTGATAATGAGATTGGATTAACTTTCTCCTCAATCTTGTTGAGAACCCACCCAAGTGGAGAAGCCCATTGTGTTCTATTCAGGTTTGTCTAGATTGCCAAGCAGAGGTGATTTAGAAGTAAATGGCATGGGGAAGCAAGTCACTTAACCCTCATTGCCCCCCCCCAAAAAAGAAGTAAATAGCATGATCAAAGACACACACACACACACACACACACACACACACACACACCAAGCCCTCATTAGAATAGCCCCACCGTAATATTTATTCTTTCATTAATTGTTAACCAATCAGAGTTGATTGCCATTCTGGGAACACTCACTCTTCCAAAGGCATGGAAACATTGAGTGGATTCAAAGGGGTCTTTAGCATTTGATGAGTGCCACTGACCCTTTTGTTATCAGCCAGCAATGATTAATAAAATGACCCAGAAACAGTCTCTCAAACTTTTTATACCTCATAATCTATAAGGGATGCCTAGGTCTGGAAGGAACTATTTGCACAGAGCCCATATACTGTTGAGCTAATACATATTTGGCTTTATTCCTTTTCTTTAGCTTCTTCTGATCAGAAATAAACTAGATCAGTCAAAACATGTTTGGATTGACATTTCCATTCTGCCTTACTCTGGTGTTGAAGGCCATTGAAATATAAATGAAGGAGGGAAGTAGAATTCCTTAATGGATGGCAGTTAAAGCCTAGAATCTAATTGAGTAAATCCACACTGACACAGTAATTGATTAATAAGATAAATATACCACCCACAAGAGGGTACAGTTCTTTGAATGCTACCTAGTGTTTGGTGTTTCACTTCAATGCCTTCTGGAATTAAGTGGAATGCATGACTCACTGGAGTAAGTAGGAGATGGTTATTCTTATTGTTGAACTATATCATATTAGTAACAAACAGAATCTCATCTGGGTTCATTTTGGAAATCTGTTTCTTTAATTTGATCATGCTTTTAAGTATTCAAATCCTGAGTCCTATAATCTAGATCAATCTGCCCCTCTGATATTCCCCACTAAATAGCTAGAATATAAGTAGGTATTAACTGGTTCCTTCAAAGTCTCACTAGAAACTGTGCTAGTTAACAGAAGTCTTCACTGTTAAGCACTAGAAATAAGCATGAGATAAAACAGAGCTTCCATACTATTATCAATTCTTTATCTTCATTCTTCCTCACCCAGATCCCAATGTATAGAATTCCATTTGACTTCTGGAACAAGCCCCTGGCATACTGTGGAAGATTCATTAATGGATTAGGGGTTCCAAACATAAGAAAATAAATAAAAGTGAAAGAGACAGAGAAAGTCATTAGCAAGTTGAGCATATTGGACATGGAGTCAGAGAAGAGCTTGGCTCAAATTCTACCTTAGATGCTTAGTCATTGAGTGACCATGAGCCAATTACTTAATCTCTCTGAGCCTCAGTTTCCTTATCTATACAGTGGAGATAATAGTTCTAGAAGTCCCCTCCATCACAGGATGTTGAGATGCTCAAATTGCAATAAAGTATGTACAAGACTTGGCAAACTTTAAAACAATATAATGAGTTTACTACCATTTTCCTATCACGTAACATGATTATGCTACTGTGTAGCATATCTCATCAGTATGGCACTGTCATACAATTAGGTAAAGAGACTAGAAAGACTTGGATGCTTCCGTATATTTGGGATTGCCAGTCTTTCTTGCTCAGAAAGGAACATCAAGTACTGGCTGCCCTCTCCAACAAGATAGCAAACAGCCAGTGATTAGAAGCACCCCACATTTTACAGATAGGAGAGATAACACTTTAGTTATAAATAAGGATGGATCTTTACCTTGTGTTGATGTTACAGACTTTCTCTCCCAAAATTAAACCCAGCATTGCCTGCATGATGACCCCATAATTTTTTTGGTCCACTTAAAATGGTCTTTGAATTAAAGAGTAGCTGAAAAGCTGAGGGGGGGGAACAGGGAAGGGGCTCAAGCAAGCTATCCTAAAGTAGCAGATCTCAATTTTTTTAATCTCAAGACTTCTTATATTCTTAAAATTAAGGACCCAGATATTTTTTTGTTCATGTGGGATGTGTGGTGTGTATATAATATACATATATATATATAACCATATTAGAAATTAAGATATCTTAGTTATTTTTATGAAAATAGATTTTACCTCAGAACCCCTAAAAAGTATATGGGGTTCCCAGACCACCTTTAGAGAATGTCTTAATAAGAAAGTAATAATAAAATATTAAAATAATAAAAAGTGATTACATCCAGGAACCTGGACATATCAACCAACAATCAATCAACAATATGAGCAAAGGTATGATAGCATCTGCCCCTTCCAGAGTAAGAGCAAAGGAGTACTGAAGCTACTCATACTTCAAGAATGCTGATTGTGAAATTTTCAGAGTGACGCATTATACCTCAAAAATTGGAAAACTGTGCAATTAGAGCTTGATTTGTTGTTATCTAGACTTAAGAAACTGTTGGGAGGAAAATGTTAGAATGCAGATTAAACTTAAAAATGTATTTCATGTTTTTGGAGAGCCAGTTGTTAAACATTTCTCAACACACCACTGGGGAAGAGGTAGACAGAAAAAAACAAACAAGGTAGGGTGGTGGTATAGTGGAAAGAACACTAAGTCAAAGTCAAAAGACCTGAGTTCAAATCTCCCCTCTAACACTTACTACTTGTGTGATGTTGGGCAAGTCACTTCACCTCTAATAGATACCCCTTTGTAAAATGATTGAAGTTGGATTAGATGACCTCAAGATCCTTTCCTGCTTGAAATCTATGCCTGTGGAGTGACTATATGATAGCGGAATGGTAAATGTCTAAAGAAATTGATTCATAGCAACAATAAGGGAAGTCCTTCCTGTGATTTACTCTGCCAAGGTATTGTAGCAATCTCAATAGTATAAAATACTATTGTATAGTAAATAGTATAAAATTACCCCTAAGTATTTGGAGAGAAAATCAGTCAGCCAAATTTCAAAGCATATAGAAGTTACTTTGGTCAGGAGTCACAGAAGGAATGGAAGACTTTTTTCTGGCTTCAGGAAAATTATAATCTAACTTATGGAGGCAGTTGTGGCAGAGGGAATATATTTGGATTTACACTTGCTGGTAGATTATACAGAGCCTCTATTCCTGCCTAGTTCTAATCCAACATTTGAAACCTTGGAAGCCTGTTTCTTTCCACATGTGATTGAGGGGCTGATGCTACATGATGACAAGAGTCTTCTAATTGGCTGTAGATATGGATGAAATGATAATGGAGGAGTTCCTGAGCTGGAATGAAGTATACATAAAAAAGGGGTAACCTACCAATCTTTCAGTCTCTTTTCCTTTAAAAAAAATAGATTATTTTATTTACTTGGAAACCTAATGCCAAATGAGTATTTCCATATACAAAGCAGAATAATATCTAAGCACTGCACATTCTACTGAAAATCTGCACCACAGGCACATTGCTTGTCCTTCCAAGCATACAACAAATTCAACATGTTATTCTCCAAGCTGTCGTGCTTGTTTGTGTTTACTACTGACCTTCCTTCTACTCTCTTCTGTGTCCTTTTTAAATGTTTCAATAACCCACTTTCCTACTTTTCTTCTTTCTTATAATTTTGATAACCCTATCTCTAGGTCCAATGTCTCCCCCAAAATATCTTGCACTGAAATTGAAAGAAAGAAAATTAAAACTCTTGAATCAGATATGTATGAATACTCAAGTACACAATGCCCATGTCTGGAAATATGTCTCGATCTGTACCTTGTATTCATCACCTCACTCTCAGGAATAGGTAGCATGTTTCATCCCTGTTTCACATCCTAGTTAACACTGAAATGATCAAAAGGTTTCAGACATGCTAGGGGGGGAGGAAGAGAAAGGGGGATTGAAGGAGAGAGAGAGAGAGAGAGAGAGAGAGAGAGAGAGAGAGAGAGAGAGAGAGAGAGAGAGAGAGAGAGAGAGAGAGAGGAAAATACCTTGGTCAGTAGCTATTTAAAGGCACTGGTACCTCAACATATCCTTGATTTCTAGCTGGCCTCACCTAGACACTTCAGGGAATTTCCCATTGGGTGAAATGGGAGAATCTCTTGATTAAACTAAGATATCTCACTCCTAGTGATAGGGCTTATTCATTCTATATATTGTCTGGTACATTCTAATCTCTATAGTTTCTCTGATTTCTGTTTGCTACATGCTTGGATGAGTGTATTTATTTGCTATTCACTGTTCGCAATGGTGTTTTGTGTGGGAAGGATTCAAGCCTTTGAATATATACTGTACCCCTTCCTCTTTAAGGGATAATGAACACAAAAGCAGCTTGAACCAAAGACATATTATTTCCTCTAGTATTATTTGGGAAGAGGAATCAATAGATATAATTCTAATCTAGTAACCAACCACTCCTTGGAAAACATAGTGGCCAGTCTTACAGCTCATTTTCCAGATACCTTCCAGTAAGGAATCAAAGTCTTTCTTGGAGACATATGGCCAAGATTCCTAAAATATCTGCCAAGACCTTCCCATCCACCTCATTTGGACAAACACATAACTTAAATGGGTAGAATTCATATCGTATCTACATGGATGGTTTGTCTCCCTGGATAGAATATAGGTTCCTTGTGAGCATGGACTATTTCATTTTTATCTTTGTATTCTACATGTCTAGCACAATGCCTGACATTTAGTAGACACTCAATAAATGTTTTTTGATTAAGTGCTTGAGAGGGGTGGCACAAAATTAGAGACAGGACAATGTTCTGCCTTCAGACTAGAGCCAAATGCTAAAATGTATCATTGATAGGATGTTTTGTGAACATTTAGAAAAGGGAAAATATTCACTAAGAGCCAGCAGGGGTTCATCAAGCACAAACCATTCCATATTAACCTAATTTGCTCCTTTGATACAGTTACTAGGCTCATCAGTCAGTGAAATGTCATTTTCAGGTAGTGAGTATGCCTTAAAAAAACAGCCATGCACCCAAGCCTGAAGTTGGTTGGTTATCCCTCCAGCCTAGCCAATGGCAGCAAGGAGTAACCTCAAAGCTGGCTCTTGTCACAAGGTAGTTATTGGAAAATGGTCTGGGTATGATAAAGAATGGTCAATGGTAGGTGAACTAGTATTTCCAGGCAGAGTAAAGGAGTCACAGAATAGAGAAAGAGAACAATTGTGTGAGTGAACTATCACTCATACAATAGTTCAATGTGAGAGGGAGTTATTGTGTCTGGTAGGGTGAAAAATGGAGCTTGGAAGAAGTTGGTAGAATGTGATTAAGTGAAGGTGGAGATTCAGCATGTAGTATGAAAGAAAGAGTGAGTAAATGAATTGGCATTCAGACTCCATCGGTTCTTTCTCTGGAGGCAGATAGTATTTTTAATCATAAGTGCTTTGAAATCTTTGTATTGCTGCGAATAGCTAAGTCATTCATAGTTCATCATCATACTACATTGCTGTTAGGGTGTACAATGTTCTCCTAGTTCTGCTCACTTTGTTTTGTATCAGATCATGTAAGTCTTCATAAAAATTCAAATTAGAACCACTCTAAGATAACACCTTAAAACCATTAAATTGGCATAATTAAAAATAATAAGGGGCAGCTAGATAGCTCAGTGGATAGAGCACTGGCCCTGGATTAGGAGGACCTGAGTTCAAATCTAGCCTCAGAGACTTGACACTTACTAGCTGTGTGACCCTGGGCAATTCACTTAACCCCAATTGCCTCACCAAAATAATAATAATAATAATAATATTGAGTCTGAAAGCAAGATGACAATGTGGAAAATCATATCAATCTCAACTCTCTTTTATCACCTCAGAATAGTAATAAATGACTCAAATAAAGAATCATAGACTTAGGTACATTCCCAGGGAAGTAATATGATATAATGGAAAGGAGTGCTAGTTTTTTTTTTGCTGGATGTGGCATGAGAGGACCTGGGTTGCAATCCTGGTTCTACCACTCTAGCTGTGTGACCTTAAGCAAGTAACTTAACCTATATAGGCCTCAATTTTCTGATCTGTAAAATAAGTGAATTGGACTAGATGTTCCTTAAGCTCCCTTGAAGCTCTAAATTCACAATCCTTCACTTTACATGAGAAGCCTGAAGCCCAGAAAAATTATGACTTACCCAAAGTTATGCAGGTAATAAGTAGCAGAGCTGGATTCAAATACAGGTCCTCTGACTCCAAACCTGGTGCTCAATGCACAGAGCTCTTGCCACCATATTATACTACCTCCCAAAAGATCAATACATACAAATGAGGATATAGTAAAGAAATCCTTAGAAGGAAAACTCCACAGAGCAGTAGAAAGATTAAAGAAATTAGAATTCAGAATTAAGCTTCTAATGAAGAAATATTATGGGTTCAAAAAAAATGTGAGGAAAAAAAAAACATCTCCAGGTCTAGGGCATAATTCAGCAATAACTCTAGCTAGAATCACAGAAAATAGAGTGGAGAAATGATGACAATCCCCAAGGTGATTGAACATCTTCATAAAGGAATTAATGGAAGAAATAAGGAGTGAAATATTGGAGAAAAGTCAAAAGGCAGCAAAATTACAAGGATATGTGTGTTCCCTACAAACCAATACTGGAAGACAAGGTTAAGCAGAATAATCTAGGAATTGTCCTTCCTATAAAAAAAATAATAATAACACTCTGTTTCAGGAAATCATAAAAGAAAATATCTTGGCAGCACTGGAATTAGAGGTAATTATGTAGGTTGATACATCTATGATCCATTAGTATAAGAGAACACAAGATTTAACTACTCCAGAAATGTAGTTACCAAGCCCCAGATCTTCCAATTCAAAGAAAAAGTTTTATAAGTATATACTTGCAAAGTAAGAAGTATATTGCTTCCTAAGGGACACCACATTGAACTGCCCAAGATTACCAATCAATATAAGATATAAAAGAAAATTCCATAATATAATATACCAAAAAAGTAATGAAAATGGCTTACACCCAAGGATGATAGCCTGCAAAACTAAACATAATTTCCTGGAACAAAGACTATCTTTAGCAGAATTGTTGTCTTCCAAGTTTTCTTTGAAGCCAACTTGGTATCATATAACAAAATATAAAAAACTCAATTATTCCCTTTTATACAGGAATCCTACTATTTGGAACTATGCTTTAAGCAAATAATCTAGAAGAAAAAATATTATTGTACAAACATATTCATAGCAGTCTTATTCACAACAGTCAAAAAACCCTCAAAGAATAATATATAGATAACAAGATATAAGAGATTCATAATAGCAAAAAAATAGAAAAATCATATAGTATATCTATCTACCTTGTGAGAATATTATTACCAGGGCGCCCCCCCACCCGAGAACATGGGTTGACTTTTCTAAGGTCAACCCAGCGTCCAGAAGTTACCTCACAAAACCTTGTTCCCGCCAGAGGATCTGAACGCTGACCTTGGCACATTCTGTTCCTGGACCTTCAAGTCACATCGATCAATGGACTTGAATGCTACTAGCCAATTATCTTGGAGCAATGTGTGGGGACCACCTCTTCTTCCTGACCAGCAGGGAAACACAGGATCTTCCTCTTGGTAGCTTGGGTCTGCTAGGTAGAGGCAGCTTTTTCTCCTCTCTCTCTCCTGTAGATATTAGCTAGGCTCTCCTATTATTTCAGTCAGGTGTTCTCTCTTTGCTAACCTCTAAAATACTTTAATAAATGCTTAATGCCTAAACTGTTGCTGAAGCTTCTAATTTATAAGTAAATCCTAGTTAGCTTTCCCCACACTGGGGACAGGAATAAGGCGAACACTCATTTTAATTTGATTTAGTTTTACTCATCACAACCTATAGTACTGTTCATTTCCCTCACTAAAACAAATGATGTGTTTGAACACTGGTGTGTACAATATGACACATAAATGCTTTAGTAATCTACATAACTTCCTTAAAACTTAAAAACTGTCTTGGGGTTGCGAGACATGGGATAAGGGTACATCACTTAGGAGCATGGACTTCAAGATCAAAATGAATTAGCAGTGTAACATGTCAGTCAATAAAACTAACACAGTCAGTGTAACTGTGCATTCCCCTCTAATTCCAATACTTTTTTTTTTTTTAGTGAGGCAATTGGGGTTAAGTGACTTGCCCAGGGTCACACAGCTAGTAAGTGTTAAGTGTCTGAGGCCAGATTTGAACTCAGGTACTCCTGACTCCAGGGCCGGTGCTCTATCCACTGCGCCACCTAGCTGCCCCAATTCCAATACTTTTAAATTTTCTTTTATGATTTCCTAGGGCTTTTGTTTGTTTGGGTTTTGGGGGAGCAGGGCAATGAGGGTTAAGTGACTTGCCCAGGGTCACACAGCTAGTAAGTATCAAGTGTCTGAGGTCAGATTTGAACTCAGGTCTTCCTGAATCCAGGGCTAGTGCTTTATCCACTGCACCACCTAGCTGCCCCTCCTGTTATGTTTTTAAGCTCTCTCTCACACATACCTAAGGTGATAGGGCAAAATTTCAAAATGATCACTGTACCAGAAATGTAGCCAGGGCTGAATATGAATAGTTTTCTAATTACAGAATCACTGTTCTGAGAAATTCACCATTAACACTGGCAGGTAGGTGGCAAAATGGATAGAGTGCTGGACTTGGAGTGCAGAACTGAGTTCAAATCCTGCCTCAGACACTGTGTGGTGCTAGGCAAGTCACTTAACCAGGAATATGCTAGTAAATGTTAAACAACTGACTTTCTTAGAAAAGGTAAAAACATATATACAACATACTTTTAAGTTTAATAAGCATTATTCACATTTTCTTCATTATTTTCTTATGTCTAGCAACCAACAAACAATAAATTAAGCCCTGATTTGTAGGGTTTGCTGATTTCTAAGGTATAAATGCTTACACTGAAATTTTCACAATTGACTCTCAAGCCTTATTAAGTTGCTCCAATTCACCCTTTAACTTTTCACAGACTCAGTTTCCCCATATATAATAGCACCTACCTCAACAGATAGTTATGATTATCTTGAAGTGCTTTGTAAATGCAAGCTGGTTTTATTATTAACTCTGGGAAAGGTACCAACCCAACTACAGCACATGAGATTCTTACAGAAGGATAACACAAGCAGAATGCACTTAGACCACAAACTTCTCTACCATGGTTCAGAGCATTAAGAGAGATCATAGAGAAATGCTTATAAAAAAGGAAAGCTCCCAAGGCCAACCACATAATGTGGCCACTTTCTTTCTTTGCCCAAAAGACCTATTTGGATCAGATTCTTTGACAGTCATAACTATCCAAAGGTATACATGCTGTGGCCAACATTATTAACAGTAAGCATTTTTTCTTTTCCTTCTATGCCTCAATCTAAATGGCACCTCACCATGGGGACAACTGCTCCCAATGCAGTCTACCTGCTTGGCAGATCTCTGTTGAATTTCTCGTTAATTGATTGATGTCAATGGTTCACTCTCCTTTCCTCTTACCTCCCTTGAACTTATGCTGTTCCCATACTTTTAACTCCATCATTTGACTTTCTTCATTCCTACTCTCAAGCAGTAGAATGCTGATAGAGATCACAAAATATGATAACTATCTCAACTACAATTTTATGCTCTAAAGCTTCAATGGCAGCTCTTACTGATTTTCACTTTTATTCATCTCTTATTTATTTCTCATTACACTACCCATTGCAACTATTCCAGACCTTTTCCTCTCTCCTCATAATCCCATTAGTTTAGGGGAATTCACTTCCTCCATGATGCCTCCCCTGATATCTCCCACCACCACTCTATTGGTTCAGGTTTGCAAGGCTTCTATTTATGAGGGTCCTCATTTCCTCCCAGATAACTGGCCTGCTTGTGATTAAAGGAAGCTACCACATACAGGACATCATAGCTTTAACTTGGTCAGAAAAATTAATCTTAATTACAACTATTGATAATATTGATTTGTAATATTTATATGGCAACTATTCTATCTACTCAAATAATCTTGAACTAGGCAAGCAGTTCTGAAAGTCACCAGCACCATAAAATGAAATCGAGTATAAATTGTGTACAGCACTTGATAAATTATACAAGTTTCAATGAATTCTTTTCTCTCTCCTCCCAAGGAAATGGACCAAAGAGTCTTTAGGCCAAACGAATATAGATGGCGGGCTTCTGGTCATGCGACATGATTTGGTAGGTTTGGGGTTATTGGGTTTTGTTTTTTTAGCATCAATAGATAAAGCTACATAATCTAAATAAAGCCAGCTCCATTCAAACCAGAAGGGACCCAGTACAGACACTGTCACTGTTTTAGTAGGAGCAGTCCTTAAAATGCACAAGGTAAGAAGATGTGGCACACCTGGGAAGTCATAGTATACAGTTATATGAATAATTGTTGGCACAAGCTATTATTATCATCCAAAAAATTCATAGTCTGCTAGCTTGGCTAAAGAACACACAAAGCAATGGCTTTGGATTTGGGGTTCTGCATTCTACCAGTGGGGTTTTTTTCATTCTATGACAACTTTGCCTAACAATCACCTTGCTCATACTATGTTTATAACAGAGAAAACTCCTACATCACACATTAATGGGAGATCAGCTTTTTCTACTACCTTCCTCAAAGGCTCTATTTTATCCGCTTTATAAAACATAATGTAGTGGAATCAGTAAATCAGAGTTACCTTTTCAAAGATTTCCAAAGAGAACTATCCTCCTCTTGGATTTCTAATACAACAATGGGCAACTCTTCAATAAATTCAAATCAATTCACATTAATTAAGCACTTACTAAGTACATAGAAAAACATAGTTCCTGACCTCATAGAGTTCACATAATATTTGGGGGAACACAGTATGCACACAGAGAAATCCAATTCAAAGCTGAAAATTATGGGGTCAAAGAAGGACTCTGGATAAAGTATCCTAGGAAAATGTACAGAAAAGGAATGGGGTTTCACAAACAAATTAGAACCTGATCTGAGCAAAAGGAAGAGGATCCCTGGGGGACAGCTAGGTGGCGCAGTGGATAAAGCACCAGCCCTGGATTCAGGAAGACCTGAATTCAAATTCAGCCTCAGACACTTGACACTTACTAGCTATATGACCCTGCGCAAGCCACTTAACCCTCATTGCCCAGCAAAAAAAAAAAAAAAAAAGATGAGGATTCTCAAAGGCAAACCTATAGAAGTAGCACATTCCAGGCAAGGAAATGCCCTCTGCAAATGCACAGAGGCAGGGGATAGAAAATGAGAATAACTTTTTTTTGTATGTACTACAGTATTGGAGGTCTGCCCCAATTGCCAGACTTCTTGATTGAATCAATCATTCTTCTCCCCACCCCCAATTAGTGTAATTAATAAGATGTGCAACTAATAAAATGTTCATTACCAGATGGGGATGTCTTTTTGATTGAGTTACAAAATCAATCAACCAAATGCGTAAAATTAGTGTGAACAATTCCTAGAATTTCCTCCTCAAAGGAATAAACTAAGTTCAAAAATGTCCTTAACCAGGTTATAAGGAATGAAATGCTTAGAGTCTTTAGCTGAAATACATGGGTTTTATATTAGGAATGGTTGAAGAGAATTTCTCTCTCCTTCTCTCACTCTTGATCAGTGGAAGACTTTTTTTTAATGTTGAAAGATCAGAAGGTTTGTCCACTTGAAACAACAATGACTAACAGTAGGTGCTGAGAACAAATGAGACATACCAGGAAGTCAACCTTGGGACTCTTACAAAATGGGCCTGACTCTCAGAAACTAAAAAAAGAGCTATACTTCAATGGAACTTCATGAGAACTCCAAGGAGAAAGAAAAGGATTTTCTGTCAATGAAGAGCTGATTTACCCTTTTGCCAAATATACTTTTTAAACTTCATGTCATTTTTCCCTGGACTCTGTATGTACTTGTGGGAGACTGTCTGAGACTTTGGTGGGGGTTGGGCAAGGGGGCTTGGCCCTTGCTATAACTTTTCAGGAAATATCCCTGTATAAGTGAATTGCTATTAATGGAATAATTGACATTAGAGAGATATTTACTGGTTAAATGATATTGTGAATTATGTTGGTAGGAGCTTATGATCAATAGTGTAAGAAACACCAGCTCTTCGTGGTCATTCCTAGAACCCTGAGGGGATCAATAGGCAGTCAATCTCTAAGGACCCAAACTGTCAATCCAATAAGAGTTAAAAGAAGGAGCCCAGGTATTAAAATACTATAAAATGTGGTGCCTCTCTCAGCATCCAGTGACAATATCAGAGCTGGGAGACTGACAAATTCAGTATTTGGTTTGGGTCAGCTTCCAGGTTCACATATTACCCAAAGTCAACATGAACCCAAAACTCAATTCAAGCTAAAAGCCATCTGGCTTCTAGTCCTGACATTCCCGTTAGTCTCTGGGCAGGGCACCATAAAAGTAAACAACATCATTTCATTTGTTTAAAAATAAACTAATGAAACCATTTTCACATTATGCAAAGTTCATATCACTTTACTAGTAAATTCCAGGATACTTGACTTTGCAATATCTTCAATAATTTAATAATCAGTCTTCACAAAAAATTAATAATCATGTGATGTTCTGGTTTTATAAAATATGAGGAATCATATAAAAATATGAGATATTTTATGATTTCTACCTGCTTATAGAGTTTTACTTCCCTCTGCAATAAGAAAATCTGCTCTGTATCAGAAAGAGAGCATTTGTACATACAAGAGACTAATCATTTCCCAAAAAAAAATCATGGAAGGGGAAAAAAGAACTCTAAAAATTTAATTGTAAGTAAAAAGCATGTAGGACAGCTAGGCCACACAGTAGACAAAGTAAAGGGCCTAGAATCGGGAATACTCATCTTTCCGAATTCAAATTGGACTTCAGACACTTAGTAGCTGTGTGATACTAGCTAAGTCATTTAACCCTGTTTGCCTCATTTTCCTCATCTGTCAAATGAACTGGAGAATTCAAATCAGACCTCAGACACTTGGTAGCTGTGTGACCCTAGGTAAGTCACTTAACCCTGTTTTCCTCATTTTCCTCATCTGTCAAATGAACTGGAGAATTCAAATCAGACCTCAGACACTTGGTAGCTGTGTGACCCTAGGTAAGCTACTTAACCCTATTTGCCTCAGTTTCCTCATCTGTCAAATGAGTTGGAGAAGGAAATGGCAAACCACTTCAGTATCTTTGCCAAGAAAATCCCAAATGGGTCACAAAGAGTCAAAAACAACTGAACAGTAATAACAACAACAAAGGATGTGAATTGTAATTACCTAGCCTTTTAAGCATCAATGAGCTTTTATTGTTTGGTGTGCACCTACCCAAGAAATTGCCATTAATGGGTTTTAATATACTAGAAACTTTGCAAAACCTTTCTACTTATTTCCCATTGACCTAGTCCTTGAGATGTTGCCAAGAGAACTTTTGCATTTGCCAAAAAATGACCTGGTTGCCTAAATATGTCTGACCATTGTGTATCATCAATAATTGTGGATAGCAGTTTGCTAATAGTTAGGGATCATGCAGCATTTGGTCAATGTTTTGTACTGAAACTAACAAAAGAGCCACGGAATTAATAAATGGAATTCTAATATAGAAACACCCAACAATAAGAAATATAGACCATTATACATCTTATTTTCCATTGATGTACTTTTTCATGGGATAGGTGAAAAATGATTTCTTTTTTTAAAAAAAATCATTTTAACAAAAGAAAGTTTCCATTTCCTGATAAAATATTCATGGTGGCACTTTTTATAGTAGCAAAGTTAGAAATAAAGTGGCTGCCCATCAGTTGAGGAATGACTGAGCAAATTGTAGTATATGAATGTAATGGAATTTAATTGCACTGTAAGAAACAATGAATATGAGGAATGTA
Organism: Dromiciops gliroides; assembly: GCF_019393635.1. Taxonomy (NCBI): domain Eukaryota; kingdom Metazoa; phylum Chordata; class Mammalia; order Microbiotheria; family Microbiotheriidae; genus Dromiciops; species Dromiciops gliroides. The sequence continues at coordinate 105,932,412 of NC_057863.1, read as the reverse complement.
GAAACATATGGGAGGACTTGTGAGAACTGCTGAAGGGCAGAGTAAACGGAACTGGAGAACAATATTCACAATGACTATAATAATATGAAAGAAAACACTAAAAGGCAGCCCAACTCAGATTAATTGCAGTAACTAATCTTGGTCCCAGAAAACAATTAATGAACCATTTCCCTCCTCTCCTTAGAGAAGTGGGGGACTATAGGAGCAGAATTTGGGGTATACTCGCAAACATAGTTGCAGTTTTGTGGGTTGTGTTTTTCTTTGTTATAAAGGAGAATTTAATGGAGGCAAGGAGAGTATATCAGGAAATGATTGAGGTACTTATAAAAAGGCATGAATATTTTTTAAATTACTACTGTGCTCATGAGTTAATATATTTGAGTTTCTTTTCTCAGAACAGTAAACATTGATTGAGTGTTCAGTGTATGTAGAGCATTATACTAAATAGGTGTTTTCAATAGAAGTAAAAAAGTTGGTCTTCAACAATTCAACAAAATTTATTAAGCACTTTCTGTAAATAAGGCACCTTAAGAGGGACTGGTCTTTGTCCTTGAGGATAAATAACTTTAAGATGAATTAGAATATAGTGAATGCAGGGGAAAGGTCCAAATAAAGGCTTAGGAGTCCTAGAGATCAAGGGAGATTTCATCAGCTTCCTGCTTTATAATTTTATGGAACTTAAGGGGAAGATTTTAATAAGCAGAGCTTTGGAGATAGTGTATTTCAGAAAGAGAGGGTGACATGAACATAATGAAAGGGCACAGAAGTGAGAAAAAGAGGGTGGGTAAAGTTGGGGAATGTTAAATAACGTATAGAGGATGAAATCAGAGTAAAGAGGAAATTCAAGGGAAGAAAAGAAAGCTAGAAAGGTAAACCAAGAAGACAGTGGAAAAACTTGAATGCTAGATTCAGGAGCTCGGATTTTATTACATAAGCAGCAGGGAACCATGAAAGGCTCTTGAGCAGAGGAGTGACATGATCAGAGGTATAACTAAGAGATATTACAGTGGAAATGCTCTCAATGGCAAATTGGAAAAGAAATAAATTGGAGATAAAGAATACAATTTAAAAATTAATTTAATATTATAGGCAGAGGAAGAATTCAGGACCAAAGAAGATATAGAGAGTAAAACAAAATGTAAAATAGATCATTTTGATTATATAAAATGTAAAAGTTTTTGCACAAACAAAACTAATGTAACCAAGATTACAAGGGAAGCAGAAAAGTGGGAATTTTTGAAACAAATATCTCTGACAAAGGCCTCGTTTCTCAAATATACAGAGAACTGAGTCAATTTTATAAAAATACAAGTCATTCCCCAACTGATAAACAGTCAAAGGATATGAACAGGCAGTTTTCAGACAAAGAAATCAAATCTATCTCTAATCATGCGAAAAAATGCTTTAGATCATTATTGATCAAAGAAAGGCAAATTAAAACAACTTTGAAGTATCACCTCATAACTATCAGAGTGGAAAACATAATAAAAAAGGAAAAAATTGGCTGTTGGAGGGGATGTGAAAAAGCTGGGACGCTAATTCACTGTTGGTGGAACTGTGAAAAGATCCAACCATTCTGGAGAGAAATTTGGAACTATACCCAAAGGGCTATAGAAAGGAATATACCCTTTGATCCAACAATACCACTGTTAGGTTTATAGCACAAAGACATCCCCCAAAAGAAAAAAAGACCTATTTGTACAAAAATATTTATAACAGCTCTTTTTGTGGTGGCTAAGAATTGGAAATCAAAGGAATGTCCATCAATTGGGGAATGGCTAAACAAGCTGTGGTATATGATGGTGATAGAATATTATTTTGCTATAAGAAATGACAAGCAGAATTATTTCAGAAAGACCTGGAAAGACTTGTATGAACTGATGTATAGTGAAGTGAGCAGAACCAAGAGAATGTTGTGCACAGAGACAGGAGTGTTGTTTGATGAAGAACTATGAATGATAACAATTCTCAATAATACAATGATCCAAGACAATTCCAAAGGACTATTGATGAAACATACCATCCATTGATGAAACATTCCATCTTGGAAATAGAAAAGGAGGATTAATTGTGAAAGCTATTAAAGACACTACAGAGGCAAACCTGATATGAGCTAGTAATTAATTGTGTCTATAAGAGAAAGTGAAAGTTCAAAGATAACTTTGAGTTTTTCAGTCTAGGTGACTGACAATGGGAACATTAATATTAAATGGAGAAATTAGGGATAGGGGAAGATTGGAATATAAAAACTAAGAATTTGGATTGGTAAATGTTAATCTTGAAGTTCTAATGGCATATCCAGGCAGAATATCCAATAAATGGTTGAAGATGAGAGTCTCCTTGAGGTTAGAGACAATGTTTTATTTATCTGTTTATTTCCCCCATTGCCAAGTGATATGTGTCAAACATAGTACATACTTCATACATATTGGTTGAATTAATTGAAAGAACAGGAATGAGGACAGAAGATTGTGGAACACCTATATTATCAAGGAAATATTTGGTGCAGCTTTATAAATCCCTGAATTGTTTGGGAGCAATGAAATAGCATAGTGGATAGAGTGCAGGGCATGGAGTCAGAAAGATCTGACTTCAAATATGACCTTGGTTATTTGCTAGCTGTATCACCCTGGACCAGTCACTTAATTTCCATTTGCCTCATTTTCTCCACTTGTAAAATGGGAATAATAATAGTACTTCTTCTTCTTTTGTTTTTTGGTGAGGCAATTGGGGTTAAGTGACTTGTCCAGGGTCACACAGTTAGTAAGTGTTAAGTGTCTGAGGCCGGATTTGAACTCAGGTCCTCCTGAATCCAGGGCCGATGCTCTATCCACTGTGCCACCTAGCTGCCCCTAGTACTTCTTTAAAAAAAAAATTTAATTACTATTGCTATGTAGATCAGCTTGGGCAGTGAGCATATAATTATTTTATTAATATTTATACAAGTAAAGGACTGACCACATCTCCCTAACTTCTCATGGTCTGAGGCCATGTGGTAGAGAAGGCAGGGAGAAAGCTTCAGCATGGCAGTTAGTGTGAGCAGGAGAAAAGCTCCAAAAAGTCCACCAGAGAGAAAGAGCACATGATCTCAAGGAGACCCAAGAGAACTCAGAAGACCTACAAGACCTACATTGTCCTACAAAAGAAAGATAAGAGTGTCCATGGTGTCTATGAAGGGTTTTTATCCTCTTTTGATAGAGGCAGGTCTTTGATACATTGATCAAAGCTAATTGGTTAGCATCATACAATTCCACTGGTTGACATGATTTGAAGGTGGTCCACATTAAAATGAATTCTACAGGGGGCAGCTAGGTGGCACCCTTGGATTCAGGAGGACCTGAGTTCAAATCCAACCTCAGACACTTGACACTTATTAGCTGTGTGACACTGGGCAAGTCACTTAACCCTCATTGCCCCACAAAAACAAACAAAAATAAAATTAATTCTACAGATGACATCAGACAAAAGTATTTAAAAGACCCTAGCTAAAGTTGCTCAAGGCAAAGTCCATCGTCTAGGTGTGGTTTGATCCCATCATTGTTTCACTGAGATAGACAAAAGAGTCTCTATTTCTTTTGTCCCCTTAGGTTTGTCCCAGAGAGATCTGAAATTTCGGGCATGGGCGGGGGGAGATTGGACTGAGAAACTGATCTCTGGGTCCCCCCAAGAAATCCATTATTAATAATTATTTTCTCACAATTCTCCATCTGATTCATTGAGAAGCTACTGTTTCCTTAATGAATCAAACAAACATTACAAATATTTTGTAAAGGGTTTTTAACCATGGGGCTTATGATAGTTAACAATGTGAAGGGGAAAAAAAAAGGGAAAAAAATTAAGCAACACATTGACAAAACTAAAGGAGGCAGTGGCCTTTAGGAGACAGATCTTACAAATAGTGTAGGCAAAAAGGAAAAGGAAAACAAAAAGGTAAATGTCCATTTAAGTCTCTGGAAGTCTCACCTTCAAAAGATGATTCTTGGTCCATCATCCTGATGCAGCTCTTTATTCAGGTGTGATCGCATAGCAGTCTTTCATAGGTTCCTTAGACCCTCTTTCTCAGCTGAAAAATAAAAAATCCCCTACAAAATTGATCTTAATACAACTTTAAATTATTTGGCCAATAAACAGATCAGATAATGAAAGTTAGCTCAAAACCTTGTGTCTAATGAAATGTGGAACCTTTTAGAGATTTTTACAATTATAGGTCATCCAGTTCTTACATATGAAGCTCAGATAAAAACAAAAAACAAAAATAGAACCCCAATTTTTTTTAATCCTTGGCATTATTCAGTACCTACCTAACAGTGTTTTTGTGAGAATCAAGTGAGATCATAATCGTAAAGCACTTAGCACAGTGCCTGGCATGTAGTAAGTGCTATATAAATGCTAGCTATTATGATTATCATCATCATCATGATTATTATTAGACTATTGCCAATTGACATATAATATCTTCATACAGAGGCAAGTAGTTGGCACAGTATATAGCATGCTAGGCCTAGAATCATGAAGACCTAAGATCAAATCTGGCTTCTGATCATTGGTACTCTCTTCTAGACACCTACCTCAGCCTTTCTGAGGTAGGTGGGGAAGAACTCAGTCTGGTTTCACAGACAGAAGGGTATTTATAGAGAACCAGGTGAACCAAGACATTTTCCTAAGGTGTCTGATATTGCTTTAACATATATCATGAGGGATCTTTAGTTTGGGGTTTGGGGGGGGGGTTGGATCTTTTTTTCTTTTCTTTTTCTTTTTTCTTTTCTTTTTTTTTTTTTTTTGCAGGGCAATGAGGGTTTAGTGACTGGCCCAGGGTTACACAGCTAGTAAGTGTCAAGTATCTGAGGCCAGATTTGAACTCAGGTCCTCCTGAATCCAGGGCCGGTACTTTATCCACTGCACCACCTAGCTGCCCCAATCTTGAGGGATCTTGAGAGGCTCCTGGGTCAGACTTTTCAGAACTAGAACAAGGGAAATAGTTCCCATTTTTGTGTTCTTCAGAAAAGACACCTCTCTCCAGCTTTTTTTAATTTGTATCTGTCTGTGCAAAGTGGGAAGATACTGGGAAACTGGTTGGAAATCAGCCAATTGCAGGAGAAGACAACCACTTATAAGAACTAGTCCCAGATAAGGTTAAGTCTTGTGGTTCTAAACTCCTTTCCGTCTCAAATCTCATAGGACAACACCTAGGCAAGAACACCAGACCCTCTTATATAAATCACAACAAATACTCCAGTATCAATACAATTCATAAAATACTTCAATGTCAGTTTGCCATATAGTTGGAATTTTTTAATGCCTCCAAAGCATGTGCAGGATGGGAAGACAGAAGCCACAGATGGTTGGAACTCTTCCATTTACTGACTTTCCAAAGACTTATCTGGGACAAATCTTTTCTCAGAGCTAATTTTCATGGGTCCAAAGGTAACAGAGTTGATCCCACTATGCCAGCTACTTGGCCCCCAGAAGACAGACCTATGCTGTAAATACTGAAGACATCACTCCTCATTGGCTGAGAGAATGCTGAATAGGACTAATTTTGGTTGGTTCCACATTTTGAGAAAGTACCTCCAGGGATACAGTTAAGAATGACATACTTTCGAATGGTATGAAGGTTTGAATAGTGACTAGAGCCCTTGAATATAGACCTGTATGGGAAGCTGGCGCCATCATTTTCCTTGACATCTAGAGTTTACAGCTCTACAGACTGCTGGATTTCTCCTAGGTGACACATCTTTCTCTCTATCTCTGTGTCTCTGTTTCTGTCTCTCTGTCTCTGTGTCTCTCTTTCTTTGTCTCTCTCTCTCTCTCCCTTTCTATCTCCCTCCCTCCTTCTCCACTGAGTTGAAATCTTATCTTGCTTCCAGCTAAAGAGTTCATTTACTTTTATGTATTCTTTGATATAATGTAATTTATAGAACTTTTCTGACTTTGGCATGCTGCTTTGCTTGGATAAATGAGTTTTATCACTATTTACAATTTGTAATGGTGTATTACTATTTGTGAAGGTTCAGTGACCCTGGATTTTGCTTGTCCCTCATCACCGGCAAGGCTGCTGCCAGTGCAGACACAGTCTTCCTACTTTCTATGAAGATTGGCCAAATCTCCAGGTCTAAATATTTAGGCAGCCCACACATACATATACTACACTACTCTTGCATTAACAGAAAATAATAATAGTCTTAGGTTGTGGGAAAGAGTGCTGAATTTAGAATCACAGGTCCTGAACCCAAATCCCTGCTCAGCTACATTACTAAATGACTCTCGGGAAAGTCATTAAGCCTTTCTGTGCCTCAGTTTCCTAACCTGTACAATGAGAAATCTGGACGAGATGACCTCTAAGGTCCCTTTTACCCCTAGAGCTACGATCCTATAGTCCCCTCTCTTTAGATATTCCAACTCAATGCTGTCTTCATATATTGGTCACACAGTTTGTTCCCCTCTAAATTCTTTTTAATTTTTTTACCTTTTTTGTTATGTTATTCCTATTGTTACTCTAATTTTGATGAATACCAGTAAATATAATCTTTTTCACATAAATTCCACATATAAAGAAGAATGGAAACGAAACTATGAATTTCTATTATTGTCAACCTGTTTTTAAAAATACTTAATATCGGGGGCAGCTAGGTGGAGCAGTGGATAAAGCACCAGCCCTGGATTCAGGAGGAACTGAGTTCAAATCTGGTCTTCAGACACTTGACGCTTACTAGCTGTGTGACCCTGGGCAAGTCACTTAACCCTCATTGCCCTGCGAAACAAACAAACAAACAAAAAATACTTAAGATCTAGCACATTAGCTCATAGTTTTTCTGCTTGTCTATGTTTTTCTCTGCATCTTTTGCACCATTCTATGCATTTTTTTAAAAGTTTCATCAATGGTTCCACCATTCTACCCTCTGAAATTCTGCTGGGTTCCATACAATATAAGACCTTTGAAGAAAAGCATCCTAAGTCCCACAAGAGGTGCCACTAGTACTTTCCTTTGCTTAAGCACTTTACAGTGATCCCAGTCTCCTCCTATAGTAGCAGTTATATAGAAGAGAGATTAGACTTTGTAATAACAATGCACATGCAGAGAACAGAGCTTAGAAAGTGGGCTAAAGATTCAGGGAGGCAAGTTTGCAGTTTAACATAAAAAATAATATCAATAATTTGAGTAGTCTGAAAATGAATTGGGCTGTCTCATTAAGTAGTGAGCCCCCTGTCACTGGACCTTTTCAAGCAGACTAGCTGGCCACTTGGGCATGAGGTGTAGGAGATTCATGCATCAGGTATGGGATGGTCTAGATGACATCAAGAATCCCTTTCAATACAAAAATTCAGTGACTATGATTTCCATTTATCCTATTGGTTGAGTCATTTTCAGTTGTGTCCAACTATTTGTGACCCCTTTTTTGGAAAGTTTTCTTGGCAAAGATATTGGAGTGGTTTTCCATTTTCTTCTCCAGATCATTTTATAGATGAGGAAAGAGAGTTAAGTGACTTGCCGAGGGTCACACAGTTTGTAAGTGTCTGAGTCCATATTTGAACTCAGGTCTTCCTATCTCCAGGCCCAGGCAACTGTACCATCTAGCTGCCCCCATTTATCTTATACTTAAGCTACAGTACAGCTTGGGAGAAGAAAAGCCACACAGATTCCCAGATAGCTTCCTTCCCTTAGAAATAGCCTCTAGCAAGTTTAGTTAATATTCAAAATAAACTAAATCTTATATTAGGCAAACAACAGTGAGACTTGATTGACATATTTGCCAGGTGTGTGCTTCAAAATCCTGCGATCATGGTGTTCTAATTAGTTTTAAAACAACAACAGAAAGATTTAATGAATACCGTTAGCTTGAGGTCAGAGATGATGAATTGGTGAGTTTAAATTCTTCATTCCCCTGCTACTCTCTAACCCTATCTTATAGTGCTTTATTTTCACTTATAATTGAAATGGAGTAAACATAAAGATTTGGGTTTTTTTTTCTTTGCCCATAACCATTAATCTAAAAGGCAGGATAACCTTCAGCACCTCCACCATCTTCTTTGCCTTTAATTTGCTTGGTCAGTTTATTCATGAATGTTCTTATATGAGTCTTTTTATTTCTCTATAACTGCCAAACAGAACTTCAATTAGAAGTTTTCAAACCTTAAGAAAAGGGAATGGGGCAGCTAGGTGGTGCAGTGGTTAAAGCCCTGGCCCTAGATTCAGGAGGACCTGAGTTCAAATCCATCCTCAGATACTTTACACTTACTAGCTGTGTGACCCTTGGCAAGTCACTTAACCCCAATTGCCTCACCAAAAAAAAAACCCACCAACAACAACAATACAACTCAGGGGGCAACTAGGTGGCGCAATGGATAAAGCACCAGCCCTGGATTCAGAAGGACCTGAGTTCAAATCCAGCCTCAGACCCTTGACACTTACTAGTTGTGTGACCCTAGGCAAGTCACTTAACCCTCATTGCCCTGTCCCAAAAATAAAAGAAAAGAAAAAAGAAAAGGGAGTAGAGCAGGGGAAGGGGAGGGGATGAGGAGAGAAGGAAATGAACCATTAGCTGACCCGGATTATGTCTACTAGAGTGGAGGAGCATTACAAAATTTCTTAACTAGTAAAGGAAGAGGAAGTATACCCTGGGATGAAGACTACCACCATGAAAGAAAGGTTCACATACCCTAAGACATGGGTCTCTGTTGGTGCACTCTAAGGCTTTTGCCATGGGGCAAATCCAACTTAACCTATCTTAGGGCAAAAAAAAAAAAAATACATTTGTTCCAGAGTGATCTGAGCCTGTTCTTCAGAAGCTACCTTAAAGTTGCCTTTGAGAAACTAACTGGTAAATGTTTCACCATTTTGTTGAGTATTTTCAAAAAAATGTTCTATATTATTTGCAGGATATGATTCAGAAAATTAGTGCAATATTTTTATTCATTGACATATACAAAATTACACATATATATAGGGATATGTGTATATCCCTATATATATGTATATATACACATATACACACATATATAGAGGGATATACTGGTAAATATTTAATAACTAGCTCCCTGGGAGTGGGGAGAAATGTGCATACAATACACTTTTTATCTGTTTTAAATAATCTACATTTGTGTTATGTGCCAAATTGTGTTATTTAAATTATTGGAGGACTACTGTTTCTAGCTAAATTATTACTACTTATAAATTAATGGCTATTGCACCAGTTTAGGCAATACATATTTATTATTAAAGTATATTAAATATTAGAAGAGTATTGACTGTGTGGCACTTAACACGAGCTGAAAAACCTCCAGCGCCATATTTCTACATTACCTATACTGGCCTGAGAGAAGAGCGCTCACCCACAGCACATCAATCCAAGCCTAGAGTGCAAGCCAAGAATGGTGCTGGCCTCTTACTGTCAGAGGCTTTTTCTTCTTTTAATAGAGGCAGCTCTTACACACTGATCAAAACTAACTGGCTAGCATCACTCAATTCCATTGGTTGACGTGGCTTGAGGATGGTCCATATTAAAGTGAGCTGTACCCTCATGACATCAGGGTCTAATGGGAGACCCCTCGAGAGTTAAAGGCAAATTCAGAAAGGTGTGGCTTAATCCCCTCAGTTCATTTGCCTTAGACTTGACCTGAACAGAATTAGGCCCTGAGTTTAGCTAAAGTCTTCTGGACTGAACCTTCTAAAATGGAGGTGGTGAAAAGGCTAGAACTGGGCTGTGGGTCCCCCCCAAGAAATCCATTATTAATAATTATTTGATTTAACAGTACAAATAATATGCACCATAAATGTGTTTATTCTATATATTAGACTATTTAGACTTTAGGCTACCCTAAAGAGTAAAGCATTACATCAGTGAGATGAGTAATTAAGATCTACTTAGGAAGAAATAGACTCCATGTTTTCATCTCCAGGAACAGAATCTATTCTTTCCAAAGCACTCCCACTCCAAGTCAATGAAGAAAGCATCTCTGCATTGGTCATGGAGTTGTGAACTGATCCAACCATTCTGGAGAACAATTTGGAACTATGACCAAAGGGCTGTAAAATTGTACATACCCTTTGATCCAGAAATACCACTATTAGGTCTGTATCCCAAAGAGACTGTAAGGGCCAAATTTAGTATGGGGAGAGTTAATTGGGTGGCTTGCCATAATATTGGGGTAAGAAAGGAGATTAACAGCCTCTTTTTTAAAAAAAAACAGGTTTTATTAATGGGAACAAATTTAAAACACAAGTGAAGTTAATAGAGATAGAGACAATGAGAAAGGGAATAGGGGAAGAGCCCAGCTACCTCCAAGGAGCTAGCCTTGCCTCAACAACAGAAACTCACCACCACCCAGAATCCGTAGCTCCAAAGAGAACCAGCTGTACCACATTCCCCAGGCCTGCTCCGAAGATCCACCACACCAACATCTCTCTCCCTCTCTTACTCTCGCAAGAGTGAGTCTCCTCCCCAGCTTCCTCCAGAAACCTCCATGCAACCGAAAAACAGAGCCGACCACACACACAACTCCAAGCTAACGGGCTGGCAACTTTGATTGACAAAACTAGCAGACCAGCTCTACAGCTTCAAGCTGACCAGCTTCCAGATGCTGACGACCACCTGACTTGTCCTCACCAGGCTTCTCATCATGGCAGGGCTTCCCTACAGTATAATTTGGCCAGGCCCACGTAGGCATGTAGGTGTCCAGTGTGAGGTCAGCACACAGGGGTGTGCACCAGGGTTTCTAATTTTAGCCAAATATGGGGTCATAGAAACCCCAAATCACAATTAATTCCTTACAAGACCATAAAAAAGGGAAAAGGACCGTATGTACAAAAATATTTATAGCAGTCCTATTAATAGATCACATCCTCCAGAGAAGTAATAGTTAATCTAGTCTATGTTGAATAGAAAGTGTCTACTTTCTATGTTTAACCATATAAGTATTATGTACATGTAGATGTATATACATATTTTTGTATTACACATGTGCATGTGTATGCATATTTGAATATATAAATAGAGATTCAGGTATACTTATACAAATACACACTATCTTTACATATACATATACATTATAGTCATCTATCGATCTATCAAGACATATTTAAGATAAGTATGATATAAATTCACATATTAAACACCAATGACTGCCTCTGTATACACACATCTGTATGCAAATATTTAGTATACATATATGAATGTGAAATTATATTTATACATATATAGAAATAGCTCTATATATACACATAGTATACACATGTACATAGGGATATATATATTTGGATATACATATGTGCATATAAATTCATGTGTGTGGGTTTCTCTCTGAAGAAAGAGAAGTGAGACAGTTTCCAATAGTGAAGAAATGGGGGGTGGGGAGTGTTAAAGCCTGGCATGGCAAACAGTAAAATCGCCAAGGTCTACCTTTCTAAACGCAGATAAAAGTTAAAATCACTCACCTTCTTCTATGTCATGCAACAGCTAAACACATTTCGAAGGAATGGGAAAGATACAGGAACCTCTCACTGCTCCATACAAACACCAATCACTAACTTGTCTCAGCAGTACTTTCTACCTAATCACTTGAATTATATGCGTGTCCTTCCAAAGTACTTGACTAGCAGAGATTCCACAATGTCTAAAAAAAAAAATCTACATATGAACTTGAACTTTCTGTGAATTAAATTCAGTCGTGATTTGGCTAAGTGTAATTAAGGGCACCAAGATAGGGATGGGAGGGGTTGGGGGAGCACATTAACAGAAATGACAACACACTGTGCATGGTAACTTGGTTCAATTTAACTTGTAAGTAAAGCATGACTAGGCTGAGCACATCAATTAAAAAACGATCTAGAATCACAGGGGCCTCTCTAGATGAACTTCAACTCTATTTGAAAAAGGTGATTTGCTAAAAGGCCAGGAAGGCACTTGGCTGCCAACCACAGACTACTTTCTGAGCAAAAAGTTTCCAGTCAAGACTCAGCAGTGGTGTGCACCAAACATGATCTTTACAAGGTAGCATGATGTGATTGTAAGTGGAACTGTGTGAGCAATGGATACAGATATTTGATGATGCAAATGGAAAGTACATCCAGACAAATTCCCACACGCTGTGGCTGTATTTTCCACTTATGAGGCAAATCCAATGTGTGCCTATCTCTGTTCTCTGAATAAGGCTCTTTGGGAGTCTCTGAGCAGCCCCTCAGCAGCCCAGACTGACACTCTCAAATATAACATTCCGGAATGGGCAGAAGTATAGCCCCATAAGGCAACTGTAGTCTAAACCTGGAAACCTGTTTCTTTTCTCTGTATTTACATTCTTGCTCCCTGAACCAGACTAGCATGGTGTGCTATTCTTCTTGTTCTCATCAGGGTCCCAGGAAAATAGTCATTTTTTATAATCTCGATCTGGCATATTTCATTACTGTATCAACACTGAACCCAGCCAACCCAGTATAACAGACCACAACTCCAGCAAGAAGATGCTATTGTTCCACACTCCAAGATGTTGCTGTGATTGTGGGCCCTCATTTTCCCCCTGGGAGAAGCTCTGCCAAATACAATAACAAACGAAATCATTTAAACCAGGCTACTTCAGTGAAGCATTTAGAATTCCTGATACCCTGAAAACCTTCACAATAGATAGATGGTACTTTCCACATAAACTCTAATTATGCTAATTACCATGCAAGGGGAAAACAAGCTTGGTTTTGTAAATGCCTAATAAGAGAGAACCTCTATTCAAGCATTCGAATAGGCTACATTAGGCAATGGTTTAACAGGAAATGCTATTTATCAGTGTGATCTTTTATGGTCTCAGGCCTTGCCATTGGTAACAGTTTCTCTTTCCCCTGGCCCAAAACATTAAATGAAACTACTATAAACTTTAATCGTGAGAAGAGGACTGGAGAGGAGAGCAGGACCATTAAGACAAACTGAATGCACCAGCATATAAACGCACAGTAACTTTTTCACAATTAAAGTGACCGTTCTGTACTTTTCTACCTAATCATAGGAAGGCTGAGAGGGAAGGTCTGTTGTAGGCTTAATACACTATTTTAATATGGGTTGGCATTGTCAATGATAGATTAATCAGGTAACCTAAAGAATGCTGTTTCTACCAAGTAGGTTGGTCTACCGTATTATTAGATGATGGGGATGAAGTATTAAAGTGTTCTTTGGGAGTAGGGAGGAAAAGATATTCTCCTTGCAGATACTCCTGAAAGAAACTGAAAGCAGTGAGGTAAAGTGTAAAAAAAAAAGTGGTTACATCTGAAGTTAGGAGTCATGAGAGTGACTCTCCCCAAAGACATTTGTTATATGTATGACTGTCTCTGAACTTTTTCCTCACCTGTGAAATAGGGACATTAATTCTTGCACAGTTTGGCTCACATTCTTGTGAAGAAACTTTGTAAACTTTTTAAACACATTTAAATAACGTGAGACCTTTTTTTAAAGTTGTTCATTACCAGAAAAGTACAAATTAGCCCCTTCTGGGCAGCTTTAGCACAATATCTTTAATGAACAGGAATTTTTAAAATGAGCCATGCCGACTGTGATCAACATGTGATCTGACAAACAGCAACGTTTTATATTAATTACACTGGTTGTAAAATTAAGGAGCTCCCTCCAGTAATAAGTGAGAAACATACTGCTAGGAAAATGTAAGAAAATGGAATGGGCTTCCCACCATCTGTACAGTTTTCTTATTCTACCACCCCCAAAAGAAGAAGAAAAAGGAGAGAACAGATAATAGAAGAGCTGTAGTTTATAAGAGAACTCACTTTACAGTTAAAGTGGAATGGATTTAAAATGCTCTCAAATGAATGCCACTTGTGGCCCAGGGCCCTCAAAAACTATGTGCTCAGATAGACTATGTATTATCCAAGGAGTTTGATCCAAAAAATATATATATATGAAAAAAGTCGGGGGAGGGTGTTGTCTTTTGGTTCACCATCAAAGATGAGAACCTGGATTAATTCAGGAAAGTCTATAAAGAACTTACTAAAGTTGTCCAAATGAAAATATAAACTTTAATATTCAGCAACATTAATGAAATGGTGTTCTTAGAAAAAGATAACTAAAAAGAGTTAGAAAATCAGCCTAAGGACCAAGAAACCAAAGGTACTCAAGGCTTACAGACAATAGTGAAGCCTCTCACACACACACACACACACACACACACACACATCTTCTTTAGTTCTTTTGTCTGTAAAATCCCAATGTTAACTAATATCTCATATATTTCAGACAGAATTTTGTCTAGCCATGCCTCCCATAGCCTTACTATACGACATTAATTTTTAACCCAAATCTAAGACTTTACATTTATCCTCAGTCAATTTCATTTATTAGAATTAATTCTAGTCTGTCAAGATCTTTTTGTTGTCCTGACATCAGTTATACTCCCATGTCTACAAAATAGATAATCACAGAATCTTTACCTTTATCAGTCACTGATAGAAATGTTAAACAGAAAGCCAGGCGCAGATCATTGGAGCACTCATTCTTCTAGGACCTAATTCCAAGCTGATATTAAGTTATCTCTTAACCAGATTTGAAGCCACCTTTTTATACTATCACCTTGCTCACATACCTCCATATTTTCCACAAGGACAGCATAATAGTCTTTATAAAATGCTTAGCTAAAATCTAATAAACTATATCTACATGATTGCCATGGTCTACCAGTCTATTAACCCTATTTTTAAAATGAAGTAAATTATAACTGCATCTATGAATCCATACTAGCTCCTTTTGGTCAACATTTTCTTTTCTAAATGTTCATGAGCCATCAAAAGTGACTCTATGGGGTCAGCTAGGTGGCATAGTAGATAGAGCACCGGCCCTGGAGTCAGGAGGACCTGAGTTCAAATCCAGCCTCAGACACTTGACACTTAGTAGCTGTGTGACCCTGGGCAAGTCACTTAACCCCAATTGCCTCACACAAAAAAAAAAAAAGTGATCTCTGTTAAATAATTTTGCCAGGAAATGAAGACAAGCTCATGGCTTATAATTTTCAGGCTCCATTCTTTTCTCCGTTTTGAAAATAATGAAAAAATTTAGCCCACCTCCAATCCCACAATACTTCTCCCATTCTCCACAGTCTTTTAAAGATCATTGTTAGTGGATCAGAAATCTTATTTTCCAATATTTTCAGTACAATAGGATATAGCTTATGAGGACTAGGTGACTTGAATGCCTTAAGGTCAAGAGAATGTTCTCTTACTATGAATGAATGTGTGTGAGTGAGGGAATGAACAAATAAATGAATAAATGAAACAAAAAGCATTTGTTAAGTGTTTATTATGCACAAAGTATTATGCCAAGGCTACAAATAGATAAGCAATATTCTGATCTCAAGAACTAGTGTTGTAATAGAGGAAGACAATGTATATAAGTTTCATCAGCCAAGTAAGATGGAAAGACTCCATGACCCTTAAGCCCTGAGGGAGGGAACCTAAAGCACTGATCCCATTCCTTCTCTATATCAATCATTTATCTGGGCCCTTCTAATTTCCCTTCCCCTGTACTGTGCAGCAGACATGCCACTCATATTACTTCAATAAGCAAGGAGGGATCAACTATAATCTTCCTGATAAGGCAGCAGATCATAGCATCTTATCACCTACCATGTTTTCTAAGACCACCTGGTACTTTCTATGTTATCTTTTGCTAAACCCTCACAGAATCTCAAAGTTGGAAAGAACCTCAAAGACCATTTAGTCTAACAACATTCCTGAACAAGAATCTCCACCCACAATATCTCCAACAAATAGTCACCAATCTTTGCTTCGGGAGAGAAGTAACATGCTACCTCCCACAAAAGTCCATTCTAAATCTGCGTAACTCAGATAGGATATCTTTCTCTACAAGCCAAAATCTACCTCTTAGTAACTTCTACCCATTGCTCTTAGTTTTATCCTTTGGAGTCAAACAGAATTTCACATGACAATCCTTCAAATATTTGTTGGCCCTTATGTCCACCCTGTCTTTTCCTCAAGCTAAATATTCCTGGCTCCTTCAACTGATCCTCTACTGTGTGCTATGATTTCAAGACCTTTCACTACTTCTTCCCTCACTGCTTATTCTCTAGTTTATCTATGTTTCTCTTAAAATGTGATGCCAATACCAGTAAACCCAGCAACACCACTACTAGGTCTATATCCCAAAGAAATCATAAAAAAGGGAAAAATATTTGTGGCTGCTCTTTTTGTGGTGGCAAAGAATTGGAAATTGAGAGAATGCCCATCAGTTGGAGAATAGCTAAACAAGTTGTGGCATATGAATATAATGGAATACTATTGTGTTGTAAGAAATGATAAGCAGATGGATTTCAGAAAAACCTGAAAAGACTTATGTGAATTGATGCTAAGCGAAATGAGCAAAACCAAGAGAACATTGTACACAGTATCTACAGAATTGTGTGATGACTTAGCTCTTCTCAGCAATACGATGATGCAAGACAATGCCGAAAGACTCATGGTGAAAAATACTCTCCACATTCAGAAAAATGCAGATTGAAGCATACTGTTTTCACTTTTTGTTGTTGCTTTGTTGTTGTTGTTGTTGTTGTTTATTCTTGCATTTTTCCCTTTTGTTGTGATTCTTCTCTTACAACATGACTAATGTTGAAATATGTTTAACATGATTGTAATGTATAACCTATATCAGATTGCTTGCTGACTTTGGGAAGGGGGAGGGAAAGGAGGGTGGAAGAAAAATTTGGAACTCAAAAAAAATCTTTACATGTAATTAGAAAAAATATTTAATCTAATCTAATTTAATTTTTTTTAAATGTGATGCCAAGAATTTTACATGATACCTCTGATGTAGACTGATCAGGGCAAACTATCGCCTCCCTAGTCCTAGACACATGATAAATTGAAGAGACAGAAAGACCTCATTAGCTTGGTCTATCCATTCGTATTGAGTTTATAATCCAAGAAAAAGCCATGTTTTATTCCAATGAACTATCCTATGCTATGTGGCCATACTATGATAGGAACCATTATACAACAGGGTTTCCCCCTCCTTCTGCAACAGAAATGCAGTAGAGATTAGTTTTCCCTAAAAGGCAACAAAGCTGGCCCTAAGACTTGATTGGCCCCCACTTCCTTTGAGGCTGCTTCTTGCTCACCTATTATTAAAAGTCTTACCCATATTGAGTTAGGCCCTTTTCAGCTGGCAAAGTGACCCTACAAATCATAATATCTTTCCCTGCTGAACAGATGAGTGTCCATATAGAACTGAGGGGGACCATGTCCATATTAACTAAGTGCCAACTGTATCCTTATTACATATCTTTGCTTTGTTAGGGCAAAGTAACATTTTCACTTTTCTTAACTGTATGATGACTCACAAGTGTCTCATTTTGTCCCAAAATCAAATCTGAACAAGGTGCTGGTATTAGGCCCACCCCCAACACCTGCCAAACTCATTTCATAGTTTAAAAGTTAATTTTATTTAATCCTAGTATTAGACTTTATATTTATCCTTATTAAATATTAGGGTACTTAAACATTTTTATTCCTGTAGTGGTGATACCATAGTTATTTTGGCATTAAGAGAGTGGGACCCAGAATCAGGAAGACCTGATTTCAAGTCCCATTTCTGCCATATACTGGTTGTGTGAGCTTGGACAGGTCATTTACCCCTTTCGTACCCAAGATAACTCTCTAATATTATAAAATGAAGAACAGTTGCCAATCTGCATCAATGAAGGGAACTTCCTTGCTAGGAGTCCCAAAAACCAAGGAGATTATACATGTGGAATGAAAAAAAATGATAATGATAAATAAGAAAATATTAAATATAAGAAAAATAGAATCATTTAGCTTAATGTTCATTAAGTATGAATTAGAATGTGAGCTCCTTGAAAGCAGAGACCAGATTTTGCCATTCTTTGTATCCCCACACAGTAAAAACTTAACAAATACTTATTGCCTAACCAACTCATTGAATTCATTCTACTAAAATTAGCCAACTCCAAAGAAACATTATACAGTAAGGAATGAAAGGAAACTTTAATTTAACAAATGACTCATTGTGGTGTGAAGGTGACCTTGGGTTCTGGAAGTCTATACTAATATATCACAAGCTCTGAAAGAACCTATAAAGCTGGAAAAGGTTCCAAGTATGAGTCTAGTGACAGATTGTTATCCAAAATCCAACCTAGCTAAATGGTGAGATACTCATCTTCAAAAGGTTGACCACCAGGTAATGATTTCTTTTTTTGGCCACAGCAACTCATTAAAACATTTAATAAGGATTAGGGAGGATTTCATCTGCACTGGTAAAATCATAATTCTTTTGAAATATTGAAGTACTACAGAAATAGTATAGTAGATCGGTCACTATATTAGGAGGAAGGGGACCTGGGATCCAGTCTTGGACTATCCCCTGGCTTACCCTTGTTATTTCTCATATGTAAATGTAGAATACAAATTGGCCATACTTAGAATGATAGTTGTTAAAACAACATAATAATTGCTTCTCAGTAACTTCATTTCTCTAAAACAACAACAATACAGCACTTCCTTTTGAGTAACCCCTTCCCCTGAACCTGTACTCATATGTTGGCTCTACTAGGGGCAGCTACCCGAGATTCAAGGTACTCTGTGGGTTTGTACTCCTAAAACAATAGCTCATGACCCCACCAGTGTATCCACCTATAAGCCAACCACACCACAATTATCTAAAAGCAAAGGCCTTTGGGGCAGCTAGGTGGTTCAGTGGATAGAGCACTGGTCCTGGAGTCAGAAGGACCTGAGTTCAAATCTAGCCTCAGACACTTGACACTTCCTAGCTGTGTGACCCTGGGCAAGTCACTTAAGCCCAATTGCCTCATAAAAAGGAAAAAAAAAAACAGATTGAGACATAAAAGCAAAGGCCTTTGACACTGTTGATCACCCTCTCCTCCTTAATACTCTCTTCTTTCTGGAATCTTGGGACATTACTCTCTTTTGGTTCCTCTCCTGCCTATCTGAACACTCCTTCTCAATCTCCTTTGCTGGATCCTCATGCAGATCATGCCCTCTAACCATAGGTATCCCTCAGAGTTCTGTCCTGGGTCCTCTCCTCTTTTCCCCTTATACTACTTCACTTGGTGATCCCCTGAGCTTCCATGCAATTCACGAGCATCTCTGTGCTAATGACTTTCAAATCTACCTCTCCTGCCTGTCAGAATGTTCTTCTCAATGTTTGTTCACTGCCTTCAAGGACACCAGGATCATGGCTTCGCATTCAGCCAATCAATAGTTCACCACACTGGCCCATCAAAGTCTTCAGTCCCTTTACAAGATGCAAATAGATCACTCTCATTTTCAAAGGTTTTAAAATCTGTGAATAGATCCATCAGGGTCTGGGATATGTAGGCAACCATTCAAAATCCAAAAGGGGCAACATTTTAACACTTCATTTTCCTTATTACCTGTCTTATCAGGAGATACCAAGTATTTCAGAAGGATACAGTTGATCAGGGTTATCGTGATCAATCCATTTCTACCATAAGAAAAAGCTCAAATTAGTTAAGTTTTGTTTTGTTTTGTTTTGTTTTTTAGTGAGGCAATTGGTGTTAAGTGACTTGCCCAGGGTCACACAGCTAGTAAGTGTTATGTGTCTGAGGCCGGATTTGAACTCAGGTCCTCCTGACTCCAGGGCCGGTGCTCTATCCACTGCGCCACCTAGCTGCCCCTAGTTCAATTTTTTAAGATTTATGAAGCACTCTAGAAGGCCACTGGCTCTGCAACAATGCATTGGCACAAATTGATGAGACCTAAAATCATAGATCTTAGGAAGGAAATGGTTCTGCCCCTTGATGTGTTTGTTAGCTAAGGTATCATTGTTCCAATTTTACAGATGAAGGATCTGAGGCCCAGAGAAGTTGAATAATTCACCCAAATTTGAACAACTAATAAGTCACAGAATCATAGATTACTTAGTCCAATTTGTAGCTTAACAAGAATCCCCTCCATATGAGACCCAACAAATGATCATCCAGCCTTTGCCTGAAGATCTCCTGAAGGAACCCTTTCACATTTGGACAGGTGTAATTGTTGGGAAATTTTCCCTTATATCAAGGTAAAGTTGCCTCTTTGCAACTTCTACCCCTTTCTCTTGTTCTGTCCTCTGGGCCAAGTCTAGTCTTTCTTCCACAGGACAGCCCTTCAAATATTTGAAGGCAATTATCATGTATTCTGTTCTCCAAGCTAAACAAACCAGGTTCCTTCAACTGACCTTCATGTAACCACTTCACCATCCTTGCTGCCCTCACCTTGTTGCTCACTCCTCAGTTTATCAATGCTTTTTTTTTTCCTAAGAAATGATGCTCACATCTGAATACAATATTTCAGAGATACATGGTCTAACCAAGGCAGAGCTTCCTCCTATAGAGGAAGGAAAATAAGCATTTATTAATCTCTGTCCGTATGTCAAGCATTGTGCTAAGCATTTAACAAATATAATCATTTGGTCCTCACAACAACCCTGTGAGGCAGGTATTATTATGCCCCCATTTTACTGTTGAGGAAAACTGAGGCATACAGAAATTTAATCGACATGCCCAGGGTCACACTGCTAGTAAGTGTCTGAGACCAAACTTGAACTCAGTACTTCCCAACTCCAGGCTCAGAACACTATCCAATGTACCACTTAACTACCTTATCAACTCCCTAGTCGTATACACTATCCCGTTGTTAATGAAGCCCAACATTGTATTAGTTTTTGGTCTCATACTGAACTTAAGGTCTTTTTCAAATGAACTGATGTCTAGACATATGTACTTGTGAAATTGTTTTTAAATTCAAGTATAAGACTTTATACTTAAAGTGGCAGATTGGGCCATAAAACAGGAATTGTAACCTTGGTCTCCTGCCTCTTAGTGCAGTATAAATACAGACTGAAAAGCAGTCACACCCAGGGGAAAAGTGTAGCATTGGGATCTAAAAAATCAGAATTCCTATCCCTGTTCTGACAGTAATATAATCTATGGCCATTTAACCTTTTAGCATGTTAGATATTTCATTGGTTGAAGCCAAAACAATTTATGAAGATGACAATCCCAACCTGCTTAATGGGGATGTGATATAATAATAATTGGAAAATATTTTGAAATACCTAATATTAAAGGAAGAAGAAGCTGGTGATTCAACATACTATTTCTACTTCAATATCAAAGTCTAATGCAATGAGTCAAGGAGAAAATGAGATCACTTGATATCGGCTGATGAAATTCCCCAAAGTTATGCTGTATCTCATTATACCATACCCTTAGGTTGCTAGAGTCTGCAACCATCACAAAAAAAGCTTATCCTGCTCTGTTCTGAGGATCCTAAGATATTCTGTTCTTCACTCTGTATTACCTCATTGATACAACTTCACATTGTAGCAATATACTTTTTAAAGATAATCATGTATGTGTGTGTGTATATATATATACATATATACATATGTGTGTGTACACATACATGTATACTCAAAGTTCAAAGCAAAGGAATATACATAAAATCAGACCAATACTGCTTTCTTTTTCCCAACAGGAGTTCGATTTCATTAGGTCTTTCTAAAGAAGTTTTTCCATTCTTTTCTAAAAGTTTCTTACCATTTCACTTGAGCAGCCAGAAAAAGAGAAAAGGATGTCTTGTGCAGAAAGAATTAAATGGGAAGTGAAAGAAAAAAAAGTTTAAAGGAGGAAGGATTCATTTGAGGAATTTATCAAAACTATTTTCAAGTATTCTTTTCTGCTCTTCTTATCAAGTGTTAGGTTCTATGCACAGTATTTCCATCTGATGGCAGCCCTGTCACTTCCATGGGTATAAATGAGCCACACCTTTCATCTTAATTACAAGATAAATTGGCCTCATTTCCATTATCTGAAAATGTTTTAAGAGTCAATACAGTCAACATTAGTACGTAGGACCTGCACATTTTTTGTGTGTAGCTCAGGCCAAATAACCAATCAAGGGGCAGCTAGGTGGCGCAGTGGATAAAGCACCGGCCCTGGATTCAGGAGTACCTGAGTTCAAATCCGACCTCAGACACTTGATACTTACTATCTGTGTGACCCTGGGCAAGTCACTTAACCCCCATTGCCCCACAAAAACAAAACAAAAAACAAACAAATAACCAATCAATCAATAAGTATTTATTAGCACCTACTATGTGCTATGCACTACACTAAGGGCTATGGATACAAAGATGAGAAATAGTCTCTGCCCTCAAGCAGTTTGCATTCTATAAAATGAATCAATATATGCATGTATAAATATATACATGATAAACACATCATAAATAAATAAAATAAAAACATAATAAACAAAAAGATAATTTTGGAAATAAGAATGGTCAGTGTTGGAGGTACTATGGAAAGACAGTCAGTCTAGCACACTCCTGATAGAGATATAAATTGGTCCCAAAATTCTGAAAAGTAATTTGGAATTGTGTTAAGAAAATGACTAAAATTTCAATACCATCATGCCAAGAGGAAGACTGAAAATGACTCCTCTTTTCTCTGTATTAACTATCAGGCTTCTCCAGGAACTAGCCTGTTGCTGCTGCTTTGAATTTCAGTTTATTCATTTCTCTTGCTCAGCTTCGACATTTCCTCTTGGTATTATGCTACTATAACCCTTGTTATTTATATACATATCTATATATATATATGTGTGTGTTGTGTGTATACATATATATACACACATACACAAAACACGTATATAGTATTTATATGTATATACACACATGTCTATGTCTATATATGTATCTCTGTGGGTATGCCTATATGTATGGATCTCTATCTATCTATCTATCTATCTGTATGTATAAATGTGTGTGTCTGTGTGTAGTCTTTTATGCTTTACAATTTGTGGTATAATGGATAGAGTGGTGAGCCTGGAGTCAAGAAGACTTCTTCCTAAATTCAAATCGGGCCCAGACACTTATTAACTATGTAACCCTGGGCAAGTCACTTAACCCTGTTTGCCTCAGTTTCCTCATCTGTCAAATGAGCTAAAGAAGAAAATGGCAAATCACTCCAAATATCTTTGCCAAGATAAACTCTAAATGGTGCTGGCAAAGAGGGGGACATAACTGAAAATGATTGAACAACAAGAACAACAACAATAAGAACACATTATCATCAACTCAGTTCATATTCTCCTATCTAGTTATGTCCCTCAAATCTGACACCTGAAATCCCTATGCTTCTACACACAGCCAGACTCTCTGGTAGAGACAAGTGCTAGTTTCCCTTTAGTACTTTCAACACTGACCCTGAATGACCCCAGTTAACAGCTGCCAGTGAATCTTGTTCAGCCTGGACCTGGCTTCCTTCTTCCAAGGTTTCCATCACACCTAATCCCTCAGTGCCTTCTGCCTCCTGGCTGGACTCAAGAAGAGGGTGTTTTAACTTATTTATATTTTCATGTACCCTATAAAAATTTCACTGGAACAAAATTTATACATATCTCAGATTGTGAAACCTGAAGAAAATAAAAAAGGAATACAATCCACTATTCTACATTTTTAGTGGGTGAAGGGAGGGGTGTCAGAAAACTGATTGGGCATGTAACTTCACTGAAACCAAATCAGGATTTCAAAACCTGTTCTTCACCAGTTTGCATTAGAAGGATCAGAAAGATCGGTTCAATTTGTATCTGTCATTCAGATATACCTAGAACAGAGACTAAATTTTATTCTATTAGCACTTGCTTTAGGGAATATTTCTTTCTACCTCCATCTTCTCTACAAAGCCCTATCATTTCCAAGTTCCTTATGCAGATATGAATTCATTTGGGGTACCTCAGAGGAATATTGGTTATAAAGGCAGGTTTATGAGATATCACCGACAAAGGCACTAAGCCCTTTCCCAAATACCTATAGGGTGAAAAACGATTAAGGTTCCAAGAATATTTCCATCCTAGCTATTAGGATGTGTACAAATGGGAACACAAAGAACATTGCTACAAAATTGGGTTTTCTGTGTTCCAAGGGGAGAGTTATTTTTAAAAAAGGACTAGGTACAAATGCTTCCACAAATGAAAATAGATGATTCCTTGCGATGCCAAAGCCTGTAGGTGGATAACGTCAAACAGCCACAGGGTGCTCATTACAGGCTGCCCTTTGAAAGTAAGGAATCACTATCTACCAACCCAGAGTAAACAAAGAAACTGACCAATATCTTCAAGGGTTTCAAGACAAGCAGTTATCACAAACAGACACCATCCCCTCCCAGAATAGCAATATTCACTCCAATCAGAATCAGCAAGTGGTGTTTAAAAAAAAAAAAAAGCAAAGCCATGCACTCAGTATGGCAAAAGACATTAGAAGGGAAATGCTGTTCTCATTACAACTGCTTTTCTTTCTCAGAAAGTCAAGAGCAGAAATGTGTAGGTGTAAGACAATTAACCTTTTAATACAAACATAGACAGCAGAGCTAGAATTGACCCAATAAACAGCTGAGTCCATTCTGCTGCCAAGATGAGAGAAACTACTAAAGTAACGCAATCTATTCTCATCACGTTTTTTTAAAAAGAGCATTTCAGGACTCAGTAGTTGGCCTTAAGCATGCCAATGCAGCTTTATTTGCCCACAACAACTATAACTACCCTTACAGATTTAAGGACCATGCTCCTGGAGTACCAGCCACACAGTTTCTAGCCATTGCCAAAAGGAAGATGCCCTGGATCATCAGAGGCAAACATCCTCATTATCTTTATTATTATTATTATTAATGATGATGGTGGCAGTGCTGATAATAATGATATTACAGCATTTATAAAGTGCTTTCAGGTTTGCAAAGCACTTCACATATGTTATCATGCTTGGTCTAATCAGCCCTATAAGGGCTCTCACATTGATCCACCATCATCTATAGCCAACAGATGCAGATAAACGTAAGAGAGATCATTAAGAGGAATAGTGTAAAGAGAAATAAGAAAAATGTCCAGAACAGAGCTTAGAGGGACAGTCACACTTAGAGGATTGTAAAAGGATGGTGATTCAGCATCATCAAAGGAAACTAAGAGGAATGATCAGACAAGTAGAAGTAAAGACAGGAGAGAATAGTGTCATGAAAAGCACTGGAGTTCTATCAATCAGTACTGTCCAACACTGATGATCTCATTAGCTACCTTTCTCAGCTTGCTTTGAGAGATTATGACAGGTACACTATTATCTCCCACTTGTATAATAAAAGAGAAATGAGAGCTCTGAATGAAAACCTTGGAGGAAGAATAAAGATCTTAGTACAAGTGGTAAAAAGGCAGCTGGGTGATTCAGTAAATAGAGAGCTAGACCTGGAGTTAGGAAGATGTGAGTTAAAATCTGACCTCAGTCACTTAACTAGCTGTGCATCACTGGGTAAGTCATTTAACTGCTTTGTGCCTCAGTTTCATCATCTGTAAAAAGGGCATAATAATAATAGCACCTATCGCCCAGGAACGCTTTGAAGAGAAAATGAATTAATATATATAAAGTACTTTGCAAACCTTAAAACACTCTATAAATGCTAGATGTTCACTGTTAAGAGGTATAAAACTTTACCGAAGTAATAGACTTTGAAAAACAGAATGGACCAAACAGAAGTTAATGACTCCATGAGACAAAAGGAAATATTAAAATGAAGTTAAAAAACTGAAAAAAATCAACGAAAATGTAAGGTATCTCATTCAAAAAACAAATGATCTGTGAAAGAGGTCAAAGAGAGATAAATTACAAATCACAGGACTACTTGATAGCCAAGATCAATAAAAGGAGTCTAGATATCTCATTTCAAGAAATCCTAATGGAAAACTGCCCAGACCTTAGAAGCAAAGGCAAAGTGAAAATAGAAAGAATCCATTAATCACCCCCTAAAAGAAACCCCCAAATGAGAGAAACCTACCATGGAAAATAATCCTGTGTGGCTCCAGGGGGAGCCCAATTGCTCCACTAAACAGCCTCTGCCCTGCTTTTAGTCTCTATGATTTCCACCTAATTTCAAGCAGTACTTTGGTCCCAGCTTCAGCTCCTCTTC
Organism: Dromiciops gliroides; assembly: GCF_019393635.1. Classification (NCBI taxonomy): domain Eukaryota; kingdom Metazoa; phylum Chordata; class Mammalia; order Microbiotheria; family Microbiotheriidae; genus Dromiciops; species Dromiciops gliroides. Next base: position 105,906,429 of record NC_057863.1, on the reverse strand, counting down.
TGCTCAAACCCTGCAGACTATGAGATCTCATACCCTAATCCCAAATCCCATGGCATGTTTCTTCTATCTTCTCTCAGGCTAAGGAAGCTGAGGGTGAATTACAATACCCCAAATGCCCAACTGTCATTCAAAATATTTATCCTACAAAGGTCCCCTATGGCTGATCCTACGAGGTGTATATATATATATACACATATACATATATATATATATATATCTTTAAAAGGGGAAAAGTGATAAAAGAGATTAGTTCATTCCCTACAAAATAAATCACCACCTCTCCTGTGCACATGCTATCATCTCTCTTTCATACTATGCAAACACAAAAATTTCCAATGAGGTGGGAGTGTACCCAAGGCCTTGTTTCAAGTCAAGCCTTTGATCTTTCTAGTTGGGTATGCAGATTTGAGAGGCTATGGATAGATGAATTGTTATTATTTTTTGTGGTTAAGTAAAGCAGAAACATATGTCCCACACATATTAATTTTTACTAGTTGGACTCTTGTCTCCTCCTCTACCACTAAAGGCATTTGCTGCATTTTTTCCCTATTTGAAAGAAATTGGAATGGAGGACTTTTCAACCGATTTTTATTGCTTCTCCCTTTCTGGGCCGTGCTTCACATCTTGGCTCATCTGTGTAGCACATAATTTATGATACATGATTATAATGTTAATGGTTTCAAGATCTGATTTCAGTCTATTACTTTTCCTTCTTTTAGTTTTGCTTAAAAATCATTAAAATAAGGGAGGCAATCAAGAATGTTCCTCTTTATACAACTATATTTGCAACAAATGATTATAGACATTATGGGATTTTTTAAAGTTTGCATTTATATCATTCACATTATCTTTTCCAGGAAAATTTCTCCTGTTGGGGAGAGTATGCAGATTATCTAGTGATAGTCATTATGGAAAGATAGGGGTCTGTACCAAATAGAAATGCCATTTTGCAATCATTCTTTACCACTTTTAAGTAGAATTTTTTAAAAAATATTTGCAAATGTTCCCTCAGTATTCCTAAACTGCTGTGTAATCATGTGATTGAGCAAGATGATATAGAAAGTAAGATTGCTTAAGTCATTCCCAAACAAATTCTAGAGGAGAGCACACCACACCACTGAGTCATCATAAGCAAGATATGAAACATAAATCTCAACCATTTCTAATGGGGTTGCTTTAGGATATGCTATTCCCACATTGAGAAATTCAGTTCCTTCATGTGAGGAGGGTAGATTAGGTCTGGTCCTAATTTGGTATGCAACTGACATGCATTGTTTAATAAACTGATATGCTCTGAAGTCCAAATCCTTGTTTCATTAGTCATTTCATCACCTGCCATACCCAAGATTTTTATTTCAACATTAGTGATATTTGCTTTTCCTAAAGCATTTGATTTGTGGACAGAGTGAAACAATCTAATAGCAAATGGCTCATCAGCATGTGACCCTTGAAGAAGATAAAAAATGCTTCAAAAACAAATTGTGCAAAAAAAGAAAAAGAAATCAGGGTAAAAACAGACTATTTCATTCATACACTTCAAATGCATGTGCCTTAACATGAGTAGGATCATATTATCTGATAATCTAGGGAAAGAAATTACTCTACTATAAGTATAAAAACTTATATTCATGTACAGCACATTTATTTTATTTATATTTATAGCTAAGTTTCAGAATGGCTTATATCACTAGCCACTGTCATTTTGGAAAAATCATACATTAGGGAAGACAATTGTAGCCAGCTAAAGCTGTATAATATTTGAAATAGATCTGTTCATTGTACTATTTCCTTTTTGCCAACCATGTATTTAATGTATAAATTTGCTAGATAATGTCAACATTATCCAGTTCTATACTTAGTGGTCATACATAACCTGAACTAAAAAAAAAAAAAAAGGCTTGAGTTTTAAACCTGATTCTACTTCTTAAAGGTGTATGACTTTGAACAGGTCCTTTAGTGTCTACAATCCGCAATTTCCCTATTTGCAAAATAGAGATAATCATATTCACCCTAGGACCAAAAGAGATAATGTAAACTAAAGAGTTACAAAAACTGAAGTGTTATGTCAATATAAAGTAAATCTGTTTTCATGTCTTCATATATGTAATGGGTTTCATATTTCTTGCCATCTAAATAGGTGAGGGAGGAAGAACGATAAAATTAAAATAATTAAAATCAAATTGAAGAAAATATAATTGAATAAAAATAAAATAAAATGAATTTTTAAATCAAATATAAGGTAATACTGTTGATGTTGCAAGTATGATCATTATTGCCTGGACCTTTGCTTTCATCAGTATAGAAATATCCTGCTTGGCTAACCTCAACAACCAATGGAAGTTCTGCAATTTATAGGCTTAGAGAGTTGCCTAGATCATTGAAGTTAAAAGACTTGATCAAAATCACATGGTCAGTATTTGTCAGAGGCAGGATTTGAACCCAATTTATCCTTACTCTAAGGCCAGCCCCTTATCCATTGAGCCATGATGCCTCTTAAAGTACTATGATTATTAATTTTAGCAATGCTCCTACCACATCCCTACACATACTTTAAAAGGCATGTAGCATAATATTCCTCATCAGCTTAAAGTGTCCTGCCATGATTCTCCAAGAACTATAACTAATTCCATGTTAGTTGCACCATGCAACTAGCCCTATCTTCTCATAGCACATGGGAAGGGTGATCTCACACAAAACTCTTGCCTTTTCTAACTTCGCACAGTTGTTAATCTACCTTATACACACCATGATAATTTTTTTTTTTTTTAGTGAGACAATAGGGGTTAAGTGACTTGCCCAGGGTCACACAGCTAGTAAGTGTTAAGTGTCTGAGGCCGGATTTGAACTCAGGTACTCCTGACTCCAGGGCCGGTGCTCTATCCACTGCACCACCTAGCTGCCCCCAACCATGATCATTTTTTAAAGTGCAATTATCTCTAGAAGTATTTTCTGTCTGTTATGTTAAATACAAACCACTAAAAAACAAACAAAAAACAAATAAACAAATAAAAAGTCTTTGGAAGATGTTTTGGTCATGAAGATTAGTCCCTTAAATGTCATGGAATTCATTCTGCTCCTTCCACAGCTGTAGTTAAAACAGACTCCACAAAGTATGGGTCTTCATTCAAGTAAGCTCTTTGTCTTAAATAGTATTGGTTTCCAAAGATTTCTGCAGTTGTTTTCTAGTTTGTGAGGGCTTTTACTAGTTCATAGTTGGCATCTTTTGAAGTTTTGTTATGTTCCACAGACCAATCTGCAATGTATTCCAGAACCCCTGCACTGTTAAGCATAAGTTTCTGAGCCCAGGATTGATTTGCAATGGCTATGAATGCTTTTAATGCAGCACAATGCAATTTAGGAAAAGGTTGGGTGCTGATCCCCCTAAAATGTTCCAGTGGTTCCCAAGTTAAAGACAAGAACCAGAATTCTGTCATTCTTAGGAGATCATCAGTCTGTTGATCAAATGGTAAATGAAGAAGAGATGAAATTGCATCCAAACACCTAAATTTGTATTTCTGTTGAAGCATTCTTTGCCTGATGTCCTATTTTCTTTAGCAGGTGTTCAAACTGACTTCCCATTTGTTTTGTTTTATTTTCTTTTTGCAGGACAATGAGGGTTAAGTGACTTGCCCAGGGTCACATGGCTAGTAAGTGTCAAGTGCCTGAGGCCGGATTTGAACTCAGGTACTCCTGAATCCAGGGCTGGTGCTTTACCACCATGCCATCTAGCTGCCCCTTGTTTTGTTTTGTTTTGTTTTGTTGCAAAACCTGTTTTCCTTCCAAATTTGAGCCCAGGATCCCTAGGGTGTCCACTGCTACTCCTATCATGATGGGTTTCTGACCTGCCATTTCAAAGACTTTTTCTACAAAGACTGGGTATTGTTCACAGATGTGTTGAGGGCTATCCGCTATTGCCAGGTTGCCAAAAAATTTGACAAATCCTGGCAAATAGAAACTGGAGAAAGGATCTGAATCTGCCCCAATGATGATATTAGAAATTTGATCAATTATTCCTTCTTGGGAAACGTACTGTCGTCATGATGAGTGTATGCCAATGATATCACCATTTCCATACAAGTGGTTCTGACTAGCACATCATCACCAGTCAGCTCTCTAATGAGCTGGGTTACTAATCTGCTGTTGGTACAGTATTTTAAGGATTCTGGTGACACAGACTCAATCTCCATAATTAGCTCACAGACCCTGTACCATACAATGTCACTTATTTTCATTACATTTTTCAAATCATCTAGCAGTCTGCTTTCAAATAATGACTCCAATCCAGCTTGAGTTAAGGATATTCTTGACAGTGACTTGATGGCCACTTTTGCTACAGACAATTTTTCTGCACCAATGCAATAAATTATTTCCTTCAGTAATTCAGGACTATCGAGAACCTCAGTAACAGCCTCTGAATTTTCTACAATTCTCCCAACCTGGGCCAGAGTGAGGATTACCACAACATCATCAGGATAAGATAGTGCCCTGTGCAATTCATCCCTAAGGTTTAATGCCACGTAGACCGGCTCCATAGCTAGGAGAAATCTCTCCAGAATGGACATGTACAAGGTAGTCTGTTGCCGGTGATTCACATTGAGTATTGAGAAGAGAGGCAGGAGCCACCTGTTTCCAGAGTGAGAGGAGAGGCATCTTCTGCAGGGAAGCCTGCAGCACAGAGCACTTCCGGTCCCACCAACTCCAGCAGCAGATCAGGGCTTCAAAAATCCTAACTTCACTCTAGAAGCTCCACCACTTGGGCTCCTTTCTAACCAAACACACAACTATAATGACAGAACTTTGTTCTTCAAAAGCCTCTTCCATTTAAAACTCAGCTACAGTCCTTATTTTAAAAGTGGGTCCCAGTAAAGATGCATTGTCTAAATGAGAAATGAATAGTCGTTGGTCCTTTATAAAAGAGATTCAATTACCTTTCCTAAAATTTCAAAGGGCTTTGCATCTCACCCTTTCTGACACTGTTTAGGCTTCCCCTGCCCCGCCCCTAACTCAGTTCTCAAAGCTTTTGCTCAGGAGAATAACCCCAAGGTAGCCTATTATCCTTTTAGACAACACTAATTGTTATGAAATATTTCCTTAAATCAATCCTAAACCCCGCTCCCAGCAACTTATTGTCCCTTTGGCTAGCTGATGCCAAATAGAGTCTTAGTCCTTTTCCACTGACAGAACTTCAGATACCCTAAGATAGCTTTCATGTTCCCTCGAGTTTTATCTTATCCACGTTAATCATCTCCAGTAGGAGGCATTTAAATGGTATAGTGGACAGAGCACCAGGGTTGGAGTCTGAAAGGCCTAAGTTCTACTGCAGTCTCAGTTACTTACTAGCTATGTGACCTTGGGCTAGACAATTAACCTCTGCTTGTTTCAGTTTTTTCAACTGTAAAATGGGACTAATAGTAAAACCCACTTCCCAGGCTTGTTGTGAGGATCAAATGAGATAATATTTGTAAAGAACTTAACACAGTGCCCGGCCCATAGTATAACAAATGCTTGTTTCCTTCCTATCAGTTCCTTCAAATGAGGTCTATTACCATCCTGATCATTGTCCTCTGAACACTGCCCAGCTTTTAAGTATCCTTCCTAAATGTGGTTTCCAAAACCAAATACAAGTTTCAGATACAATCAGACCATAACAGAGGCTGAAGGGATCATCACCTCCCTAGTCTTAGATGCTATGTCTCTCTCTTAATATTAGCTTTCTGGGCTCCCATACTGAATTGTTATTCTATATTACACTTGAAATCCACTAAGGATCTTTTCCCACCCAGATTGTTGTGTTACCCTTTTTGTACTTATAAAGTCAAGTCTGACCTCCCAAGGAGAGAATGTTGTTCGTTGTTGTTGATATTCAGTCATTCAGTGTTGTCTAACTCTTCATGATCCTGTGGACCATAGCACGCCAATGTTGTCCACTGGATTTTCTTGGCAAAGATACTGGAGTAGTTTGCCATTTTCTTCTCCAGTGAAATAAGACGAGCAGAGGTGAAGTGACATATGCAGGGTCACGCAGCTTGTAAGTTTCTGAGGCCAGATTTTAACTCAGGCTTTCCTTTTCCAATGGTCTATCCACTGAGGCAACAAGCTGCCTAGAATGTGATTTACCTCTATCAAATTTCATCTCATTTAAACAGGCTCATAGCAATGTCATGTCCTGGAGAGGTTGATCGCCGAGTTCCTCTCTCCTTCTCACAACATCCCAGCCTCACTCTGGGATTGGAGCTGCTAGTATTCAATCCACTAATGTGGCTCCAGAAGTCTGCCTGACACCAGGAAAGGATGGTAAGAAAGAAGCTTAAATATGGTCAGGTAGGGAGGAGGGGAGGTAGAATTCTGACACCAGCAAAATGGGGTATGGAGCCAAGAGCTTTCTTGGAGGCCACCAAGGACTTTCAAATAGCTACTGCTCTAGGAGAAGCCAACAAGAAGATGTATATGGTGCCAAGACAATTTCTTCCTCCAAAAGCCTTTCATACTGACACATTGGAGAGTTCTTGCCTACAAAGGTCTTGGGTGTCAGGCTCTCTATTCCTGTGAAAGCAAAGTGGCAAAGGCAGAAGAAGATGGAGGGAACTGAAAATGCAGATATTAACAGGAAAGACTGTGAACCAGCTTGGGAGTTTAAATTCATTATTGTCATTTCATTTTTCTTGTAGCAAAATTTCCACTTGATATCTATGTGAATGAATAATTCCATGAGGTCACACTGAGAAGGGAAAACAAGAGTGTAGGACTGAGTAGGATGGAGGCAAAAATAAGTCAAGAGGGGGCAGCTAGGTGGTGCAGTGGATAAAGCACCAGCCCTGGATTTGGGGGGATCTGAGTTCAAATCCAGCCTCAGACACTTGATACCTACTAGCTGTGTGACCTTGGGCAAGTCACTTAACCCTCATTCCCCCCCACACAAAAAAAAATAAATAAATAATAAAGTCAAGAAAACTGTATGCGTTATTATTTTAATCCAGAAGAGTCCAGGGCACTGGGGAAAGACTGTGGTTAACTCTTCCCATGGAAAGAAGGAGGAAAGAAAGGAGAGTTGAAAGAGGGAGGAAGGGAGAGTGGGAGAGGGAAGAAGGAAAGGAAAGAGGGAGGGAGAGAGAAAGAGAAAGAAAAGGAGGGAGGGGAGGAAGGAGGAAGAGAGAAACAGAGGAAAAGGGGGAAGGAGAGAGGAAGGAAAGGAGAGGGATGGAAGGAAGGAGAGAGGGAAGGAGGGAAAAAGACAGAGAAGGAAGGACAGAGAGAGGGAATGGAGAGGAAGGAAAGGAGGAAAGTAGAGGGAGGAAAGAGGAAAAAGAGAGAGAAGGAAAGAGAAAGAGGGAGGAGGAGGGAGGGAGAAAGAGTAGAAAGGAGAGAGAGAGAGAGAAGGCTTTTCTTACAAATAATAGTAGTTCAGGGCAGCTAGGTGGCTCAGTGGAAAGAGCACTGGCCTTGGAGTCAGAAAGACCTGATTTCAAATCCGGCCTCAGACACATAACACTTACTAGCTGTGTGACCCTAGGCAAGTCACTTAACCCCAATTGCCTCACCAAAAAAAACTAAAAAAAAAAAAACCAAAACAAAACAAATAATAGTAGTTCACATTTAAGTTGAACTTTGCTACACTTAGAGTCCAGAAGGTCTGTTGTTGTTTGTCCTTCGTTCCTGAAGAGGACCACGAAATCAGGGTGATGTCATGACTTGCACTGAATTGGATTTAAGTCAGGCAGGCCTGTGCAAAGTCACCAACCTCACTCTCTCCTTCAGAGCCATCTGGGTCCAGTGGCAAAATATACATCAAGACTGGAGATGGTCCAGGATGTTTAAGGCAATGGAGTTAAGTGACTTGCCCAGGATCACACAACTAATAAGTGTCTGAGGTGAGATTTGAACCCAGGTCCTCTTGACTCCAGTGCTGGTGCTTTATCCACTGTGCCACCTAGCTGCCACCAGGAAGATCTAGATTCAAATCCTATTCCTGATACTTCCTAACTCTGTGACCATAGGCAAGTCACTTAATCACTAGGAACCTTATTTTCCTCCCCTGGGGTCCCTCCTGATTCCAAATCTAGGATCCTATGCAGTTTTCGAATCAATCTCTCTACATAAGCCTGTGAGATAGTGGTACACTTATGATCATCCTTATTCTGAGGGACCTCCAGGCCCCCAAAATGAAGTCATTTGTGATCAGGGAGCCAGGACTTGGGACTCAAGTACCCCATCCTTGCTACTTTGCTATTCTCCAGGTCTTGCTAGTAGCTCTTTTAGGCCTCAGGTTGGGCAGAAACAGCAGCAAGGGCTGACAAGAGCTTGTCGACCATATAAAAGAGAAATTCCTGACTACATCAATGTTAGCTCTTACTGCCTTCAACAAACTTATGAAAAGAAATGACAAATTCTAAAACATATAGTTGTCCATGTATAATGAAATTGAATTCCGTGAAAGTAGAACCGGGGGGGAAAACTCAATGACTAGAGAACATGTCATCTGGGAAAACAAACTTTATAAAAAAATATCAAATTACAGCACAGAATAATAGGCACAGAAGTAATTCAATGACATTAAATATTGGGAAAAGAAATCTTTCCATAGGAAAAGGGACAGGGGCAGAATCTGCCAAGGTTTTTAATTAGACATTGATGATTTTATCACAAATGTGTAGTTATCAAAAAAGTAAGTCTCTTTGATCAAAGAGAAGTTCAAGCGTGAATTATTCATTTGAATGACTGTACGGAATAATAAACAGAACAAGTCCAGTGCCTGCTAGGTTTTGTACGGGGGCAGGTTATCTCTTGGTTTTGTTAATTGTCAAGGAGACAAGAAGGGAATCGCCACACTAGAAAGAGAAGCAAGAACTGGGGTTAAGTCTGGGAAGAATAACACAGAAAAACTATGATCATGGAAAGAAGCCGAGTGAGACACACCAGGACAAGACAAAATGGGCCAAAGAAACTGAGAAAAGCCAAATAGCAAAAGAGCTTAATGCATACTCTGGTGGGGTCTTTTTAGTACCCTGGACACCAGACAGCACCCCCAGTGTGGACCATATTCCTTCTGTTCCTAAAGAAGGAAGTGCTATCAAAATGTCAGGAAGGGGGCAGCTAGGCAGTACAGTGGATAGAGCACTGGCCCTGGATTCAGGAGGACCTTAGTTCAAATCTGGCCTCAGATACTTGACACTTAATAGCTGTGTGACCCTGGGCAAGTCACTTGACCCCCATTGCCCCGCAAAAAATAAATAATTATAAACTCTCCTGTTTAAAAAAAAAAACTGTCAGGAAGGGACACTCTCTGGCAAGGAAAAAAATCATGCAAAACATGAGAGTAGTTCTCAGCAAGGGGCAATGGGAACTTGGCCCCAGGGCAGAAAATGTAAAAGAAAGGGTAGAAAGTTTAACAGATACACTCCTTCATCAGAGTAGAAGGAGGTGAGGATTCTAAGAACTCAGCTGTTGTACAAGCAGAGAAGTTTCAGGTTCTGTGATTGAAGAAACTGAAGTTTAACCAGGAAAAGTAAAGATTCACCTATTTGAATTAATCTACGAAGCCACCAGCATTTAGTAACATATGGGGAAGTCAACATCTTTCTGAATTCAAATATAACCACCTATACTTACTAGCTGTGTGACCTAGACAAGTCACTTAACCCTGTTTGCCTCAGTTTCCTCATCTGTAAAATGAGCTGGAGAAGGAAAAGGCAAACCACTCCAGTATCTTTGCCAAGAAAACCCCAAACGGGGTCACAAAGAGTCAGACAATTGAACAACAACATATGTCAGGCACAGTGCCGGATATAAATATAATAAATGAGCAATCCTCAAGGAGTCTGCATGCTAATGGGAAAGAAAAAAAGTTAATTACTATATATAGTGATATGCAAAGTGTTTTTACAGACATACATATTTGTATGTGTGTATATATATGATGGCATATATATATGTATGCATGTTTGTATCTGTGTACACTTAATAATATCTCTGTATTGGGGCAGCTAGATGGTGCAGTGGATAGAGCACTGGCCTTGGAGTCAGGAGTACCTGAGTTCAAATCCGGCCTCAGACACTTAACACTTACTAGCTGTGTGACCCTGGGCAAGTCACTTAACCCCAATTGCCTCACTAAAAAATAATAATAATAATAATATCTCTGTATTGTATACAGACATAAATATATGCATGGGCATTGTGTGTGTACACAGGTGTTAATATGTTTGTGTGTGTAAACACATAATGAATGCAGGTATTTAAATATAAGATAGAAAATGAGGATACTAACAGCTAAGAATCAGGGAACTCTTCATATAAAAGTGGTGCCTAAGCTGTGTCTGGAAGGAAGAGAGAGACTCTACGAGTCAGACGTGAGGAAGAACTGCATTCCAGGCATCAGGAATGGATGGTGTAAAAGCCTGGAGGTGGGAAATGAGTTGTTTCTTAGTGTGAGGAATAGAGGAAAAGCCAGTCTGGCTGGATCATAGAATGCAGAGGAAGAAAAGAATAGACATATTAGATTTTTAATTTATTTTTATTTTTGCAGAGCAATGAGGGTTAAGTGACTTGCCCAGGGTCACACATCTAGTAAGTGTCAAGTGTCTAGGGCCAGATCTGAACTCAGGTCCTCCTGAATCCAGAGCTTTATCCACTGCACCACCTAGCTGCCCCCCATATTAGACTTTTTAAAGTATACTTATTGTAAACAAAGGCAGCTATGTAGAACAGTGGATAGAATGCCAGGTCTAGAGTCAGGAAGACACATCATCCTGAGTTTCAATCTGGCTTCAGACACTTACTAGCTGTGTGACCCTGGGCAAGTCCTTTAACCCTGTTTGCCTCAGTTCCTCAATTGTAAAATGAGCTGGAAAAGGAAAAGGCAAACCATTTCTTTGCCAAGAAAACCCCAAATGGGGTCACAACTAAACAACAAAAATTCTAACCAGAACAAATAATAATAATTTTCCCAGTTCATAATGACCTTGCTCCTTTGATCTTTGTAGTACTTTGCTTTGCAATTTTCCAATGTATTTATTATGTAATAAATTGCATATTATAGCCATCTGATTAAGTCTTAACCCCACACAAACTCACCATCAAGCACTAGAAGGCAAAGGCCCTATATTATCTAAACTTTCCTACAGTGCCCAGCATAAAGCTATTCCCATAGCTAAAATTTAATGTTTATTGTTGTTTATTGTTATTCTGCTTGGTCCCGAGAAGCAGATCTGGAATATATAATCATCTCTGCCTCCTGACTTCCTGAAGTTGCAGCTAAAATTCTGCCTTCTATGGGAATCCCCTTCCTTGATTCAAATAATGCCTTTGTTAATTATTTCCATTTTATCCTGTTTGTGCATTGTTTGTGCATTGTTGTCTTCATGTTTGTCTCTCCCATTAGACAGTGAGCTCCTGAAAGAAGGAATAGTCTTTTACCTTTCTTTGTATAACACTTGTTACCCTACCGCCCCCCCCCCCCCGCCCCACAACTGCCTGGAAGCCCAGGTATGTTACATTTTTTTTTCTTTTTCTTTTCTTTTTTTTTTTGCAGGCAATGGGGGTTAAGTGACTTGCCCAGGGTCACACAGCTAGTAAGTGTCAAGTGTCTGAAGCCGGATTTGAACTCAGGTACTCCTGAATCCAGGGCCGGTGCTTTAACCACTGCGCCATCTAGCTGCCCAGGTATGTTACATTTAAGCCCTCTCTCGGAGTTCTTTGGTACGATTGAGGACTAAGGAGTGTCTAGACTCTGCAAATGGCTCCAGACCCCACAGATAGTTTTCTCTCAAGTGTAGGATGGGTCCCCTGCACCCCAGTACTATTTAACCACTAAGAGGTGAATTAGCTTATACAAAGGAATATTTAATTAAAAAGTATAATAACCAACATACAAACAGCTTAGCACAGAGCTTCTTAAATTTTTTACACTCGCGACCCCTTTTCACCTGAGAAATGTTTACAGGACCCCAGGTATATAGGTATATAAGATAGGTATACATAACCTTTTACTGTTGCCCAATTTTAGTGACCCACACACACACACAAGCAGTTACAGGACCCCACATGAGGTCGAGACCCACAGTTTAAGCTCTGCAATACAGCACAGTCTCACTTGGGACCAGGCTCTCCAGGCCGGCAGGCTACAACATCCCACCAAGTGATCCTGGCTCCAATCCCACATTGGGTGGGGATCACTGCCTGCACTTGAAATTGAGAAGGTGGAACAGAACGGAGACAAACGCCCTCAGGCCCATTTCTCAGTCAGGGAGAAAGAGAGAAGGAAAGTTTCCCCCTTTAGGATTCTGTACATGGCCCCCAGGCTGTGGGTGAATTGTAATCTCACTCTATTGATTTATCAGGAAAGAGGACAAAGAAAAGAGAAACTATCCCAGTCTGGCCTGTTTTTAAGCAGTCAGTTCCTGGTATGTAGTCAGTCAAAGGAGGCTACTCCCAACCACGTGGTAGAGGCAGGGTCCCTCCATGTTCAGGGATCTACGTTTAACCCCTTACATTTATACCCCCAGCACTTAGCAATGTGCATAATAGGTGTTTCATAAATGTTTATTGACTTGATGACAAGCTATAGAAAGATTCCTGCTCAACATAAGGAAAAACTTCCTAATAACCAGAGCCGTCTAAAAGCAAAATGGGCTGCTCTATAAAATAATGAGTTCCCCGTCCCTGAAGGTGTTCAATCACAGGTTAGACAATCACCAACTAGGAAGGTTGTACAGAGGATTCATACTTGGGATGGGACTTGAACGGGAGACCTTTAAGATTCCAACAACTGCTGAGCAGCTAGATGGCACAGTGGTAAAGCATCGGCCCTGGAGTCAGGAGTACCTGAGTTCAAATCCGGCCTCAGACACTTGACACTTACTAGCTGTGTGACCCTGGGCAAGTCACTTAACCCCAATTGCCTCACTAAAAAAAAAAAAAACAACTGCTGAGATTCTGTTTTTCTAATTGTACCCTTAACTGCACGAGTAGATAGCCACCAATGCAGTATAATCCCAGGTACACGGGTAAACTATCCCACTGAAAAATAGTTTTCCCAATCTACTGCTGGGTAGTTAAAATTTCACAATTAGGGCTACATTAGAGCCTTTGTTCCTCCATTAGAAAGCAGATATTCCTCTTTGTATATTGCTTTATGGCTGACAATGTCAGTATCACATGACTAAATAGAGTCCAAGCGGCAGAAGCCTTTGGCCACATTTTGGTGTTATGTCTACCTTTGAATGTTTCTGATCCTTCAGTTCCTAGAGTTCTAGCAATAGGGATAGGGTGTACCTTTCTAATTTAGTACACCACGTTCCCCCACTGCATCTTAAGTACCTGCAGAGTGGCTCAACGCTTATTTTCCTTCTGTTTACATTACCAAGGAATTCAGATGATCCATAGTGAGTTGAAACCCAACAAAAGTAGGAAGACAATAAATGAATACCTAACTCTCTTTGGTAAGTTCAAGTCATCTTGTCCTGATGAGTTGTATCCTAGGACACTCAAAGAACAAACAAGTCGGGGAAAGCTAGGTGATGCAGTGGATAAAGCACTGGCCCTGGATTCAGGAGTACCTGAGTTCAAATCCGGTCTCAGAAACTTGACGCTTGCTAGCTGTGTGACCCTGGGCAAGTCACTTAACCCTCATTGCCCTGCAAAAATAAATAAAATAAAATGGGGGGCATCTTGGTGGTGCAGTAGATAATGCACTGCCCCTAGATTCAGGAGGATCTGAGTTTAAATCCGGCCTTAGACACTTGACACTTGCTAGCTGTGTGACCCTGGGCAAGTCACTTAACCCTCATTTCTCTGCAAAAATAGAATAGACAGGTGTAGTTATGGAGCTACTATCCGTGATATTTGAAAGATTTTAGTGATTGAGAGAAGTAATAATGAATTGGGGAAAGGTCATTACCCAAATTTTCAATAAAGGTCAAGAGAATGGAGTCTTCAAATTATATGACATTGAGTTTTATTTGAACTCTTGTCAAACCTCAAGGACTTATTATAAAAGAAGGGAGGGTGAGGTACTAAATAAAGTTCTGGACATGGAATCAGGAAAAGCTGGGTTCAAATACCACCTTTGACACTTACTAGTTGTGTGATAGTAGAGAAGTTGTTTCACCTTTCATCTCTAGGACATAGTACTAAAGAATGGTTAGTGAACATAGAGAAAAGGAAGTGGCAATAACAAAAGCCAGCAGGACTTCATCAAAAGCATGTCATGCCAGATTAGCTTTATTTCCTTTTTTGATTGGATTACTAGACTAGTAAATCAAAGAAATGCTATCTATATAGATTACTAAGGTCTTAGCAAAACAAAATTATAGTCTTTCATATAATTTTTCTGTAAAAGATGGAGAAATGAGGGCTAGACAACTCTATAGTTAGGTGGATTCGGAATTGGTTGAAGAGTTGGACCCAAAGAGTTATTTGTGGCACAAATGGCAAACTTATATAATTTGAAAGTGATAGAAAAACTGGAAAGGATAACTAACAAATAACAGATTGAGGACTCAAAATGATCTTAACTGGTTACAGATAAATATAAAATCTTATACTTCAGTTCAAATAATAAGCTTCAGAAGTCCTAAATGGGAGAGATGACTAGACCACAGTTCATCTGAGTAAAATCTATGACTGAGGATGAGCTAAAATTCAATATGAATTAATAGTATGATACAGCAGTCAAGAAAATGAATGCAGTGTGAGGCTATGTTAAAAGCCTAGTATTTAGGATTAAGGAGGTAAAAGTCCCATGGTACCCTGCCCTGCTCAGAGCATTACATGAAGGAAGAATTGTGGGTAATTCTTTGAAGCACATTTTAGAGAAACTTTTGACATACTGGAGAGTGGCTAGAGGAGGGTAACAAAAATGATGAAGGACCTTAAATTCATGCCATATGATTATTAGTTGAAGGAAAAAGTTAGCTTAAAATGACGTGCTAACTTCCTCTGCATCTTTGAAGGGACACAGAAAAAATTATTGTTTTACTTGATCCAGACAGATGAACTAGGAGTAATGGGTAGAAGTTACAAAAAAGGCAAGTGTAAACTTGAGTGAAAATTTTCCTTATATTTAAAACTGTCCAAAAGTGAAATGCATTACTGTGGGATCCCTCCTCATGGGGGATCAACAAAAAAAGCTAGAAGACCACATGATGTAGAGGGGATTCCTGTTCACATATAGGTTGAACTAGCTGGTCTCTGAGGTCTCTTTCTACTCTAAGATCCTGTGATCCAAATGGCAATACAAGGAAGAACACATCTAAAGGAAAAGCTATCTCAAATTGCTTCCAGCATGTGATGAAGAAAAAGGGAAGATTTTTTTTCTCATTTATTTGGGATGTGGATGGACAGGAGACAGATGCACGTAAGAGGCCTCCTGGCTGTTCAGGAGAGATACCAGAGCCAGCTATGGTAGCACAGAAAAGATACCAGAGTGAGACGTGAAACAGGATCCAACCAGATAAGACCTCCCTGTTGGACAATGCTAGTTTTTAACTACTTGCATATAGAAGACAGGTTTATATGGCTATAGACAGTGGTACTGAAACATCTTCAGTTCCTTCAGTTACAGAACCTGAAACTTCTCTGCTTGTGTAACATCTGAGTTATTCCCTTACCTCAGTCTTCTCTGACTCCAAACCCAGCACTCTATGCCACCTAACTGCCTGTCAGCCTGCCTATAGGTATGTAGGTATGTAGGTATGTATGTATGCACGAAGTATGGATGCATAGGCATACATGGATACATATGTATGTACATATGTTTGCATTGCACACATGTGTTATATAAGCACATATACATGTATGCATGTATAGGCAAAAAACATGGGGGTTTTGAAGGTAAAAGGACAGGTACAAACAAGATGTCTGTTGCACCCAAATAACTTGGGTTTTTTCCTTTTCTTTTATCCTCCTTCCTGTGATAAAACTCCAAAACAAGGGGGCAACTAGGTGGTGCAGTGGATAAAAGCACTGACCTTGAATTCAGGAGGACCTGAGTTCAAATCCAGCCTCAGACACTTGACACTTACTAGCTGTATGACCCTGGGCAAGTCCCTTAACCCTCATTGCCCCACCCAAAAAAAACCCCAAACCTCGAAAAGAAGGCCCTTTGGGTGTGACCAGGCTCAAAAGCAAGTGAAGAATAAATAGAGCATAGCAGTGATATCCTGGTACTAATCTGGGCTGAGGGGGAAAAGTTAGGCAATTCCCTCTCTCTAGCCTCCACCTTCACATGGTCACTATTTCCCAGTTATGTACTTCCTTTCTAGTCAGTCCCTCAGATCTTTCCCTAGGGTGAATTTTGTTTTTTTTTTTTCAAGATAGCCATGGAAAAGAAGCAATGGGGAAAATAAATGCCCAATTCTTCCCCTCTCATACTAGTTTCTAGCTTGCTTACACCTTCTCCTCACCACAAAGACAGCTAAACACATTTACATGGGAAAATCTGGATGCGTGTTTTCGCTATGATATGGGAAGTTGTAAAAATATAAATTAATAATTGTCCTTTTTTAAAAATAATTGTCTTTAGTTCAGCCCATATCAGTGAGTCAGGAAGCATATACTAAGTGCCAGTAATATGCCAGGCACCAAGGATACATAGAAAGGGAATAAAAAACAGGTCTGCTCTCAAAGAGTTTGTGGTCTAATGGGGAAGACAACATGCAAACAACTATGTAAAATAAGATATATCCAGGATTAATTGGATCATCCAGAGAGGAAAGCCCTAACATGAATGGAGATTGAGAAAGGCTTCTTATGGAAGATCAGATTTTAGCTCGGACTTGAAGGAAGCTAGGGAAACCAGAGATGAAGTAGGAAAATATTACTGGCATGGAGAAGAACAGTGAAAATACACAGAGTTGGGAGGTGTAGTGTTTTTTGTGAGGAAAAACAAGGAAGCCAACGTCACTGGTCTACAAAATGTGTCAGGGACAATCAGGTGTAAGAAGCCCAGTTCTCTAGCCCTATCCACTATGCCAACTAGTTGCCTCTTTGAGAAGAAAACATGTGTGTGGGTGGGAATGCATTTTCAGTGCTTCCAAATGTTGTTTTTAAAGAGATCAATTGAGGCCTATACTTGTTGGCAAATTCCCTTCATCTGTAATGTTTCTGTTTTTGTGTTCTGCCAATTCATTACCCTGTGTCCATTCATTCATTCATTCATTCTCCAGATAATCACTGAGGGTCCTTTGTGTTATGCTAGTTTTATACTAGGTGTTTGGAGAGAGGTGGGTGTTGCAGGTACAAAAGAAGTCACACATTGCCCTGTCACCCCACTTCCTGTCTTCATTGTCTCACTCAGCTGACTGTCCTAGGGTTCTGTTCCATTTAGAAGGGGAGCAGCAGTGAGCACCAAACAGCCCAGTAGTTTGTTTTATTGCTGGGAGACACCCACTTACCTTCTAGGGAACTTCCCAGAAAGAAACAGATTTCTCTCCTTTCTTGGGTGAGAGCAGATTTGACAGGTGGTTGGAGATGAATGTGTTTTATTCTCACTAGCTTCCTCTTTAGAGTTTTTATAGAGAAGACCTTCTGGAAATCCAGAGCCTGTTGTATCCCTTCCTTGCGCATCGGGTGCTGGAAATTCCAAGAAGAAATGGCCAGATAGCTTTAAAAAGGCAGAAAATGGGCTCTGATTGCAACAGCTGACACATCCAAAATAAACTCCTTCCCCTGGGTGCCTGGTCTCCTCCATCAGAATGTAATGTAAGGTTTTTGAGGGAAATGATCATCTTGGTTTTCATATTTGTATCCCTATCACTCAGCACAGTGCTTGGCAAAACCCTTAATAAATGTCTTTTCATTTCTTCATTTTCTTAATTGACAGTAAATAAATAATTTAGGTTGGCCAGTACAGGTTCATAGATGGATTTATCATGTACTGCTCTCATCTACCCCTTTTCTTCCTATGGCACTTAAAGAAAAGGAGCACAATAATAGATTTAAGAAATCAGAACGGGGTGGGGGGGCAGCTAGGTGGCACAGTGGATAGAGCACCGGCCCTGGATTCAGGAGGACCTGAGTTCAAATCTGGCCTCAGACACTTGACACTTACTAGCTGTGTGACCCTGGGCAAGTCACTTAACCCTCATTGCCCCACCAAAAAAAAAAGAAAGAAAAGAAAAAGAAATCAAAAGAGTTGTAAGATAATCAGCAGTGAATGACTTGGCAATTCTCAGCATACAATGATCCAGGACAACTCTGAAGGATTTATGAAAAACGCTATCCATCCCCAAAGAACTGATGGTGTCTGAATACAGAGTGAAGCATACTTTTTTTTTTTAGTGAGGCAATTGGGGTTAAGTGACTTGCCCAGGGTCACACAGCTAGTAAGTGTCAAGTGTCTGAGGCCAGATTTAAACTCAGGTACTCCTGAATCCAGGGCCCGTGCTCTATCTACTGTGCCACCTAGCTGCCCCCGAAGCATACTTTTTTCATTTTATTTTTCTTGGAGTTTTTTTGGTCTATCTTTTCTTTCACAACATAAATAATATAGAAATATGTTTTACATGAGTACACATGTATAACTATATCAAATTGCTTGCCTTGTCAATGAGGGGGTGGGACAAGAGGAAGGGAGAGAATTTGGAACTCAAAGTTTTAAAAACAAATGTTAAAAATTGTTCTTACATATAATTGGGGGAAAATAAAATATTAAACAATACAAAAAAGAGAAAGAAATCAGAAGAGGAGGAAAAAAAAGAGACACTATCCCTACCCAAGGGTTGGGAAGGGGTGAGGAAGAAATGGCATAGGAGATAGTAAATAGACAAGTGATATTTCAGATGGGAGGGTATAAAGAAAGATAGCTCCTTTTGTTTCTCTAACAATTTTCCCTCCTAGCTGAATCCTCTTCTGGCCCAGAGAAACTCTGATTCCTTCATTCTGACGGTGTTGATAACCATTTGCCTTAAGTACCTGTCATTATCCCAGACCAAGAGCCTCCCTTCCAACCTTGAACATTTCTTTCTGATTCATTATAATTAAAAGGCTAATGTAGTCTTTCTAGTTCACATTGTCAATGACCATGTAATCATCTTCCCCAGTGGTCAAAATTCCTGTCTTTTTATGAGGTTACAATTAAATTCCCCCCAGCCATAAGGTCAAAAAGAATGTGGAATAGTCACCCTTCTCAATAACTAATTTCACACCTGCTACTCTGACACATAAAATAAGACCCTTTAAATGGAAAGTGTCAAATTAAGAAATAATATACATTTGACTATCCCTCCACTGGAATCAATTAAATGTTAAAAATTAAGAATGGTAGATTCTTTTCCTGTTACTGGAAGTGATGCTTGACACTCCACTTATCAATTTAAGACACTTCTGTGTCCCTTAGAAATGTTAAAGTAATTTGTAAGTTGGAAAAGAATAAAATGGCCAAGAGACTGGGAGGGTTTTGGACAGGAAATCAAGATAATGTGCCCAGATCTATTCCCTCTAATAACTCATCTATCACCTTATTTTTTTTCTTCTTAAGACTTGTTTAATTTCCTTTAAAGAGGATTTTGTTAGTTTCTACTATCGCTGTTTTTTATGGTCCCTGTACAATTTCAAACAGTTAGCTCAATAGCAATGTCAGGCCGGATTTATCATTTGGCTTCCAAGGATAAACATCTAGATAGACAGAGCACCCCCTTTTTTTGCTTCCTGTCACCTTGGGAATTATTTCTCACCCACCTTCCCGCCTACAGTCTGTGACCATTCCAAGACTCTGCAATTAATTACCTACTCACACTCTATAGAAATCTTCCCATCTCCTCCTCTCTGCACCTCCTCCCCAACTGAGGTCAATTTCAATAATGAAGCATCTTCTATGACAGGGCTCCCACCCAACCAATAGATCAAGGTTTCTTAGTAAATAATTTCTCATTGTTTTCCCTTCTCTATCATTGATATCATATCCCCTTCCCTGCAGCTTGAAGAGACTCTCGATGAGAGTGAAAAACCACTTCATTTTTGTCAGTCTGTCCCTCTCTCTGCAGCCCTAAGGAATTCCCAGGAGCAAAGGTAATGAAGATGGAAGCCCTCCCCATTCCACCTGGCAAAAATTTCATGGATTTGCATGACCCCTGAAAAAACCTTTATGGCTCCTGAAACTGAACTAACTTTACTTCCTGTTTTTGTTTATCTTTCATTTTTGAAGAGGACCAATGGCATCGTGGGGTGATGACTTGACTTGTGCATGAATTGGATTTAAGTAAGAGTTGCTCAAAATCAACAGCCTCAATTTCTCTTCCAGAGTCATTAAAGTCCAGTGGCAAGATAAAAGTCAGGACCAAAGATGCCTCCCAATGCAGTGGATGACCTTGGCTTCTGTCTGACCAAGCTCTAAATGCACACTACAGCCTGCTTTAGCTGCCTTCATAGCTATTGGAACAAATTGTTCCCATACACCCATTGCATTGTGCGGAATCTTCATACGCTTGAGATAGATACCCCCTTAACTCACCAAAGGGTTTGAGGCCCTTAGGTTACCCTAACCTGGTTTAGCCCATCTACCAAGATGGTTTACCAGAGTATGGCCCATGTTGCAGCTTCTTGGAGCCACAGATAAGAGTTGAGTGGCAAGGAGACAACAAAGCAGCCCTGAAAAGGGTTCAGCAAACCCGAACACCAGAGGTGCTAAGTCCTCCCCGAACACCTCATAAAACCCATACTGATACTGTGTCAAACACGACCCAGCACAGCCCTGAGTCTTGAAACAGATTAAAATGTAAATGTGTAACAAAATTAATAAAAAATACAATAAAACATAGCTAATATTACATTTTAAAATTAAATCAATATACAGCCTACAGGGATCCTTATGTACAGTTTAATGATCTATTTGATTTTGACACCACTGCTATAACAGATAAATGTTTTTCATTGTTAGGCATTATTTTTCAATAGCTACCCCTCCTCTCTTATTCTCATCACCACCTAGCCCCGGAAATTTCAGTTTTCTTATCTGTAAAATGGGTACAAGGGACTTTTTCATTGGTAAAATCTGAAAGGTGTATTGTCCCAGACAGGCAAAATTGTTTCTTCCTCTCCCTGGGAGAAGGACTTTTGCAGGATTGTGTAGGGACACAGAAATCCCTAAGTGAGGTAGTTAGCTTTAAGAGTCACTTTCAGATTCAGAGAGTAAGTACTGAGGCAGTGCTCATTGGAGGTCCAGAGATAGAAAAACCCCAAGAAATGTTTCATGATGTGAGTTCAAAGAGCAATCTATGTATTTTGCACTTTAGAGAGCTCAGCCTTCGTTTAATTAAAAAACAAACAAAAAACACCTGATGGATGTGGCTAAAAGGACTTAAGTTTATTGAAGTGAGCTATTGTCACTCCTTGAGATCTTTTGGGGGGTTTTTTGTTTTTGTTTTTGTTTTTTACAAGAGTTTTTTTTTTTTTAAATCAAATCACAACAGAGCTGGTTTAGCATCTGTCTGACCCTCCTAGGTCAGTCTCTCCCTACCTCTGACCAGTCTTTCACCCCTGACATGGGGGCTGTTTTGGCCCTCCCAGGCCACACTCTGTATCCCAACCTGGAGTTTCCAGGTTAGACTTCTGCCCTCCCTCCCTACAAATGACAAACTTATCTCCAAGTTTCTCTGTTTATTTAAGCCATTTCTAATTCTTTGCTTGTTTCATAGGAGACTATGACCAGTCATAGCTGCTTCTTAATTCATGTTTGTTATTGATTTTGTACAGAGGGGGTAGAACAGAAGAAGCTAGTGAATGGTTTTTATATGCAGTACTAAAATAGAGCTTTCAACTTCAGTTGAAATAGCTAGGGTGGAGGCTCTGGGCTGTAATTATGAATGAATCTTATGGTTTTGATTTTAATAACAACTCTAATATGCTCCTGAGCAGCTAGGTAGTACAGTAGATAGAGCACTGGGCCTGGAGTCAGGAAAACCTGAGTATAAATCTGACCTCAGACACTTGCTAGCCGTGTGACCCTGGGCAGTAGTCACTTAACACTGTTTGCCTCAG
Source organism: Dromiciops gliroides (assembly GCF_019393635.1). NCBI lineage: Eukaryota > Metazoa > Chordata > Mammalia > Microbiotheria > Microbiotheriidae > Dromiciops > Dromiciops gliroides. The sequence goes on along the minus strand of NC_057863.1, from coordinate 105,884,457 downwards.
TTTCCTCATCTGGAAAATGAGCTGGAGAAGGAAATGGCAAACCACTTCAGTATCTTTGCCAAGAAAACCCAAATAGGGTCATCAAAGAGTAGAACATGATTGAAACAACTGAACAAAAACAATAATAAACAATAGGTTGCTAAATAGCAAAGATTAACCACATGACTCAGGACTAATTGCCCAATAGTGCTGAATCAAGTGTAAACAGACAGGTGGTAGAAAGAAGGTAGAAACTTTGCCTCAGGCAAAGTTTCATTAGCCCTTTTCCCCCAGTTATTCTTTCAATGACAATTCAAAAGCTTTGAAATGAGGGGAAGAGTAGAATTGTGTACCAAGGGAAGACTGACTTGTTGCTCATATTTCCTGGACTGCCTGAGGAAGGAGACAGAAAAGAGCAAAGAAGACATCATGTCAAAGGTTGGTGTGAGAAGGAAGTTCCTCCTCCTTTCATTTTTGTTTTCCATCAATATTGCCAACCTTGACCACCACCACCACCTACTGGTTATAGTAACAAAAGAGAATTATAAGTACAGGAACAAGGCTCAGTATAGGATAAATGGTCAAATCTAGCATCTTCCTCTGCACCCTTAGGAATCAATTCAGTTGTCCAATCATTGAACTTTTCCTTGAGTTCTTGTACCTTCCTGAATGAACAACAACTTTCTACTTGACAGTGCTAATTGTCAAACCCTTCTAATGAAGGTGCTTTCTTTCTCCACTCATTTTGCTCCTTACAGGGCTAGGAAGGAAGAAGAAGGAAACCCTCCAACTCCCCACTGCCACTTTCAGACCCTTGATCCAACAAGGCTAGCATTTACCAAATCTAGCATTCTAACCACTATGCCAAACTGTCTCCAAATTTGAGCCGCAGGACTGAGTACAATGCATGGATGCACGCCAAGTGGTTGGGGTTCAAATAAAAGTAAGCAATCCAAAGCCAACTACTTTCCTGGCAGTTCTGCCAAGTTTAGAGTGTTGGCCTACTTCTTTTATCTATGTTCTACATAAAGGGGGCAGTGGTGTCAACTAGGGTGCCTACTTCCAAACTGTGTCTTTTTTTTTTTTTTAATCTGCTCTTGGCCTCATGATGAATTTTGCTCCATCAATCATTCTTTCTTTCTTTTGATCTTTTAATGTTCTTTCCACCGGCATCTTCTTCTTAGCCTACAAACATGTACATATACCCACACTGTGCAAACCCTAAAAATATACCTTTCCTTCTATTCCCTGGAGCAATATTCTCAAACCACTACTCCACATTAAATTTTTACTGATCCACAAAACTTTTACTACCAAAGATCCTTCTTAAAACCTATAAACATACATTTCTACTCTTCTTCCTGCTCCTCCAACTCCAGCTCCCATTTTCTGCTGAGCTCCTTGTCTCTACCCCTTGAGAATTCTCATTTTGTTTGAGGATCATGAAGCTGACTTTAGTAGAAAATTTTTATATTTTACTGGTCTAAAAGTATAGTTTGGATTGCCTTGGAAATTCCACTCCATCACTTTCTTCCCTTTCACTGCCAAACTTCTGAAAAGATGAATTGGCATCCTCTGCCTCTCTATCCATTCACTTCTCAGTTCCGTGTAATCTGTCTTCTTTCATCACCTTTCTAATAAAACTGCTTTCTCAAAAGCAATCCATGACCTTCTAATTGTTCATTCTAATGGTTTTTTCTCATTCTTCATATTGCTTGATCTTTCTTTAGTTTTTGATGCTATTGATTATCCCCTGGCTGAAACTGATTGATCTCATCTCCCTTTGGGGTCAAGTTACAGTTCTTTTGGAATCAAGTCAGAACCTCCCAGTAGGCCTGGTCCTCCCAGGGGATCCCAGCACTCATCTTGGAAACTAGAGGTATAGCTAAACAAGAGGCAGTTAGGTGGCACAGTGAATAAGGCAGTGAACCTAAAGCCAAGAAGATTTAAGTTCAATTTTAGCTCAAAAATTTATTAGCTGTATAGCCCTGGGCAAGTCACTTAATTCCTGTCTGCCTCAATTCCCTCATCTATGAAATAGAGATAATAATAATAAAGTGAGAATCAAATGATAAGAATATAAAATGTAAAGCACTTTGCAAACCTTACAATGCTCTATAAATACTAGTTATTATTAATACTGATATCAAGTTGAACTTCACACTTAGCAGATTCAGTATTTTTTTTAATTTTTTAATTAAATTGCTTTCGGTTATCAAATATCAACCTGTTCTAGCTTCCTATGTCTCACCACTGAAGAACAAAGAAAAACAAAATCCCTGTTGCAATGTGATGAAATAATGGGATTTAGCAGATACTCAAAGACCCACCTGGAGATGAATCTAGACTGATTGAATCAAGTGAGAGTGATTGACTGCTGATTAGCCTACTTCAAGTTAACTGGATTGTAATCACACCTTGAGAACACCTTCAGAACCAATGGATTTGGAGGATGCCAACCAATCAGCTTGAAGCAGTGTGTTCCAGACCTATAAAAAGCTTCCACAATCAGTTTGCTGGAGAGAGTTTGTGATTGAAGCAGGCTGGTGGCAGAGGACTTGAGGAAGAACCAGACCAGGTTGGAGCTCTAGGCTAAATAGGTTTTTTTCTTAACTTTCTGAACTCTATGGGAATATCTGTATGCTTTAATAAATGTTTAATGCCCAAGGACTGGTGCTAAACCTTCTAATTTAAGGCGACAACAATTTAGATTTTAAACATCACAGTAGACAGGTATAGTCAACCAAAATAAATTTCTGCATTAGCCATGTCACTCCCTCAAATTTTTCAATCTCCCTTTTAAGTCACCTACTTCTCTATCAAGAGACACATAGCACATTTCATCATGAATTCTCCAGAATCATGGCTGGTCATCGCATTGATCAGAGTTTCTAAGTCTTTCAGAGTTGTTTGTCTTTATAATACTGTTGTGAATGTATAACCCATTCTCCTGGTTCTGCTCATCTTACTCTTTATTAGTTCATACAAGTCTTCCCAAATTTTTCTGAAACCATCCCCAAATATAGCTATTATTATTATATATTATATTATATATTATTATTATATACTATTATAGTATTTCATCACATTTACATACCATAACCTGTTCAGCCATTCCTTAGTTGGTGGGTATCTCCTCAGTTTCCGATACCTTGACATCACAGCTATAAATTTTCTTGTACATCCTTAGTTACAACTGGTTTTGCTTAGGACTGCTGTTGTTCAGTTGTGTCTGATTTTTTTATTACCCCATGGATTTTTTAGCAAACCATGAAATAGTTTGCCATTTCCTTTCCCAGTAGATTAAGGCAAACCGAAGTTAAATGATTTGTCCAGAGTCACACAATTAGTAAGTGTGAGAGGATGGATTGAACTCAGGTCTTCTTGACTCCAGGCCCAGCACTCTATTTATTGGGCCATCTAGCTGTCTCCATTGCTTAGGACTATTGCCTCCTTTAACCAACCCCGTTTCTTATTCACCTCCTTCTCTTTCACTCCTGTTTCCCTGTTTTCTCTGAGTGAAATGTATTTCTATACCCAACTCTGTGCAAATGTGTTCTTTCTTCCTTTGACCAGTTCAGATCAGAGTAATGTTCAGGTGTCAACTATTCCCCCTACCCTTTCCTGTGTTGTATACCAAAGCAGGACTAGGTCAGCTCTAAGGTTCCATTCAACTCTAGCAAATAGCATTGAAAAAGGTACTTGATCCTTTCTGCTCCCTCCTCCCTTCTGGATGGAGCAGAGTTGAACATCACCTAGGCCTCATGAACACACAGCATCACTTAGGCCTCAACTATTTCTACCCTATCCCTATTCCTTTCTGAAACTGGTGACTAGGGATTGAATCTACCAGGGTATACTACAAGAATCAGCAATCTTTTAGCCTAGGGACAATATAATGATCCTCAGGTCCAAATGGACATTTGCTATTTGATGGACTTTACAAGAATTATAAAGTATTAAAGTATTATGTTAAATGTAAATATATTAATATCAGACAGAAAAGTAGGATTATTACAATGGCTCAGAGCATCCTAGTTAGAAAAATTTCTCACATTGGGTTAGAGGTTTGGTTCTCTGCTGTAATTTAAATTTTGCATATTTAGAAAACCTTAGCTTCTTTATATTTGGGATAAAATAAAGTGAGAAGAGTATATTGCAATACTTGATACTGAAAAGGCATGTGCAAAGGCAATCAGGAAAATCTCTTACCCAGGTTGCCTCTCCTTTCAGTTTTTCCTTTTGCCTGTTGCCCCTGTCACCAATTCTTTTCAGCTTTATATGTTAAGTACAAGATAGGGGTGTAGGGAGGAAGGAAAACATGAGAGGGGAAGAATTTGGAATTCAAAGTTAAAAAAAAACAAAAGTTAGAAATTTTTGTTTACATGTAATTGAGAAAAAAATTAAAATTAAACGTAAAAATAAATAAATAAATATGTCGGGTGGGGGTGGGGGTGGGGAAGAGGACCAGCATCTCTCTCTTCTCTCAAACAGATCTCTTTAAGGCTATGTTGTCTCCTTTTTATAACTCCCTTCTAGTTTGGAAGTTTTGGTGAGAAGGAAACTTGCCACATTCCAACAGGTTAACATGCCATAGAAGAAACACACATGTGCCTAGGCAACATAATGAGGGAGCATATTCTATAACCAGGGAAACATTCCAGAATGCCTCCCTGCTTCTGATACTGCTGATTACTTACCTACACCTGCTGGTCTGGTCATACAATTAGGTTGGCTCTTGAGGGCAGAGACTATTTTGTTTTTTACTTTGGATGCCCAGCAACAAGCACAGTGCCTTGGGCTTAGTAGGTATATCATAAATCTATGTTGAATTGGACTGAAGAGACAGATTCTATCCCCAAGGAGTTTGCAATGTAACAGGCATAATATGTGCTTCTGGTGCTGGTGGTGCTGGTGGTGGTGGTTGAATCATTCAATCACAGAATCAATGCTTTCCAACTGTGGTTTTGGAAAAGATTTTTGAGAGTCCCTTGGAGAAGGAAATAACAAACCACTGAAGTATCTTTACCAAGAAAACCCCCAAAAAGGGTCACAAAAAGACATGATTGAAAAACAACTGAACAAAATTCACTGGAAGGTAAAATATTGAAACCGAAGCTTAAATATTTTGGCCACATAATGAAAAGATAGAACTTTTTTTTTGGGGGGGGGGGTGATGCAATTAGAGTTAAGGGGCTTGCCCAGGGTCACACAGCTACCATGTGTCTAGTGTCTGACCGAATTTGAACTCAGGTTCTCCTGACTCCAAGGCCAGTGCTCTATCCATTGAACCACCTACCTGCCCAAAGATAGGACTTTTGGGAAAAGACCTTAATGTTTGGAAAAATTGAAGGCAAAAGGAGACGGAGATGGCAGAGGATGGGGTGGATAGCACTGATTCCCTAGTGCTCAGCTTTTCCTTTTACTCCAGCTCTTATTGCTACTGGCAAAACCATAGTTTTGACTATACAGACCTCTGTTGGCAAGATGTCTCTGCTTTTTAGTATGCTGTCCGGATTTACCATAGCTTTCCTTCCAAGGAGCAAGCATCTTTTACATTTATGGCTGCAGCCACCATCTGCAGTGATCTTTGAACTCAAGAAGATAAAACCTGACTGCTTCCATTTCTCCTGCCTCTATCTGCAAGGAAGTGATGGACCATTTGCCAAGATCATAGGGTTTTTTGACATTAAGCTTCAAACCATCTTTTACACTCTCCTCCCTCATTCTCATCAGGAGGCTTTCTTAATTCTTCTGCCATCAGAGTATCATCTGCATATCTGAGATTGTTCCTATTTCTCCCAGCAACCCAATTCCAGTTTTTGATTCATCCAGTCTGACAATGAAATATCACATTGTTGGTGGGGTGGAAAATAGGAGTTTCATTGTCCAGTGGGAGCCAGGTAGACAAATTCTTAACTTTCCTGTGTGTCTTATAAGTCCCAGAGTCGAATGGCTTTTTATTTGTTTTATGTCAAAAAAAAGTCCCTCTATCTGTTTGTTAGATTTTTCCTATTATCTAAAGATTATGTATTTTTTCATTGGGAGCTCATGACTCATTATTTCATTTCTATCACGTTCAGAGAGCTTTAAGTCTCCTAAATCACTCCTTTCTGCCTAACATAGGAATATATTTCAGCACAATCAGGCTAATTAATGTGGACTTTTATCATAGGCTGCTGTACTCTATAGTGACTAGTCACAGTGTCTCATCAGTTAGTCACTCCTATGATTAGTGGGAGCTTTTAATGTGAATAATAGTATTTGAATATAATTTTAAAAGTCTTTTACTCAAACCACTCATCATAATAAAGGTAGAAATAGTCATTCACATTTACATATCACTTTATGGCCATAAAGTGCTTTCACATATAGTATCTCGTCTTTTCCCTACTCAACCAATAGGTGAAAAAGTTATTTGAATCCTCATTCTACAGCTGAGGAAACTGAGGCTTGTTGCAGTACACTAACCTTGAAGCTGATACATTCTCTTTGTTTACATAAAATGCCCATGAATGGAGGAAATAATTTTTAAAAATGGGAATAAGATTTCAAAAACTACACTACAGAACAATAAAATTACTAGTAATGATGTAGGATTGAGCTCAGTTAAGGAGAATCAGATCTGCAACACTTTAGCCAAATCACCACTGGAATCCTCTCCATGATTCTTTGCTTTCTTGTCTTGTCTCCATAGGGGAATACAGGTATGCCATATAATCGTAGTGGTGACTGTGGGTGTGGGAAGGGAGGAAGGCATTATTATAGCAGTCATCAGTGCACCCTAGTGAATCTCTAAGAACACTGGATTTGGATTCAGAAAATGATCTTCATTCTGGTTCTGCTGCTTCCTACCTGTGTGATCCCTCACAAGTCTTTTAACCTCCTTAGGCCTCAGTTTCCTCATCCTTAAAGTGAGGAAATAGGACAAGATGATGTCTAACATCCTTTGGGGCTCTAAATCTATGATTTTATGGTCCTTAATATTTGAAAGGCTGTATGGCAGGGAATTAAATGCAGGTGTGTTCAGGTAAATATTTAACAACTGACTATATGGAAGGGAATTGAATGCAAAAGTGTTCAGGTAAATGTTTAACAACTGGATCCTAAAAAATGTACTCACAAAACACATTTAAAGTTTAATTTATATTATTAACATTTTCTCCATTGCTATCTTAAATATAAACAATCAATAAAATAATAAATTAAGCCCTAAATTTTAGCATCTGTCTATCTCCAAGGGGTAAATGCTCACCTTGAAATTTTATCAATTAGTTCTCATGAGATGGTACAAACCAGCTCTAGCACTTCCCCTTAAATGCGTTCTGGTTGTCCCTAGAGGGAATGTGTAAAAGTTCTAGAGAAGTAGATTTAAGTTCGAAGAAAGGAAAATTGTACTAGAAATTATAGCTGTCCAAAAGTGGAATGGGTTGCCTTGAAAGGCAATAGGTTCCTTCTCACTAGGTCTTCAAATGAAAATTGAATGACTATTTGTTCATAATGTTCTAGCAACGATCCTTCCACAGGAACTTGTTGGATTAGATGGTCTTTAAGGTCCTTTCCAGCTCTGTAACTTGTCCAAAATCACATGACTTGTCAGAACAAGGACTCTAATATGGGCAAATCATCTGATTCCAAATACTAGGCTTTTCTTATGACAGTGGGTAATAAAAAGGTTTGCACAAACTACATAGAAATAATAATTCTTGACTTTCATGTATGGTATCTCTCTCATTTGAGATATTGTTAGTATTAAGTGAAGACAAGTAAATAAGAAAATCATTGTGACTAAAAAGCATTCAGAGTTTCTCAAAATGTTGCTAATTTCTCTTTTAATTCTTCTTGTTAAATCACATTCATTTCTAAATTATCCTTCCCTCCCTCTTCTGCCCAGTAAATCCTCCCTTACAACAAAGATTTGAAAAGAAAGAAAAAAAAGTTTAACCAAACCTACCAACATATTGACACATTTAACAGTATATTCAGTATCCCACACTCATAGCACCCCACTGCTGTAATGAAAGGAAAAGAGGAACATTTTATCAGCTTATCTTTGGACTTAAGATTTATTACTATAACTGCACATACTTAAGCTTCATTTTAATGTTCTTTCCATTTATATTGCTGTAATTTTGTGTTTTGTTGTCTTGGTTCTGCTTACTGTATTCTGCATTAGTTTATGTCTTCCCATGTTTCTCTGAATTCTTTATATTCACAGTTTCTTACAATGCAATATTTCATCACTCATGTATCACAATTTGTTTAGCTGTTCCCCAATTGATGGGGGGATTTTATTTTTTCTTTGCTATCAAAAAATGCCCTCATAAATATGTTTAACCTGCTTGGATTATATCCCTAACAATGGGATCTCTAAATCAAAGAGTATGGACATCTTAGTCATTTTAAAATTTTAATTCTAAATCACCTTCCAGCATGGATACATCAATTCACAGCTCTACAAACAGTGTAACACTATGACTATCTTCCAGCAATTGTTCCAAAATTACTTCCATCTTTTGTGATTGTGCTTAGTCGACTGGATTTGACTGAGAAATAGTCCGTTGGTTGAGACTCAGAACTGGAACAAATTCAGACTCATAGATCATGTGAGATCCAATGCATCTTACAAAAGGAAACTTATTCAATACTAGTTTAGGAAAGATTTTTAGCAAAAAGAAGATACGGGGTTGATTGTCGGGGCACAGCTCCCCTTGTTTCCATACAAAGGTGCACCAGTTCATCTTGGGATACATTTTCTATGCCTTAGACAGCCAGGAAGCTAAATCAATGATATGAACTTTAGTCCCCTGAACCAATTAAAACTTGAGTCACTACCTTTTTAGGGAAAAACTACCACATGGAGTAGATCTTGCTCCTACTGTACCCATCTTTGCCAACTTATTGGTGGTAAAAGCTAATAGTTCTTTTGATTTGCATTTCTTTTATTAGTTGTAATTTCTGCCTATTTTAATAAGACTGGTAGATTTTTATGCAGTTAAGAGCATTTCAAGTTTCCTGATTCTTTGGATACATTCAAGATTAAATAGTTTCATTTTTCATTAGAGATTAGGCGATAGAATAGAGAGGGGACTAGACTGAGAATCAACAGAGGTGGTTTCTAGTCCTGGCTCTGTCACCATATGTTTGTGTAATTAAGGACCAATTGCTTAATAGCAACAATGAAACACACTATATAAAGGCTTCTAGATGGTGCAGTGGATAGAACACTGGGCCTAGAGTCAAGAAGACCAGCATTCAAATCCAGGCTCAAACGTTTACTAGCTCTGTCACCCTGGGCAAGTGATTTAACCTCTGTCTGCATCAGTTTCCTCAACTGAAAAATGGGGATAATTGCACCTACTTCCCAGGGTTGTTGTGAGGATCAAGTTAAATAATATTTTTAGAGTACTTAACACAATGCCTTGCACATAGTAAATGCTTTTTTTTCCTTTCTGGTTTTCTGTGTGTGTGTGTATCTATATATATAGCTATATATATAGATATATACAAGAGACCTTTCCTGCCTTTGCCAATCATACCAATGACTTTGTATTTATTTTCTATATCTTTTGTGTTGCTTAACTATGGATGTGTTGCTTCCCTCCACTAGAATGTATGTCCCTTTAGAACAGAACCCTTTTTTTGTATCCACATTTAAGTTGAATTAAGGTTAAGTTTACAAAGCACTTTCTTTTCTACTCCTGTTTCCTTATCTGTTAAAGGATGTTTGGACTGAGTGATAACTAACATTGCTTTCAGCTTGAAAGTGGAATGATTCTAAAATCCAGTGATTCTGTTTCCAAAAGAACAACTGAACTTTTAACAGGGGAAAATGGCACTCCATTTATGTCCATCCAAATTGGGGATCACATTGTAAATTATGATTGCAATTCATTTTCATGAGTACAACAATGGAGTTTACCATCTGCTAATTTGCCTCGCCATTTTAATGGTGAGGCTTGATGGCCAGACGGATTTTTTTATGGCTTGTTTGTTAAACCATTAAACGGTAGTTAGTCACATAATGGGGAAATGGTAGCTTAAACTTGAGTTTTCTAATATATGGGAAGGCCACCATCAATTAGCTTCATATAGCTGCTTCCTTAAACACCGTGAATATGTAAAACTTAGAGATGTTAGCATCATTAATAGCACAAAAGATGCTGCTTTTGGTTGTAGAAACATAATGTAAAAGAGAGAAGACCCCGAACCCCTAATGAGATAGGAAGTTAAAGTTAAGATAAAGTTAGCATTTATCCAAACAAACTGTCTTCATAAAAGTCTTCAAAAACTTCTGTTTGTATTTGGGGCAAATTTTCTTTTTTATTGTCCTCTGGACTTTTGATATTCTCATCCAGTGATCTCCTGGTCCAGGGGATCTGGGGTCCTCTGTAGAGATGTGGAATCACCTCAAGAAGTCTATGGTTTGACCCCAGTGGATATGTGATCAAAAGTGCAAAGATAGGATGCATCTCCATTTCTCTCTGTCTCTCTCTGTCTCTGCCTCTCTCTTTGACTCTCTGTCTCTCCATCTCTCTCTCTCTCTCTCCCTCTCTCTCTCCCTCTCTCTCTGTCTCTCTCTGTCTCTCTCTCTGTCTCTCTCTGTCTCTGTCTCTCTCTCTGTCTCTCTCTCTGTCTCTCTCTCTCTCTCTCTGTCTCTCTCTCTCTCTCTCTCTCTCTTACACACACACGAGTTTCCTTTTTTATTTTTTGTTAGGGTAGAGTGAATAGCACAGGATGAAGAGAAATGGATGAATTGGAATGATATTTTCTTTTCCCAGAAATCCACCTTGCTTTCATACTGCCCTATTTCTATCCAGGAAACCAGCAATCTTACAACTCACTATCTTCTCAACCTCATTATTCTTGACTTCTCATTAAACTGAAATTGTTTCCTCAAAATTAACAATGATCTCTTAATTTCCATATCTGATGGCCTTTTCTCAATCCTTGTCTTTCTTGAACTCAGTGCGGTATTGACATTGCAGACCAAAATCTTTTTCTGGATTCTTACTCCTTCCTCTATGAATTGTGGTGACACTTATCTCTCTTGGTTCTCCTTCTATCTGTTTGGCTGTGCCTAAGTCTTATTTGTTGGATCACCAATAATATCATTCCCCTAACTATGGGTGTATACTGTCCTGAAACCTCTTCCCTTCTCCATATTCTCTTGGTGACTTCATCAGTTACCATGGCTGCTAGGTGGTGTAGTGGATAGAATGCTGGACAAGGAGTCAGGAAGACCTGAATTCAAATCTAGCCTCATGCCTCCTAGCTCGATAACCCTGGACAAGTCATATAACCTCTATCTGCCTCAGTTTCCTCATCCATGAAAGGGGATAATAATAGCACCTATCTGTCAGGAAAAATAAAATCAGATAATATTTGTAAAGTACTTTGCAAACTTTAAAGTGCTATATAATCGTTATCTCTATGACATACATATTATGTATGTATGTATACAACTTGATCTCTTTTTGGAGATCCAGTCCCACATCACCAACTGCCTATTGGACATTTAGAACTTGATGTCTCATAGGCATCTCAAATTTAACATGTCCAAAACAGAACTCATGACCTTTTCTTCCATAGATGGCTTTCCTGTGAACTCCTTATTTGTATAGAGGATACCATCATCTTTCTAGTCCCTCTAGTTTATAACCTTGGTCTTCTCCTTGACTTCTTCTTTGCTCCCACTTCACATATCTAATCACTTGTCAGTTTTTGTCATTTCTACCTCCAAAATATCTCTCACATATATTCCTTTCTCTCTACTCACATTGACTCCAACCTAAGCTTAGTTCAGGCTTTCCTGACTTCTCAACTAGACCACTTCAATAATCTCCCATTTCTTTTCCAAGCCTCAAGTCTATCCCCACTCTACACAGCTGCCAAAATGATTTTCATAAAGTCTAGGTCTGATCATATCACTTTACTATTCAATAAACTCTAGTGATGCCCTATCAACTCTCAAATAAATTATTATTTTACCTTTTTAAATTGCTATTTTATATAAGTTTTATAAAGCTTATAAACATGTACTCTGTGATACTGCTACACTGGCCAACTTGCAGTTTCTCAAATATAACTTTGTGCCTCCCCTCTCTATGTCCTTGAACTGGCTATCCCCTCTCTTCGATCTTCTATTTCTTCACTTCCATCTCCTGGTATCTCTGTCTTCCTTAGATACTCATTTGAAATTCCACCTAATGCAGCAAGCTTCTCCTGGTCTCCCCTCTCCAGATGTTCATTTTTTCCCTTTTCGAGTTACTTCCTATTTACTCTGTATGTACCTTGTATGTACCTAGTTATTTACATGTTATTTCTGCCATTAGAACATGTCTTCCTTGAGGTCAAGGACTGAGTGTTTTATTGGTGTTACTGTTTATTTTTTTGTTTTGTTTGTTTTGTTGTCTGCCTTTCTCTATATCCCTAAAAGGTTGCAAAGTGCCAAGTACATTGTAAGTTCTTAATAGATGTTTGTTGACTGTGACTATCTGATTATGCAGCAATATATGCATATGATTCGTACACAAGTGAATGCACATTTATTATAACTGCTCAGAAATCTCTTACTAATGGGGTTCTCAATAAAAAGAAGTTTGGAAATCACTCTTCTCCATGACCATTTTTTCCTTTGGTAGCATTAAACTTTCATTATTGTTTTCTTGAATTCAACTTAAATTATTCTATTAATTCAGTTCAATTCAATTCCATATCTCAGACATTAATAAAGCATCTAACATGTGTCAGATAAATGCCAATGCATTTTATAAGCTTTCACTGTTTATTGGTGCATTTGCCCATGATCGCTTCATCCTCCGACCTCATTCCTGGTCACTCTTGCCTACCTGAAAGGCTTCAGCTGGCTGGCAAAGTTATCTCTTGTATCTCAAGTCATTTTGAGCTTTCTGAATGACATACTCTCAGGGATATCACATGACCACCTCGAACTCAAAACTATGAATACAGAAAGTGAAGATTTCTTCCAAAGTATTTCTTAAAAAAAAAATCAGCTACCACCAATCTCATCTCTTAGATATTTCAGCTTTATGCTTATCTCTGAAACTCCTTGGATTATATAGTCAAGCTGTCACTAAATGTTGCTAAAGATTCTATCTTTGCTAGCATTTATATAGCATGCCCAGATTTGCAAAGATTTTTATAAATATTATCTCATTTTCTCCTCTCAATAACCCTGGGATGTAGGTGCCATTATTATTGCCATTTTCCAGATGAGTAAAATGAGGCAGACAGAGGTGGTGACTTACCCAGTGGCATAAAGCTATTAAGTGTCTGAAGCAGGATATGAACTCAGATCCAACATTCTATCCTCTGTGCCACCTAGTTGCCTTAATATAAGGAAAATCTTCCTATCATTAAGAATTCAGTAGTTTGCCTTGACTGCTAATGAATTTGCCCTCATTAGAAGTTGTCAAACAAAGGCTATATGACCTCTCATCAGTGAAGTTAGTCAGCTTGTTTTAGAATTTATGCTCTGAAGTCTTTTCCAATTCTTATATTCGATGATCCTCTAAAGTCATCTCCTACATCTACATTTATGTAGTCTCCTCTTTCTTTACAGATAAGGAAACCATGCACCCAAGAGGTTAAACTTGTCTAAGGTCACACAGGTGTTAAGTAGCAGAGACAAGAGAAAACCTAATTATTCTGGGAAATTTGTGGAAATTCATTAAAATGGGTTGTATGAGAAATTATTGTTAATAACCAATAATCTGGAGAGATCCAGAGTTCCTCCTTTTTCTAAAGTCCATATTTCAAAAACTCAGTATCAGACTCCACCCAATCTTATAAGGAATCTCTAATCTAAAATGAATTCCACTCAATCAAGTTTGGGTGGAGGTTGATCCTTTGCCTAAATTGCAGAAAGCTGGTGTGGGGGAGAGGGGAGTTGTCTGGGTATAGGAATATTCTCTCAGTCCAAGAGTGACATGATGTTACTCTCAGGCCTTCCTTGGAGTGAGCTCACCTCTCTTTGTAAAGTCCACCTTTCATTAATTGTTAATCAATCAGAGTTGATTGCCATCTGCTGGAACACCTCTTGTCCAAGGGCATATAAACCTCAAGAAGTGGCTTCCTCTTTGATGATGGAGAGGACAATGAGACCTATTTGTTAATCATTTGCTGGTTGTGATTGATAAAATTGAATATAATTTACCCTAAAACTTCATGTCTCGAAATTCTCTGTACTCACCACATGTGACAACATTTGCATGGAAAGTTTTGGCTTTCATTATTACAGGACACAAAATTGAAGCAAAAATTTCAATATAACACATGATAAGACATCATTATATAAACTGAACATTATTAGTTTGAGCTGATGGGGCCCATCAATTGCATATCTGTGGGAGATTTCTGAATTGTCACACTGACATTTAGAAGGGCTGTCATTTTCTAAAGAGAAAATATGTCATCACTTAGCCTCTTGGGGAAAAATCCTGTAGTTCATATAAAAAATAACTAACAAATTGAGAACATCCTGGAAGAGTCCAGGATGTACTCCATTTCCTTATAAAGTAGCCTTGGAACAAACTGAGTAGAAAATCACCTACAAGGTATCTAGGGTGTGTCACTGAATCACTCCTGAGTAACTTCCCACACACGATGAGTTCAAGTGAAAACAAACCTAAAATCCTGGGAGACACTAGTAAGGAGAACTTTCCAAGCAGACATTCTTTTTCTTTATGTTAAATGGAGTCTTTGGGTGAGTGACAAGTGGAAATGACCCTGAAGCACTCCTTGCTGTCCATGCCAATAAAACCTGCACGGTCAGGGACCTGCACTATATGCCCAAAGGGTTTTGGTAAGAGGAGGGTGAGATTGGCAGAATCTAAAAATTACTTAGAATGGCATTTCTCTCTCTTCTTGAAGACAGAGTCAAGTCTAATCCTTGTTCAATTAAGAATTTATAGTTATAGTCCTAAAAATATGGGGGAGCCAGAAGTGAGACTTTACTTTAAGGTTTGAGCTTAACGACCTGGAACAATACCCAGATTCTTGGGAACAACGGGCCATTCAGTAAGACACTAAAACAGAATCATAGGCATTTGATGTCTATAATGTTTTATCTTTTTGCTCTAAAGTAATGAGTCATTGCCAAATTTTACTGCCTAGAGGCCTGACAAGACTCTCTAAAGTTCATGAGTGATGCACACCCTTCTTACCTAAGGGAAAACAGCTCAAGCCTTCTGGAGGTTTCTGGTTTTAGTGCCTTTGAGATGCTAGCATTACACAGCATTACCGAGAAGAGCTTCATCTCATTCCAAACAAAATCTCAACCTCAGGCTTTATATGTAACATCAGTATGAGAATAAGGATTGGATCAGGGCATTGGATTGATGGGGAACCACACTGGGAATTTGAAACTCTACCTTAAAGGCCTCAGTAGAAAATATACTCCAATGGATGGATCTGTGGATCCATTATTTCACTCACATGTTTTGTGCCTTTGTCTCCTTCACCCCTGTCTCACAGGATGAGGGCGGCTAATTTCTTACCAAGGCTAACCCCTCTTTCTGCTCAAATGATCCTATTCCATCCTGTCTCCTCTGAGATTGTTCCTTCTGTTGTCCCCATCCTATCACTTTTCTTTTTTTAATCACCATATATATATATATATATACATACACACACACACACACACACACACACACACACACACACACACACACACACACATATATATATAGGTAGGGCAATGAGGGTTAAGTGACTTGCCCAGGACCACACAGCTAGTAAGTGTCAAGTGTCTGAGGCCAGATTTGACCTCAGGTCCTCCTGAATCCAGGGCCAGTGCTTTATCCACTGTGCCACCTAGCTGCCCCTATCACTTCTTTTCTTTTCTTTTAGTGAGGCAATTGGGGTTAAGTGACTTGCCCAGGGTCACAAAGCTAGTAAGTGTCAATTGTCTGAGACCGGATTTGAACTCAGGTACTCCTGACTCCAGGGCCGGTGCTCTATCCACTGCGCCACCTAGCTGCCCCACTTATTCTCAATTTCTCTCTCTCTACTAGCTAATTCCTTACTGCCTACAAACATGCCCATGTGTCTCCCATCCTGAAAAAAAAAAAAACAAAAAAACCCACACTTGATCCTGCTAGCCTCACTATCATTCTATACTTCTTCAGCCTTTTGTGGCTAAACTCTTTGAAAATCTATAATCCACTTTCTCTCCCCTCACTCTCATCTCAACCCCTTACAATTTGGCTTTCAACCTTATCATTCACCTGAAACTACTTTCTCCAAAATTATTGATAATTTCTTAATTGCCAAATCCAATAGCCTTCTCTCCATCCTCATTCTTTTCAACCTCTCTGCAGCCTTTGACATTATTGATTACCTCCTTCTCCCTGTTACTCTCTTTTCTCCAACTTTTCAGGGCACCACTCTCTTGGTTCTCCTACCTATTTTACCACTCGTCAGTTTCCTTTGCTGGATCCTTATCCAGATCATGACCTCTAACTGTAGCTATCTCATAGTGTTGTCCTAGACCCTCTTTTCTTCTCCCTAAATAATATTCCACTTGGTAATCTCATCAGCTCCCATGGATTTAACATCTCTAGGCTGTTAATTCTCGAATCTACTTATCCTTCCTCAATCTCTGCTGATCTCCAATCTTACAACTTCAATTCCTTTTTGGACATCTTGAACTGGATATCCCATAGACATCTTAAACTCAAAATGCCCCAAACTAAACTCATTATCATTCCCCCATAACCCTCCCCCAACTCCTCATGCCTTCCCTATGACTATACAGGGCAATACTATCTTTCCAGTACCTCAGGCTCAAAACCTAGGAGTCATTCCTGACTCCTTACAATCTCTCAATTCCCATATCCAAGCTATTTCCAAGGCCTCTCAATTTCACTTTTGCAATGTCTTTCAAGTATGGCTCCTTCTCTCCTCTAACAGTTCTAACACTCTGGTGTAGACTATCACCACCTCATACCTGGATTATTACAATAGTCTACAAATGTATCTGCATGATTCAAGTCTATCCTTACTCGAATTTATCCTTCATTCATTTGCCAAAATGATTTTCTCAAAGCACAGGTCCAACCATATACTTACACACACACACACACACACACACCTACCTCAATAAATTCCAGCGGGGCTCCCTATCATCTCCAGGATCAAATACAAAATCCTCTAGTGTTTAAATTCCTTCATAGGGACAGCTAGGTGGCACAGTGGATAGAGCACTGGCCCTGGAGGCAGGAGGACCTGAGTTCAAATCTGACCTCAGACACTTGACACTTACTAGCTGTGTGACCCTGGGCAAGTCACTTAACCCCAATTGCCTCACCAAGGGAAAAAAAAAAGTCAAACATAAAGTCCTTCATAAACTTACTCCTTCCTACCTCTCTAGTTTTCTTATACCTTACTCCCTATCATGTACTCTTCAATCTAGTGACCTGGAATTCCTTGCTGTTCAAAGAATAAGACACTGCATCTCTCATCTCTGGGAATTTTCTCTGGTTCTTCTCCATGCCCGAAGTGCTCTCCCTCCTCATCTTCACCTACTACCTCTACTGGCTTCCTTTAAATCCCAACTAAGAACCTTCTTTAGGTAGCTTTTCTCAAACTCTCTTAATTCTAGTTCCTTTTCCTCTACTATTTCCTATTTATCCTATATACAGCTTATTTGTATATCTTTGTTTGCTTATAGTCCCCCTTATTAGATTGTAAGCTCTTTGAAGGCAGGGAATGTTTTTTGTCTCTTTTTGTGTTTCCTGCTCTTACCACAGTGCCTGGCACATAGTAGCTGCTTAAGGCTTTTTACAAGGTGTATAAAGGATTCTTCCACTTATTTATAAGTAAATTAGTAATGCATGTTGTCTTAGAAAAGGTAATACTGAGTTCCAAATTATTGCAAAACACCTCCTAGTACATTGTTGCGTTCATTGAAAGTTTACGAATTCAAATAGATCTGTGAGCTCATCAGTTTGGATGATTCTTTCAGAGATATAGATTACAATGCGTCCATGTCCTTCCATATGTTCCCTTCAAGGCATCTGACCGACATGGGTGGAAGCCTTCCTCCTCTATCTCTTGACATTGGGGTGGATACCAATGGAGCACTCAGGCTATCCATCTGTCAAGCTTCACCCTTGATACATAACAAATGACAGATAACAAGATCATCTCTTCCTGTTATACATTTTCCTAAACATCTTTTATTCCTCTTCCATATTCAAAGTATTTCACTAGTTATATTTTTAAGCCTATTCACACCCACCATGTGCCCCTCCATTGACTTCTGTGTGAAATTAATTTTCAAATTAATTTTTCAAAGCTCCATATCTTGCAACTATACAATAACAGCATTGTAACATAAGTATTAAAAAGTAAGACCTTTGTTTCTAGGAGAAATTTAGGGTCAAAAGTAATCCAGTATGCTATTTTCCTCCTATTTAATTCTATTATCCAAATATTTACCCATCTGTCTGCACCAAATAGATAAGCTCTATTCAAATAAATACCATAGTCTGGGCCATGTACATCCATCCACTTGATCTTCATCTGTGAATGGTCCAGTCAAACTTTTTTGATTGATTATGGATTTCATCAGGAGCTTCTGCAGTACTCCAGGGATTAATGAAAACTATACAATATCATCTATAAAAAGGATCAACCATTACGAAGACCTCCCCATTCACAGGGAATCCTTCTTCAACAAGGACCCTGCACTGGGTTTCCTTCTTCACAGTACCAAACACTGTTGATGAGCATACACCTCCATGTTTTATGTCATTCGTTGTTAATGATCATAGGATCACTGAATAAGGTGGTTTATGTTATTATACTTTCAAGGAAACCTGGACAATTTTGATGTATGGATAGGAAACATCTTGGTAAAAAAAAAAAAAGAACCTTTAAGGCATTTTGTTTTATGGAATCAAATTATTTTTCTTAATGAACAAAGAAGGAGAGTAAGATCTTGTATTTTCTACATCTTCCATACAACTGCTTGGTGGTAAAAAATATAGTCCATTATAGAATATTTCTTGGGAATTATGTCTATATATAACATTATAGAATATTGCTAGTCACCTACTAATACCCTCATTGAAGATGTCCTTGATATACATGTAAATAATCTTGCATTAGATAGGAAAGAAGAGAATTGTTAGTAATGTTCTCTTGGTCACCATTTTTTTAAACTAATACAATCTTAATTTTTCCTCCTCTGACTTTTATATTTTCTCCTCCTTCACATATTTTATGAATTTAATCCTCAATGGCTTCATTATCTTATCTCCTCCAACATGGTTTTTACTAACTTGGGAAGGTGGTATGAGCCCAGAAAGAGATTATATGTCCATCCTTCAAGGTCCAGCATGGATAATTTTGGAGAAATTCACCCCTAGATTGGCCACCAGAATTTTTTATTCACAACTGCCTCAAAGCCTCTATAAATCACAGGGGGAAAGCAATCTGAATCAGTGGGAGGAGTACCCACCCACCGAAATCATGGTTCCTTGATGAATAGAAGTATTTTATTACTTGGGAGAGCAATATTGTGTGTTTTTGAAAATAATTACTATTGGCACCAGTTTGGGGTAAGCATATCATTAATTTATCGATATTATAACAGTAAAGGATTAACCATATGTCTTCCTAACTTCTCATGGTCTCAGGCCTTGTGGTAGAGAAAGCAGGGAGCCTCAGCATGCCAGTTAGCTCTGTTGTGGGAATGCAGAGGGACCCCAAGAAACCTAAAGATCGCAACCCCCTAGGAATCCTTAAAACTTTCCCAAGGGAAAAGCAGCTCTGTCTCCCACCTCAGGAATAAGGTGTTGCCAAGCATGACCCTGGTATGCTGATAAGCAATACCAAGGTCTGCAAGATGATATGCAGGATATGGATGGATGTGGTATATCCTACAGAACCCCCATTATTCAAAAATCCCCTCCCAGTTATCTTGCCCTTCCTTCCCCTTTGTTTTGTAAACAAACTATAGTGAGTAAAATTATATGTGGTCGCCCTATTTCTGTCCCAAGTATAGGGAAAATTAGCTGGGGTTTATCATATATTTGTTACATAGAAATTAGAGGCTCCTGCACCAGTTTGGGGGCATTAAGCATTTATTAAAGTATATTAAATATTAGTAAAGAGAGCAGGCATGGCTCTGAAAGATAGGAAATAGAAGAGAGAGAAGCGAGAAAATCAGGAACCCTGGAGGGCTGCATCTGCTCTCACCAACTTCCCAGGCCAAAAGAGCAGTGTCTTTGCAAGCTTGCTGCAGGCAGGAGCAGAGCCTGCCCATACACATTGTTCAAAGCTGATTGGCTAGCATCACTCAAATCTATTGGTTCACTGTATTTGAGGGTGGTTCTGCACAGTCCCCAGAGAACAGATCCTCTGGCTGGAACAAGGCTTTCAGCTAGGTGTGGTTTTGAATGAGGTAACTTCCTGACTCTGGGCTGACCTTAAGAAAGGTATCCCCCCCCAGTAGGGGGGCTCCTGGGAGTCCCCAAACCCCGATTATTAATAATTTTCTCACAATACAAAAGACCAGGTCTCCTCTTACTCCAGGGAGACAGTAACCATAGTGACTCTCCTAATAAAGTCCATCATCTAGGTGGGGTTTAATCCCATCAGCCCTTCACCACCTAGACAAAAGAATCTATCTCCATTTGTTTTGTTCCCTTGGGTTTGTCCCAGTTGAGATCTGATGAAGCTTCTCTAGGAGAACTGGACTTGGGGGAGGGGGGGAAGGAAGAACAGAGAAAGTGATCTCTGGGTCCCCCAAGAAATTGATTATTAATAATTATTTTCTCACAATTGAATGTCACAATTTCAAAAGGAATTGGAAATATTGTTTTATGTTGCCACAATATATGAATTCTCTAAGAAGGATAATATGGTGCTGTTTTGTAGGTAAAAAGTGTGCCAGATTCTATCCCATTTTTATTAGATTACATTTATAAATCTTGCCCACTAAAAGAAGTTTATTTTCCTTTAGAAAACTTAAAACTGAAACAATTCTTTTCACTTGCCAAATAATTGGTACATTTAGTAAAAAATATGTATCATTATGGTCAAAACACACACATGCAAGAAGTTATATCTAAGCTTCACAGAAACTACAAAACTATAGGTGATTTATTTGCATTTATTTTGAAAAGCACAAAGAAAAACCCATTGCATGTCTTATAAATTCACCTGCAGTATTTGCATATTAAAAAGTAACTGTACAGTAAACAAATGTTTCCTTAAGAGTCCATTTATATACACACACAGTATATATATATATGTATATATATATATATATATATATATATGTGTGTGTGTGTGTGTGTGTGTACAAATATACACATAAATATGCATGTATATGTGGGTATGCACACTGCCTGGTATATAACAGGTGCTTAAAAAATATGTGTGTGTGTGTACACACACATATATATATATATACTCATAGATAGCAGAAACACATATATAGAGCCTAGTCTTTCTATGATTGGTTTTTTATTTCCTCAACTATTAAACTATACCTTTGGACAAATATTAGAAGTTATACTGTAGAACCCTTCTGAATTTTAATAATGATATTGTGCTGAATATCACTGCTGTCTCTCATTCCCCTCAGGGCCCTAGTCTCAGTTTTGCTAATGAACAGCACCTCTACTAAAGTGCTAATAGGTTAATAGGTTCTCCCTCCTAGGTAACATATTTAATTGGGGCCTCTTGGTCACAATAATTTAACCCCAAAGCTGACTTTAATGGTAGTAATTTCTGCCAGGGAGTTATTGTGGGTTAGAAGGGCTTCCAACAGCTCTCAGATTATATGGTAGTTATCTGTCAATATGTGAGTTTAGTTCTCTTTCTGACAACTTTCATGCAACCTCTAATGGAAAATGTTGGTTATAGCCAATGTTGATTATAAATTTCAAAGTCTCAGTTGACAGAGCTAATTCACAGAGAGAAATTATGTTATTTGAGCTGGGAGTGCAACTGACCAGTCCAGGTTCTTCAATAAAGAATGTATGCTACTGGAAGGTTTACAAAGTACCTTCTCCTCATAGCCTTGTTGTGAGGTTATTGTACAGGTGAGTAACCTGTGGGAGATTAAATGACTTGCCCTTCATCAAAAGGCTAGTTTATGTTGGAATCTAGACTTGAATTCAGATTTTCTAACTTCAAATCCAATCCCCTTTTCCATTATACTGTGTTATGCTGCTGTCTGTTAGCAAGAAATGGCAGATTACCTAAATTCATTGTTCCTTTGTGAGATAGAATAACTTATTAAATACCTATTTAATACATAGGGATTTAAAGGACAGTGATAGAATGTTTAAGTCCCTGAAACACTCAAATAGAACTGGCTCTACATATATTAGATAAGATTATGAATAAATAACTTAATTCACATGTGCTAGAAGGCCCTTATTTTTCTTTCTTTGTTTATAATATCCACTCAAATATTTGGAGCAAAAATTTTAAGTATTAAATTAGAAACATAAAGATGAGAAGAATCAATATGGAATTAAATAATTATTAATCTGGACTATTTATGTAAGTCATCAAAATAACAAATGAATAATAGTCAAATCACTGATATATCACCAGCCCCTAGAAAAGTATGAGTAATAAAAAATAGGTACCATGACAAGGAAATCAAAGAACCCATAAGCAATCTCAGATAACATGGCATCCAAGAATAACACCGGTTATGGTTTGGTTTTTTTGGTTTTTTTTTTAGTGAGGCAATTGGGGTTAAGTGACTTGTCCAGGGTCACACAGCTAGTAAGTGTTAAGTGTCTGAGGCTGGATTTGAACTCAGGTACTCCTGATTCCAGGGCCGGTGCTCTATCCACTGCACCACCTAGCTTCCCCATGTGTTTTTTTAATGCTACATATCTAATAGAATGATGGAAGATTAAGAGCAATGCCACCTCACAAAACAGGGGGGGAAAGAAGCAGAATGAAAAATATACCCACAGAAAGCTTGGCATGTGAACCATCTAGGGCAAGTCATCATGAGACTATTTTTAGATAAAACCTGGAAGAGGTTGGCTTAGGCCTGCCAACACTTCTATGGTGAACTATTCTTGACAGAAATAGTAGACCCCTCTCATTTGGACTTCTCCACCTTGATACCTAATATCAATGATACTTAAGTTGATGAAGTTGGAAAGAATGATTGGATCTGGCCACATGCCAGCAAGATCAATTCTGTGCTGGACGCAAGGGTAGGGTATATTTCAAAAGACTGGAATTAAATAGATTGCTGATAGTGCTATTGAGAGGGGGGTGGGGTGGGGAGAGAGAAGGAGGGAGGGAGAGGAGAGGAGAGGAGAGGAGAGGAGAGGAGAGGAGAGGAGAGGAGAGGAGAGGAGATCAAGTCATGGCATGAAATAAGCATTTATTAAGTGCCTACTGTAAGGCACTATTCTAGACCAAAAAAAAGCATATACCCTTGAAGAGCTTACTTTCTATTGGGAGTTCAGATGGCATTTGTGACTGCTATTTTATATATATGCTTTCTTGTCTATCCAGTATCTGTATAATAATGACCTATAAGTTCACAAAAAGCATCTGTAATAAAAACATGAGGCAGGAAGAGGAAGCTTTTCATAGCTGACAAGGGTTGAAAAATATACTGAGTGTGTATGATCAGAAAAGGAAGTGGGCCAGTTATGCAGATGAATAGTTTAAATACTACATTAATACCATCAAGAAATTAAAAGAACCAGAGAAAGGGTCCAAGAAGACTGAAAGCCAGTCAGTCAACAAGCATTTATTAAGTGCTTACTATGTGCTAGGTATTGTACTAAGTGTACTAATTGGGACAGCTAGGTGGCGCAGTGGATAAAGCACCGGCCCTGGATTCAGGAGTACCTGAGTTCAAATCCGGTCTCAGACACTTAACACTTACTAGCTGTGTGACCCTGGGCAAGTCACTTAACCCCCATTGCCCCGCAAAAACAAACAAACAAACAACAACAAAAAAAAAAAACCCAAAACTAAGTGTATTAACTAAAATGAAGAAAGGGAAACACACTGTCCCTTCTCCTTCATTGGGCTTTATGAAAAGATATGGATGAGAATTATGTGGAATGAGAATGTATGATGGTTTTGCTATATACATTTGGTAGGGCACCCTTACCAGTGAGATCACAGATCCAGCCAAGCAATAAAACAACATAACATGAATTCTAAATAGCTACTTTAGGAAAACATACACAGGCCAGCTTTTAATTCACATCAAACTGAATGCTAATGAGAACAAAAATGTAACAAATAATGTTCAAGGTACTTATGTTGTTATATTTATTTAAGCTGGCATGCTACATATGTAAAGGAAGGGCAAGAAATTACTTCATGATTGAAAAATGCCTTGCAATGTTTGACTAGGTAAAGAGTGATGAAAAAATGCCAAAACTGTTGGCATGTATTTTCCCAGATCTAGAGTCTTTTGAAATCTAAATAAGTACCTATTAAGTGGAAATTTCAATCTCTCTTTTCCTGGAGTTTATTTTGCTGATATTACAAAACTGCAATTAAATTCAAAGGAACAAAAAAACAGGAGATATTTATGCCCATCTGAGACCTATCTAGATATAATCCTCATCAAACAGCAAGAAATGTTTTGGGGTTATAATGATAATTGAAAACCCCATAATGGAAAACAGGAGACCATAGTCTAAGTTAGTGGCATTAGCAACTTAAATAATAGCAGTCATTCATAATTGCCTTTCCTTCCTTTGAGAAGCAAGACCTTTACAATTTATAACAAGAAAAGACTTCATATCATTCAATTGATCATCAAAAAGATCCTTAGGATTTTTTTTTTTACATCAAACATTTTCTACAAAGAAAATTATCACTACCCACACAGACCTGACACCATTTATTTATTCAGCTAGCTTTCAACCAATGATTTGGATTTTGCTGGTATTATCTACAAGGTACAGGTAACGTCCAGCTACCAGTTTTATGTCCAAAATTAGATGGATGGGCCAGCTAAGGCTTCAGAAAACATCTTCCTGAGTGCACAAAAGCACATTTGATTTCACTATTCTTTTGTGATTGATTTTAAAGGTTTATATTTGTTGAAGGTTTGGAGTATATGTCATTTGGTCACAGCCAGCAACTGAGATGACAACTCACGTGGAGGTCAAGGGAAAAGTGTCCTCCAGTCTCTTGCTATACAAATGATCACCAAGGCACAGCACTTTGAATGATCTGCTGTAAACTCCCAAATCAATAAGTATTTATTAAGTACCTACTATTTGCCAGGCCCCAGGAATACAAAGACTAAAATAAAAGTTTCCTGTCCTCAAAGAGTTCACATTCTATTAAGGGAGACAAATGCACACAACACAACACAACACACACACACACAGATAGATAAAAGTACATATAAAGTACATACAAAAGAAACACGAGATGATTTCAGGGAGGAGACATTAGCAACAAAAGGGCTTGGTGGGGATCAGGAAAGGTCTCAGGCAGGAGGTGGTATCTGAGCTGGGCTGAGCTGAGAAGCAATCTAGGGATTTTAATGAGTGCAAGTGATAAGGGAGTGCATTCCAGACATAAGGTTAGCTTGGAAACAGGAGATGGATCAATGTATATTTTTAATACTCTTAAAAACTGAACATGTCAACAAATGGATGCTGGAATCGACTGTTTTTGCCAGAGACTCAAAACTCCAAAGCTGTATCATAGAAAAAGACTGAAGAGACTTTTCTTTTTTTCTTGTTCTAGAAAAAAACAATCTCACACAACACAACTCTGTTCTCTGGTAACTTGATTGATTTTTTTTTTTTAAATTGAGTTCTTATCTAGAAGCCATACAGAGAGAGGCAGTATGGTAGCTGGTCTCAGTGTCAAGAAGACATGGATTGAAGTGCTATCTTTAACACATAATGGCTGTATGACTTGGGGCCAGTGACAACCTCTCAGGGTTCCAGGGGACTCTAAAACTATACACTGTAAATAAGGTGCCAATCTGCACTGGAAGAGAAAGTTTTCTTACTGGGAACTCCTGACATTGCTAGTAGGGTAAATAAAAAAAATGAAACAAGATAAGGACAAACATGATTGTATCTATGAAATATGAATAGCAAAAGATTTTATGTCCGAGTAAGAGTAAAAAAATCAATGTTCATGTCTTCCTCAATTCTATAGGGACCATGTTTATCCAGGTCGAGTTGGCTTCATCATTCATAAGAATGTGAAGTGGGGCAGCTAGGTGGCACAGTGGATAATGCACCGGCCCTGGATTCAGGAGGACCTGAGTTCAAATCCAGCCTCAGACACTTGACACTTACTAGCTGTGTGACCCTGGGCAAGTCACTTAAACCTCACTGCCCCTTAGATAGATAGATAGATAGATAGATAGATAGATAGATAGATAGATAGATAGATAGATAGATAGATAGATAGATAGATAGATAGATAGATAAAAATTTTTTTAAATAATGTGAAGTCCCTTATTAAAAGTAGTAATTTTCTCTCTCGTTACATTGCTAATTAAAAAACTACACTGACACAAGATGTTGACAATCATGTATATCAGACGATATAAAAAAAATAGCCAATCCCAAGATGACACAAAAAAACATCATCAAGGAGGGACCCTAGAAGAAAGATCAATACATACTTGCAGAATGATGATTACAACCCTGTGAAGTGGCTTAGACTGTTGAGTTGGAGTCTCACATATGCAAATTTGGAAGAGGGATGTGAGCAGATGGAAAATAACATGGATGTGGTTAACTGAGTTAACTGCCTCTAAATCATGGCTGCATTTCCTGTGTCCACGCAAAAGTCCTAAACGTAGGACAGGCAAACAAATTAATTCATGACAAGGAATTTTAAAAAATATATATTTCTTATTGGAAAAAAGAAATCTCTGTAACACCTCAGAGTAACAGTTGTCCTTGACATTATAGAGTGTTTGAGCACAAAGAACTATGTTGAGAAAACTGTTCCATGAAGAAGTGATAGTTGGGCAGGGCACCTAGGTGGCGCAGTGGATAGAGCACCGGCCCTGGAGTCAGGAGTACCTGAGTTCAAATCCGGCCTCAGACCCTTGACACTTACTAGCTGTGTGACCTTGGGCAAGTCACTTAACCCCAATTGCCTCACCAAAAAAAAAAAAAAAGAAATGATAGTTGAAACATTAGAGTTAGGTCTCTAGTTTAAGGACAAAGGGGCTGATGGAGCCTATTAGGACTTTTTAGGAAGCTGATCTCACTTGTTGACAAATCAAGTGAATGAATTTTACCAAAATAAGAAAGGGAAACCAGCTAGGCCGGAAAACAGAAGATGCAAAGATGAAAGCAGAAGAAACAAAATAGGAGGGAAGAAGACAAAAGGAATGCATAAAGACAGTTGTTTAGTCCTTTTTCAGTCACGTCTGATTCTTTGTGATCCCTTTGGGGTTTGCCTGGCAAAAAAAGATACTGGAATAGTTTGCCATTACCTTCTTCAGCTCATTTTACAAATAAGGAAAGTTAAGTAAACAGGGTTAAGTGATTTGCCCAGGGCTATATAGCTAGTAAGTATCTGAGGCTGGATTTTAAATTTGGAAGAGAAATCTTGACTCCAGGCCCAGCACTCTATTCACTATGCCACCTAGCTGTCAGCCCAGAAGTTGGGCAGACCCGAGTTCAAATCTCACCTTAGATACTTACTAGCTGTGTGACCCTGGGCAAGTTACTTAACCCCCTAATTGCCTTAAACATCCAGGGCCATCTCCAGTCGTCCTGTTATCTATCTTATCACTGGACCCAGATGGCTCTGGAGGGGAGAGTGAGGTTGGTGACCTTGCACAGCTCTCCCTCACTTAAATCCAATTTAGTACAAGTCATGACATCACCCTAATGTCATGGTCCTCTTAGAGAATGAAGGACCAACAACGGCTGCTTGAATAAAGACTATAACTAAATCTCAAAAAAAAATTTTTTTTAAGTTTCAAAGCTAAGAATAGAGCCTAAAAAAAAGCAGAAAAAGCAGACATATATTTTCATGGAAGCAGGTAACACCAGTTGTATATAACAGATTCCAGAGATTTATGAGCTCTTTTTCCTATCACAAACCCCTGAGTTCTTCATACAAACCATGTTCTTCTGCATGGAAAACTTAAGAGTAATCCATTAGTCATGAGCAAGTAAATTTTTATGATGGTTTTCCAGCATCAATCATATACATGCCCTTTATAGTAACTTCAAGAAAAATATAAAGAAATCGAGTCTCCACATGCTGTGCATTTGTGAACTACAGAAAAGCATTCAATTTGGTGGAAACAATGACAGTATTGAAAACACTGAATGGTACTCGTGTAAATCCTGCATATGTTGACATCATCAAGGAGATAAACAGTACTTGCAGAACTGTGTTGTATCTCATCATTCAAAAAAGGGTTGGACAGAGGTTACAATCTTCCCTAAAATATTTGTGATGACTTTGGAAGTGTTGCTTTGGTACCTTTGCTGGAAAAACAGAGCTATGACTGATGGTGAACCCTCCTTATATTTGTTTTGAGGAAACAATTGTGTTTTATTAGCATGAGCCAAACTATAGCAGCTGCTGAGAGTGACTGACCCACTTGGAGTGGGACGGTAATAAAAGATGTACATTGCTGGGAAAGTATAGAACATATAGTGCAACCAGTCACCAAATCTGGCAGCATGGACAAAATAGAGGTCAGGAGATGAAAAATTACATGCATTCATTTCAGTTGTACTATTAAGTGCCCATAAAGATTAAGGGGTAAATGTTTAAATACAAAGTGTTGTCTACAATGACCAGTTCATCAGCATGTGGTCCCAAAAGGAAAGGAAAAGCAGAAGTTGGTTTTACTACAATGAAAAGAATGAAGTTCAGAACCTCAAGGGAGGCATTCTGCATATCAGGGATGACATGTGCTGCAGTCAGCCCATCACAGGAAAAGACATGGGATGGGTTATGTATCAGGGAAGAATGACAATAGATGTGCCACCTGGCTAATAGATTAGATCCTACAGAACAATAAAAAGCCAGTCAGGCAGCTGAAAACTCAAAGGGACAAGCTATTTCAAATAAAGATGAAAACAATGTGGAATCTCTAATTCTGGTGTAAGCTATGCAGTATCTGCCCTTTGATTTTGACAGCAACATAACTAAGGGTGAATAAGATCATACATCTGAGGGAGTGGATTTTCCTTGTTTGGGTGTAATATGAATACTGAGTATTCCTAAGCCCCAGGCAAAAGTTGTACATTAGCCAGATAACATTCAACATTAGCCAACAAAGCATAATAGATGGAAGTTTTCTGAGACTATAAGATCTGGTTTCAAGTCTCACCTCTGATATACCCGAAATTCCCTATACCAATGAAATTGGAGGTTCTGATACACTTTATGTACAAACATATCACATATCTTTATGTATCACATAATTTAATCAATCGGTATCTACTGGATAGCTTCTAAATGCAAGGAGCAATGTTATGCAAATTGTGATACACAGAAGAAAAAGTATTTTATAGTTAAATGACACATGTATACCTATGGTCCAAAATAATTGAGGGGGAAAAAATCCTGTAGTTTTCTGAATGCCTTGGCAAAAGAAATAAGGTGGGATTGATAAAAGGAGGTAATCTAAACTAACCGAGATCAGTAAGAATAAATGAGTATTCTCCAATTGATACACATTTTAACTTTTTCTTTTCCAATTGCAGGTAGGATAGTATTATCTTCAATTCCAGATTCCAAGTGATATCTACATTTTACCCTCTACCTTCAAAGTTGGCACAGAATTGTAACAGTTCCTGTATATACAATAGTCCCCCTGCTCAAGTTCTAGTCTGCTGTCTCGCTATGAAGGTGATGACCCTTAAAGCACTAGCAGAGGTGACTATACTGGAGGAGTGTTAGCCTTGGCAGGTCCTACTTTGGGGCAATGTACGTGGGGCAAAGACAATATACGTGGGGCAAAGACAATGGGCTTTAGAGACAGAAAAGCTCCATTTGAATCCTGGCTCTGCTACTTACTACTGCCTGTATGACTGAGCATGTTGTTTAACTTCACTGACCTGTTTCCTTCTCTTCACAACAAAAGGGTTGAACTGTATGATCTCTAAAGCGCCTCTTCCATCTCTAAATGACAGAGAATTCTAAGAGTAACCCAGGTAAATAAGTCTGGAACCCATCCTCAGACAGGTAGCCATCAAGAGATGTATATTTTTTATCACTAATTCATAAATATCATCTAACTAAGGTGAGGAAGGGGCCCAGCTAAAGGAGTCTGTCCTGATCCGTCTAGATTTTACTACTTTCTCTTGATAGATAATCTTAAACCATTTATCCTTTTTATATTGTGTTTGAATATAATTGTTTGCATTTAACTGTGAACTCCTTGCGAACGGGGACTATTTTTTGCCTCTCATTGTATCCTTAGCACAGTGCCTGGCACATAGTGGGCAATAAAGAAATGTTTATTGACCGAGTGGAAGGATTGTGAGCTACGCTGATGGAAGGAATATTTATACTGATGAAATCAAAAATCTCAGGCAGAATCATACTTACTGGTGAGTTAGGTTTAGATCAGAGGATTTTCACCTGGCACCTCTGAACTTGTTTTAATATTTTGACAACCATATTCCAAGATAATTGTTCTGCTTTATAATCCTATTTTATGCATTGAAAAACATCATTCTGAGACAGGTTTCATGGCTTCACCAGGCTTACATGGCACAAAAAAAAGTTAAGAATCTTTGGTTTAAATGAATATATAATACAGAGTAAACCCAAATCCTTAGTACAATTTTTTTTTTTTTTTAGTGAGGCAATTGGGGTTAAGTGACTTGCCCAGGGTCATACAGCTAGTAAGTGTTAAGTGTCTGAGGTTGGATTTGAACTCAGGTACTCCTGACTCCAGGGCCGCTGCTCTATCCACTGTGCCATCTAGCTGCCCCCTTAGTACAATTTTAAAGTTTTGACTTTTGAGATGCTGTGTATGTGGATTAAACAGGCAATGAAAACGAAGGGCGCTTAACAAAAATGTCTGAGTTTGTTGATGCTAAATAAAATAGTTTTATCATTCCATGTTCAATAATATATAATTTATCTGGAATTATTAGAAAAAAGAAATATTTTCTGTCTGTGGATTTTTCAGCTAACTTGCTCCCTTTTGAAGGTTGAAACTTAGAAACAAAAAGCTCTTTTGACAGAAGGCTTCCTAAAATGTAGAACTCCCTGTCTTCTTAAACTACTGTGTATTTTACAAATGTCATCTCTTCTTGATGACTCAGGGTCATAATTATGAATACAGTTATTATCCCATATTGTAATAATACAGTAGAGACCACTGAGGTGTGTGAAGCTGTCTGTGCTTCTGCATTTTTTGTTACTTTACAGCTCAAAGGCCTAATCCCCTTCCTTAACGTCAGGCTGCCAGCTGTCACTTTCTACTGTTGTCTGTGGTTATATCTTGGAGGTCCTCAGAGACAAGATGACCATTTGCCATGGATGTTATAAAAGGGACCTAAATCCAAAGTCCAAGGAGGAATGGCCACATTAGCAAAGATGAACCAGGCTTCAGAGGATACTAAATTAAGAGTAATGAGAAGCAAATGACAATGACAATGTCTCTGTGGGGTATAGCCATACTAGAAAGGCCTCAGACTGCACTTGCAATCCTATAGCTTCTGATTCTGAATGCTACTGGGCCAGATCAAACCTTGATAAAAATGAGAGTGCCTGCCCTAGCGATCTACCAATCTGACTCCTTTCTAATCTTCTATGTTTAAATTTGTTGTGAGCTTATGTAACAAGATTGGTTTTCTGATTTCTATATGTCAATTTAATATCACCTAATCCCTGAGGATGGGCCTGAGGGTCTTTTCTCTGGAATGAAGAGAATGGACCTTGTAACAACTATTGTGGCAATTCAGGTACTGTTTGTTTTTTTATTTTATTCTTAGTTCACTGAAAGTCTGATATACAAATAAATGAGGATGCTATAGTGTCAAACATTTGGCTACAGTGATTTTCTAATACTGTTAGCAAAAAGATTTTTTAAAGTTATAAGTTCAAGTATAAACTTATTTACTACACATATGTATGGCAGGAAAATAGTGCCTATTCTTGAACTTCATTAACTAAATTTACTTAGGAAATTCAATTGGAATAGTGAACAGAAAATCCCTAAACTTTCAATACTTTCTTTAGTCATATTTAACAGACATTACAGTACTGAGAAATATGTTTGACTTCAGATTTTTAAATTACTATCCAGATAGAGCACCGGCCCTGGATTCAGGAGGACCTGAGTTCAAATCCGGCCTCAGACACTTAACACTTACTAGCTGTGTGACCCTGGGCAAGTCACTTAACCCCAATTGCCCCGCCCCCAAAAATTGCTATCCAGGTTATTTCTGCAAGGAAAAACAGCAGATAACATAAGCAGAACCTTTGCTTTTCCCTTTAAGTATAGCAATAATAACACCATACATTTATAGAGTGCTAAGTGCTCTCTCTATATAGTAATTATTTCATCTGATATTCACAATTCTGTGAAGTACGTTGTTCAAGTATTATTTCATTATACAGAAAAGAAAACTGAGGCAGAAGGTAAAAGGATTTACCCAAGGTTACAGCAACAGAGTAAAGACTTCGACCCAGGTCTTCTTCCCCCTAAGTCAAGTACTGGAATTACAATGGGCCACCTCTGCAGTGAAAACTTCTAAAATACTATAATTGGAACACTTTGGAATGCAATTACCATGGAGTCAATTCTAGATAAAAAAAGGATGGAAACGTTAGGTAAATAAAATATAGAATAAAGCAAGAATATATTAGCGCGCTGGTTTTATTGATGGCAGAAATAACACATTGCTTTGTTTTATATGTAAAAAGCATTTGCTTTATTGTAATTCAGAATATTTTCCCAAGCCTTTGTGTGGATCAGTTGGATATTTTTTCTTCAATTCACCCCATCTTTCTTCAGATTGCACCATCCACCACTTCTGCATGTTATTCTGAAGGGAAAGCATCAGGTCTTGACCAGGATGGTTTAGTCAATGGCTCCTTTTGTTAGAAACTGGTATTTCTTTAAAAGGAGAAAAGGAAAGAAAAGAAATTAGCTTTCTAAATTGACTTTAAAGTGATTTTTTCAAAACACACTTCTGCTGAAACTTATCTATGAATCTAAAATATCTTGATAAATACAAACAGACCTCAAGGAGGACAAATGGGACATTTTACTCCAATCTGTAAGCAACATTTTCATCAAGAAATAAGTGAACAAAAGCAAAAGGTATTTTACAAAAATTACCTCCTTTCCTCCCTGAGGATTTTTAAAGTGTACTACTCCTTGCTATTAGCACCTTCATTTTTAGTGTTAATGACTTTGGGGATTTAGATGAACTGAGTAGCTTTCAAGCACTGATAGTTTTAAAAGAAAGTATATGACAAGGGCCCTCTTTATCTTTATCTTTGAACTCTCCTCACTGGAAAGAATTTATTTCCAAATACCTTATTTCTTTGTTTCTCCCTTCTTACCAGGCTGGAGTGACTCTCTAGAAGGAACTTGTTCTTGGAGGGAATGATAAACATAAAGGAATAAGGCAAATGGTGAAAAGGGCATAATCTGTACTCTATTTAATGACACAGGTCCAAAGGCTAAGTCAAGCTGGGTGGTCAAAAACTGACCCAACAGTGCTACTAACTAATGTTGAATCATTTATTATTAATAATCAAGGCGAGGTTCAAGTATGAAATCTTTTTACCCATGTATGTTTTTTCCACTATCATTTCAGCGGGAAAAAATAACAACAACAACAACCCACAAATAAAACAAAACCCAAAAGACAGTATGGCGATGGGTTCAAAATAGTCTTGGTGAAACCAGTGAGACCCTATTCGATTATCTTACCATGTTATTTGCCTCTTCAAAAAAACCCTTACTTTTGATTCTAAACTGCTTCTATAGGATAAAGGACAGCCTACTCAACTTCAAAGCCTTAAAGCCTTCCACAATATTGCTCCAAACTCTACTTCTATGGTTTTTTGTTTAGTTTTGTCTTTTATAATATTCTTCCATATTATTGTCCATAGGCAACTAGCTATTTCCTTTTTAAAAAATTCAATTATTTTTATTTTCTGTTCCAAATTTTCTTCCCCCACCCACTGAGAAGGCAAGAAATACAATGACCATTATACATAAGAAGTGATGCAAAACATATTTATGTACTAGCCATGTTCCAGAAAAAAGAAAGAAAGAAAAAGAAAGATGCTTCAACATGAACTCTGAGTCTATCAGGTCTCTATCTGGAGGTAGACAGTATTTTTTCATCATGAGTACTTTGGCATTGTGGTGGTTCATTATATCAATAAGAATTGCTAGTTCTTTCACAGATGGTTATCATTACAATATTGCTGTTACTGTGTAACTTGTACTCCTGATTCTGCTCACTTCAACTCTGCTTCAGTTCATATGAGTTTTCAGGTTGTTAGTTGTTTTTTTTAACCATTCCCCTCATCATTTCTTATAGCAGAATAATAACTAGCTATTGCTAGATTCAGCTTGCCTTCAGTATCACTATATTCAGAGAGAACAATCCTACACAGGGAATGAGCTCTCTCCTCTTTTACACCATTCACAATCTTCAAGACTCCACTCAAATACCACCTCCTGTGAAGACTTGTCTGATCCATCTAGCTGAAAAGTGTCCTCTCTCCCCTCAAATTTTCCTAAAACATTTTATCTTAATTTTTCCTTTGTCCTTCTCCCTCCACCATCACAGACAAGAATGCAGGCTATTTAGGGGCAAGAACTTTTTGGTTTTGTCTTAATGTATCTCCACTGCATACAGCAGGTGTACAATAAGCATTTTTGTCATTGTTTTTAGTTTTAAAATAGATATGGGGAGATATGTTCTGCTCTAGGATATGTTTACAATTAAAGCCAAAGGCAGGAGCTAGGCTTTAGTGGGGGTGAGGGGTAGAGGTGGAACAGCAGGCAGCAGGATCTATAGATATAGGGATGGGAGACAAAAGGGGACATCAGAAGCAGTAGCAGTCGTGCCCTGGAAACTGGGGGGAGGGGTGGCAGGGGCTGGTGCCTACAATTCCAGAGAATTATAGCCTATTTAAGAACATCAAAAAGCAGCACTAGTGTTATGCTGCTCACTTAGGAGGTTGAGTGATTTGCCTGGAAGCAGTGATGGGGAGTATGGAAGGAAACCTGGCACTTGTGATCAGTGTCTTCTATTAAATAAGCCTGAAAAATACTTGAGAAGTAGTGCAATTAGGAAGGACTGAACAGTGTTTCAGGGACTTTGAATGGAAGAGTAAGAAAATCAGCGCCTGCCAGGACTAGTGTGGAGCTAGAAAACAACAGTTTCCTGTACTGAATAGTGAATGGAGAGAAGCCCTATATGAGGGTAGGGAGATAATGTGGATCATGAGTCTGTAAGGTTATATTCTGTCTTCAGATGCTGAGCTCCTCCAAGTTTTTCTTTGGGGAAGAAATAGCATTGAAGAAGAAAGAGGTCTGGGGGAAGAGGAAGGGCAAGGGGAGATTACAGGATGTGAAGAAGACATCCTATGGTTACTCAGCCAAGATGGCCATTCTCAGGTAACCTCCCCTATGTAAAGGCTGTGCTTAAATTAGTATCAAAGTACTGCTTGTAATACATTCATACTGTCCTTTTACAAAGCCAATTGCTCATCAAAACTAAATTTCCACATGGTCTTATTATAGGATCTTAAATCCATGTCCCATCATCATACATGAAAGTTTTTTGTTTCTAAGTACTGTGATGGGGACTGGTAGAATTCCAGCTTATCTATCAAAACAGTCCCTAGTCTTCTCTGGATATATAAACTCTTGCTTATGCAATTAAAGGGCTTGGACCACAATGTTGTGCTCACACAGAAGCGCCCACCAGCCCCGCAGGCACTGTTTCCTCCTCAAAAAGCTATTCTGCTGGTGTCATTGATCAGTTCTATGGAACAACTTCCCAAAGTGATAGGGTGTATAGTGCAGTCTGTCAGCAAAGCTGACATTTCAAAATGTAATTCTCACTGGATAAAAATGATGTCTTTAAAAACAAGCAAACAAAAGGTATTTCTTTAGTTAGTACTCAATGTTCAGCCATCATTTTACAGGGTTTCCTGTCAATACATAAGAAGTTGTGCAGATGATCCCTTCTTCCCAAAAACAAATGAAAAGACGGGAAAAGAAGACAAAAGTCTTGTCAGCACTTGCCATGAGCAAAGCACCTCGAAGCTTTTTACGATTTTTTTCCCCTTAGACTCAGTTTTCACATAATACTGTATACCTCTCACACAGGGCAATGAGATGATGCAGTGGATAGAGTTCTGGGCCTGAAGTTAGGAACACTCGTGTTCCTGAGTCCAAATCTGGCCTCAGACACTTACTAGCTGGGCAAGTCACTTAACTCCATTTGCTTCAGCTTCCTCATTTGTAAAATGGGTTGGAGAAGGAAATAGCAAACCACCCCAGTATCTCTGCCAGGAAAACCCCAAATGGAGTCATGAAGACCCAGACATGACTGAACAATGACTGAACAACCACCTCTCATAGGCATTTACTTATGTAGTGTAATTATTTGTACATGTCATGTTCCCCTTCTAGACTATAAGATTCATGATGGCAGGAACCATGTGCTACATACATAAATTTTGTATCTCACTCTGTCCTGAGAAAAGTACCCATATTCCAAGTAATAGTCTGCTTCAAGATGGAGGTAACACTGAAGATTTGGAGGCATTTAATGATAAACCGATTGAACTGAATTCTTTTTACACAAATCTGCCTTTCCTTTTTGTTCTTCATAAAATCTATCCTGGGCTTTTTCGGCTGCATTTCTGCTTTGGACTCTTAGCCAGATTCTGCGCCTCCACACTTTCCCTTCATCCCCTTCTACAGTATCTTACAGAGTCAGACTAGTCAGCCATCTTTCTTCACATCATTTTAATCATATTAATTTCCTACTCGTTGGCTTACAGCAGTTTCCAACTGCAAGTTTACTTGTACATTAAATTCAAACTCCTAATCATGTGCCTGAGGCGACTAATTACTGTTTGTTCATTTCTAATTTTTTCATTTCCCATTATACCTCGGTTCACAGTCTCTATTCCAGACAAGTAAAACCACTCAGTGCCTCCCACACACTCTATTCTCATTCCTGTCTTCAAGCATGCCTCCTACTTCCCTCCTCCTGGAAAAGCTTTAACATTCATCTCTACTCAATCATGTCCCCAACCTTGTCTTAAAATTAGAGTTCAAAATTCTCCTTCATGAAACCTTCCTGAAATTATCACCACCCCTCATTCCTGTGAATAGCTCTCATCATTCCAGAAATTTCTCAAAAGAGGTATGGAAAATGTGGTACTGCTTTAATTTGTTAGCATACTATTGGTCTACTTATATGCCAGTTCTGTCACTTTCCGATCTGTGGGACTTTCATCAAGTAACAAATTCTATAGGCCTCAGCTCCTGCATATATAAAAGGAAGAGGCTGGAAGAGATGACTTTTAAGATTTCTTCCAGCTTAGAAGTCTATCATATTTGTCTCCTTCCTCAAACAACAGAACCATAGCTATTTGGCATGTCCTCAGGTAGATCTCCATGTTACCTGGAACAGTTTGGGTATGCCAAGAAATTAAAAGTCCTGAACTCTGTTCCCCCTCTAGTTCAAGTTGGTTACTCATCCTGGTTCAGTTCTGGCTTGCTCCCAATTCAGTGCATAATCCTCATTTTCAGCCACCATCCTGTTTCCTTACCCTGCTTCCTAGTCCTGTTTCCCACTGTGTTATCACTCACTTACAGATGTTACTATGTTGCTTCCAAAACTACCAGTGTACTTTTTGGGAACATGACCTTCATTCCTGTGGCAAAGCCTGCCACATATGTTCTTCGTGACAACAAAGGTGAAAGTGTGGGGCAAGTAAGGACAATGAGTAAGGTCAAGGACTGAGGTTAGCAGCAGTGGTTAATAGGGTAAGCAAAAGAGCTACTGGGGCAAGAAATACTCTAGTTATCCAGGCTTCCATATTTTACCCTATTTTGATAAAGGTCTTCCCCAAAAATCCAAGTAAGGTTAAAGTACTACTGCATATACTTCATGTAACTTTGTTTTGAACTCTCCCCCAACCTCCATTCAAATGCAAGTTCACAGGGAGCAGTGACCATGTCCTTCCCTTTTTATTTCAAAATTTCTGCACACTATGGATATTTGTTCATTTCTTTTCCTTCTTCCTCCTTCCCTTTTTCTTCCTTCCTCCCTTCTTTTCTTCCTTTCTTTAGACTGAACTTCCCTATTTCACTGAGGCTGGAAGTACAGTGGCCCCTCTCGGGCTAGATTCTAATATTCATTGGTATGGAAACTTTAACCTGATGACATTCCACAGATCATACTGAAAGGATCTTAGAGGATGTCTCTGGCATCTAGGTGGCACGATGGATAGAGCACAGGACTTAGAGTATGGAAGACTTGAATTTAAATACAACCTCAGACACTTACAAGCGGTGTGACTCTGGGCAAGTAACTTCACCCTATTTATCTCAGTTTCCTCATCTGTAAAATGAACTGGAGAAGAAAATGAGAAATCACTCCAGTATCTTTGACCAAAAACAATCCCAAATGGGGTCAGGAAGAGTGGGACACAACTGAAACTACTGAACAACAACAAAAAGAGGATATCTACCCCTTAATTTTGCAGATGAGGAAACTGGGGCCCAAATGACTTGCTTCAAGTTAATTTACATAGGAGCTGAAGGGCACAACAGACCAATTACAGCATCGTAATCTAATTAGGAGGGTGATCTAATTGGCGCACACCACTATGTAGATTCTAGGAAGGTTACTTAATACAGTTGTATGCCTTTAGAGTGCTTAGAACATGATTATGCTTACTCTCCACCTACTGCAATGGCACGGGATCACCAAGGAAAAGGAAGAATAAATTCCTTTATAAGAACAGCTGGTAATAATCTAAACATGAAGAGGAAAAATGAAACCAAAGACCTATAAAAAAGATAAAGATTGACTATAGGATGGACTTAGTAGCAGTATAGGACAGGTAACATGAGGTAGGGAAAAAAGTTCTGGATTTGAAGTCAGAAGAAGAGAGTTCAAATTCTGATTCTATCATTTAGAGGCAGCAAGGTGGTACCATATAGCTATGGGCGTGGAATTCAAATCTGCCTTTAGACACTAGTTGAGTGGGCCTGGGAAAATCACTTAACTGCTATTTGCCTCAGTTTCCCCAACTGTAAAATAAGGATAGTAACAGCATCTACCTCCCTGGGTAGTTGTGAGGATCAAATGAGATGACATCTGTGAAGTGCTTCGAACAGTGTCTGGCACATAGTAGGTGCTTAATAAATGCCTGTTCCCTTCCTTCCATTTGCTATTGGTGTGACTCTGGGTAAGTTATATCACAACCCCTGGGCCTCAGCTTTCTCATTCCTAAAAGGAAGGGGCTGAAATAGCTGATCTTCCAAGTGTAAATCCTGTGGTATTACTTTTTTGGAAGAGATGACTACAAAGTATTTCACCTGTGGTATCATTACCTCTAAAACAAATTTCATTAGAGTAACAGGCAGCCAAATTAGACACTGAAAGCATACTGAGGGGTGGCTAGGTGGCGCAGTGGATAAGCACCAGCCCTGGATTCAGGAGTACCTGAGTTCAAATCCGGCCTCAGACACTTGACACTTACTAGCTGTGTGACCCTAGGCAAGTCACTTAACCCCCACTGCCCCAGAAAAAAAAAAAAAAAAAGCATACTGAGATTAAAACTCCTGGTTGAAAAATATATAAAAATATATTAAAAGGCATAGCATATTTTAACAGATTTTTAAAGCTAATAGCCTTTAGACAAGAAAAAAAGGGACAGAAAAAGCTCCTCTTTAGAAAATTATAAAGTACTATTTTCAGGTATATTGACAAAACTGAATTTTGAAATATTATAGTTTCATATTCTAGGACAGCACATTGAAGGGGATGTTTTTTTTTCCCCCTGCTTCGTGAGTCTTTATAAGCTTTCTCTTCAATTAAAATGAAAATACCATAAATGATAAATACATTTTCCCAGCTGAGCTTTAATTACCAAGCTCAAAGCACACGTGTTTGGATTATTCTCTTACTCAGATTGTTTTTGGCAATAAGATGTTTATAATGATAGCATCATTGGTTGCCAGAAAAAAAAAATTCTCTAATGTCAGGTATCACAAATTCTCTCAATATTTCATTTTTTCAGTGTTAGCCAGTAATTCAAAAGACAGCAAGCATCCTAAATACAATGCAAGCTCGAACACTGGCAGCAGAGGCGATCCTCATGAGATAGCAATTCTATAAGGAAGTCTGAGGTAGTGTACATACTACCATATACAGAGATGGATATAATTTGCCCTGGGGGAACCAGAGACCTGAAAGATTTCCGCATTATCTTACTATCTGTTTCAACACATTTTAAAGATCTCATCTAGCCAGAAGTTTTCTCAGCTTTCTTCAAAAAAAGAAAAAAAAAAGGAAAGGAAGGAAAGAAGGAAGAAAGGGAGGGAGGAAGGAAGGGGGAAGGAAGGGAGAAAGGAAGGGAAAGAGGAAGGAAGGGAGGGAGAGAAAGGAAAGGAAGGAAGGAAGGGAGGGAGAGAAAGGAAAGGAAGGAAGGAAGGGAGGGAGGGAGGGAGGGAGGAAGGAAGAGTTATTCAATTTTAAGTACCTTCTTATATAAATTTCGTCTTGCTTTTTAAGTTACTTAATGGATACAGGACTAGACATACACACACATACACATCCAACATGTATTATATATCAAATACATATATTTAATGTTTATCATTTAATATTTAAATATGGTTGCTGTTTACTTGTTCAGTCACGTCTGACTCTTAGTGACCCCATGGACCAAACTTTGCATGGAAGTGGTTTGCCATGTCCTTCTCCAGTGGATTAAGGCAAACAAAGGTTAAATGATTTGCCCAAGGTCACACAGTTATTAAATGTCTGAGGCTGGATTGAGTTTTCCTGACTCCAGGACCAGTGCTCTATTCATTGAGGCACCTAACTGCCTTTAACTATTATAATATATAATACTACATAATTTTATTATATGTAATGTGTGTGTTCAGTCACGTACCCACATATTCATATATCTATATATACACACATATATTCATATATTTACCTATTAAGAATTATATGCATATATGCTATTATCTTAGTCACAGAATTTTATGAGTGTTACTTCTAAAATGTCCATTTCCCATGTTTGTGCCCTTTCAAAGGCTATCTGTGTTCTATGCCTGGAATGCTGTCTATCATTACCTCCTCCTCTAAGAATCTCTGACTTCCTTCAAGGCTTATTTCAAATACCACTTTCTGTAAAAGGCCTTCTTCTTTAGAGTTAGCCTGTATCCAGGGGCATGCTGGAGCCAGCTTGTACTAGCTCATGCCAATTGTTAACTTTTCGGTGTGGGCATTTATACCTTAGAAATCGGTAAATGCTACAAATGATTTATTGTGTTGTTGATTATGTATAGACTTATACATATTAAACTTTAAAAGTATGTCA
Organism: Dromiciops gliroides; assembly: GCF_019393635.1. Classification (NCBI taxonomy): domain Eukaryota; kingdom Metazoa; phylum Chordata; class Mammalia; order Microbiotheria; family Microbiotheriidae; genus Dromiciops; species Dromiciops gliroides. Next base: position 105,842,901 of record NC_057863.1, on the reverse strand, counting down.
TGCATACATTTTTTTTTTCTGGAGAGCTATTTTTTGGGTTTTTTGTTTTTTGTTTTGTTTTTGGCAGGGCAATGAGGATTAAGTGGCTCGCCCATGATCACACAGCTAGTAAATGTCAAGTGTCTGAGGCCAGAATTGAATTCAGGTCCTCCTGAATCCAGGAATGGTGCTTTATCCACTTGGAGAGCTAGTTATTAAACATTTACCAGCCCACCCTCTGTCTGTCCCTAATCTATGTATCATGTGTATGCCTATTTATGTACATGTTGTCTCCCCCAATAAAATGTGAGTTCCTTGAGGGCTGGGACTGTTTTTCTTTGTATCCCCAACACTTAGCACACTGCCTGGCATGTAATGTTCAATAAATCCTTGTTGATTGATCTACTGATCTGTGATTTCATCAGTGAGAAAGTTTCCTCTACCAATTCAGATCTCAGTGTCCAAACAGACTCTCTTTAAGAGTCACTATAGATGCAAAAAATTCAGCTCCTGGTGGTCAGCTTTCTGATGATGTGTCTCTCCAAACTCAGGATGCTCTTGGAATGTCAGAGGTGTAATCAATCCCTTGGACCTTGGCAAAATCTGCCACTGACGTAACCTTTGAAAAATCAATCAATTAATACGTGTTTATCAAGCACCTACTTTGTGCAAGAGCCATATCCATATCATGATAAGGTATCAGTGTAGAAGCTTAGTGGAGCTTCTGAAAGATTAACTTGGGCAATTTTTGGCATACAATAGCAAAACGCCATCATGGTCAATAAAGCATTCTTGTGTGATACTTTGGGCAGTCATTCCTCTACTCAGGAAGCATGACCTGGGTGATCTCAGCTACCTGGTCTACTTCTCCTCCTTTGTTACCTAGTTTGTCTGTTTTTATTTCTAATTGTCCTGATTTGTACTCTGCTTAACTCTAAGGCTTCATCAATCTATTTTAGGAGTAGGAAAGGAATAAAACGTAAATTATCAAAGAAGCACATGTTAGATTCAAAAAAGCCAAGGGCAAAAGTGAAAGGGATTAAATGTACTGATCCAGTTTTCTGAGATCATTCAAAGAAAGGCTAGTCAGTAGACACTTATTGAACAGACACTCTGTGCAAACTCTTCAAGATTCTAAGGAGAAGACAAAATAAATAGAAGATTGGGTAATATCTGCTCTTAAATAGTTCTTAGATAGAATTTTTAGACTATCAAGAGTATCAGAAGAGAACACTAATGTATATAGATTCTAACTATATTTTAGAGAGTTTGAAAGACAAGACAAAACAAGGTGGTGGTTCAGGAAAAATATATCCTGAATGACAAGAGGAGCAAAAAGAAGAGAAATAAAGAATACACAAAAAGGTAGTGTATAGAATTTTCTGAAAGTTTTTCAATGAAGGATTGAGATAGAAATCATAGTTGGTATCACTATTATTTCTAATGGGACAGGCGACTCCTCCTTACTATTACAGAGTATTGTTTACGGACATAATTTGAAATAGAAGAGGAAGGAGACATTAAAAAATAAAAGGGGGGGGCAGCTAGGTTGCTCACTGGATAAAGCACTGGCCCTGGATTTAGGAGTACCTGAGTTCAAATCTGGTCTCAGACACTTGACACTAGCTGTGTGACCTTGGGCAAGTCACTTAACCCCCATTGCCCCACCAAAAAAAAAAAAAAAAAAAGAAAGAAAGAAAAATAAAAGAAATGTCCCAATGAGTGGTATGACTTCAAGATGAATCATGACCCCTCTCCCTATGTCTTTTCCATCTATTTTAATGATGCTTATTTTCAGGCAGCCTTTCTCTCTCCCAAACTCTTTAAAATGAAGGCCACATGATTATAGTCCAATAAGCAATTTTGTTACCTTCATTCCATTCCTAAAGTCATACTGAGCTCTTTTTCTTTCTTCAAGAGTTGTAAAATTGTGTGAAGAGTGAAGCCAATTCTCAATTATCTCTATTAGTGGATTTCCCCTACTTTTTCTTATTCCTCCATTTGCTCTCCACTACCCAATTTTTTTACTATTCTCCTGTTGTCAAATGTCACCAGAAGGTGGGCAAGGGCAGAGAAAAAATTTAACCTTTAGTCAGTCTGATTTTATCTTTATTAACAGCTATGGGAGATTTGGTGGAAAAAAAAAAGGTTAAGGACAGTATTATTTCATATAATGTTTCTGTCCTATTTGTGGTTTTAAAATATTTGTTTTTCATATGCCTTATTATTTACTCATTATCAAGAGTTGTATTCTGTAGGTCACATAGGAACAACATCTTTTCTTTTAAGAAAGTCATTACATGATGCCATATTTACCTTGTCTGCTCAGTTTCTAGCCCGGGGAGGCTGGTAAAATTGCTGGGTTGGCCTTGTTGATCGTCTGGGCTGGCCATCACCCCCTCTTCGGAACTCAAGTGTTTGGTCATAGGTACCTTCTTCTTCTTCCTGTATGCAAACGGTATGGATTTAAAAATTCAAGAGAACTTGGAGACTCATCAATCATATACATAGATATACCTTACTTATCAAGCTGCCCCTGGGTTGACATTTGCCAATTTCTGCCATGGAGGGGGGAAAAGGCAAGGACAATTAAAATCTAAGAACTAGTTCTTGGGAATAAGAGCAAGATATATAACAGAATACTCCAAAAATAATATTTTCATTCTAATATATTGGCAATAGTCTCTCACTATTTTCTTTCTTTTTTTTTTTTTTTTTAGTAAGGCAGTTGGGGTTAAGTGACTTGCCCAGGGTCACACAGCTAGTAAATGTTAAGTGTCTGAGGCCGGATTTGAACTCAGGTACTCCTGACTCCAGGGCCGGTGCTCTATCCACTGTGCCACCTAGCTGCCCCACTATTTTCAATTGAGTATACATAATTAAAATGCGGGAAACTAAGAGTTTTAGTCAATTTTTGTGGCATATTGTGGCTCATAAGAATTTCCAGTCGTTTATTATAGGTAGGATTTATAGAAAGTAAAGAACATTTTACCAACTATCTGCAATCATCTGATATACTCTTCCATATAATTAAGAATATTATATCTGGAGGTAAGAAACAAACAGGTTTGAACGAAGCGATGAGAATGTGGCCTCTGTGTTAAAGAAATCATATTTGAGAGAGATTACTAAAGTAAGAAGACCCTTCCTATTTTCTTCTTCATTCTCTTTCCTACTGAGAAGATAAGATTTATCAGTTTGAGGAATAGAGTTGGAAAATTAGGATAAGCAGATTAAGTAATAGACAGGACAGATTTAATTATAATATTTAAAAAAAAATTTAGAAGCAACAAAAGTCAAACAGCAAAAGGTCCAAAGTCATAGCAGTTTCTGTCACATTTATATTTCAGTTTTCTAAAATTCAATGTAGTAATAAAAATCTTCTCAATTAAAGAGAGAAAAAAATGTTCTTGGTTATGTTTACAAAAGGAACAAAATTTCTTCTACTCAGTTCAGAATTTAAACTGCAATTATATTTCCGAAGAATAATGAGTTGCATAATTTTAGGAACCTATCGTTTTTAAAGGACTTTCTTTCTGCTATATCCTTTCCCATTATATTCCAGTGAACAATACAGGAAACTATACTAAAGGATAAGTTCTTATCTTTAAGTTTTTACAGATATGACTATAGTAATTTTCCTGGTGGTAAAAAAAGATTTGATTATATCACCATAGCATCTTTCTATTATTTAGCAATTATATTAAATATGACATAGACTTGCTAATCTTCATTATTAATCATATCACACAAAATCATTAAAATTGAGGATATTGTTCCAATTTTACACAGAGGACAAGGTGGCTTGAGAAGTTATATGATTTTGCCCTACAGGAATTAGAATGCCAATGTTGTCAGGCAATTCAGCTTAATCCTTCCAGCCACTTTATAAGTAAAAAGGAATAAACAGTAGCCAAAAAGCTAATGATCCTCCTTTAGGTCTATCTACAAAATAACAGAACAGAGGAATCTCACACAACATATTTGGTGCAATCCAATAAACACGTTTTAGAAATGAACCTCGAGATCAGTTCTTTTCTATGGGATTTTTCATTAATGGTAAATCTCAAAGTGTTTGGCTCTATCAGGTATCAATTCTGTACTTTAGCAGGGCAATTTTAGTGCTGGAAGATGAAAGAGGAAGGGTGTTCAAGGAAAGGGAAGAGGACTTTTTTTCCTCATCATTCTAGTTGCTGTTTTAAATGGTCACAGTCAAATATTATAGCTAAATTTGAAAAGGAGCTATTTAATTTTATGAGAAATGGCAACATTTGTAGCTTTGAATATTAATATGGAGGGAAGAAAAATGTCTATTTGGTACTGCAGGAGATAAGGTAATTATTTCAGTCATCAGGAAGGAATGTTATTTTCTACACATACAACACTGAAGAATTAGCTAGGGGTGTTACTGAGGGCATCCAAAACCCTGTGAATCATCAATCCTATAGACACTGCCAGTGATAGAATTCTGCATTTCCTTGAAAGAATGAAAGTCTATTTGGCCAAATGTTCTCATCTCGTCTAAAAGATTCATAGACTATAGTGACTAGAGCTAATGAATTGGCTTAATAGAAACAATTGATAACAGTGATTGACAGTCCTTTACAATAGGAAAAATGAGATTCTTTTATGCCATTGTGATTTTACTCAATCTTTTAAAAATAGAGGAAGCTAGGAAGACAATTTCAATAGCTTCCATTAAAACCAAAAGCACAAACTTACCCTTTCCTCAAAATTGTTTTCTCTCTCTCTTCCTCATCCCCTTTTCTTCTTCTTTCTCTCATTCCTTCCTTCCATAGCCTTTCCCAAGAAAATGTGGAGCAACTCCAGTTACCCACCAGCATTTTTCTTAAACTAGTGCCTAACTCATTGCACTGAACTGGAGCTAAAGCCATATTAAATGACATACAATTTATTCTAGGATATTTAGAAGTTTCATATTTGAATACAATTTCCTTTGCTCATAATCCCTGTCAATCAATCACCTTGATGTTCTACAATAAATCAAAAGAGGTCCAACATGCAGACAGAAATAAGGGAATTTTAGAATTGGAAGTGACTTTAGGGATGATATAGCACTTTAAGATTTGCAAATTGCTTGGCATAATTATCTATGTTGATGGTACAGCAACTCAGGGAAGTAGTTGCTATCATTACTATCCCTATTTTACAAATGGGAAAGAAGCTGGGAGGGGGAAGTGACTTCTATAGGCTCACACAGCTAATAAGCATCTGAAGCAGGCTCTGAAGCATCTGAATTGGGGGGTGGTGTGTGGAGATTTTTTTTTAACCCTTTCTTGGAACAAGGCTAGGCAGGCCTATGAAGTTTTTGAATCAAGTACTTGGTCTTTGAACTTCCCGCCTACATTTCTCTTTCTTTTGGGGGGGGGGGGGCGGGGCAATGAGGGTTAAGTGACTTGCCCAGGGTCACATAGCTAGTAAGTGTCAAGTGTCTGAGGCTGGGATTTGAACTCAAGTCCTCCTGAATCCAGGGCTGGTGCTCTATCCTCTGCGCCACCTAGCTTCCCACCTACATTTCTCAAACTCTTTTACTTAACTCAGTTGTTTTTATACTGTTATAAGTCTCTCAACTACTTTACTACCCCTTTTCCAATTTAAGACAAACAACAAACAAAATTGTTTCAATTACCTGAATTCAACTAGATAAGCAGAGGGCCAAGAAATTTGATTGAACTAATTTATATTAAGGTATCTTGATTGCTTATGTAAATCCCTAGTGACCATCTGTAATTTTAATGAGGTAAGCAAAGGTTTATTCCAAAGACATCCCAAAAAAGAGGAAAAAGACCTATTTGTACAAAAATATTTATAGCAGCTCTTATTTGTGGTGACTAAGATTGGAAATCAATGGAATGCCCATCAATTGGGGGAATGGTTAAACAAGCAGTGGTATAGATGGTGATGAAAATTATTATTGTGTTACAAGGAATGACAAGCAGGATATTTCAGAAAGACCTGGAAAGACTTGTATGAACTGATGCATAGTGAAATTGCAGAACCAAGAGAACACTGTGCAACAGACACAACAATATTGTTTGATAAAGAACTGTGAATGACTTAACTATTCTCAGAAATACAATGATCCAAGATAATGGCCAAAGTACTGCTGATTGAAACATACTAAACACCTCCAAAGAAAGAACTGATGTTGCTTAAACACAGAGACTGAAGCATGCTATTTTTCATTCTTTCATTTTTTTCTTTTATTCAATTTTCTTTGTACAAAATGACTAATGTGGTAATGTTTTACATGATTGCACATGTATAACCCATATTTGATTGCTTACCACCTCAGGAAGGGGGGAGGTGAAGGGAAAGAAGGAGGGATAAAATTTGGAACTCAAAATTATAATAAAAATATTTATTATTTTTTTAAAAAGATAGAAAGGAAAACAATTTCAGTGATGAAAAAGAAAATGAGGTAGCCAAATACATATCATTTAGTTTCAGAGTAGTATAACAAGGGAAAGGGACAAGCATTTATTAAATGCATAATATGTGCCAAGCACTGTGGTAAGTGTATTTGATTCTCACAACAATCTTGGAATGGAGGTGCTAGTATTATTCAATTTATAGTTGAGGCAGATAACAGTAAGTGACTTGCCCAGGGTAACAAAGTTAGCTAGTGTCTGAGGGTAGATTTGAACCTAGGTGTTCCTGACTCTACTTCCAAGGCTCTCTCCACTATGCCATCTTGCTGAATATTTCAGGAATTGTGGGAGATATTTTGAGGAAAAGAGTCACATAAAAAGGCAAAAAATGTTTCTATCTGGGAGTTTACTTACTCCTTAAACAATTATTTCCTCAATTTAGTATCTCAGCCTGAGGCTAAGACAATTTAGAGGGATTATAATAGTTCTCGAAACATAAAAGTTTAAAAAGGATTCAATTCAAATTTAATTCAATTCACCAAATATTTACTGTGTCTACTATTTGAAAGGCCTACCACTGACATGCTAGTTTATATGACCCTGAGCAGAGTCATTTTGTCAAAGATTAAAAGCAAAACAATTCCTTCTCTCAAGAAGGTTTACATTCTACTGGGGGTGAGGACAGGGTGAGGGAAAGAAACATGTTCTAGATCCATGATGTTATATATACAAGAAATATAGCAGAAGGACCACTGAGGAGGGAGATAGTGTGGACAACCAGGGAATCAGAAGAGGAATTAAGAAAGGGTTGCTGTGGAGGTGACACCTGGGTTGAGCCTTGAAAAGACAGACAGGTTTCTGAGAGGGAGAGATGAAAAGTATGTGCATTCTGGGTGGATGGAAACAGCTTGTGTATTTTTATGTAAGGCTCCTAGTTATACACTTGGAGGGGAGGGACATGAGTTAGTATCTCAATAGAATTAGGGAAGTTTAGAAAGGCAGTCTGGTACAATGGATAGAGCACTGATTTAGAGTTAGGAAGACCTACATTTGAATCCTGCCTCAGATTCTTACTAGTTGTGTGAGATTGTGCAAGTTGTTAGTTTAACCTCTGCACCTCAGATTCCTCATGCTATAAATAAGGAGATTGGTTCAGTAACCTCTTAGGTCTCTTCTACTTCTAAATCTGTTATCTACTATAGGAGCATTCAGTAACACATACCCTACATGTAACAGATGGTGAGTAGAGTTCAGGGGAAAAAGAAGGGCTGAGTCCAAGGAGACATAGAGTCAAGTTTAAATAATGGAAGCAGAGAATATTTGTCCATATATGGTCCTATATGGACACTATGAAGGAGAGAGTGAGGGAAGCAGAGAGGGGAAGAAGGAAGGAATGGAGAGAAAGACGGAGGAGAGAGGGAGGAAGGCTAAGACCCATAGCAGGGAGGGAGGTCTTAGTTTAGATTCCAAATCAGAAATATAGGAGATGGATGATGATTCAACAAAGGAATCCAGAAAGAAAAGACAGACAAGTAGGAGAACCAGAGGATAGCAGAGTCATAGAGGATATGAGGAAAGAATGTCCAGGAGGAAGAATAAAAAAGCTATAGAGAAAGAGGTTAAGGAAGATGAGACCTGAGAAAAGGCCACTGGATTGTGCTATTAAGAGGTCAATGTAATCTTGGGAAAAGAAAATCCACTTGAATGATGGGGGCCGGAAGCCAGATGTGAAAAGAAGGTTTAGAGTAAGTGGGAAAGTTTTGCCATGAAAGGTAGGAAGAAGCAAGTCAAGAGAAGGTTTTGTGTCACTGACGTAGTAAAGTCAAGACTGTGGAATGAAGAAAATAATCAAGAACCTACAGGGATGTTGCATTAGGATAAGGGGGGTGGGGGATGAAAAGACCTAGAAGTTGTGAGTAAGGATGAAGGTTCAAAACAGCGAGTCAGAAAATAGATGGAAAGATGGGAAATTAAGATCGAAAAGTGTACTTTCTAAGGTAAAAATCAAGGCAATGACAAAGTTTATGTAAGAAACTAGGGTATCCATGTTTGGTATTATGGTTAATAAAGCTGCAGACTGCTGATGAATTAGGAGGACAGGCTTTTAAAAAAGACATCAGTTTTATACTGAAATCCCCAAGTATGTGAACTCATCTAGTAATAGGTATGAATTAGATGTTGGGGGTTTGGGTTAGCAAGAAAGACTGTTAGGTAAAGAATTTTGAGACTTATACACTCGAGACTCGATTTTCATTTCTGAAGCAGGATACTATAAATATTCATAAAAAACAGTCTTTTTTCAGTGAGAAAATACTTTAAGATTTATCATAACTTAATGAATTAAACAAAATTAAATTATATGAGCTCTTGGCACTATCCTAGTAACCATAAATTTGTTAAGTGACAATGATATCACAGAATCATTGAGGCAAAAGGGCGCTCAGAAGCCAGCTAATTCAACCTATAACTAGATGAAACTTGCCCTTTCAGCATCTCCCCAACTTGAATTCTGAAGACTTCAAGTGAAGAAGAATCTATTACTTTCCAAGGCAACTCATTTTTGGATAGCTTTGATTGCCTTACATATGAGGATCTTCAAGTACTTGAAGGCAGTTATCACTCCCCCCCATCCCCCACCCCCATTAGTCTTTCCTTCTCCAGGTGTAGCATTGCAAGTTTCTTCAACTAAACCTCATAGGAGAGGATTTCAAGGTTCTTTACCACCCTTCCAGCCATTGTGCAGATGCTCTGCCCAGAACAATCTACAGTACTACAGTGTGAGTTAACTAAGGTCAAGAACAACCATGCCTCTCTTAATGTACTTAAAATCACATTCACTTTTTTTGGCTACAGTACTTAGGTATTGATTTATTACTGAATTTTCTGCTCTTTAAAACCCCTGGATCTTTTTTCATATGAACTGCAGCCTACCCATGCATCACTGATTTTGTACATGGGGGTTAAAAAAAATTTTCCCCCCACAAGCATTGAAATGCTGCCAGAATAGAATGCTGGACCTGGGGTCATAAAGACTTGAGTTCAGATCTGGCCTCAAACATTAGCTGTGTGAGCCTGGGCAAGTCAATTCTACCACAGTTTTCTCAGCTGTAAAATGTAAATTAATAATAGCACCTACCTCCCAGGATTGTTATGAGACTCGAGTGAGATAATATTTGTAAAACGCTTAGCACAGTGGCCTGGCAACATAGTGAGCACTATATAAATGTTCGCTATTATTATTAAAAAGCACAAGATCTGACCCACAAGACCAGTCCTTTTTTATAGTTACTAGCTGTATGATCTTGGCAAGCTGCTTAGATTTTCTGAACCTCAGGGTGCTCATCTATAAAAACAAGCACACCAGACTAGATGACCTTTATGGTTCTAGATGAACCTTTACTGGATGACCTTCCCATCTCAAAACCCTATGATACTATAAGTTTCAGGACAATAATAACTGAACTATCTACCTTACAGCAGAGTATTTTGTGGGTCAAATGAACTGATGTATCTAAATGTACTGAAGTATTTTATGACATGATGAGATGATGGATTTTATAATCCATAAAGTGCTAGAGAAATGTCTTTCTCTAGCACTTTATGCTAAAAGGCCTTAAAGTTACTTACAGAATGAAAGAATTTAGAAATGGATGAGACCTCAGAAATCAACATAGGGTGAACCCTTTCTACAATAGCCCTAACAAGTGATTATCTAATTTCTCTTTGTGGTTTGTATATGTGGAGCTGATTTTCTTTTTATTATCAATCTTTAATTTTTATAGAATGTGAATAACTGGATGATGTCTAAGGTCTCATCCAGCTACAAATACTAAAAGCCTATGATTGTATGGCTGTGGGCAAATCACAATCTTCCAGAGCCTTATTTTTCTTATTAGTAAAATGGGAACAATAATAACTAAAGTGTCTACATTATAGGGTTAGTATAATGTGAGGAGATGGGGCTTGGGCCCCTCTCAGTTGTGTTAAAGGTCTGCCTCCCCCCCCCCCAACAAATCACATGATTCAGAGAAACCCTAGGCTGGTCATGTGAGGGAGGAGTTGAAGGGCTGCCCCTGTGTTTGCGTCCCCCTTGGCTACAGTGCTTCCAATTGGCGTAGGTTTTGTTTGCCAGTTTTTGGCACAGATTGTAATCCTGAGTAATTGGGGAAATGTTGTAATTTAAAATTCTAAATGTGGGTTCTAATATGTTCCCCAGTTTTGGGGGAAACCTAAAATCACTGATAAACAAGTTTAGATTTTAAGGGCTTATTGAAATATAGAAAGACTGAGAACAGAATTCTTACAACCTCGCAATCCTATCTTTCCTCAACTCCTCTCTGTCTTTCCCTGCTATTACCACCAAGTCAGGACCAAAAAATCCAGCGCTCTTCCCGCAGGCTCCCCTTTCCTCCTTCCTGTCCCCTCCCAGAATGAGGAGGTTCTTCAAGCTGGTTGGTTGATTGGGCCAGAAGTTCAAAGTTTTTTAGATTCTGAGAACCAAGATTTCTTAAGTACTCTCAAGTACCAGCCGATGTGCTTAGAATCTAGTCAACTACTAATCCAGTCAAATCAACCAGTAAATCCACTCAGGTGGGCTCCTGAGTATCTGCCAGATCTCATCTATCACATTCCATTATCTTGACAGGAGAAGAAGGGAGGGGCCAGTTGCATTAAGAGAATAAAAGGCTTTCAAGCCTCCATTTTTGTTGACCATATTCCACTAGGGAATGGCTGTTCTCAAGAAAATGACAATAAATAAGCCTTGACACATCACCAATGCTGAGTTCCAAAAGTTTTTGGAGTTCTATTTTTCACATAAAGAACTAAATGAGATTATTTAAACTACAAAATGGTACATAAATATCACCTGTGGTTATTATTTTATTCTTAATTTTTTTAAAATATAAGTCTTCAATTTTGGATGCTGCTCATTGTTTATGTAAGAATATAAAATTTATATCAACCCCAAAATAAAATATGTTAATTTAGCTCACAGATGCAAACATGAGCTAAAATCAAAGGTTCATACACTTAAACTTAAGTATAAGTAAGTTTTATTATAACTGGATCTGTAATTTACTTATCTGAGGCTCTGGGAACAATAAAATGAAAGAAAAAAATGTAAAAATTGATTAAATTTTTCCATTTAAAATCTCTAGGAGTGTTGTAATCAGACAGTTAAATGAAGAATCGACTGTGGATATGCTCTACTTTAAGAAAAATTCCATACATGAAAATTTAAGCTTACAAAAGACAAATGAGAAGATGATTATATTATAAAAACTCTATTTTATAAAAAGGATTCCTACAGAGTTCTTTTAAGTAATAAGTTCTTATAATACACTTGAGGGTTTATTTAAATCATTAACTACTAATTTCTAAGGTCCCTTTTGGTCCTAAAGATGATGTTCTAATTTCTCCTGACAGAGAGAATGGAGCAAGGAAAATCAAATATTAAGGAACCAAGAAACAATTAGAAATGAAGATATAACATCTCTGCAATTATAATGCAAGTCAATGGGGAAAAATCTGGCCTAAGATCTTATTTACATGTAAATGTAACTTTCTAAGACAATACTCATCCCTTTCACCATGAGGTAAAGTGAAAAAATTTTAGCATACCTTTTGTGCAAAGTTAGTTGTATCACTTGAGTTAAGAATGCCACTTTTCAATAGGTCTGCTATTTTTCTTTCATTCCAAGGGAAATAAGAGTAGGGGGTTCAACAAGAGAGGAAAAAATAGCAGTGGAGCATTACTTTTACTTTAAATTTTTTTTATTAAGCAAAAGCTATAGGCTTTATTAGCATGAAAGCTGAATTTCTATTAGCTATATCAGAGTGAAAATCAAATATTTATAACAGAAAGCTAAAAATACTCTAACTTGATTTGTATGATTAACCTGTTTGAATATCCTGCCCTTAAATAAAATAATTACCTTTAAAAATTGAGCAAGTGTCATAAAAAGACATCAGACGACATATGAATATGTGAGTCTAAGTAACAAGCATTCATGAGAAAAATATTTTTATTCTATCCTTCTTCATGAATTTCTAGTTTAAAGCACTGCAAACTATGATTGTAAAGCTAACTGTCAAAGTTAGCTGAATGATGAAAAAATATCTATTTTTTTTTAGGGGTTAGAAATAAAGTACATGTGTCTTGGGTTGTTGCACATATCACCCTTTTGGTCACAGACATCTCCGGTACTTAAGCTGACATGAAATATTAACCCTTTTCACATGGATTAACACATTGTTGATTGTCAGATAGTCTATAATTCCATTCCAATCTCAAACTTGAGTAGGAGGCTGGTCTGAGTCAGGCTTGGACCACTATATCTTCCTACCAATGTTCTTACGGAGAAAATAACCACAAATCTCCCTCTGTAATATACACAACAAACAGGACTTCTTAATTTCTCCTTTCTCAATCACTATCCCTGAAGTTGAAGCGGTGACCACACTAAAGAAGGCACAAATAATTAATACTAAATACACCCCATTTTAAATTGTATTTCTAAGTTTTGTTTGCAGTGTCTGTCATTTCAATGATAAACCGTAAGATTTTCTTTTTATAGTCTACAATTAAGGGTCATAAAAGATTATGAAAGAGCCATTTGTTAACTGATTTTGTATGTATAGTAGTACTTATTATTCAAAGATAATATATTTTCCTGATACCCTGCAGTGCCTGAGCAAGGACAGAAGGACCAAATAAAATTTTATATGAAGTTATTCTAAAATAAATTAATTTTCGATTATCAGTTTTTAAGTGGTTTAGATGCTTTCTCAATTTATTTAATGTGGTAGAGTAAGAATTACTCTATAAACTAAACAACAGGATATTTAGAGTTTATAAGCAACTTTTTGTCACTAAACATGTCAAATCTGTTTTCCTCATTTTCCTCATCTGTAAAACAGGAATAATAATAGCACTTTCCACAATTGTTGAATCAAATGAGATAATAATTGTAAAGTGCTTAGCAAAGTGGTTGGTACAGAGTAAGTACTCTATAAATGTTAGATATTATTATTATTGTTGTTATATTTGGTGAAGTGTATTTTTTGCCTCAAGTCCTATAAATACACTGGGACAGAAGAAACACTGTGAGGTCAATGACTTTTGCTATGTCAGTTTCTATAACCCCAGGTTTCTGTTCAGTCCCCAGTGAGAAATCATGTGGAATAATGAAGTTTTATGGGTACCACAATCAGTGAGGTACTCCTTCACTTGGAAAATATGAAATTCACATTTTCCATTATCCTCAAATGATGATATGACAGTCTTTTTAAGATGTACTGTTAAAAACGAGAAGTTCCTTTATGGGGTGAAATATTATGTGAAAAGCTCAGCTTTTGCTAGAATCTCAGCAATGTCAAATGTGGCAGGTATCTTCAGAAGGAGTAAAGTTGAAAGGTTTTCCTGTCAGAGTCAGAATAAAATTGTCAATTTATGAAAAGCAGCTATAAACTAAAGGAACCCAAAAGGTCTTGAAGGCTAATAGTTATACATAAAGAAAAAGGATGTGAAGTTTTAAAACTTTGTAGCAGACAATACTATTAGCATAAAGAAACTTGGTTCTTTCATCTTTTTTTGAGAAAAATCTAGTTTATTCTAAAAAGATATAGAGATGTTAATATTCAAAATGTTCTTCCACACTCTTTCAGAACTTCATATTAAAGGTACATTTTAAGAATCCTTCTACAGAAACATTTTTTTCATTATGCAATGGATTACAAAAAGTAGCAATGAATTTAAAAAAGGCATGGATGAACAGGAAATGAGGAAATCGTTCTGTTTAAAGAAGGTGAGAAGGAATTGAATTAATTTGCTAGGGTACTCTGGGTTGCATATTCCTGATTTGAAGGCCACAGTTCATAGCTGCTGCAACATAGACATTTGTAAGCACTTAGGAGCTCTGACCAAAGGTTTTGGCAAATGCTTTGTTATTCCTTGTGTAACTAGGAGGAAAAAATTAGATTAATTATGGTTGAAATAATAAAAATAATGTCACAGAGCTTATATAAATAGTATTCATATAAAATGCCCTCCCAACTATTAATAAAATAAGCATCAAAAGGAACACTACATATTTTAGGTAAGGAAAAAAATCCGACTTCAAAGGATACTACAATGTTCACTGCATCATTCAGATAAAAGAATGTGTTGTATCATGTGAAAATCTCTCATTCATTCCTTTTAAAAGTATCCATGAAAGGGGGCAGCTAGATGGTGCAGTGGATAGAGCACTGGCCCTGGAATTAGGAGGACCTGAGTTCAAATCCGGCCTCAGACACTTGACACTTACTAGCTGTGTGACCCTGGGCAAGTCACTTAACCCTCATTGCCAAAACAAAAAACAAAAAATAAAAAAATAAAAGTATCCATGAAGTACCAACTATGTGTAGGTACTTCATGTACCAACTTGATATCTCCAAGTCCCTAAGATATAAAGATGAAAAACAACACAGTCTTGACTTTCAAAGGGATTATAATCGAAAGCAATGGGATGACATGGAAAGAATGCTGGACACACAGTCAGTTGAGATGAGATAAAATTAAATCAGACACTAGCTGAATGTCCTTGGTCAGGTGCCTCTATCTCTCTCTAAGTTCCCTCATATGGAAAAAGGAAATGATAGTAATTTCACTACCCACCTCAAAGAGTTGCTATGAAGAAAGTACTTTTTAAAAACATTATTCAAATGTGAATTCCCAAATACAATACAAATCGAATATGGGAAACATTAAAGGGCTTTCAGTAATCTCAATTTATTCTTTCAAAAAAGCCCATCATTTCAGTACAGTGATCTCCTGGTGATGCTATCAGACTCTGAATTATGGAACTCCACTATCTATATAGAATCAAATTTGGGGTAAAAGGATAGACATGGTGAAGATGAAGTAGGTCATAGCATATTCCCAATGATACTTGTGAACAAGAAGAGGCATAAAAGATATGATCCAGGAAGTATAGTGTTGGAAAAGATCATAGGATCATAGATTTAAAGTCAGAAGGGATCTGAGTAGCTTTCTAGTCTGATCCTTTATTGTACAGATGAGAAACTGAGGCTCAAGAGTGGTTAAGTGACTTGTCCAGGGTTATACAGCTAGTAAATGGTTGAGGTGAGATTTGAACACAGGTCTTCCTGATTCCAGATTGAACACTATCCACTAAGTCTTGCTTCATCGAAGGGCTGGTCATGTAGATAAAAATAAGTGCAAATGAGGGATAATGATAGGCTGCCAGCCTGAGTGATATAAGACTATTCAGAGAATGCTAAAGACCTGAGTAAGGCCTCAAGCTTAGTAGGTAAATCCTCTTTGGAGGGAGAGTTTTGGAAGGACATTGAAAAGACTCACACAAAATAAGATGGCATGATGGGTTATAAAGTATACTTGTAGAGGAAATGTCTACACAAAAATCCACTAAACTATCAAACTGTAAATATTAGTGGTAAATATTATTAGATTATGTTGAAAGGGGTCTTTCTGGTCATGCACACAAATTAACATAAGGAAAAATATAATAGGATCAAGGAGAAATCCAGACAAAGGTATCTGGAAAAATCTGAGGAGTGAGAGATTCACTTTAAAAGGGGGCTGGGACGGAGATTTAGAGAAATATGGAAGGATGCCTGAATGAAGTGGCATTTCAGCTGGTTAGGATTTCAAAAGATGAGAGGTTAGGAAGCAGTGCCTTCTAGGCAAGGAAGAAGTCTCTACAAAGGCATGGAATTGGAATATTAGAGAACAATACATGAGTCCGGTTTGGCTGGGAGGGTAGACTAGGGTTAGATTCTGGAGAGCGAGGCTTAAATGCCAAGCTAAAGAGTTGTATTTTATTTTTTTACATAAAAGAGACATTTAAGGTTAAGTAGGGGAGTGGCATGGTCAGATATTTTAACCTCTGTGTGACAGACAGATAGGTGAGATAGGGGAACAACTAGATGACTATAACAGGTAAGGAGTGGTAACTGACATAATCTGCACTGAACCCTCTATAGAGCAGTATTTGCAGCATGTTATAAAGCCTATCTTATATGACATAACCTTAAAGGTACTGAGATTTGTTCCTACTTTTATATCCTGTGGCATTCAGTAGAGCTAAATTATTACTTTCCCATTATTCCAACATCAATTTCTTTTATAAATTGTTATTCCATACATTATTCTACCAACTTCTTCCATGACAGTCAGGAACCACCCACAATATCAACAAGCATTTGTATGTTACTTTATATATGCAAAGGATTTTCATAGTCCATTTAATGACTGATGGGGTGAGTGTGCTGAAAAACAAGAGGATGAGAACTGGGTTGATTAGTGAGATGTTCATTTTTCTTCCACTAAGAAAGAAAACAAAAAAATAATTCTAGTCCTAATTACTGAAATGGGCCAACTAGTTTCTCAAGTAGAATGATGCTTTTCATAGAACTCAGAGAATTCTGAATTTTTCTTTTCCATACTTTCCATGAGTACATAAATCACTGTCTGCCTTCATAGAGAATCTGACTAATCAGAGCAGAGGGGTAGAAGAAATCCAATTGATAGCTTATACTTCCAAATTAGATCCTCCACCAGCCTAAGCTTAAGTACTTACCTTTATGTTTTTTGTTTTGTTTTGTTTTGTTTGTTTGTTTGTTTGTTTGGTTTTTTTTTTGCGGGGCAGTGGGGGTTAAGTGACTTGCCCACGGTCACACAGCTAGTAAGTGTGAAGTGTCTGAGGCCGGATTTGAACTCAGGAACTCCTGAATCCAGGGCCGGTGCTTTATCCACTGCGCCACCTAGCCGCCCCCAAGTACTTACCTTTAAAAACCTGGATAAAGATAAATTAGTCTCTTTAATATTTGTTACAAGTATGCTTCTTAATTTACTTTGGAAATGATGATTATAAGAAGCACTAAGTAAATAAGAAATTATTCTATTTGGTAAAATTAGAAGTCAATCTATATTATACCCATCCTCTGCAATTTTCTCTTTACTATTAAAGTTTTATTTAATTCTTTAAGATTGTTTTTCTAAGATGAAACCATTTTTATTTCAATCTCTCCCTCGTTTTAGAAGGAATAATTCCTGGGTCTTTTTTGAAATCTTTGTAAGTATTTTAATAGTGAAGAAAATTGTTAAATGAGCAATTGCTTTGATTAGGCCCATCAAATGGTTATAAAAATGCTCCTCATGTCTCTTCTTGGGATTTCCCATGTACTTCTCATTTATAAGTCTTTAGCAAATAGTGTATAATACTTCTAAACTTTCCTCTATAGGAAATCATTTAAATATGCTCCTTGTCACTATACATTTTTTTTAAACTATAAAAGTTTTAATACTCGTGTGTGTGTGTGTGTGTGTGTGTTTTTTCCTTTAAGAATATATTCTTTGACTGGGCAGATAAATTCAATGTCTAGGTCCCAAGACTAAACAACAGCACATGCTTTTCTTTTCAGTTTTCCTACCTTCCTCACTGAGTTAATCCACCCCTAAAAGTGGAGGTTGGGAGGGCAGTATGACATATAAATAAATATATTTAATATATTGAGCTATGGCATCAAAGGAGTGATACAAATCTGATAGAATATTCTAAGAAAATTAAAATGGCCAATGTTTAGATCTCAAATATTAAAAGACATATGAAGTAAGAGAGTAAAGAAAGCAAAATCAGACCAATATACACGCTGAATAAAGTAAAAGATTGAAAAAAAATCATAAAGCAACATGGAAGCAAATCAATTCAGCCAACATTTATTAAGCATCTCCTATGTATACATCTCTTGCTTCTAAGTGATGGGGATACAAAGATAAACATGAAATATTCCACTCCCAAGTATTTTACATTGTCTACAAGGAAAATAAAACATATATAGAGATATGCAGGTAGAAAGTTAAATGAAGTAATTTCAAAAGAGAGAAAGTACTGAGAACGAGAGAGAAAAGGAATAGTCTTAGAAGGTGGTTTCTGAGTTGGGCACTGAAGTCTGCTGGGGAATCCTAAGATGAGGAGATAAGGGGAGAAGGAATTCATTCCTGACATGGGGAACCACTTCCGCAAAGGTGTGGAGGTGGGGAACAGCCAAGTTTGATTAGAAAAGAGTATTGTGAATGGGGAGTGATAAGAAATAAAACTGGCAGAGGGGAGCCATGTTACATAGGACTCCAAAAACAGGCCGAGAAATTTATATTTCATTCTAAAGAAAATAGGAACCACTGGGCATGTTTAGTAAGAGAGTGGCATGGTCAGACCTGTGTGTTTATGAATATCAATTTGGCAGCTGTATGGATTACAGAGAAGAGTGCCTGGAAGCAGGGAGACCAATTAGGAGCCAGCATAAAACTCTATGTGAGAGTTAATGAGTGCCTGGACTAGGAGACTAGCAATGAGGATACAGAAAAGGAAATGGATATGAGAAATGGGAAGGAGGTAGAATATGAATCTGATCGGAATTCTGAAACTGACTGGAAAATGAAATTGTAAACTGATAGGATACAGAGTGGTGGTTACTAAGTATAGAATTAAAATGTTTTAAAGCATACTGTAGCAATTTGATTTATTAAAACATTAAGTATTCTGTACTGACATATAGCTGGGAGAGTTGCTATCAAAACATTAGTGTGAGGGGCAGCTAGGTGGTGCAGTAGATAGAGCACTGGCCCTGGAGTCAGGAAGACCCGAGTTCAAATCTGGCCTCAGACACTTGACACTAGCTGCGTTACCCTGGGCAAGTCACTCAACCCCAATTTCCCCCCACACACACAAAACAAACAAACAAAAAAAAACATTAGTGTTGTGGAGGTTCTAAAAAAAAAATCAATGCCTCTAAAAGATCTAGGTTATGGTATAAATATTTTATAACCAATATAAAGTTATTAGCTCAACTAGAATTATAAAGAAGCCAATATATACTTACAATAAGTCATAATGTTTATAAAAAGCATTTCCTAGAATGTATTATTTAAAGAATCCTAGAAAAGGAAGCAGTGATCATGAAGAACCATTATAGCTTCAGCAAAAAAGAGGTTATGTTAAACTAAATCCTTTTTTGACAAGATTACTCAATTGGTATGTCAGAAAAATGCTAGATAGTTTACCTACATTTTGGCAAAGTGGCAAAGTATATTTGATATTTTGCAGAGATATAGACTAGATTATACTATAGTTAGATGGATTTGTAAGTGACTGAATAGCTGCAATCATAGGGGAGTCATTAACAGTTCCATGCCAAGCTGGAAAATCTTCAGTAGAGTACTCTACAGATCACTGCTTTGTCCTGTGCTTTCTAACATTTTTATTGAAGATCAGGACAAAGGCACACATGGCATTCTTATTAGATTTTCAGGTGGCCCAAGCTAAAGGGTTAGTTAACCTCTAGATGTCAATTGCAGGATCTAAAATGAACTTGACATGATAGAAAACTGTTCTGTGTGAAAGCTGGTATTGTGTAAAGACGGCTAGGTTTGGGGGCAGCTAGGTGGCACAGTGGATAAAGCACCAGCCCTGGATTCAGGAAGACCTGAGTTCAAATATGGCCTCTAACACTTACTAGCTGTGTGACCCTGGGCAAGTCACTTAACCCCCACTGCCCACCAAAAACAAAACAACAACAAAAAAAACCCCACACAAAACAAAACAAGACTGCTAGGTTTAGAAACCAAAGATTTGGGTTTGAGTTTTGGCTCTGCCACTTTTATCTGTGTGATCAAGGGGAAACCACTTTAACCTCTCTAGGTCTCAGTTTGTTCTTATTTAAAATGACCGGAGTTGTTTAAGTGGTTTCTAGGGTCATATATTGTTGCCAGAGCAGCCAAATAATCTAATGAGCTCTTGAGTTGCATGAAAAGAGTCATAGCTCCCATGAAAAAGGGAAGTGATGACTGCTATTGTAAGACAATATCTGGAGTCTTATGCTTAATTCTAAGCAGCATGTTTTAGAAAAAAAAAAACTTTAATAAGGTAGAGACCATGCAGAGGAGGGCAATCAAAATGGTGAAGGAACTCAAACATGTGCCATATAAGGACTGGCGGAAGAAGTTAGGAATGTTTAGTATGGAGAAGAAAAGGCTCATGGACATGCATGATAACTGTCTTCCAAAAAAAAAAAAAATTTGTCATGTTCTGTCTGGCTCCAGAATGCAGAATTGGAAACAACGGGTAGAAGTTGAAAATAGGTAAATTTAGAATTCATGTCAGGAAAAATGTACTAGTTATTAGATTCAAAAATGAAATGGGCTGCCTAGAAACGTAGTGAATCTCCCCCTAACTGGAGGTCCTTAAATAGAAGCTAGCTGACCCCTTGCCGTGTTAAATTAGAGATTTAGGGATTATTGGGGAAAGGGGGAAATGAGAGGTGGGGAGAAGACTTTCATTGATTCTAGATGACCTCTAAGGTTCCTTTCAACTCTGAAATTCTCTGAGGTATGAAAATAGGGAGATTGGAGAGGGCTATGTGGAAGAGAGAGTACTGAAGATGAGAAGTTTGTATTTTATCTACTGGACAACAGGCAGGTTAGAGGGACTTGAGGAAGGGGGTATGGTATCAAAAAACTGAAGTCAGGTAAAGTCAGACAATCAACAAATATTCTTCTTTATCGATCTCACTTTTTATGTTACTAACTTGTCATACTTTTCTTAACCTTTTATTAAAGATGATTTCACACTCAGAAATCTTAATCATTATTATCATTATGATTCTAATTTTTGGAAGTGCAATCACGCTACAAGAACAATAAACTATGAAAGTTTAAATATACTTAAATGGAGTTAAGTATTGTAGAAATAAAGACAAAGTCAACTTGAAACACTTAGTTATACATATTAGCTCTAATACTGCATGGCAATTAACCATACACGGCAAATAACAAATGTAAATAACTGCAATTACTACTACTTTGACACAGTAACACCAAGCAGTCTCACTGTCAACTGGAAGGAGGGGAAGGGGGAACTGGAAAGATCAGAAAGCTGCTGAGACCCTTTAAATACCTCGAGAACTCTAGCCCTAAGAAGCTCAGGAGTTCAAAACTTTCTACTAAGCTGTCAGAGGCCACCCTTTGTCCCCAGGCATTGGGAGCTGGAAGAGTACAAACACTAGGGTTCCCAGAACTGCCTTTGCTTAGTTTATTCTGTAGGATTTGTTCTCCCTTTCTTTGAGAGGCAAAAATAAAATAACCGGAATTGAGGTGGTTGGACCAGGGACTCCACATAGCAAACTGGTGAATGGGGAAATAAACAGAGCACCCCTTACTCCTATGGATTACGGCCAATTGGATTCTGTGGGGAGGAAGAGAACAAGGCCACAAAATCTCCATCTCCATCATTCCCTACCTTTCCAGTGTTCTTATAATCACCCTCACCTCAAGTTACTCCCTGGCTCCCATAATCTTTGATCCAGCGACACTGGCTTCCATGCTGTTCCATGAACAAAACATTCCATCTCGTGGTTCTGAGAATTTTCTCTGATTTTCTGCCATGACTGGAATGCTCTCTCTCCTTACTCTGTCTCTTGGTTTCTTTCAAGTTCTAACTAAAGCGTCATCTTTCTAATGACTTTCCCCTGTGAATTATTTCCTATTTATCCTGTATACAGCTGATTTTTGTTTGCTTGTCTGCCCCATTAGACTGTGAACTTCTCGAGGGCAAGCAAGGCACTTAGCACAGTTCCTGGTAGAGCCTTAATAAATGCTGACTAAACCACTATCAGCTCCTCCAAGCTTCCTAATTCTTCCACTTTCTTCCTACTTCATAAAACCTTCTTACACACCTTTTCTCCCTTAAGGTAAATAAAGATAGAGGGCCACAAATGTTCCTTTCTTATCTACCTTTCCAGAAACTTGTTCTAAGTACAAGAGGATTTAAGGGAAGATACACGGCTCAAACATCTTTCCAATTTATTTAAAATTCTACCAATAGGAAATTTATTTGGGTCAATGGCCACATACTCCTGTTAACATAAAGGGGGATGGGGAGTAACTATCAATGATTGTCACCCTGCAATTAGCTTAATAGGAATATTTTTCTCCTAAAAATATCATATGTTTATAAAGGAGATGAGAACAGGAGTGTGAATTTGGGGGATGGAGAGAATTCAAAAGCTAGTGTCGGTTTTGTCTCCTCTGTTTATCTCAGAGCCTAAATTCAGGTGACGTGAATGTTTATAAATGTAATGTTACCTACTCTTGACTTTATGTCTCGCCTGGCAAAATAATCAGGAAAATAAGGGTGTGGCATTGGTTTTTTGTATATAACAAACAGAAGGGGTAAAGAGGATTATGTTAGATGTGCTTTGGTAGGTATGCTAAATAATTAGACTTAAAGTAGTTCTCATCTCAAAGTTAACTTTTTTGAAAATCACAATTTTACTGAGAATGCTTCAAAAAACTTGGTCACAAATCCAACTATGGATTATAGAAATGATTCTAAAACTATGTACTGAGCCCTGAAATCCACCTTTAACCTTCTCTTTGACCACTTTTTTCATGCCCTTAAATCAGAATCTTTCAGCCCTTATTTTCATCATTGTAATTATAGTCATTGCAGTACATAATGGCAAATTCACACAAATTATACCTATTCAACTTTTACATAATGAATTCCTCAAAGTATTTTATTAAAATCTTTAAGAAACAAATGGGCAAATGTAGATGTGTTCCTTTTTAAGAAAGCAAATCTTATCCATTTCTAAGTTGTATTTTTAAAAGTTTTGATCTGGTCCTTTACTATTTTTTTGTTTTTTTTTTTGTTTTTTTTGTGGGGCAATGAGGGTTAAGTGACTTGTCCAGGGTCATAGAGCTAGTAAGTTTCAAGTGTCTGAGGTCAGATTTGAACTCGGGTCCTCCTGAATTCAATGCTGGTGCTTTATCCACGATGCCATCTTCCTGCCCCCTGGTCTTTTATTTTTTTTCTTGTTTTTTTTTTAAGTGAGGCAATTAGGGTTAAGTGACTTGCCCAGGGTCACACAGCTAGTAAGTGTCAAGTGTCTGAGGCCGGATTTGAACTCAGGTACTCCTGAATCCAGGGCCAGTGCTCTATCTACTGCACCACCTAGCTCTACTGCACCACCTAGCTGCCCCTGTGGTCCTTTATTATTAATAATTTCTTTAATAATGACATTTTGACTTAGCAGTCTGATATTTTTTACTAGTACCTGTTTCTTTTCCCAAATGAAGAAATTATAATACATATTTCCTACTCTGTGTTATTTGTATTCCTAATAAGTTACTCAAAGTATGCAACAAGAACTTTTTATTTCCCTTGCTGACATCTAAAGAATTCTGGGATACAATTCAAGTGAACTTGGCACATTAACAACTTTTTAATAGTTCTAATTTCTTTATTATCAGCTCCAGTGCTTCCCAATAGTAGTCTAGAAAGGATCTTACATTTATGAGAACTATTTCAGTAGAAATGAGTACAAAGTAAGCATTAACTCTGACTTTAATGCAACTGGTAATCTTGGCAGGCAAAATAACAATCAAGAGTATCAGTGTATTTGTGCCAAAGGCTTTTTAGAAATCATCTTGAGTTTAAAAAGATCATCTATTCAATCAATTTTTAAAATCTGAGAATCGATAGGTCTGTTTGGAAGAAGCACATCTTCAACATAAAAGTAAAAAGTTACTCAAAATTTTAAAATGAAAAGATACAAAATAAGATGAAAAATAGTTTTTAATCTTGATTCTATTAAAGATTTAAGAGTGAACACTAATTATTTTTTTAATTAAGCAAATTTAATAATTTTTAAAAGCCAATGAAATTGGAATATCATAGCACTGTACGGGGATAGCTAGGGCTAGGTGGTGAAATGGATAGAGGGTGAGGCCTAGAGTCAGGAAGACTTGAGTTCAAATCTGGTCTCAACACTTAGTAGCTGTGTGACCTAGGGAAAGTCATTTAAGCCTGTTCCCTAATCTGCAAAATGAGCTGGAGAAGGAAATGGCAAGCCATTCTAGTATCTTTGTCAAGAAAACCCCTAGTGGGGTCACAAAGAATTGGACACTACTGAAACAACTGAACAACAACAGCACTTGTAAGGAAATGGATTATATATATAAAGCATTCATGAAATATGGGGAGACCTGCATGAACAGAGAAGTACAACAGAAAAAGCATTGGATCTCTCGTCAGAGGACCTAGGTCTGAATCATGACTACCACTCACCATCTGTGTAACCTTGGGTAGGTAAATTACTCAGTCTCTGGGCTTTAATTCCCTCATCACAAAATGAGTGAGTTGAACTAAATGGCCTTTAAATAAGGCCTCTTCCAACTCTAAATCTATGATTCCATGATATCAAATGATGCAAAGTAAAACAAAAAAATATACACACTGATTACAACATGTAAATAAAGTCAATGTTAAATGTAACAAAACAGGTTAAACATGGATAAAGTAGGTTGAAGCACATTGTTTAAGTTAAGCTAAGTATAACTGTTAATAGTTGCACTGTTTTGCTATCTCTTTGGGCGGGGTGGGGGGCGTGCAGGGAATGCTTTGTACTCAGTTTTTGGTTTTTTGGCCATTAAGACAGAATTTAACAATAATATTGCACTTTCCTAAATCCAAACAAAATAACACAATATAATGATCATAGGAGGAAACTGAAAGCGAGAGCACGTGCCCCATTGTATCTTTTTTTCTACCTTCCAGAAAACATACTGCTTTCAAATATGCAACGCTCACAATGTTTGCCTGATACATTCATTAAACGGACCAAAACTGTGGTTATCACAACAGGAAAAACAACACACCAGGGCTGTGAATCTTAGGTTTATGAAATAAAGACTAGAACCGGACCATTACTGCTCCCTACTACTTGCTCAGGGGAGATGGGCAACATCTGATTTCCTGAGAGTATAATATGGGAATGATCTCATATAGACAGATCATATTGCTAGGTATGTACAGTTTAAGATGTCACTCCAGTCCTTCCTTTTCAGGATCCTGTGAGACTCCAAACTCTACCATTAGATTATAAAATCCATGAGGGCAGGAACTCTGTTATTTTTCATATCTTTCAGCGGTCTTAATGAGAATCACAGGCTCTCACAATTACAGGAACCTCAGTTTCCCCCTAGATCTACCTGTACCTTAATAGGAATCTACTCTACAACATCCCCAAAGGTCAACCAACCTACACTGGCAAACCCTTCTTGAAGGAAAAGTCACGACTTCCTGATGCACCCTCTGCCACTTCCCCAACCCGCTAATTGTTAAGTTATCTTCTTTTATGCCAAGCTGAAGCAATACAGGTAATTATCGCCAGGGTCTAGCCTAGAACCTTCTAACCTTGATATCAGTTGTGCCTTTTAATTCATCTTGTACTTTTAAAATCTTTATTACCTTTTAAGGGCAGTGGGCCAGTGCTATTTTAAAGACTAGCTTAAAAGCTTTTAGTGTAACTAGTAAAATTTTGTTGTTGGTAAACTATCGTGTTTAGTATCTAATCAGTATTAGGCTTGAATCTTGGTAAGAACATTTACAATCCGGACTGTAATAAATTTTTTATTAGGTAACAATGATCACTAGGGACTATATATCATTCAATTACCCAATGATTCCACTAATCTCACCAGTAATTTAATGCTGAATCTAGTAAGATTCTGATTCTGACTGGACTCTAAAAAAACTAAGATCATTTTCTCTATACCTCTCACTGAACACTGGGATTAATCAATCAAATTTTTAAATATTTAGGTTATATACATCTCCAAAGTTACTGATAATAACATCAATAGTTGGTAATAGTAAAAAATAAACAAATAATGGAGCCATGATAATGCCATCAAAATGGATAATTAATAGCTGGAATATAGATTGAAAAGTCCTTAAATAACACTTGAAAAAGTCAGTATCTTAAAGGATCTTAAAGGAATGACCATATCTTTATTAACCTGGAATAAGGAAAAGAACACCAAAAATGAGGAAAACTTTTGGTATGTTTAGGATTTCCCTTCCCTGTGTAGCTACATATACGATAAAATATAGCTACACATTTGCAAAATGCACTTGCTTTCAGTTTTTTTTTTTTTTCAGTTTGGTAGTCTTAATTAAAACTGTTCTGACCAATTAAAACAGTATTTGCTTTAGCAGAATATAATAAAATTCATGACAGCTGTGCTTTTGCATATAGCAATTGTGTGAAAATGGTACCAATGAGTTCTTTCCAATAAGAAATTTTGCTCATTCCTTCAAGTTTCAAAACCATACACATTATATAGTATTAACACTCAAAATGCTTGAGAATACAGGCAATTTAAAGAACAACTAAAGTCCAATGAATTGGCAGAGAATTATGTGTGAAATATAACTGAATCACTGAACTACCCTTTTGTAAACATTATTATTAATGCCATCATTTACTTAGAAGTATAAAGCAAAATAGTCAGAGACATGAATGATCTTAAAGGATATGATACCATCAACTCAAAGAACGATCAAATAATTCTTTGGGAAGGGAAAGAAGAATCTTGCTTTTCACATGTCAAATTTCCATGTAGCTTTTTAAAAATGCTTTAAGTTAAATAATCACATGGATATTCTATGTCATTCAGGACCTCATATCATTAGCATGAGGTTTGTAAAATCTTTACCAATGTAATCTAGAACAAGCACTCCATTTTACATTTAGAAAATCTAAAATATGGAAAAAAATTAGTTGGACTCTGCTAACAGTAAGTGTGTGCCACCCATTGGCAAGACCATATCTCTTTCCCCTTATCAAAACTGCTCTAGGTGCCAAGAAAGTAAGCCTCCACTTCATGTTTAAAACCCCCTCCCCAACATATTCTTTGTTTTACTTTGGGGGAAAAAAAAAAAAAGAAAAGAAATAAAATGTACTCACTGTTGCAGTACTTCCTTTCCCTTCTTGATGGAGCTCACCCAATGACAGGCAGCTAGGTAGTTGTTTCAGGCCAAGGTGTCCAAGCTCTTGCCAGTAGTTCTCTCCATTAATGGAGGGAAGCTCTATAACACCCAGAGTGTTTCTCTCAAGGAGACAGCTCAAACTTCACTCTTTTCCTAGAGGAGTGATGGTGAAACCTACTGCACATGACGCTGGAACAAGTGGTATGAGGTCCAGTGAAGTCCAGGGGAATTAGGATTCAAGGGACTGGGAATGGGGAAAGGGACATCCATATGCTCCAATTGAAACCACTAGTCAACAGAGGTGGAGATAAACAAAGGAATGGAAGAAGACACCAAGAGGAAGAAGGCCAAAAAGATACAATAATGAATTAGAAAGAGGGAACTAAGGGAAAAGAATAACTGTGAAGATGACAAAAGGAACAGTATTTAGAAATGATTGGAGACACAAACACATGCAAGACTGAAAAGAGGGAAAGCACAACAGATGGCCCATTATGATTAGCAGTCAGATTGTATCAAAAATCCATTTGTAGCCCTTAACCTCATCAAGATTCACCATCACTGCCTGTAGAAGAGGAAAGGTCCACTGAGGGAGCTCCATCTAAAAGGGAGTAAAGTCTACAGCACAATGAGCAACATTTATTTTTTTCATCCTTTTAAGACTGTATTTGAAACTTAGAAAATCCATCAGAAATGAAGATATCTTTAGATTAAAAAAAAATACTTAAAGAAGATGCCTCCTGAGAGTTAAGCAGGACTCTACAGAAAACTCAGGAACACTGGAACTCTAAATTCTAGTCTTGTTAAATGGGCATAGCTATGGGAAATGAAAACATTTCAGTCTTATTCACTCTACCACCTTGGTATAGCCTGGGGAAAGAAGCATTTGCTGCATTTTGTAGGTCTAATGCAAGGAGGAAATATACAGAATTCTTAAGCTACAGTTTCTTTCAAACAATGTATACTTCTTGATTTCATGGAGTTTAGTAGAGTTTGTGAAAAAAAGAAAATTTTCATGCAGAAAATGATTAACAATATGGGTATCCCTGGAAAGAGAAAATATAGTCAAGTCAAAAGAAATGTGTTCCCTTGGCAACTCATACCCTTTGAAACTATAGCTTTTTACCACCTCCCCCTTCCAGGAATTACCTTAACATTTCTTTGAGGGGGAGTATCAAAATGGAATAAAAGCCAATCTAAGTGGACCAAATTTACTTCTTACTTTTCTAGTTCCATCAACTCTAAATTCCATATATTGGGTTGGTATTTATCAAAAGAAACATGATTTTAGTTCCTTATTTAGAAGAGGAATAATAATATGTCTGGTGCTATAGTCACACATGTTTAAAATAAATATCTAAATAAAGCAATTTCATTTAAACATAAAACAGTTTACTCTGTATTTGCAAAACTATCTGTTGGGTTTTACAGAAAATCAGGTTTTTACCCTGATACTTAAAATGTCATATATATGTCAGAATCATTCATTTTAAGCTATTTTATGGATTACAGTTGGAGATCTAAAAATATGAGCAAAGTTGACTAATTAGAGCTTTAAAAGAAACATCAACTTTGTTAGGTAACACCTTGGAATTCTAACAAATAAAAGAGAGGAGTTTTCCTAACCTAAGAATGAACTAACACATAATGGTACAATACTATATCATCAGATCACAGATCTGATCTCTTGGTCACCTAAATTAAGAAGTGTCAAAGTTTTACCCAAACAAGATTAAAATGTAATTGGGAAATGTTTTAACAAAATAAAAACACAGGGGCAGCTAGGTGGCACAGTGGATAGAGCACCGGCCCTGGAGTCAGGAGGACCTGAGTTCAAATCCAGCCTCAGACACTTAACACTTACTGGCTATGTGACCCTGAGCAAGTCACTTAACTCTAATTGCCTCAACAAAAAAACAAACAAAATAAAAACACAGTACAACATAATGTTAATGTATGGTTTTCTAAGTCAATATACAGCCAAAGGAATCCCTTTTCAAACTCAAAGAGTTTGACACCACTAAGCAAGTTCATGACACCTCCCATTTTACAGATGAGGAAACTGAAGACTAAAGAAGTTAAATGACTTCTCCAAGGTCACAAAGATATTAAGTTAACAGGACCAGTATTTGCACCCAAGTCCTTTGACTCTGAAAAGAATACTACCTATCCTAGGTTTACCACAGAGAGGCATTCTAAGATGGGCAGGAGGGAGGAAATTTGGCAACTCAATTTCCAAACAAATGTTAAATTTTTTTTTTAATGTGAATTGGAATATTTAATGAATGATAATAAATTTTTAAAAACTATATATAAATATATATAAAATATATATAAATAATAAATTTAAAATATATATATAGACATTCTAACAAATCCAGATAATCCAAAAAAAAAAACAAACCCTTTTATCCAATGCATTTATGTAGAGTACAAAACGCATTTACATAGTATATGATAACAACAGACCTCTCTGGTTCATATTCTATGGAAACAGGAATTCTGCTATCAGTACATCCATAGAAGATACTGGAAAAGTATGACAGGTACCGAAAAAACCTGGATTATGGCAATGAGCAGCTAGCATTATATACTACTTTAAGGTCTGCAAAGCATTTTATATATATGATCTCATTTGATCCTCACAACAACCCAGTGAAGTGGGTGCTATTATGAGTGTCATTTTAAAGATAAGAGATTTACGGTTGAAAGAGGTTAATGATTGCCCAAGGACATACAGCTAAGTTGTCTGAGGAAGGATTTGAACTCAGGTCTCCTGACTCAATTCTAGACCTCTATGTATGCACTGTGTCAGGCTCTACTATACATTGATGTGAGATGCTATTAAAAAGAATTAAAGCAAGCTTTTTTCAAAAGTTTGTAAAAATAATTTGAAAAAAAATATTTAATTAAATGATTAAAGTAGTCCTCTTCTAGTCTAATTAGAGTAGTAACATATAATTGTATATGGTGCAGCTAAGATGAGAAGCAGGTAAATTTTGTGTTTGAATTCTTTCTATGAGAGAGAACTTGGAGATATAATGGAAAGAGCACTCAAGGAGAAAACAAAAGAAAATGAGTTTAAGTCTTGGCTTGCTACTTACTAGCTATGTAATCTTGACAAGTCCTTTGTCTTGAATGTCAGTTTCTTCATCTATAAAATGGGGATAATTATTTAACCTATAGGTTAAATGTTGAAGTATTTTGTAATTGTATAAATGTGAATTGTTATTACTTTAATTAAATATTTCTCTGCATAGTGGATATTTTTATATATTGGATACAGATAGGGACTGAACTTGTGATTTCATGGATATGAGGAACTCCAACATGAGGGAATTCCTGCTACAAATGCAGCCTGGAGCCTTCTGTGAAACTTAGGGTCTTAAAGAGTATTGATCCTTCTCAAACCATCTGCTGCCTTTGAAACCACTGACTACCCTGCCTTCTTGAATATTCTCTCTTCTGAGTTTGTGGGATACTATTCTCTCCTGACTGACCTCTGACCAGACTGAATGCTTCTCAATTTCCTTGGCTGGCAAATCATCAATATTATACCCCATAAGTGTAGGTATTCCCCAAGAGTCTATCCTGAGCCTTCGTCTCTTCTCTCTCTATACTCACTCTCTTGGTACCCTCACCATCTCCATTGAATCTTACTATCATCTTTATGCAGGCCTAGTCTCTCCCCTAAACTGCAGTTCTGGATTACCAGCTGCCTATCAAATATTTCAAACTCAATGTGCCTAAGATATTTTATCCTTAACATGTTTGAAATTCAATTTGTCCTCTTTTCCTCTACATGAATCCTTCTTCCAACCATCCTTCCAGTGTCTCAGTTTCATAATGTGGCATTATCACAGACTCCCCATTATCCCTAACACAATCAGAGGCACAATTTTGTTGTTTCTCCCTTCACAATATCTCCCATGTCTATGGCCCAGCCCTACCTTTCTTGTTCTTTTTCCTCACACTTTACACCGCAGGCCCCTCCCCACACACATCATATTTTGTGATTCAGTAATGTGCCCTGCCCCACCCCCAGAGATTTTCCTCACATTAGACACTCCACCTCTTGACTCTTAAGAATTTTCACTTGCTGAACTCCATGCCTGGCATTTTCTCCCTCTTCATCTTTACATTAACTTCTCAAGCTTCCTTCAAGTCTCAAAGTCTCAGCTGTAATACCACCTTTGGTAGGAAGCCTTTTCCAATCTCTCTTAATGCTAGTACCTTCCCTCTGTAGAATATCTACAATTTATCATAAATATACATATCTATCTATCTATCTATCTTGTTTGTACATAGTTGTTGGCATGCTGTCTCCCCCATTAAACTATAAACTCCTTGAGAGCAAGATTATCTTTCACCATTCTTTGTAACCCCAGTGCTTGGCACATAGTAAGTGTTTAATAAATATCTGTTGACTGATTGATTCTCTCCCTCATGTAATTATCCACTCATGTAATTATCATAGTAGTTCAGGCCCTCATTATCTCTCACCTAGATTTTCTTCAAGTTTCCTAATTTTTCTATCTTATGAGTTGACGCATTCTAGCTCATAATACACACTTGCGCTGAAGTAATTTTCTTTTGTGCATGTGACTCTCCACTCAATCAATTTTAGTAACTTGCTATTTTTTTCTTCTAGAATAAAATGTAAACTCTTTAGCTTTTAAAGATCAAAAGAAAATGGGCCCCATCCCATCTCCCCTCCTGAACTTTCAATCATAGTAATCAAATGAGATAATCATAAAGTACTTAGCACAGTGGTGCTTAATACTTGTTCCCTCCCTCATCCAGCCAAACTGACCTTCTCATTACTTCTCACTCACAATACACCATCTTCCACCTTTTTGCCTTTGCAATGGCCATCCCCCACACCTGGAATATACTTCTTCCTTTCCTCTGCCTCCCAGAGAACGTCTCTTCTTTAAGATGTATAAAGGCATAAAGCCTGAATGGTGGCCCAGCCAAGCCTGGAACTGAAGTGGCTGAACTCCTAGGCCAAAGAGAGCTTTTGCTCCTATAATTCTGCAGTGTTTCAGCTAATCATGAGGCATCTTCTCTTCAAGTACTTGTAGTGGAAAATGTCAAGTATTTTACTGACATCAAATGTTTTAAGTAGACAAATTTGAGATCAAATATACCCACTAAATTAAAAATTTATCTAGAAACACATGGAGCTCTTTGGATGGTGAGAAAAACAGAAAAAAACTTGAATTTTTTCATTAGCTATTACAATTTGTGTAAATTTTTTCTGAAATGAATGGTTTATAAAGAAATCTAAGAAATTTGAAACAATAGTCTTAATGGTCCTTTCAAATGCAAAGCTACTAAATATTATAAATATAACTGTTGTGACTATTTCTCAATGTTATTTATTCAGTGTAAATAATGAGCGTTTTTTTTCCCATTTCTACTGTATCTTAAGCTTTTAAGATAAAGAAAGGAATACACTAAGATGATATTAAATATCTCAATAAGGGCATTAGCCTATGCTTAAAAAAAATCAAAATCACCTTCAACACACTTTAATATTATTGAGAAATGGAATCTATTTTACTGTTAATTCATTAAGAAGTAAAGGGTTCTGAATGGGAAAATCAAAAGATATTGATGGATCATCTGCAAATCTAATACTACTCTAAAATATTTTATACATTTAAGACATTAAAGAAGTTCTTAGCATTTACTATTTCTTTAAATACAGAAATACCAAATTATCTGAGTCTTAAACCTAGAAAAATGCTTAAAAACAGAGATGGTACCCTTAAACATTTAATCTTAAGAATTTCTATCCTAAGGATTCTAGAAATTCAAGTGTCTAACAATATGGTTGGTCCATGGGCCAAATACAGCCCACCTGATCACAAGGTATGCATTGCCTGAGATTTTTAATAAAATAAAATTGTAAGTATTTAGCTAGTACACATGAATTAGCAAGCCAATCAAACTGAACCACCTGCCTGCCAGTAGTGTTGTGTTACTGACTGCCAATCGGTGTCCTAAGAGCAAGCCTGGATGAATTAGTAATTGTAACTGAAGATGAATATACTTAATTTTATAGAGATCCATACACATAGGAATTTCTGATCATGTGACATACTATGGAAAAATGTAAATGTTCCTGTTTTAGAATCACCTCATTTTAAAAACATATAAAATTATCACTATAACCTTCTGATTAATTACTTTTGTCTATGAAATTCAAACACCCAGAATTCCTGACACTGCCATTTTTCCTTATGTACAAGACTTTATTTTATTTTCGAATTTATTTTATTAAGGAGAAGAGGCAGGATTCCAGTCTACTGCATACAGTCTTGGGATAATTTTCCTCTTTGCACTCCTGATTCTCCTTATTGGATATATGAACTATTAATATTTTCTGATACTAAAATCAAAATGTACAAAACTCAAAAACAAAACAGGAAAATAGCATTCAAGAGAACTCAAAGGAACTCTCAAACTAGAATCTGGGTCATGAGCATGCTCTGAAGAACAGTCCTTGGCAACATTCTTCTTAGCATTATAATAGCTTTTAGCAGTTACAACAACCTGAAAACACAAAAGGTCTGCCTGAACAGCAGAGGCAGGACATTTTATAGTGCTTCCAAATTGCCTCTGGCATCTTTTTACTGATTTCCTGGCATTAGTTTTATAGTTAAAAGGAACCAATTCAGAGAATGCCTCCAGGTAACACAAGTAACAGTTTTTCTGCCCTTGATTTTTTTTTATACAGTGGAAAGAAAATAAGTTCATATTCTAAGGTTTTTTATGTTATAAGAATAATATATAAGATTGTTTATTGTTTCTTTTATTTCATCTGGGAAAGTCTTCTAACCCCAGAAACCAATTTGTGAGAAAAACAAAATAATTAGCACCTTCATTCTGAGGATGAGCAAAATATTTTGACCACACATTATGTTAAATAAGGGCAGTAGACTACACAAAAGATACAAAAATTAAAATACATTACAGCAAGAAAGAACTAGGGAAAAGCCTAGTACCTCCAAAGAATCAAAAAATAACTTATCAATAAATCTGAAGTCTGCCTTAAGTAAAACTGTGTGTGGAAAGAAGTTATTTAATGATATCAGAAAAAAATACTTATAGGTACCTATAATATCATCACTGGAGGATTATAAAATGAAAATGAAAGAAGTATCCAGATGGTAACAACAAGTAAATACTTCATTTAGGTACAAATTTATAAACACCATACTTCCTGTACTTTATGAGAAAAAATTAACACTTTAGTATTAAGTATTATCTTGATTTTATTTTAATTTTCCACATAACAGGCTATTAATTTTCTCAAAGTCTCTATTCATGCTTTTCATTTGATACTGGTACCCTTATACCTTTAAGAGAGACAAAACAAGCAACTTATTTTCTATAAAGGCTTTCAAAGTTTATACGTAGGGGTTTGTTTTCTGTAAAATACCAAAAATCATCATTGAGTGATCATTGCTAACATTTAGGAAAAACAGAGGAGGTACATTTCTGAAAACCTTGTGCAAGAAAGAAATACATAACCTCTAAAATAAAAGATACAGTTATAATTCTCAATAAAAATAGTAATGGCCCGTAAGTGGTGCAAGAGCTAAAAGGTAGAAAAAATATCTACAATCTGCAGTGTGAATAAAGACTTGTGTAAGGCCTTCTAATAATCTCCCTGCAACAAGCAGCCCTTAAATGTATCTCATATGCTATTTTTAGTTACTTGGTTATTGGCACAGTGAGTCTTTTACTTTTGATCATTTGGTATTTCTAATAAATATGGCGGGTTTGAGTTTCAATCTGTTAAAACTCACCAGATAGAAAGCCAGGAAGGAAGATACAGTTAGATGGCCAGAACAGAACTCTAAGAGATTAATGGGATCCCACACAATCTACAACTTAAATTCACTAAAACTCTTACCCAATCCATTTCTTTAGGTGTTTTCTGAATGAATATACATCTGCATATCCATTTATTTAAAAGAAAAGAGGAGCCAAGAAATGTTGGTGATTTTTACATGTCAGGAGTGATTTCTATGAAGAAATTTAAGGCAGAGGAGAAACCTATTAGACTCAGTAATAATAAATGACATCCCCTAATATGTTGCATGTTTATGACACTTTTTAGAAACTGTAGCATTTCAAATTTGACAGTCATTTGATTACCCACAAGCAGGTGAGGAGATAATTGGCTCTTTTAATGACTCTCTTGTCCTACTCTGATTCTTTTTTGTAAAATAATTCATCCATATATCACAGAAGATTACTGTCATCATTCAGATGCACTTGAAATACTAAACTGGACAATGATGCAGCACATGCAAAAAAAATGAACTGGCTAAAAACCAATAGTCCAGAATATGAAACTATACATAAATAGGTAGACTTGAAGAATACTGTAGTGGTTCTAAATAGAATCACTACTTAGGCACCTGACAAATGTAACAACCGATTGAATTTGTACATTCCTAAAAGCAAGCTTAATGTAATAAAGACTATGAATGTAAAGGAGGGGAAATCATTCTGGAAGCAATCAATGCTGCCACTTCAGTACAAAATAGTGCTAAATGGAAGAACTAAGGTGAAAAGATATCGGTTGTCTATAGCCACCCAAGATAAAAGTGAGGAAAGAGTGAATAAGCCAAAGTTAAAAATTAGATTTTGTTTAGGGAAAGAAGAATAAAATAAAACTCTGACCAAAGGACATTCCCTAGAAAACAAAAACCAAAAAACTTTACAACAACCAGGTGGCATGAGAACTCTACATTGAATCTCTATCTGTAATTCCTCAAATTATCTTAATGGACAAAAATAAGAAAATGACAGGCAAACAAGAACACAACCGGAAAGAATTGTGTCTGTGTAGAAAATTATCTTCTCCATCAAAAGCAGATAAAAGGAGATGCAAATGTAGAAGAAAGAGAGCAATAATCAAAAAATGATATTAGAAGGCAGTAGGGTAAAAAAATGTTAGAAAGAAAAAAATGATTTAAAGTTTCTACCAGAAAAAATAAATAAGTATGAATTAGAAAAAGTGGCATTTCAGTCTTTCAGGAAATAACCACAAGTTCAAAGAAGACTGAGGAAAAAGACCTACCTAAATATGAAGTTGTTATTGCTATCAGAACTATTATAACTCTGTGAAACAGAGACCTGAGAAACTGTATTCTGTCTAGATGAAATTAGAAAAATGAGAATTTCTAAGATGAACACTACTTCAAATCTTTTATTTATTGTTCCTAATTATGTTTGGTTTTGCCTGGATGAGAGTAGAGTAACTAAAAGAGGTCATAAAAAACCCAAATGTAAAAGTAAAATTTGAGAGAGCAACTCATGAGAAAATGATTGATTTTACTGTAAGTAGAAAGGTAATCTACATACTTGAATAGTTGTAATTTTCCTATCATATTTGGAGATTTTTGAGGTAAAGGAAAATAATTAGCAAGAAGTTAGTCCTCTAATTGGCCTTAATTAAAATGAAGATAAAGAAACAATAAGCAGAACTTTGTAAGAATAATTTCCAATATATTTTTATATAAATGCTAGGCAGAAGCCAAATTTTACTATGTACTCATCTTTTACCCTAAATGTAGCTGAGAGTGTATCTCTAAAAGTCCACATAAATCCTTTATAAAGTTGGACTCCACAAGGCCAATCGTTTTTTAGAAATCATAGACTTCAAAAAATATAATACAGTTTTGGCATAACATTTGGCAATATAATTGATAAAATAATTATTAAACAGACATATGTTTACCTATACATATACATGTAATAAAAGCAGGTTAGATTTTTTTTTACTAGTAGAGTTAAAAGCATTCTTTCCCTAATTTTTACCTGTAACTGCTACAGCACATAATAAACTATGTATAATCAGGTTTTATTTGACACTTTCTGGCATAATATATGAAAACTTAAAATAACAAACTACGGGACAGAACATATGCATTAAAGCCCATTTTGCACATACTAAATAATTCTTTTGGCTCTAACATGTAAATAAGGGTACTTATTCTTCCAAAAGCACAAGTACAGTTTAATTTTATTATACATGAAAAATAATTCCATAGTATTCATTTTTTTATACTGGTATTCAATGCACTTATAAATGTAGATCTTATTTTTTAGAGGTAACCAGTTTTAAGCAAATTACTCATCAATTTTTGCATGACTTATGAGCTAATCTTTTACAGCTATATACTTCCCCTCAAAGTGGATTATGTCTTTGTACAGAATTTGTGATCACGTACCCATGCCTCTGCTTGAATGGGCCTGATGTTGCTTAGAAGCACCTCTTCGTAGTTTCCATAATCACTGAATCTAACAACTGCAGTCATACCAGAAGAATGAAGAGCTTCGATTTCTGCCCGGTAAAACTTTAAAAAAAAAAAAAAGAGGAGTTTTTAGGCATGTTAATAAATTCTATTCTAAAAATAAAATATTTTATGGAAATTGTAAAGAGGTATGTTAAAAAGAAAACTGATATTCAAATAATTATAAAGAGAGCTAAGAAATATATAAGCACACTATCCCAGTGAATCACAACAAAGGAGAGGGCTCTATTTCAGATCTGGAACAATGAAGAGAAGAAAACACCAAGAATATCATTGTAAATATTTACTCTATAAAGGGTTAACAGGAATGACTGGTACATTTTATATTGCTAATTACAAAGACTTAATCTCTAACTCTGACCAAGCAAATTGTTGTATGACTGAAAAATAGGCTAAGTGTTAACAAGATTAACATACAAGTTAATAGTTGTGGGTTTTTTTTAAACATATAGGAGTTTTCATATTCAAATGAGTATTATCTCAAGATATCTTGAGAAAATCTACACTAATTCTAACAATGCTCCCATGACTCACAATACCTCTGGAAGCCCTCTTCTGGAACTGCCATCAAGTTCATTGTCCTAAATATTCTCTCTGGTTTAGAAATTTTGTTCTCTGAAGATAGATGACTTTTATAAATAGTCGATAGTAATTAGGAAGCAAATCTGGTGAATCAGACGTGTTATCAAAGTACAAAATACTTCTTTGGGTCAAATACAAAGTGTGACTATGAAATGATGAGGACGGGGTGGTTTTTGTTTTTTCTCTCATCCAGGTGACACACTAGCTCTACAGGCTATTCCAAAAGAGTTGTTCCAAAATGGAGTTCATATTATAATAATGGTCAAGTTTCATAGTGCCATCTTATGTATCTACTGTATATTTCCCCAGTACCTATCACTGAAGATCCGATCAACCCAAAGAGAATTAAAATGAAGAATGACCTTCTGGTTTCTCACAAGAAGAGGAAAAAGCAGTACCTTCACTTTGGTTACCCCACTATAGTTTATCCTCAGAGAACATGCTATATGAAATGACCCATTGTTTTTTTTTTTTTTCAATTGTCAAATAGGTGGCACAGTAGATAGAGCACCAACCCTGGATTCAGGAGGACCTGAGTTCAAATCCAACTTCAGACACTTAACACCTACTAGCTGTGTGACCCTGGGCAATTCACTTAACCCTCATTGCCCTGCACCCCCCCCCCCAAAAAAAACCCCAAACAAACAAAACATTAAAACTCAATAAAATTAAGTGATACATCGAGAGCCACATTGATTATAGCTCTTTCTTTCACTTCTAATAAGTGGCAAAGAAATATTCTTCAAAATAGAAAAGAGCTGTCTGCTCATTACACAACTTTTTCAAAAGAACCATGGTTCACCTGAGAGAACACCATGGCACTTTGGCATGCTTACAATTGGTTCTGCCTTAAAATAAAACTAAACTAAACTAAACTTAAAAAATCCCTAGGATTTGAAAAAATAACAAAAGCAATGAAGGACTGTTAAGTAAGTGACAGGAAGAGAGGGATTGCAAACCTTTTATCCTTGTTCACTTCTATACCTATGCACAAAGAGGGAAAATGCAAACACTGTTTTATAGGGCAAGTATAATTTCCATTGTACAAGAAAGTCTATAAGATTCCTTGGAGTGACTTTCACTTTCTAATTATTTTTTTTTAAAAAAGGTTACTTAACCTCTGCTCCAAGCATTCCTCCCATGACACTGTTTTATCTATAAGTAGAGCTGCCTTGGTAATGGGTTCCTCCTCACTGGAGGTTCCCAAGCAAAAACTGGATAATCATTCAGCCATGTTATTGAGGAAAGTCTTTATTGAAAGACAAAATACTGAGGAACTAGATTAGGGGTCTCAAATTCAGTCCCCTGCCCCCAATTAGATTAAAATATAACTTGGGAAATGTTCAATAAAATAAATATATAGTACAACATAGATAATGTTCATTTGTGGTTTTCTAAGTCAACATGCTGCCAACAAAGACCCATTTCTATTTGAGTTTGACACCACTGGACTAGATGATTCCAACTCTGAAATTCTAAAACACAAATCTCCAATTTTCAATGACCCCCTACCATATACATTTTTTAAAAAACTCTTCTACACTTGGAGTATCAATAGAAGAAAAAAAATTAAAATTAAACCACATACTGCCGGGTTCACAGCAAATTGAAGCTATCAAGTATAAATCTGAGGGCAGCGAGGTGGCGCAGTGGATAGAGCACTGGCCCTGGAATCAGGAGTACCTGAGTTCAAATCCAGCCTCAGACACTTAACACTTACTAGCTGTGATCCTGGGCAAGTCACTTAACCCCAATTGCCTCACTTTAAAAAAAAAAAAGATAAATCTGGGGCCTTACTACATTAATTTCTTAGTTCTTTCATTCTTTTGTCCATATCAAAGTCCACCCAGGTAGTAAGCCTGAACATCTTCCACTATCTCCAATTCTCCTATACTGTCCCCATCCCCATCACTCTCAGCAAATGATATGAACTGCCCTCCTAACTTCATTCCTCTCTTTTCTCTGAGAAAGAAATATCTTTCTTTTCAAGGTTAACTTTCCCCTGGTGTCTCTCTGTCCCATCAGCCACTTAAATCCTCCAGGGGCCCTGGTACAGTCAATTACCCATACTTTTGCATACCTATATTCTCATGTTGCACAAATTCTTCCGTTTGTCTAAGGGTTTCCCTTTATAAAAAGTACAATCCTTGCTAAAAAGTTTTAACAGTCGGTTAGATAATGGAGAGACGCCAGGTTTTTTTTAGGACCACCCTTTTGGGGAGGAGACCAACAGCATGAGCTACACACACCAGTCCGCCTGCGACGCACGCCAGATTGCCTGCTGAGCACGTCGACTTCCGGGTGCGAGCTTAAAAGGCAAGGAGAGAACGGAAGTGGGGTTTTTTTCCTGCTCCGCTGGTCTCCTGGCTGCGCTGCACAGACAGACGCGGACTGGAGTTTGACTCGGCCCGGCTCTCGGTTAACAGCACGCGCTTGACTCGGTCTCTCTCCCCAAAGGTGGCCTTCGGCTTTTGGTGAGTTTTATATGGAATATAGACTAAGCCTAGACTTAAGATGATTTGTATTGTATTTCTACTTTCCTATCCTTCTAATCAACATCACCTTGTGACTACCATACAATAAAAGCTCTATCTAGAAAACCAGAAGCTTCTTCCATTTACTAGTCTGGGAGATAAATTAAGGGAAAGGTTAAGTAGGGGAGATTTATGATCTAATATCCAATTTTAATCTCACAATCCTTTAGGAGGCAGCATGGTAGAGTGAAAATAGTGCTGCATTTGCATCAGGTCTGGGTTCAAATTCTGCTGCTACTCGCTAGCTATGTAGCCTTTAAGCTAGTCTCTTTACCCTTCTTTCAATTACTTCATTCATAAAAGAACGTGTTTGACTCAGTGACCGTCCACAAAGGCTCTTCCAACTCTGATCTTCCCTCAACTTTGCTACCATCAAGTTGAGGTAAATTGATGAGAGATACAGTACAGCATATCCAACCAATGTGGATAAAATTCTGGGCTTAAGAGTAAGGAAGACTTGGATTCAAATCCTACCACTGACACTAGTAAAACATCCAACTAGTTACTAAATCTTGTCAATCCCATCATTGTAATCTGTTCTCTTTCCATTCACATTAAAACTCTAGCTCAGACCTTCATCTCTATTCACCTATTCTTCCTACTTACATATTTTCTTTCATTTATATATCCTTATACTTGAGAAATGTAACCTCTTCACTGGCTCCTCACTGAGCACTGAAGAAAGCATTACTTTATAACTGATGATCTGGTCAGGCCCCAGTCTGCTTTCAATTTTCAATCTGTCTAGAATTACTTAACTCAACTAACCTTCATATGCTCTATATTTATGTCTAACCTGGCCCACAATCCACTTCCTGTTCTTGCTTGGTCCTCTTCCTGCTCCATGCCTCCACTCCATCTCCCTATGTCAAATCTCCACATGTCAAAATCCTATCCATCCTTAAAATTCTAATTCAAAGGCCATCATCCCCCAAAAGTCTTCATGTTCTCACCAACTTGAAATGATATCTTCCTCCCCTAAATAAAACACTTGTTCACTGTCATAAGTATCATAAGTTTCTCAAAGGCATGTCTTACTTTTATCTTTGTATAGCTCATAGAACCTAGAAAATAGTAGGAAATCAAATATTTTTGAAGAGCAAGTGAAATAATTGAATAGATCAATGTGCAGATAGGTTCAAAAAGTAACTGAAGGACAATGACAATTTAATGTATAAGTTTTTATGTTTAAAATATAAACAGTAGGTCACCTTATCCTAATTAATTAAAATGAATAGGCTTTCAAGAAAGCCCTTCCCAAAACAATCTAACACCAATTTATAAAACAGTAAATGACACTCCTCTTAAGGTCCCATGAACAATAAGGGCAAACTTTTCCATAATTATTTTAAAAGTTAAAATGTAAAGTCCTGATAATTAATAGGTTAGCCCTCAGCTATGTAATAATCAACTAGATGTTCATAAAGATGAGGTTTCAGTATACTTTATTCTTTCAGAGATGATAAATGATAATAAAGATTATCTTACCTACATCTATGTTACACATGTGGGAAAATTCCCTTCAAGAAACTGCCTAACAAACTTAATGTTTCTATTCCTATCTAGTAAGATTCTTTTTTTATTTTTTGGTGGGGCAATGAGGGTTAAGTGACTTGCCCAGGGTCACACAGCTAGTAAGTGTCAAATATCTGAATCTGGATTTGAACTCAGGTCCTCCTGAATCCAGGGCTGGTGCTTTATCCACTGCGCCACCTAGCTGCCCCCTCTAGTAAGATTCTAATGCTGTCAATAATAATATTATTTGTTTTTTCTTTAAGTCTTTTGAGATATTTGATTATATACTTAAATGAATACTTAAGCAATCATGGAATATGTCACAATAACATCTATCCATCTCTACTGACAGAAGATAAGATGAAAGAGAAACAGGCCTATGTAAAGAGGAAAAGCAGAAAGAATGAGATTCTAGAATTGTTAACTGCCTTTTGAGAATACCCTCAGCAATGTAAAATATTATACAAAGGCCTTACATTTTTGTACTATAGCTCAAATATTTACTACATCTAGTTTTCAAGTGACTGATTTTTTTTTGGAGGGCGGGGCAGGGCAATGAGGGTTAAATGACTTGCCCAGGGTCACACAGCTATTAAGTGTCAAGTGTCTGAGGTCAAATTTGAACTCAGGTCCTCCTGAATCCAGTGCCAGTGTTTTATCCACTGAGCCACCTAGCTGCTCCTAAACCACCTAGCTGCCCCGGGACTGATCTTTAAAACAAACTACTAAATATATCAGTTCAGCATAAACTTACTAAGTTTTGACACTGTGAAACTTACAATTGGCCAAAATATTAAATATAATGCCTGATTATCCTCATTGTTAGTGCTTCCCCACCCCTCTAAAATTACTTTTTATATATTTTATACTGGCCAGCACATAGAAGTAAGCTCAATAAGGGCCAATTGGTCTGATAATTAGCAAGGTGTCATTGGCCAAATCTCCTTAAGCTGAGAAAACTGCATGATTATATTTGCCATTTTAGGTAAGTCCTTTATGCTGAAATTAAATCTGGACACAAGTTATACCAACTAAACTTGTAGCAAAAACTGTATTAGTATTCATTTAAAATATGTTGCATGGTTTTAATTGTAGAGTTCTTACATATCACTGATATCAATAAAAAATCACAAGGTTTCAAGGCCACCAGTATGCTTTTTACTTTTAAGGCTCCCTTCAACTGAAAAAAGTAAGGAAAGGAATGAAAAATATTACTGAGACAGAAGACAGGACAGTACAGTTTTGCTGAGC
This sequence comes from Dromiciops gliroides, assembly GCF_019393635.1. Lineage (NCBI taxonomy): Eukaryota > Metazoa > Chordata > Mammalia > Microbiotheria > Microbiotheriidae > Dromiciops > Dromiciops gliroides. The sequence continues at coordinate 105,799,450 of NC_057863.1, read as the reverse complement.
TAGATATCGCATTCTTATTACAAAGCTCTCCTGTAATTGAGGTGAGCAAACAAGATGGAGGGAAAAGCCTTATTTTATTTAGAATTTGTCTCTATTTCTAGAGAGAATATTATAAGAAGAAGAGCAGAGAACAGAATCTGTTCTCATTACCTGAATTAAGTTAGAATAACTCAATTGCCACGGGTTAAGCACCAATTAGCTAATGAATACCTCTAGCAGAGGGTTCTGAAGAGGTTAGTTCTAATGCAAAGCTTAAAAGTTCAAAAGGCAGAATCAAATCTGCTGCAACACTTAGAAAGATCTGACCTGCAGATGTCAAAATTATTAAAAATAACTTGGAGAGAACATCAGAGGGCTTATGTAAAGTAAGTCTAAACAAAAAAAAGTCTCTTCTCTGAACAAAAGGCTACTGGTTTAACCTTTAGTGTGTCTCCCTAAAAATATCTGTCATCCCTTTTCTTGAAAACTAGTTACAAATTCCTATAATTTGTTAATAAAGAGTTGATAAGTTTAGAAAAAGAAATAGAAATTTCTAAATTTCTCCAAGGCAACAGCATGACTGAAAGGATCAAAGGCTACAGAGTTCCATCTAGTGGAAAACCAACCACACTGCAAATAACCATACATATATATGTGATATATACATATGCATGCATATACATATACATAAAAGAAAACTATAAATCATAATTCTTGAGTCTGAAAGTTTTGGGGGAAAAGTTTATCTTAGGAATATATTTAGAAAGGGAGAGACATAAACAAAACACAATGGGGCTGGAGAAAGACAGCATGGAGTCAGGAAGACTTGAGTTAAAGTCATACCACCTGCACATAATAGCTGTGTGATTTGGGTAGCTCTAAGACTATAAAAGGCCAATCTGTATCTGTGGATAAATCAGAAGTTCACCAAATTTCTATATCTTGATTTAATCACAGCTTAATGGCTAAAAATATTCTCTCTCTCTCTCTCTCTCTCTCTCACACACACACACACACACTTTTTTTTGTGTATATAAGTATCTTTACAATAGAATATTTCAGTAGTTTCAAAGAGAACCTTCGAAAAAGATGAATAGCAATTGAACTGAATCTTTTTACCTAAAGGAAGTGAATTTGGCCCAGCAGCATCTATAGATAGAGCCATAGTAGCCATCTCTAAGGAAGAGGTGGCCCTTCCTCTTGAAAAAAAGTCAATCTTCTCCATCTCCCACCTCCATTTGTGTCTTCGATTTAATCCTATGCAAAAATATGTCTCTTTAATCATTTACCTTCCCTTTCTAATCGTTAATCTCTCTTGATACATACATTAGTTCATTTTTTAATGACTATATTCCATCTTAAAAAAACTTTCATTTAACACAAACAAAACTACTAGAAAAACTACTAGAAAAAGTGGTCTGCATCCATTGCCTCAACTTCCTTACCTCCCACTCACATCTCAACCACTTACAATCTAACTTCCAATCAACTACCCCAAAGTTTACCAATTATTTCAAATGTCAAATCCACAGACCTTTTTCACTATCCTTATTCTTCTTGATCTGCAGCATTTGACACTGCTGACCATGAGCTCCCTGGGGGTTTTCATTACACAGATGAAAATGCTGTGGCTATTCTGTCTGACCTCAACTTCTATTGATGGATCACAATCTATGTCATGCACCAAGACTTTTAGGACATCCTGATTAAACCACGGTTCTCTCAAGGAGCCTCTTGTCTATTTACACTTTTGTCTCTTGGTGACTTCATCACTTCCCATGGGTTCAATTAGTGCCTCTAAGAAGATGACTCCTAAAGTTATTTATCTAGCTTTCACTCCTCTCCTGTGTTCCTGCCCACATTACTACGCTTACTTACCATCTCCGCCTTGATATTCCAAAAAGATCTCAAACTCAGCATTCTAAAACAGAATTATCTTTCACCCTATAGCCATCCCTCTTTATAATTTCCTGATTTCTGTTGAAGGCATCACCACCTTTCTAGTTGCCTAGGTTAATAACTTCAAAGTTATCCTTAATTTGCCCCTTTCTTTCATTCCTCATCCAACCAGTTGCTGGATTTTCTAGATTCACCCTCCACAATACCTCTCAGAGCTGTTCTCTTTTCTCTGCTCACCCAGCCACCATTCTAATTTTGGACTTCATCACCCCACACCTGGACTACTAGAAAAGTGTCTTAATTGGTTGTTCTCTTTTCCAATTCATCCTCAACACAGTTGCTTAATTGTATGTCTGCCCCCGTCACTCCCTTATTCAAAAAACTTTGATGGCTCCTCTATTGTCTGTAAAAAAAAGTACAAACTCTTATGTCTAGCATTTAAAGTCCTTTACAATTTGGCTCTGATATATTTCCAGATTTGATTCCCATTACTCCTCTTTCCAGCAGCCTTCATTCTAGCTAACGTGGACTACCTGCTGCTATTCACCAGACCAACTTTTTTTTATTCCTTTCTGCTTCCTCTGGAGAGGATGTTCCCATGCCTAGAATACTATTACTCTTCAATAAGATGTCCTGAAACCCTAGCTCTATTCTAGGCCCCTCTCAGATGCCCCTACCTACACAAGACCATGCCTGATCAGCCTCATTGTTAGTGCTTCCCCACCCCTCTAAAATTACTTTATATATATTTTATACTGGCCAGCACATAGAAGTCAGCTCAATAAGGGCTTATTTTTCTAGCACAGGGTCTGGCACATGGGAAGCAATTCATGGATACTTGCTGAATTTATCTGAAAGCCAGGAAAGCTGCATTCAAGTTCCAACTATGTGACTTATAGTTGAAGGAACTCACTTATGTGCCATTACCTTTCTAGACCTCTTTACCTATAAAATAAATGAACTAGACTATGTGATCATAAAGCTAAACAATATTTGATATTTAGTTTTCTCCTTTATCCTTTTCTTATTACTATGGTTTATGGTCTTCCCAATAAATTGTCTATGAGCTTATGAACATGTTACTCACTCAGTAGTTTTTTTTTCTATTACAAGCCAGATGACCAAGACAGCTGTCTGTCTTGACTGAGAAGGCAAGGAATAGAGACAAACCATCTCTCCAGCTTCATACATAATTCTATTATGCTACATTGTTGTGATTTCACAAGATTCTTTGGGTTGGAAGATATACTTAGAGATATTACACTGGGCAAGTCACTTAACCCCAATTGCCTCACGCAAAAAAAAAAAAAAAAAAAGAGATATTACAGCCAGTCAGTCTCAATGTCATTACAAGTTGGGCATGGGCTCAGTTATTAAACCGTAATCATAATTGATTTATTTCACTCCCATTGATAGTAGTAAATAATGTAAATAGAAAATTCTAAGAGTTTGGTAAGTACTATCTTTAGACTCAAATTTTCAAAAGTTAGATTCAGAGCTAAATTTTTAAACAATTCATTAATATAAGTTTGTCAAGGGGGCAGCTAGGTGGTGCAAGTGGATAAAGCACCAGCCCTGGATTCAGGTCAGCCCTGGATTCAGGAAGACCTGAGTTCAAATATGGCCTCAGACACTTGACACTTACTAGCTGTGTGACCCTGGGCAAGTCACTTAACCCTCATTGCCTCCAAAAAAAAAAAAAAAGAATATGTTTGTCAAATAAAAACAAAACACTTTAAATAGCATTAGACATTTTTGTTGATTTCTTTTTAAAACATCATTTTGTAATCACTAAAATATGCAAATATATCAAAAAGAATAAGGAAATTAAATAATCAAATCACACAAAAATGTGTTATAACATAGGCATAGCAACTGAATTCTGGGGAGTATTTTTAACTAGAAATTCACCGGAGCACCTTTTTTCCTCACCAAATCCAATTTTACCTAACCATAACAACAAAAACACCTTAAAAAAATATTTAGACAAGGCCTGACCATACTCTGACCCTAAACAAACTGCTCTAATCAATGCCATTATAACATAGAGTTAAACTGATTCCCAGATAGATTCCATAGTAAAAATTTTAGTTTTAAGGTAGGGAGCAGTCAAAAACCTGTGAGCAGTGGTCAATCTTTTTGTTAACATAAGGGATAATTTACTCTAAAACCCACTAAAGCTAGCTAGCTGGCTGTGGCAAGAACATTTTACCAAGACTGAAAGCTCACCCAAGAACCTATTCAATTTTTCTTCTTTTTACTGTCTTTTTATCACATTCTTTTTTCTTATCCATCTTTTTCTCCCCTCTAGTAAATGAACATAATTTGGAATTGATTCATAATAAATACATAAAACATTTACTAAAGTTATTGAACAAAGTTTTATACTTCCTATTATTTTAATAATAGGAAAACCAAGAGGGGCAGCTAGGTGGCACAGTGGATAAAATACCAGCCCTGGATTCAGGAGGACCTGAATTCAAAGCCGGCCTCATTGGCTGTGTGACCCTGGGCAAGTCACTTAACCCCTAATTGCCTCTCAAAAAACCCCCCAAAAAACAAGTATGTGGAATGGTTTTTGTTTGTTTGTTTTGGGGGGTTTTTTTTGCGGGGCAAAGGAGGTTAGGTTAAGTGACCACACAGCTAGCAACTGTCAAGTGTCTGAGGCCACATTTGAACTCAGGTCCTCCTGAATCCAAGGCCAGTGCTTTATCCACTGCGCCACCTAGCTGCCCCCCGAATATCTTTTTAACTTTTAAAAAATCTGCAAGTTGCTTGTTACTTGGATGGTCTCAATTTTTTTACCCTATGGTCCAAAGGTCCCCAAAAGAAAATTTCCTATCCAAACCAGTTTTAGAAGGTATAACTTTCCAAATAAGAAAAGTATACTCAAACTTTAATGATACCTGAAGGATAACTTTAATTCTCTCACTTTTATAATTATTTTTGAGAGTTCTCATAATAGATAATCTTTTTTATCCACCCAGAAAGGCTGATTGTTCCTTTCCTTTACTGTCATTTTCAACAAATATTCACCAAATGAGAATGGACAACTTATGCTGCATGGTTATGAGGTTTTAAATTAAGTTCCAGTTATGAACTTCAGGTGCTTAGCCTCCATTTTTTGACTTTCTATAAAGTCTCATTTTCATTTTGCACTATTAACAGTAGCACATGTTTTACTTAGTACCATACCTTGTTGTCTTCCCAATAAAGTGCAAAACATTCATCTCCTGGTTTCCACATTCTTCCACATTCCACAGGAAGAGAAGATTCCAATGCTTTTTCCGGTTTGATTGGCCCAGATCTCCTTTTGGGTCCACTATTATAAAATAACATTTTATCATCAAAAGCTGGAGCCCCAGTGGATCCTGCAGACTTAATAGGGTCCAGCTCGTCTTCCTTTCATTGAAAACTTATCAACCTCTCCATTTGGTACACCACTGAAGCCATCAGTTCTAACAGAGGTTGGGGTAATCAGTATTCATACTAAAATGTTTTCATTTTTCATACCACTAAAGGCTTCATTACTTTATTGTTCGTGTTTTCCTTTCATATAACTGATCAGGGGTTTGATGTTGGTTTTCCCTGTTTCCCACGCTTTTGATTATTATGGTCTATGGTTTCTTGAGGAAGTGGGCTTTCTTTTACTTCCCAGTAAGGATGGACCTTTCCCTGGTCTAGTTTGCATAGAGTTATCTCTTTTTTAAAAGCCCATCATTCTGGTGAGAAAGTTGAAGGATATGCAACATCCTTAATTCTGTCATTTCTAGCATAAGGTCTATCACACTTCATTCTCGTCTTCTGTCCATGCTTCGTGTAACCACAGAAGAGCTCTGGTCTTCAGGACCTCTGCTCCTAGGTAAACCACTGTTTTCTAAATTTGTCTTGAAATTCTGAGTGTCCCTTTGAAAACGAGGAGGTTTTTCATTCCTTGGTTGTCTGGTATCGTTCGAGGAAGGTGTCGTGGTTGATTATAGTCTTTTACTCCATTTTGTTCATTATTCAACAGTCTAGTGTGGTCCCTGATGAGCGCTGAGACTGTGATTTGGATGCTAAAAAGTAAAAGGGTATTAAATTAATATCATACTAAGGTATACATTCTTGGTTAGTATGGACACCATTCATACTTGGTACAATATGTACTGAATAGCCCATACATTAGTGAACATGAATTATGATTAATCTCCCTATGTCTTATACTCCTAAAAAATAAGTAAGGTTTTAAATTTATAGTTGACTTATAATTAACCAGAGGTGAACAAAGATGAACAAAGGTATGGACCATGCAAAATAGTGGATAATCAAAAAGTCATTTATTTTTGGCTTTAATACTTACATTTCAACACAGGCAAGTCTGCTGCTCTGGGAACTCACTTAAAAAGAAACAATTAATTGAAATCATATTATGAAGAGTTAACTTATATGATGCTATGAAAGTGTCCAGTTTTTTTTCTACCATCTTGACCCTTGTTCATCTATTTACAAAAATCATTTCCATGCTGGAAATAGCGTCTCATAGATGAATAAAAATGTAATGGTTCTCAATTTAGGTGGCTAGACTAGATAATTTCAAAAGGTCTCATATAACTTTAAAATTCTATGGTTCTAAATGTTTAGTTTGCAAAAGGCTACTTTTACAAGCCAAATGATAGTAGTGCACATTATAGGTCAACAAAGTAAGGAATTAAAGCAGTGTAAACGCTAACAGTGTAAGAAAGTGGTAGTCAACAGTCTATCAAATTTGAGATAAACACTTGGGGAATATAAAACAGTTTAGGAAATCAGTCTATTTATAATTTAAAATTCATCTTCAAAGTCTGGGGACTTTTATTTCAAATAAGTATAAACGAGTTCATTAAATTTTATTACAATGATAAAACTATATTTAGAATCTGTATTATAAATTATGTTACCAGTATTCTGAATTCAACAATTATTAACCTGTATACTTCTTGGTAAAATTATGGTAGACATTCAAGGTAACTTTAAATAAAGATACCAATTTGTTGGGTATGTCTTATTTTTTCATAATGGATACATTGTCTATAATGGGGGGGGGGGGGGGGCGAGGGAATGAAGGTTAAATGACTTGCCCAGGGTCACACCAGCTAGTAAGTATCAAGTGTCTGAGGCCGGATTTGAGCTCAGGTCTCCTGAGTCCAGGGCCAGTGCTTTATCGACTGGCACCACCTAGCTGCCCCCTATAATGTTTTTTAAGTAATAATGTTATTGAATTGGTATGTGACTTTTGGAAAGGGATGACTTGTAGCAATTGGGAGGGGGCTGGAGATAAGATGGTAGAGTAGAACATTCAAGCAGAACTCTCCTCGCCAACATTCTCTCCAAAAACCTTGAATTAATGTGTCAAATCGAATTCTGGAGCAGCAATAGCCAAAAGTCAGGGTAAGCTATTTTCCAGCCCCAAATAACTTAAAGATGTTAGAATGAAAAGTCTGTGACATTGAGATGGAAGCGGGTAGAGGAGCAATAGTACAATCATAACACCAGTTGTGGGGCCTCGGAGGTGGCAGCAGCAGCAGCAGTTTCAGGAGAAGATAGGGGTATCAGATAACTGGTCAGAAAAGAAATTACAAGGGATCCCTGTACTGAGTACTGGGCATAGGGCTTGGCACAGTTTGTAACTCCATTACCCATAAACAGTTCCTGGATGCAGTTCCAGGGCAGAAAGGAGCTAGATGCATTTGTTGAAATAAGAGCAGGGTTTCTACCGTGTAAGGACCAGAGTCCAGACTAGGAGAGCTGGGACCACACTTCTCCCAAGATTCACACCACCTTGGAATGCACAGACAAATTACAACCCCCCCAGAACTAGTTATGAAAACAGCAGAACAAAAAAGCCTGAACCTTGGGACAGTGATCCCCTAACCCATATCACCCCCACTTATCCCCTGGAAAGATGAGCAAACAACAAGAAGAACCTGACCATAAAAAGCTTCAATGTGTAGAGAAAAGCTCAAGATACAAACTCAGAAGACAGTGTTAAAAGAACTATGAGCAAAGTCTCAAGGGAAAAAAATGCAGATTGGACACAAGTCCAACAAAAATTCCTAGAGAGCTAAAGGAAATTTTGAGGGGGGTGGGGGGGGGGCCGGGGCAATGAGGGTTAAGTGGACTTGCCCGGGGTCATACAGCTAGTAAGTGTCAAGTGTCTAAGCCATATTTGAACTCGGGTCCTCCTGATCCAGGGCCAGTGTTTATCATTGCGCCACCTAGCTACACAATAGAAAAAAATTTTTAAAGAGCAAAAAATGATATTGAAAAAATCAGAGTATAGAGGGAACATTGGGAAATGAAATAAGCATGCAAGAAAAATACAAAAAGAAAAATTAGCAGCTTGGTAAAAAAGGTACAAAAAAAAAAAAGCTAAAGAAAATACATCTACAAAACAGAATTAGCCAAATGGTAAACATGGTACAAAACTTCACATGAAGAAATGTAACTCCTTAAAAAACAGAAGTGGCCAATTGTAAAAGGGGGTATCAAAGCTTATTGAAGATATGAAGAGGCAGTTTTCAGAAGAAATCAAAGCTATTAATAGTCATAGAAAAATGCTCTGAAATCCACTAGTGATTAGAGAAATGCACATTAAAATAACTGAGGTACCACCACACATATCAGAAATGGCTAACAGAAAAGAAAAATGACAAATGCTGGGAGATAATATAGAAAAAATAGGGACACTAATGCACCACTGTGTGAGTTGTGAACTGCCCTAACCATTTGGGGAGTAACAATTTTGGAACTATGCCTATGAGGGGCTATAAAATGCTGCATATTCATTGACCCAGCAATACCCACTACTGAGATCTGTACCCCCAAGAGATTAAAAAAACAAGAAAGAAAGGACCCATATGTACAGAATAGTTATAGCAGCTCTTTTGTGGTAGCAATAATTGGCCATCGAGGGGATGTCTATCAATTGGGGAATGGCTGAACAAATTGTGGTATAAGATTTTTGGAGGAATACTTTTTTGTTAGTAAGAAGTTATATGAATTTTAGCAAAGTGAAGTGAGCAGAATGAGAACACTGTACACAGTACACAATAGTGTAATGACAATCAATTGTGAAAGACTTAGATACTCTAATCAATAAAAATGATGCCAACATTCCAAACGTTTAGGATGAAAATGCTATCTACTCTAGAGAGAGACCTGATGAACTCTGAGTGCAGTCTGACTGAACTAGGAAGGGACCCAAAGACAATACTACACTATTAAGAATCTCAAAAGACTGAATGCACAGAAATCAAATGGATACCCCTTTGGGTATAGATAGCTTTTCTTCAAATAAGAACATAACATTGTGATACTTCAACATTAGTCTTGAATATCCACATAAAATCTCACAGCCTTTGCATGAAAGTGAAACTTAACAGTCTTTGAAATACTGGATATCCTAAAGTAGAATGGGGATGACACTAGTCTTAGGACCCAATATATAGATCTTCAGTTGCCATCAACATAGTACTGAAACAAAAGCCATTCTCCTGAAACTGACCTGATTCTTGGGTTGAATTTCTGTACCTTGATAGCCTATAGTACTGGCTTCCCTTGAACAGAATCCCATAAACATCTAATTCCCCTAAAACCCAGTACTCAAACTCCTTACAACACTTTTGGCCCTAACTAAACAGTCTTTAACCATATTAAATCCTAATGCCTGTTAGAATACTTGATGGTTGTGAATGCAGTTATAGAAGTTTGCCATAAAACAAACTAAAAATAATGCAGAACAGGCTCTTAAACTGAGTGACTATTGTGATAATGGAAATTGTTCTTTGTAATATGTTCAAGTTTGATGCAGAAATTGATATCTGTTACAACTCAAGTGTTTTTTAATACATGCATACCACCCACCCTTATCAAACGAAAACATGTCCCAAACAGCAAAAGAATTGAATTCTAACATAGTAGGATATTAAGGGAAATAAGCAGATAGCCAAAAGGAAAAAAAAAAATCTTCACTTGAACAAAATTTTGTCTTCAATACAAAAGTCTTTTAAAAATTTTAACAATTGACTTTAGTTCTTCTTTGTGGTTGTCAATGGTTCAACAGTTCAATATACCATTATATTCCTCCTATTTTCTACATAATTCAAGAGCACAACTGAGCTGGATAGAATTAACTTTAAACTCCGAAGGAAAACCCAAATGAGTTTTTCCTTTCAGAAGAAACCCTCATTGTAACACCTAAGCAATGAAGCCTTCAAAAAAACCTCCACTTTCAAATGTGTTTTACACACACTTTAGAGCAGAGTTTTTTTCAGCTGAGGTTCATGAACTTCATGGGTTTTGAAAAATATATTCTTATAACTTTTTTCCATAACTTATTTTCTTTGTAATCCTATGAATTTTATGAATTTTTTTTGTTTTTTGTTTTTTGGTGAGGCAATTGGGGTTAAGTGACTTGCCCAGGGTCACACAGCTAGTAAGTGTCAAGTGTCTGAGGCCAGATTTGAACTCAGGTCTTCCTGACTCCAGGGCCGGTGCTCTATCCACTGCGCCACCTAGCTGCCCCTATTTTATGAATTTTAAAGCATAATTATGAGAGGGGGTGCACAGACTTAAAGAGACTGCCAAAGTGTTCTAGCACACACAAGATTATAAAACTTCTTTAAAGAATTAAGAACCATCTGACTGATGACTTTGCAGAATCATTTAACAAATGTTCAAAACTCTTGACAAAAATAGCTTTTACATGGAATCTTTTTCATCAACAAACGACAAGGCACATATGAACTGCCAATAAATCTCCTGGCCTTTTCTTAACCCTTATCCTTTTTGAGCTTCTTGTCACCTTTGACATGTCCATTACCCTCTTCTCTAGGTTTCCATGACACTGCTCTCTCCTGGTTCTCCTTCCTTCTCTTCTGACTGCTCCTCAATCCTCTTTTCTGGATCTTCATCCAAGTCATGCTTATTAATCATGCCCAAGGCTCTGTCCTATGCCTGCTTTTGTTTTCATTCTATACTGTTTGACTTGGTGACCTGATCAGTTCCTGTGGAATCAATCACTGTTTCTATACTAAGGATTCTCAGCTCTGTGTGTATAGTTCTAACCTTTCTACTCAACTCTAGCTTCATATTGCTTATACTGAAATCAAACTGAATCTCACACATCCATTTTTTTTTATTTTTTTTTTACTGAGGCAATTGGGGTTAAGTGACTTGCCCAGGGTCACACAGCTAGCAAGTGTTAAGTATCTGAGGCCAGACTTGAACTCAGGTACTCCTGACTCCAGGGCCAGTGCTCTATCCACTGTACCACCTAGCTGCCCCTTCACACATCCATTTTAAACTCAACATGACTAAAACTTATTTGTCTTTTCCCAAAAACATTTTTATTATCATAGAGTGCACACCATCCTCTCAGTCACCAGAGCTTACATTCTAGAACTCATCTTCAACTCTTTTATACCCCAAATCCAATGAACTGCAAACTCCTACTGTTTCTACCTTTGTTAACATTTCATCTCTCTTCTAAGACTGTGGCTACCACTATGGTATAGGTCTTCATCACCTTACACCTAGACAACTGAAACAGATCTGATGGTTGGTCTCTTTTTCTCAAGTCTCTCTCCTATTCCTGTACCTCCACTACTCGAATGTCAAATTGATCTTCCTAAAGCAAAGATCTGACTGATTCATTCTCATTCTTTCTTTCTCTCTCTCTCTCTCTCTCTCTCTCTCTCTCTCTCACACACACACACACACACACACACACACACACACACACACACGCCCCTCAGGATAAAATATCATTTAATTGTTTGGCTTTTAAAGACCTTCACAATTTGGTTCCTTACCTTTCCAGGCTTCTTACATCTTACTCCATTTCACATCCTCTGTAAACTAGTGATACTATCCTCCTTGCTGTTCCTCACACCAAAAACTACCTACCTCTCAATTCCAGATGTTTTAACTTGCTGTCCCCCCATATCTGGAATCTTCCTTTACCTCATCTCTGACTCCTTCAAGTTTCAGCTAAAGTTTTCCCTTTTGCAAGAAGCTTTCCTGATCCTCCTTAATCTTAATGCCTTCCCTCTGAGATTATCTTCAACTGATCCTGTATATATCTTGTTTGTATATAGTTACTTGGATGTTGTCTCCTCCATTAGACTGTGAGATCCCTGAAAACGGGAACGGTTATTTGCCTTTCATTAATCCTTGGCACTCAACACAATAGGCCCTTTATAATGTGTTTTGACTTGACAAGACAAGATTTATTAATTACTTGTTTAAGAATTGACCCAGTCTCAGTTTTATACCTGAAACCACAAAAAAGCAAATAATTAAAATTTTGTTTTAATTATAAACATCAGAGCGTTGGAACCTAAGCTTATCTAAAGCACAGAAGTTAAAGGATTTTCCTATAAATTTTGCCAATACTGATTAGTACAACTATCCCACATATTGAGCAACTGTATTCAACACTATAAGAGGAAGATTTAAAGTAAGTGTTAGTAGATATCCAGGCAGTATTCAAAGGAAGACATTCAACTATCAAAAGTTGTATTTTTTAAAAGCTTCAAATCTAATCACTGATTAGAGAAATGCAAATTAAAGCAATTGAAATTCTATCTCACATTCATCAGACTGGCAAAGATGACCAAAGAAAATGGTAAATGGGAAAACGAATATTGCTGTCCTGTTGCTGGACTTGAGAATGGACACAAACAATCTGGAAAGCAATTTGGAATTATACACAAAAAGCTGTTCAACAGTATGAACCCTTTATTTGATCCAGCTATAAGACCACTAGTACTATACCAAAAAGGGATCAAAGAAAAAAGAAAATATTTCATAGGTAGAAAAATATAATTGCACTTTTTGTTATGGCAGAAGCCTGGAAACAAAGGGAATGTCAATCAATTGAAGAATAAGTTATGGTACATGAATATGATGGAATACCTCTATAAAAAATGAGAAAATAGGTGATCTCAAGAAGATATGGAAAGACTTGTATGAACTTATTGAGAGTGAAACAATTTATATTATTATATATTATAATTATAAATTGTTAAATTATTAAATTGTTATAATTATAAATTATTTTATAATTATATTATAAAAATTAATAATGCTGAAGACATTTATAAACTGATGAAGAAAGAAATAAGTAGAACCAGAACAACAATTTACAACAAAAAACACTGTGAAGAGTAGGCAACTAGGTGGAACAGTGGAGAGAATGCCAGACCTGGAGTAAGGAAGATTTGAGTTCAAATCTAGCCTCAGACATTTATTAGTTCTGTGACCCTAGGCAAATCACTTAACTGCTGTCTGTCTAGGTTTTCTCAAGTGTAAAGTGAGGAAAATAACAGCACATACCTCCTAGGGTGGTTTTGAGGATTAAATGAAAAGTTATTTGTAAAATACTTTGCTAATCATAATGCATTATATAAATGCTAGCAATCATTATTAAAATAACTCTGAAAGCTGTAAAAACTCTAATCGATACAATGACTATCCATAATTCCAGAGGATCAGTGACCACCTTTTGCTGTGGAAGTGCTATATTTAAAGTACTGAATGAGATATATATTTTTGTATAGTCTGAGAGAATGTGTTTTGCCTAACTTTGTGTATTTGTCATGAGATGTCTAGTTTTTAAAATTTTCTTTTCTTAATGGAGTTGGGAGAAAATAGATTTCAATTAATTCAAGGTTCTTTTGTTGTTTTAATGAGGAGGGTGTGGGGTAAAGATATGGAAAGTTGCATGCACTTTTAGATGAAGTCTATGTATTGCTAGTTTGGCTTAATTGTTTTACAAAAACTTCTCTTGGGGTTGGAGACATCTATAAATGTTTGTAATGCAAAAACAAAATATCAATAAAGTTAAAAAACAAACAGACCTTTTCTCAAAGCTTATCCTTCAACTTTTCTGCAGCAACTGATTTAACATGACTGGCCACCTTTTCCTACCATATTCTCTTTTGTCTTCAGGTTTTGGGGACACTGCTATTTTCTGGTTCTCCTACCCAGCAAACAACTCCTCCTCGGTGTTCTTAGCTGAATCTTTATGCATTTTTGATTTAGTTGTAAGTTAAAGTCTCAGCAGGGGACAAAAAGCACCAGGAAGAGTTGGCTTCAGAACTTACAGTTTTGGCTGCTTTTCGATTTATAAAAATGTTACTAAAATATCTATAACTTGATTTAATATAACATTAAAATAGTCTAAGAGATTCATTCATTAAATGACTTTAACTGACAAATTATCAGTGCAAGGAATGTTTAATGTACCTACCATAAATCCTATTTTGAGCAAGAACTATGTTAATGTCCTAATTTATATGTTTTTGTCATGTCTCAGATAAAAGCCCATACAGTGACATATACTTGATGTTGTAGATATAAAAACATGATTATATCAAAAGTTCTATATAACAAATATATTATCAACTTCCTGGCTATTTAGAAGTTAATCTACTTAACCAACCAAAGATGTTGGTTTTAGAGTCTGGTATTTATATACAGAAATTATATCTGAGTAAATCTGTAATGATAAATAGTTTGAATCCCCTCTTACCCTGTTTGTGATGTGTTTCACCTTCTTATCTCCCTACCTGGCCCCAAGGGGCAGCTAGGTGGTTCAGTGGATAGAACACCAGCCCTGGAGTCAAGAGGATGTGAGTGTTCACCTCAGACACTTATTAACTGTGTGACTCCGGGCAAGTTACTTAACCCCAATCACCTTAAACATCCAGGGCCATGTCCAGTTGTCCTGATATACATACATACATACACACACACACACACACACACACATATCTTGCCATTATATACACATCTCTCTTGGCGTTGTATACATGTATGTGTTCATACACATATGTATATGCATATGCACATACATATACATCTTGCCATTGGATCCAGACGGCTCTGGAGGAGAGTGATGTAGGACAAACAACAATAACAACCCGGCCCCATTTTCACAGGCTGAAATTCTCTCCATCCTTCAAAGCTCAGCTCACATGCCACCTCCTTCAAGAAGCCTTCACTGACTTTGGCAGGCAAACTATCTTTCTATTCTGAATTGATTATTTGTGTACATTTTATCCCTCTGTGTAGATTATATTTAAGGCTAATATGTAGATATATTTAAAGGCCAGGACTGTACCTTATTTATCTTGGTATTTCTAATACTATCTAGGAAGTGGGGTTTTTGCACAACATAGTTATTTAAATATATTTTAACAAATTTATGAATGAATGAATGAATGAACACATACCCCCTCAGGATTCCTGGAAAAACATTTAGTTTCCATTAATATATTTAAAACTCACAAGTGTTATATAGCCACATTATTATGGAAAACACAGAAAAATGATAGGGGAATTCAATTTTCCAAACATCTGCTGGACCTGTGATTTAGTCAAAAATTAAGCAGATGTTTATTTCCTGGATTGCTCCAAATAGAAGAACAGACCTGGGAAACTGATAATCTAGACACGTTTCTTGACATTAAGGAGTAATTGGTTATTAAAGCAGAAATGATGGGTAGCTTAGCAGAAATATGAATGCCCTAAGAATTTATGACAGAGAAGGAGAAGAAAATCCAGCAGAGACATGTATCCCAGATTTGGGAGAGCAAATTTCAAAGGCTTAATTTAGAAAAAAAAAAAAGACTAAGCAAAAAACATAGATGATTCTATAGGAGAACTCAATGATAGGTGAAATGGAATGAAATTCTGCAGCTGCAAAGAGGGACAATTCTTATGTGGAAGAAATATAACAAATTGCCTAAAGAGAAGAATGTGGATACAAAGGAACCTGCCAACTAACATATTTTTAAAAATTTTAAAGTAGAGAAACCAGGATCAAAACAAATAATGGAAATTGAGTACAAACAAAGCACATCATCCTCTAAGAACTGTATCAAAAGCACCAATACTCAGAATGAACTGAGTTGTGTACAACCAACGACAAAATAGTCAATTTTAAAAGTCATCGGGAAAAAGAGGAACCTTAAAAAAGGGACACAGATGCTACTCAAATAGAACAACAATAAAAGAGGGTGATAGAGAGAAATCAGATATACTCAACTATGAATTCAGTCCTATCTTCTGGATCTAGGAAAATTACTTTTGGATTTCAAAGACAATGAAAACTACAAATAAGAAGTTGAAATCCAAGATAAGTAGTAAGGTATTAAAAAAGTTTTCTTTTGCCCTACAGGAGATTAACTTACCAGGCTCAGATGAACTGCATATCCAGGATCTGACATCACTGGCAGATCTATCTGCTGAGTCCCTAATCTTTGCAACATCATGGGGTACGGAAGAGATGCTGCAGGACTTGGGAAGGGTAAAATGTTTTCTTGATTCTCAAAACAAAGAGGGTGGACTCTACAAACTATGTTTTAAATTCCTGGAAAACTTCTAGAGTATATCATTAAAAGGAAGAATGATTAGTGAATATCTAGAAAGCAATCACAAAGAGATAGCATGACCTCATCAAGAACAATTCATGACAATTAATATGATTTCCTTTTTTAAAAAAAAACAAACAAGAAAATGGTTGAGTGGCTAAACACAAAGTAAATCATCACTGGTACAATGTCAATTTATAAGCCTCTAGTTGAACGTGCTGGTAACCTGTCCTTCACCCTATGCGATTTAAACATTTTTATTAATGACATAAGCAATATGTTTATCAAACTTACAAATAACATAAAGCTAGAAGAGAAAGCTATCATGTTGGATGAAAGAGTCAACATACAAAATTATTTTCATAAGGTAGCATGTTGGCCTCAATCAAATAAAGAGAAAATTTAACAAGAATAAACGTAAAATATCAGATATGAGTTCAAAAATAATTTCCCCAAATATAAGAAGGGAGAAGCATGTTTTGGGTATCAGCTTATATAAAAAAGATCTGGGTGTTTTAGTAGATTCTAACCTCAACGAGTCAATAGTATGATATACTAGAAAAAGAAGCTAATGCATAATGTTGGGCTGCATTACAAGAAGCATTACATCCCAAACTAGGGAAGTAATTAGTCCTGATGTGCTCCTTCAAGATCAGTTCCTATCTGGAATAATGTGTTCAGTTTTAGGCATCACATTTTAGAATAAAACTGGAGAATATCCAGAAGAGGGTAGTGAGGATATTAAAAGCCTTTAGTTAACAGAGACATGTTTACACTTAATAGGAAAAGGCAGTTTATGAGCATATGTTCTTCTGCCTTTTTAATGTCTATGACCTACCAAGTCAACTGCACTGCAAACTTCTTTAAGGCAAGGTCTATGATTCTGCCTCTCCCTTTCCCCATTACACTGAACATATTGTTCTGCACATAAGGTTAATCGATGTTGCTGACTATCAAAAGAAAATAAATGTAAAATTTTGTTCCTCTTATTCTTTGGATTTTGTTTCCATGCAAGTACATCCTCAATAAAGCATGTAGTTTCTGTAGTGTTCAGCAGTGACAGGCAATTAAACATTCATTAATGCTTCTTTGATATAATTCTGTTTCATCCTTGCTATAATAATTTGCATTTCCCAAATCAGTATCAAAAGCTTTCCTATTTGCACTTAAAAATTGACTATATACTTCCACCTCTCAAGAAGTCTAAGAGAAAGGAAGGAAAGAAAAACCCAGGCCAGTATGTCCAGTCAGAGAGTACCTGTGAGACTAGGACAGAACAAGACAGTGAAACTCCACTAATCTGGCAAAAGAGATGTTTGTCAATAAAAGAATGATTTCGACTTCTTTTCTGAAGGAACTGAGGCCCCCAAAATGTTTACGTCCCCTTCCCACCAAGTTTTAAAACCATACAAATTTAACACTTTCAAAACCAAAAACTCTTATTCTCAGAATATTCAGAATTTCTATATCCTTCATATAATTTTGGCAGATTTTCCAAGGACATAAATGACTGTCAATCAACACAGTGAATAGAAGGATCTGCAGGTAGATAACAGGTGTCCAAAGTTATAAATAGTGAAGTGATTAGAGCATTACCTTTTCCCCTCATTCATGAATCAACAAGTATTAACAAATGTATGCTGTGTCAATGATCTAAAATGTTTATTTCTAGAAATGACTAAACATAGTAGAAAAGGTGACAGACAACGCTCTTATCATGAGTGACTTTTTTGGCTGGTAGGCACACAGAAAATAGCTCCCAGACTGGCAGAGATCCACTCTGATGACCACAAATGATGCCTTAGCTCCAACAAAGCAGAGGATAAAACTTGCCAAAACATGCAGTAGAGATGAGTGCTCTGAGTGTTTACACAATTACTGGTTCTGTTTATCCCTACAACATGCATTTTGGATGGGTTTTTGTAGTAAATGAAAACCTCAGAAGTACTAGGAAGAGTAGGTTTCAGAATTTATAGTGTCAGTTGCCACTCTAATTATAGAAATGTTACAAAGAAATATACAACTGTCTAAAACTTGATTTAATATTACAGATTAAAATAACCTGGGAAAGTCATTCATTCATCAAGTGAATTTGTTCAATAAATCGGTAATGTTACATAACAGGATTTTGTCCTGTTTCAAATAAAATTCTATACAGTAATATATGCTACTATTTTAGAAATAAAAATTTTATTAAAACAAAAGTTCCTTTTCCCCCAGGGCAATGAGGGTTAAGTGACTTGCCCAGGGTCACACAACTAGTAAGTGTCAAGTGTCTGAAGCCAGATTTGAACTCAGGTACTCCTGAATCTAGGGCCGGTGCTTTATCCATTGCTGCCCCCCTAAAACAAAAGTTCTTAACAAATGTGGTCACAACTTCCTGCCTATTTAGAAGTCAATTGATTTAATAAAGATGTTAGTTTAGGCTTATGGTATATTTATAAAGCAACTGTACTGAAATACATCTATAATCCTAAGTAGTTTTAATAAACTTTGACATTGTTTTCAATGTGTTGGCATTTTTGAGACTATTTAATTCTATATACAAGGACTTCTTGGGGAAACTGTAGTACAGCTGGCACAGAAGTTGTAACATAGTCCCTATTCTCAGCTTCATTATCAATGTTATTTGATCAAATGGGCTGGGGGTTTAGGCAAGATCACAGTCATAATAAATAGTAAGATAACTTAAGTAGGATGTGACAGGACCAGCATTACCTAAAAGAAGACAAAGTTGTCTCTGGCTTACTAAGATGTATCCAGGCCTGACTTCCCTGACTCAGCTTTCCATTTATCAAAGGGTATAAAAAATGTCAGCTAATGGAGTCTAGTGTCCTCTGACTTGGTGGATTTCTGAACATTGCATGAGTCACCATGTCATTCCCTATCACCTACCCTGAAAACCAAACATGCTTCCATACAGAGAGGTGGGGGGCCAAGTCTAGAGAAGCTAAATATCATTGTATGCTTGTTGCTTATCCTTATTATGTAAGGGCAAAGTAAACCTCCTTTTGTTAACTGTTCAATGACAATGCAAGTGCCTTAAGTCATCCCAACATCAAACTTAAACAACAAGAATCCTGGTAATAGAACTGAGATTTCTTCATGGGAAAAAGAAAGGTAACAAAAAGAAGTTCAGAGGCAGGGATTTTTGTGGGAATAAAACTGAAGAAACTAAAGAAGTCTAACTATGATTCTCAGAGATCCTATATTATATGGACCTATAAAATAGCTAAGTAGCCACCATTAGGGCAGAAGCAAGAATTAAATGAATGAATTGGGGGGTGGGGTAGAGGAAGAGTGAGGAGAAATAAACAAAAAAAAGAGGGAATCAAAGATTTAACCAAAAAAAATTATTTTAATATGATATGGTCCCTTAATAAAATGTAAACTTCTAATGAAACTGAAGTGAGGTTATGAAATAGAACAAATATCAAAGAAATCTTAGTTGGGGCGAATGGAGAAACAGGGTAGGAGTGGGACTCAAAACTTAGGAGAAAGTTAAAAATACTTGTGTGTTTGTGTGTGTGTGTGGGTGTGTGGGTGGGTGAGCACATATGCACCCACATACACACATATATATACATACAATCTTATTTTTAAGTCTATATTTGTCATAACGAATCAAAGTAGTATGTACTCTTAAGCACCCGTGCTTTGTGAAATTAGCAAAAATCCCATCTGCGTACCAAAACTTCT
Source organism: Dromiciops gliroides (assembly GCF_019393635.1). NCBI lineage: Eukaryota > Metazoa > Chordata > Mammalia > Microbiotheria > Microbiotheriidae > Dromiciops > Dromiciops gliroides. Next base: position 105,779,477 of record NC_057863.1, on the reverse strand, counting down.
TCAATTTGTTATGATTTTTAAATGTTGTATACAGTGAATATATGTTTTCTGAAAACAATAGAGTATATCTCTTCTGGATACAGGATTGGGTTCCACTTACAAGATGAAGGCAGGCTTCTTAGACTGGGTCTCCTCCACCATGAGAAAGGGCATGCAGATAGAAATAACTAGAATGTCCAATTAATCCATGAGGATAGTTCCTGAGACCAAAGGAATTCTACTAAGGCCTGTGTGTACCCTTATTTGACCTATTCATGACCAACATATTCAAAAGAGTCTTGGGGTCTGCTTACCTTACACTGGTACATTTACAATTCTCTTTGTCTTGTTTACCTCTCTATAAAATCCCACTGAACCTAAAGTATATGCTCCCAACTTACCTTTTCTGAAAATCAAGCATCTTCATTTCCAAGGGCCACACCAAGAATAGGACCCAAAGTTGGAAATACAGCAAAAGCATACACCTCTGAATGATTTTTTTGTGTTTTCCTCAGGTGGTTTGCATACTACTAACTCTCTGTTTCTTTAAATCCCCATCAGGACTAGCTGACCAAGATGTCATGAAAGTGTAGGAATGGTATCTAACAGTGAGAGGCATAGTTAGCTAAAGATACTAGTATGCCAAACTATACAGATCCCATGCATACCCCACTGGGGATCATGCCTGGGCAGGGAGGACAGGAAAGTGACGTCTTTTTTTACCTTATGACAGGTTGACCATAAGCCACCTCCTTTCTCCAAGTTGGATCTATGTCCTACTATACAATATTAGCTATATTAATTTATATTAGCTGTGGTTTTACCTGATCCAACCTCTACTTTTAAGATAAGCCTTAAACACAAATTGGATTTTTTTTTCCTCTTTTGGCCTCTAATCAACCCTTCCAACTAGGGCACTAGGAAACTGGACCCACTGACCTAAGGTATTAGTCAGGTATATCATTTCTTTTTTATATAAAGAAAGGTTTAATAAAAGGGGGTAGCAGGGCAGCTAGGTGGCACAATGGATAGAGCACCAGCCCTGGAGCCAGGAGGACCTGAGTTCAATTCTGGCCTCAGACACTTAACATTTACTAGCTATGTGACCCTAGGCAAGTCATTTAACCCCAATTGCCTCACCACAAAAAAAAAAAAAAAGAAGAAGAAGAAAAAGGGGGTAGCTAGGTGGAACAGTGGATAGACTGCTAAGTCTGAAGTAAAAAAGAATCTTCCTGAGTGCAAACCTAGCTTCAGATACTTCTTAGCTATGTGACCCTGGCCAAGTCACTTAATCCTGTTTGCCTTAGTTCCTCATCTGTAAAATGAGCTGGAGAAGGAAATGGCAAAGCACTCCAGTATCTTTGCCAAGAAAACCCTAAATAGGGTCAAAGACTCTGACGTGACTGAAATGACTGAACAACAAGAAGGTTTAATAAAAAGATAAAATGAAATGCTGAAACCATATTTATACTTCCTACTAGCCTCCATCTTCCTGAGAGACTGGTGTACTTGGACTACTGTGGTGGTTTATCCTTTCAAAAGACTATTATTTTTATGGCTGCAACCTATTTCCTGACCACATAGGAATGTACTACTAGCTAGTCAAAAAAAGGGATGAGGAGAATGAAGACAATTCAGCCAGAATTCATGCCTGCCTACTAAAACCAGTAAGAACCAACATCTATTGACGCTCCCTTTTGAAATGACAACTTACTCTGAGGAATAATGGAACAGTAAGGCTACTATATCTCCCCAAAAGGAGCCATAAGATTAGAAAAATGACCTTAAGTAGCACTGCACGATAAGCCACTGCCCCAGCTATGCCCTAGCTTCAGAACCCGAGTAAGGCTGATTAAGATGATCATTTGGGTAGAATCCAAAGATGCCAGAGACTAGAGCAGGGATTATTAATTTGGTATCTAGGGACTCCCCAAGGAGACTATGGATAGATTTCAGAGGACACATAAACTTGGGTGGGAAGAAAATGACATTTTTGTTTTCACTAATTTGCAAATTAAATTTATCAATTTTTTTCAATTATGAAGATAGGCAAAAAAGTACAGCAGTTTTAGCAACAATTGTGATTTTTGTCACCAATAGAGATCACAGGTATTTTCATCACATTGTGGTTGATGCAGATATCTTGAAATACTGTTCAGTCATCACTACTTCAAAATTCATTAAATTATCAGACCTGCTGGTAGATCACGTGACCTCAGGAATTAGTTTATTTACACAACAATTGGCATTCAACTTGATACAATCCCTGCTGTTGCTTTGGAAATCAAATCAGAGAGGACTTACTTCCATCTGCAACAAGCTCTTTATAAATCATAATTTTCAACAATTGTAATCAAAATGTTAAAATAATCCAAACCCCCCCCCAAATTATTGGCTATCCAACATGACATGCATGCTGCCTTTTCAAAGGCAACCTCACAGTTCAGTGTTCTTATTCTAGCTAAGCAACAACCTTCACACTGATAGTTCTTTTAAAAATTAAAGTTCTTTAAAAACTTTAATTTGCCTATATCTTATTTGTATTTAATAAAAAGGAAAGACTTAGTGCCCACTAACTATAGCTGCTGAGGCAGTGCTGAGACTACAGGGGAAGAAGGACAAGAAACTTCTAAGAAGCTCAGAAATCCAAGTGACTTTTAGTTTCTGGAGACAAGACCGATGTTGAAAGTGTAATAAACCAGCCTCAACTTGAATGATCATAAATTCTTTTTTTTGTTGTTTATTTTTTTTGCTTGTTTGTTGTTGGGGTTTGTTTTGTTTTGTTTTTTACGGGGCAATGAGGGTTAAGTGACTTGCCCAGGGTCACACAGCTGGTGTCAAGTGTCTGAGGCTGGATTTGAACTCAGGTCCTCCTGAATCCAAGACCAGTGCTTTGTCCACTGCGCCACCTAGCTGCCCCAAGATCACAAATTCTTAATGAATAAGAGTAGTATTTCGTCCTCCTGACTTTTTCAAATTCACAGTTGTTGTTTTTTTATATATTGAACTTTGGTGAAAGCTTCTACTTCTGATCTGAATATGCTTCCTCCTGTTTCTGCACAATTTTCTCAGAAACCTGTATCCTTGGTAACTGAGTCCACATTCTACAATAACTAACGACGTTCTGGCTCCTCCCTGAGTGAGAACTAAACAACCACAACTTGTTACCCTGCTACTCAGATTGAGAAGTCCTAACCTGGTACTACAGAAGATAGCAATTTAGGCAAATTCCATCCTTGGCCCAACCCAGGAGTGTTTATGGGTAAATGCTGTAAAAGAATTTTCTGTGTACCGCCTAGGAAAAAAAAAATTTCCAATAAAATCATTGGGAATTTTTTTTGAAATTAAGAAGCATATTTGTGTGTTTTTTCAACATTCTGATAACTGTAATGTCATTTTTCACTTTTGTAATCCTATGTGTTTTACTTTATGCGCTTAAACACATTATTATGAGAAGGAGTTCATAGACTTTACCAAATTGGCAGAGGGGACCATAACACACAAAAAAAGGTTAAGAACCCCTAGGCAAGAGTGATTTCAACAAGATCTAGGTAAGACTTTATTAAGGTGACATTAGTTTTATAATATCTATTCATGAAGAAAAGCATCTCAATGACATTTTCAGAATCCTTCTGTGTAATGTAATGAAAACATTTTGTTTGAAGAGCATGCACAGACATAAAAGTGACCTTGAATTCTTGAAGACAACATACATAGGTACATACATACACACATATATACATACAACAAGTATTTATTAAATACTTACTATGTACCAGGCACTGTGCTAAGTGCTGGGGACACAGAAAGGCAAAAACGCTGCTCCTGCCTTCAAGGAGTTTATATTCTTAATGGGGAGACAATATAACTACATATAAAATATATACAATATAAATGGAGAGTAAACTCAGAGGGAAGGCATTAGAAGTAGGTTTTTTGAGAGGTGGGCAGAGGAAGAAACAATGACCAAGGAATGACTTCTGCAGAAGATGGAATTTGAATTGAATCTTGAAAAATTTCAAGAGGAGAGGAAGGAGAGAATTCCAGACATGGAAGACAGCCAATTAAGGGAGTTAGGAGACCATCCGTGTGCCAGGAACCTAACGCTAAACATAAATGCCAAACAGAGGACTTTTTACTTGATTCTGGAGGTAATAGGAGAGGTGGGGAGGGATGGGGTTGTGACAAACAGATTTTTACTCTGTGAAAATCACTTTGGCAGCTGTAGAAATACTTAAGGCTGGGGGACCAATAGGTGAGAAGGTGATGTGGGCCTATACTAGGGTGGCCACTGTGGTAACAATTATTTGTGGTAAAGATTAATATCGAAAGTTTTAACTGAATCATTTGGGAGGGGCCACACCTGGCCCACCCCGAGATTACATATGCTACTGAGAAGGACCTCCCCTTTCAGGGGAGGAAAAACTGAACACCACCGGAAGGGAGGCAACTTCCTATAGGTGGAGCATGTTCAAAAGCTCTCACTCTTTCGGCCTGGAGAAGCAGTCTGGTGGCAACTTGGACCTGGCAGTGGCATGTGTTTTTTGCTCTGTTTCGGGCAACTGCTGTTCTAACGAGTAACTGTAGACTGACCAGGGTTGGTGAGTTTTAATTATGAAAAACCCTAAATTCCTTTGAATTAGCTTAATTGGGAATGCTCTGGGATTGCATAGGCTAAGCTTAGAGTGAAGACTATCTATCTGTATTTCTACTTCCTTATTTCCTTAATTGGTTTCACCTTTGTGGTTTAATTAATTCCCAAGTAATAAAACCTGATCCTTTATGAACTAAAGCTCAGAGGCTCCTTTTCTTATTGGCCTAGGAGGAATATAAAAAAAAGAAAGTTCAAAGGGGAGATTAAAGCTAAAAGAATCCCTCATATTTCTGGGACCCCAATATTAAGGCAAGTCACCCAAATAACTCTTCGTTTATCAAATTTTGGCCCTCACAGTGCTCTGTAAGTAAAAGGGACATATGAGAGATGTAATGAAGATAGAGACAAGATTTGGCAACAAATTGGGTATGTGGGGTGATTTTGAAGGAGGAGTTGAGTATAACACTGAGACTGTGAGCCTGTGTCACTACGAAGATTGTGATGACTTTGACAATAATAAAGATCACAAGAGGGGGTTGTTAGGGGAGGGAAGAAGGGAAGGGGTAATTAATGAGTTTTGCTTTGGATATACTGAATTTGAAATCCCACAGGATAACCATTTGGAGATGTTCAAAAGGCAGTAGGGAATACATGACTTAAGTACAGGAGAGGCAATCTGAAAACTATCTGTAGAGAGATAATAACTAAATCCTTTGGAACTGATGAGATCATTATACAAAGGATTCAGGTACCAACTCTATATAGCTGATTTCATTATTACCAATGTTCTTCCAGAGCCATAAGAAACATCTCAATGAGGATATAAGAAAAGAAGCGATTAAACAGGTAGAAAAAAAGAGGAAAGTAAATATTCATGAAACCCTAGAAAGAAGAGAACATTTGGAAAAAACAGAGATCAATACTGTCAAAGATTAAAAGGGATGAGAAATGATCATTAAAATGGGCCAACTAAGAGATCACTGATAACTTTAAAGAGAGAAATTACAGGTGAGTGATGAAGTCTGGGCCTAGAGTACAGAGAGTTTACAAGTGAGTGAAAGGAGAAGGAGAAGCACCTGTGTAGATGACTTTCTCCTTGAGAAAGTTTAGCTACAAAGGAAATTAAAGTTATAAGATGGTAGCTAATAGGAACAGTAGAAACAAGTGAAGGTTAAAGGATGAGGGACACATGAACATGTTCAAAGGCATAAGGAAAGGAATCAGTAGAAAGAAAGAGTGAAATTTAGAAACAGGACGAGGACAATAATGGAGGCAATCTGTTGGATAGGATGGTAGGGGATGAGAGCAAGGGAACATGTAGATGGAATTGTCTTGACAAAGAGAAGGGCCATCGCTTCATATGAGATAGGAGTTAGAAGGAGATAGGTGGGGAAAATGTCTGAATGATGTGATATGAGGAAGGAAGAAAAAATCTCAGGGAATGGCCTCAATTTATTTCTGTGAAGTACAGGGCAAAGTCTAAAAGGTTTTACCATGCTGGAACAGCATAAAGGATGGACAGTCCCAGTAACAGGCTATATCTCCTTTCTGGAGACCAGCATACCAAAGTACAGAAACAATCATTCACTAGTAGGCTGCCCACACATATCCATGAAAATTGCTAGAATATGGTTATATATAATTGGGTTTCTTTAAAATATCCTTGTTTGAATAATCCCCTAAAAGGTGTGATTTGAAATTTTTAATTTTAAATTATGCCTACCTTCCATGTTTAAAGACCCCATTTTCGACTCCAAGAAATCAAATAACGTGCTGGGTGCGGATGGCCTGGAATTTCCTAATTCCTCTTCATCTTCACATCTTCCTCGTCCCCTGCCTTTTCCTTTGCCTATAGATTTTTAAAAAGATGGTTTTTAAATCATGAAAAACATATAAAAACTAAGAAAACTGAATTGTTTTAAGAGAATGTTTCACCTCCACTATTATCTACAAGCAAGATAGCATACCTAGTAGATTCTTTCTTGGTGTCTAAGAAAGGCATTTTTTCCCCTAGGAACATCTTCCCCACAAATGATACTCAGAAAAAAGAGTGTTCTTCTCTACTTATTTACATTTATGTGTGCATATGTACACACACACACACATATGTTTATATATTCAGTATATATGTGTGTGTGTGTGTGTGTGTATATATATATATATACACACACACACACATGTATATTAATAAATTATCCTCCCCTCATCCATATGTTTCTTTTTCATGGAAGTCAATGGTACAGTTAGGAATCTGAGGTTGGGTGGTGGTACACATATTTTTAATATTAATGCTAGCCAGTTACAAGAATAACCCATGCTTACTATATCCATTATAATAGAGATTACAAGAAAAAGAATAGAGTGCAATTTACTGTTCTAAACTAAACATAAGATAATTAGATCTGACCACATTAAACTAAAATCAGATCATTACAAGAGTGATGACAACTAACCAAAATATGAAAGAAGATAGCAGGCTTTAGGATAAGGGCCCTATCCTTCAGAGTTTTAAAATCTAAACTGTAACCTAAATCAATAAATTCTGCGACAAAGTTTTTCAATAATAATTAAATTTTCAAGGTACTTGCTATGGGGCACTGACTTTACCAAAGTATTCACAGGCAGCTCCAGATTCCTGAAAATAAACCCAGAGCAAATGCCAGAGTTCTTCAAAATATCTAGTCTTTATCATCCCCATACCAGTTCTGACAATGTTTCCATGTTCAACTCAACTGATTACTTATATTTTGGGTTGTTTTTTTTTTGTTGGGCAATGAGGGTTAAGTGACTTGCCCAAGGTCACACAACTAGTAAGTGTCAAGTGTCTGAGGCTGGATTTGAACTCAGGTCCTCCTGACTCCAGGACCAGTGCTCTATCCACTGCTCCACCTAGCTGCCCCAACTGATTACTTATAGACACTGAAATAACTTACCTTATTGAAATTGTGTAAGTATCTTTATTTTTTTATTATTATTATTATTATTATTTTTTTTTTTTAGTGAGGCAATTGGGGTTAAGTGACTTGCCCAAGGTCACATGGCTAGTAAGTGTTAAGGGTCTGAGGCCGGATTTGAACCCAGGTACTCCTGACTCCAGGGCCGGTGCTCTATCCACTGCGCCACCTAGCCGCCCCTATTTTTTTTAAATATATGACTATCATTAAGGATAAATAAATATACTAAATGAGTGAACATGAACATTTATAATGTTTAATATATTAATATAATTTAACCTAAAAGATAAGAAATTCATATTTGTAAAATGTGGAATAAGCGGAAATTAGAGAATATAAGGATTATGCAATGAAGACAATAATATTTAGGCATTCACATTTCAGCATGCTTTGATTTCAGATGATCACTGGGTGTTATTCTTATATAAAGGCAATACAAGGGAATTTTCAGCAAACTTGAAAGCTCGATAGTTTAACAGACATAAAAATACATATATTAAATGTGCATATTTAGAAGTGTATTTAATTTTTAATTGATTATTTGTTAGCATTCAATTCCAGCATGTAGCTGGAAAACACTGAGGATAACATAAAGAAGTTGAACAGTTTTTTCTTGGCTAGGTCTTTACAGGAGAGTTTCATTATTTAATTTAATGGTTTTCCAGAATGTCTGACATGCTTATATTTTAATACATACAAAAAGCATATTGTAAAGACAAAGATGAAAGAATTTTGAATTAAACACATCATTGGTCACTTGTATCAGTATGGACAGTTAAGAATGGATTCCATTCAAACAACTTTATTCTTTACAAAAGAAAAATAAGATATTCAAAGCAATGAACAGAGAAGTAGAGTTCTTTTGAGGCAAAACTAAAATTGTCTAATTTTATTTAAGCACTTGTCTTTTACATCTCCAAGGTGTTCTAGGAATGTCCATCCATAAGTAATTCATTAGTTCTAGACCAGGCCTCCACATCCCTTTCCGTTTCTTTCACCATACTGTCTTAACTCTGGCCATCAACCTCATCTCCCTCTCACTAGAACCTGGCAATCTGCTCCAAGGAAGCCAGGTTTTGACAGCTTTTGCTTAATCTTGTACCAAGCTAGGCTTCCATGCTACTTTCTGACCATTTCCATACCATGCCACCCTTCTTGGCATGTCCCTGGAACTCTGATTCATCACCTCTAGCCTTCCAGCTTCCTTTTTTTTGTGTTGTCTTTCACAATTAGAATATCAGTTTCTTGAGAACAGGGAATTGTCTTAATTATATCTCCAGAGCCTGGCACCATTCCTAGCACACAGTAAGTGCTTAATAAAACACCTATCTATCATGGATAGGAGTTAGAAAAAAGCATATCGTCCGTAGATTCAAGAAGCTTTAGATATAACAAAAAAATAATTATTTAAAAACACAATGTTATATAAGGAGTGCCAGGCTGGTTTTCTTTGAGAATGCAGGACAAACAACAAGAACAACAACACAATCCTGTCCCCTTGAACTTGGCATACCCAATAATATTTCCTCTAAAAACAGCTCTCTCCGTACTTCCCTGGATGTCAGCAGTACCATGATTCTTCCTATCAGATGCACTAGAAACCTTAGAATCGTCTTTGACTCATCCCACTATTTTAGCCCCTTCCTTACAGCAGTCACAATTGACTATTCAGAAAGTCTGTTTCCATTCTTATTTTATTTTAGTCAGTGAGTTCCCCATACTGTCCCACACACTGTCCCACAAACACTTCGTGTTGATTCCCAATGATGTTTTCAAAGGTGCCTTTTTATTTCCCTCTTATTTGTCCTGTCATTCATGTTTCAGCGCTCAAATTCTAGCAACTCCTTCAAGATGTATGTAACAACTACAGAATTCATTTTGATTTCTTTTTTCTGAACTTAATTTATCTAGACTGTGCCTTATATATTAGTCCACTGATTTTCTAGCATGGGAGGATATGTCCAAGTTTGTGCCTTGCTGGTATAACCTCTGAAAACACTTTTCTTTCTACCCCACAAAGAAGCAAACTGGATATATGGATATGGGAGTCATCAATGCAGAGGTGAGAGAATGTGAGTTTTCTAAGGGAGAAAAGCTAGAGAGAAAGACAGAGGACTGAATGAATCTATTGGAAATCCCAAATATGGGATAAGAAAAAGACCATAGAGAAAGAGTAATCAAAGGGATAAAAAGAGAATTTAGTAAAGAACAGGATCAAGTCAGGTAAGGAAAGAGCAAGGTTTCTCTTCTTTTTTGTTTGTTTATTTGTTTCTTTGCAAGGCAAGAGGGATTAAGTGTCCAGCCCATGGTCACACAGCTAGTAAGAGTCAAGTATCTGAGGCCAAATTTGAACTCAGGTCCTCCTGACTCCAGGGCTTGTGAAATTCACTGTACCACCTAGCTTCCCCAAGAAAGAGCAAGTTTTAAGAATGATTGGAGGGGGGGCAGCTAGGTGGCGCAGTGGATAGAGCACTGGCCCTGGAGTCAGGAGGACCTGAGTTCAAATCCAGCCTCAGACACTTTACAATTACTAGCTGTATGACCCTGGGCAAGTCATTTAACCCCAAATGCCTCACTAAAAAAAAAAAAATGAATGATTGGAGGGGCAGCTAGGTGGCTCAGTGGATAGAGCACCGGCCCTGGATTCAGGAGGACCTGAGTTCAAATCCAGCCTCAGACACTTTACAATTATTAGCTGTGTGACCCAAGGCAAGTCACTTAACCCCAATTACCTCACCAAAAAAAAAAAAAAAAAGAATGATTGGAGTGCTCAAGTGTCAGTGTTGCAGAGAGAACAAGAAAAATAAAGACTGAGAAAAGGTCTAGGAATATACTTATCTAAGGTCATGGAGAAGCTTTAAGAGATAGATTTCAATAGAATTGAGAAGTAAAAGAATTTACAAGTGGCTAAGAAGGGAAGGGCCAGGGAAGAAATAAAGACAGAGACTACGGATCAATTCTTTTAAGGAGTATGGCAGTTAAAGGAAAGAAAAAGAGGACAGTAGCTACAATAGACAACAGGCATGAGCTTTTATTTTTTTCATAAGAGAAATCTGGGTATGTTTGAAGGCAGAAGGGAAGGAGCTAAAAGGAATATACTGAAGATGTCAAATGAGGGAAGGAGTAAAAGTAAGAACAAGATATTCTGGGGCAGCTAGGTGGCACAGTGGATAAAGCACCGGCCTTGGATTCAGGAGTACCTGAGTTCAAATCCGGCCTCAGACACTTACTAGCTGTGTGACCCTGGGCAAGTCACTTAACCCCACTGCCCGCCAAAAAAAAAAAAAAAAGAACAAGATATTCCAGGAATTAAGAAGTGATAGTGTATTACGATTTAAAAAAAAAGGAACTTGGCCTATTTGGAACTAATATATAAGACTAAGGCTGTGGGAAAAGCTGATGGGATCTAGTAGGTTAAGATAATGCCTCATTACAAGAAAGTATGTGAAATAAAGGTAAGTTAAGTAGTGGCTCTTCTTCTCAGGCCTATTTGTAGAGATGAATAAAGTCGAATGGTGAATTTCAATATAAACTTATAAAGTTTATTTATATATAAAGTTTGATATAAAGAAGATAGTAACTGACAAGTAAAAAGGATAAAAAAGGGGAGCGTATGATTGGTGTACTGTCTTAAGAGAGGCAGAATAGTACAGTGGACAGAACACTGGCTTTAGAGTCAAACACCCAGGACTCAATTCTCAACTTACCTACATGACTATGGGTAGTCACTTGGCCTCTTAGCCTATTCTTCCCTCGTAAACCATGATGTAGGGGGATTGGAGTACCTGCCTCTAGGGTCCATTCCAACTCTAAAGCTATGATCCTATGATGAAATTATGACTTCCTCACCCTTTCTTTTTCCCTGGACAAACTGAAGATAGAGCTCCAGAACAAGCTACATCATCTGTTTTTGCTGAGTTTGGGTTTGGGGTTCTTGCTACTTGCCAATAGATTTCTCTCCTTTTATTCCTTTCCTACTGGTGGACACAAGATATATTTGCCATGGGTCACGGTCGGAGCTGGAAGAGACCCTACAGAATATCAGGTCCTATTCCATCATTTTACGAATGAATAATAGGCCCAAAGATGCACAGAGCTAGTGCTTCTCAAACCCTAGATTCAAATCTAGCATTCCTGCCAATAACCCAGTGACCTCTTCAGATGACAGGACTCTGGGGCCAAGAAGGCCTCTCCTACTGAGTCACCACTTATCATCTCAGTCGTTGGTAGTGTTGCTGTTAAACCATGAGGTAGAACTGGTCAATAAGGCATCACTCCCACATGTCACTGATCCCAGGGGGTTGCTGTGGAAGTTCTACAAGGCTGAGAAATAGTCCAGTAGGAAGATGATATGGTTTCAGTCCAACAGATCAAATCAAGGGTACTAATAAAGAGGAAGATGACACATCCTCTGAGACTGAAAGGAAAAGTCAATTTCTAACTCCTTAAATATGGTGTATTCTTCTGAAAAACAAATAATAAATTGCTTTAAGAAATAATACCTCTTACTGGTGGACCCAAAACGGGTTTCTGCTTATTGCTGTTGAGAAGAACATTTAATGCTGCTTCTAAGTTATTGCCATTATCCATAAGGGCCTGCCTGGATGCTTCTTTACTGAAACCCATTTCTGTTATGTGCTTCAGAGCCTTTTCATCAACCTAGAATGAAAAAGTCATACAAAGAAGTAATAGTAAATTAGAATCCCAATTCCATAAAAAAATCACAGTATGACTTTAACACTGATATCTAATGAAAAATTATATTTCACACTGAAAAAATATTCACAGAAAGTAATTTATAAAATATTTACTATAACATTCTCATAGAATAGTAAGAAAAAGACCAAAAAGAAATGGTATTTTGCCTTAACTTTCTAAACATTTGTTTCACACAAAAAAGTAAATTTTTAAAATGTCAACATGTCTAATTTGAAAATATCATAGACAATTAGTAGAATATTACTTAATGAGCAATCTATGCACCATCATTTATACTTCTTCATCTAGCCTAAAAAGGAAATAATCCTATATATAATAGCATTCCACCAGAAAATAGCAGTGCATCAATTATAACAAGACAGAAGCCAACAACTCAACAAATTTTATTATTCCTTTGTTTTTCATTATTTTGTCCCACTTCATATTTGCTTGCAATCAATTCCAGCTGACATTTTTTTCAAGCCTGTATCATGGATTCACATTGCATATTTCTCTATTACAGTCATTCCAAAATTCCTGGACCAAAGAAAAAACAATTCATAAAGGTTGCTCCAGGCAGTGACCACACAGAAATTTCCCTATGTATAATCAATTTGAACCACTATCAATTCACAACATGGAGGTCAGGAAGGGCACAAATGTTGTAATGGAACTGAAAACTTTTGGTTGGGAGTTGGGTAGGAAAATAAGGATCAATAACCAACAGCAGTCAGGTTTGTTCACAGCAGTAGTTTACTTTTATCTACTTACTGGGTTCAAGCAGCCTGAGTTCTTCTACTGAGCAAGTTCTTAAATTACAAGGACAACCTAAGGGCAGCCTCCTCATTTTTAGTCCTCTTCTTTCTTTCCTCTCCACTCCCAAAAGAGAAAAGAGAGGAACTATTTGCTGGTTGTTGATCTTCCTACTAAGAAAGATACACCCCCAAGCCAACGTTAGCTCCATCTTTTATGTTGTCAATGTTCAGCAGCTTTTCAGTCATGTGTGACACTTCTTAACCCCATTTGGGATTTTCTTGGCAAAGATACTGGAATGATTTGCTATTTGCAACTCCAACTCATTTTACAGATAAGGAAACTGAGGCAAACAAGGTTAAGTGACTTGCCTAGGGTCACACAACTAGTAAATGTCTGAGACCAGGTTTCAAGTCAGAGTCTTCCTGACTCCAAAACTGGTACTCTATCCATTGCACCATTTTCTGCCCCCATCTTTTATACCACCATTTGTAATGCTTCTGGGAACACATACGTCAAAATGTCCCCAAAACATGTTTCCTGTTTTCTTCTCCAAAAACGTCTTAGAGTTCCACAAACTCTTCTATTAGGCCTAATGGTTGTAGATCCTAAGGCTGTAGGTTAATGCTGTTTTATATGGTTGTCCTAATTCACTTATGACTTAAACTCACCAGACTCTTAAGTTCCACAAGTACTTATTAAAATTAATTGATAATAGTTCAAGTAGGTACTTCTCTTAAACAATCCCTGAAGTACAGAGAGACCTTACAAGACCTTCAAAAGAATACCTGGATCAGTGAAATAAAGTAGGTAAGAACTATAATATAAATTCATTCTACAATTCATAAATATCACAAAAGTATCTTACCTTATGGTAAATTCTACATTCAGGAAATGTAAAAGCTATAAATGTTTCATTCAGTCTAATAACTAGCATATCAGGAAAAACTTGTCACCATAAATACTATGTGAAATATACAAAAAGAAAACTGAAAGTTTTAAATTTTGATTTTTTTTACACATGCTATGGTACTCAAATTATTTTAGTGTTGTCATTTGCAATACTAATGCTGGTAAAGTCCTACCTAATAAAATGTAATCGTTTAAAATATACTTAGAAAATAATTTTTAAATATGAAATTATAAGCACCCTTCACATTTTAAAGCAAGTTGAATACTTTAGTAACTAAGCAATGGTAACTTTAATATAAAATATGTCCAAAACTGAATTTATGATTTTGTCCCCAAAAGATTCACCACCTCCAACTTGATTTTCTGTTAGTAACTCCTCCATTTATCCAGTCTCCATATTTTAAATCTTGGTGTTTGATGTGACTCTTCTCTCTCCTTCATTGCTCATACATACTTGGTTCAAAGTCCTATCAATTATACCTCCACAATATTTTTTGCATCTCTCCTCTCCCACAGTCACTATCTTACCATAGACATTCATTATTATTCACCTGAACTACTATAAAATCATCCTAATATGTATTCCTACTTTTGCTCTCCTGACTCTAAAGTGTCCTTCACACTTCTGTCGGATTCATCTTCCTTATGCACAGATCTAATCATGTCACTTCCATTCAAAATTCCTCAATTTCTCCCTATTGCACTTTGAGTAAAGGTCAAACTCCTTTGTCTAGAATTCAAAGGCCCTCCATGATCAGGTAATATAAGCCTTATTTCATATTATTCCCCTCTACGCAATTTATGCTCCAGCTAAACTGGGCTGCTATCTCTTTGTTGATGCAATTTATGTAATTCCCCATTTCCACCTCTCCCACTATGTTTTTTGCCTGATAAATTCTTACTTATTCTTTAAAGCCTAAATCAAATCCCATCTCTTCCAACAAGCCCTTCTTTTACCATGTCAGTCAGCAATAACATTTCTCCCTCGAACCACAGAAGACACTCTATTTTTATCTAACTGATATACTTATGAAATATTTTATAATAGTATTTTAAGAGAATATCAGCTTCTTGATAGCAGGGTCTATATCATATCTAACTTTGTACCCTAGCACATTAATGCAATGCTTAATGTTTGTTGGCCTGAAATAAGTTCCTACGGTAACATTTTATAGCTTATCTGAACCTTAAAAAAAAGCACTAAATTTTTTGAAAGAGAAAAGGGAGTGATATCAGTTATTTAAGACACCTACATTTCCAATAAAATAAAAAAACAAAACAACAAACACCCCCACTAACTTACATGTTTTTTCTACAATGGCACAGGGATGGCAGACTTGCTACCTGAAAGGGCAGTGTTAAATTTTTTGTTTGCAGGTAAAGATAACTGAAGGCTATATACAGTCAATGCTTAAATTTAAATTATTCAATGTGTTTACCAGGTTTACTAGTGCCCTCACAAGTATCTAAAGATTATGTCTTAAACATTGCAACACTGATCTATTAGCTACTTTTCCATAAGTTAGGAAGGCAATGACCTAAAAATAACAATGACAAATTTTAGAGGGGATGCGGAAAAATTAATGTGAGACATATGCATGAAATCTCCTATCTCCTTATCTAGCCCTGACCTTTTCTGACCTCCGGCGTACCATTTCTAAATGTCTATGGACATATCGAGCTGGCTGCCTGGTGGATATTTTGAGCTGTTTCAAAACTGAAGTCATTAGCTTTCCCCTGATACCCTCCCTTCTTCCAACTCTTCTATTACTACTCTCCCAGAACCCTGGCTTGCAATCTAGGTGTCATCTTCAATCCTCTCTCTAACCCCCCATATCCAATCATTTCCCATGGCCTGTCATTTTATCTTCATAACATCCTCAGATCAATCCCCTTCCTACTCCAACACCTGCCATCACCCTCAGGGCAGGCCCTTATTACCTCACACCCAGACAATTGCAACAGCCTCCTGGTTGGTCTCCCTGTCTCAGTCTCTTCCCTATTCCAGTCCATCCTCTACTCAGCTGTCAAACTGATCTTCCTAAACTGCGGGTCTGACCATTTCATTCTCCCGCCTCTCCCCAAACCTCCATTCAACAAACTCAAGTGGCTGCTACCTATTGCTTCTAGGATCAAAGATATCAAATCCTCTGTTTGGCTTTCAAAGTCCTTCCTAACCTGGCCCCCCCTTCCTCCCTTCCTCTCCTCTGTATATCCTGTGATCCAGTGACAGGGGACTCTTTGTTGTTCCTCAATAAGGTATCTTCACTTGCTGTCCCTTTTGTCTGACTTCTCCTTCACCTCATCTCTACCTCTTGCTTCCCCGGCTTTCTTCAAGTGTCAACTTAAGTCCCACATTCTACAAGAATTGTTTCTCAATTCCACTTATGGTACCAGCCTGCATCAGTAGAGGGAATTTTCTTACTTAGGTGTTCCATATAACAATAAAATCACTGGTACAGTTCCTATCCTATTATACTTAGAAGTACAAGAACTTACTTTATCAAGTAGTTTCACAATTATATTATTGAGATGAAAGAAAAGCTACTTAAATGAAGGTATCTAATAAATTATTTTTCAAAGAAATTGATTAACTTGTATTTGTGAAATTTTTAGTAATTTTTTAATAAAATTTTTTGGAGTTATAGCAGCATATAAACAACATATTCTGAGTACTGCCATTGTAAATGTTAATTATATGTTTACATGAAGAGAAAAAAAATCATTTAGAAAGTGACATGAAAATTATTTTTTGATGTCCTTATCTACCTGTCAAGCAAAGACATTCAAAATTTTTGTGTTTCTTCTGCCTTACCAGTTCTCGATAGACACCTTCATATTTTCCTTCAGGTTTTGTTATCTTTTCTTTCTGGAAAACTTCCCTGTTTCGATTCCCTCCAGTACTCATGCTGAGATTACTCCTAGCATTACCGCCACCTCCTCCAAATGTCTTGGTCTTTAGACAAGGGAGAAAAAAGGAAAAAATGAGATTTAAGTGAATATTTTATGAAAATAGCTCTAAAGATTAAGGAACTAAGTAATAAAGAATTCAATAAATCTGGAGTAGCTAAATTTCAACGGTTCTATTTTACACGGAGAAATAAAATGTTAATTTCTATTTTTAAAAAGTCATTAGGGCAGCTAGGTGGCGCAGTGGATAGAGCACCGGCCCTGGAGTCCAAAAGGACCTGAGTTCAAATCCGGCCTCAGACACTACACTTACAAGCTGTATGATCCCTGGGCAAGTCACTTAACCCCAATGCCTCACCCAAAAAAAAGAAGAAAAAAACAGTCATTAGACATAATTCCTTTTCTTCTTAAATTCAGATTAGGCTATTTTTTTAAAAACTGTTACCATAATTTAATTTGTATGTGCTACTCTCAGCAAATCATTTAAAGAAATGTAAATCCTGAACTATAAAGGAAAAAAAGAGCCCATAAATTAAGCATATTAGGTACCCAAACAACTTTAAGAAAAAATTTCTTAAACATTTTAACATTTACAAATAAATGCCAAGTTTTAAATTTAATATATATTAACTAGATTTCAATAGCTGAACAAATTCATTCTTCTAATTTATTTGTCTTACTGAAGAAATGTTCTTATTTAAACTTGTATATCCTAAGTTATTTCACTGTGTAATAAAAAAATTAAGATATTATAAAATATAAAAAGCATTAGTTCTTAAATGAACGATAGATGCCCAAGAATAGTATACATAACCACTACAGGTATAATATTTTATAAACTATACCATCTATATATGTAACCAATTTACAATTCCAAGTAAATTATTTATATACATTTTTTAATTACTCAATAATTTTAAATTCTCTTTTTCTCCCAATAAAATATCCAATATACAACTGTAATGATTGGAATGATGCCATCTACTGGAGACTTGCTGTGGGAAAGCTCTGCCATGAGGAAAATGCCTCAGAGGGCAAGGCCATGTGGCTTTTTCTTGGCATCAGGAAATGCCGTTTGCTCATGGGTGCTGTCTATCAAGGCTACCAGCCAATCAACTTGAGGAGCCTCCTATTTTCTGGGAGGAGACAGGAAGGAGGAAAGAGAGCCTGCGTGGAGAGCTCTCGCTCTTTTGGGTTCCTGACTTGATGGTGGTGGTGGTGGCAGAGGACTTCACAGGAAATTTGAGGAAAGATAGGAATGCCAGGCTGTTGGAATTCTGTTCTCAATCTTTTTCTTTCTATTTTCCAATAAACCCTTAAAAACCTAAACTCGTTTTATCAGTGATTTTAGTCAGTTTCCCCCAAAACTGGGGGAACAGATTAGAATTCACATTTAGAATCTTAAATTACACACAACTTTGGGAGCTGAAAATAATAGTAATAATTATTTTTAATCAGATGGAGCACAGAAAGAAGAAAATTTAAAGATAACACTAAAGCACAGATAATAGAAAAGAAACATGGATAAATGATGTAGAAATAAGTGGAAAATGTTCAACATAATTTTTTAAAACCCACAATTTTAAATTTTATTTCAGATCAGAATAAACTTATAACTACTCAAATCAAAAGCCTATAATTTTGTTACAGAATTGCTATCTCACAAAATTTAAGCAAAAAATATTAAATCCACCAAGAAAGTTCCCTAATTAAAAACCCATGTTGATGGTAAATTAAATGCATTAAAATTAATGATCAAGGTCATTACATACTTATGAAAAGTAATTTGATTCTTCATGACAGGAAAAACTCAATAAAATATTTTTCATAAATTAACCATATGCTTGAATAGGGTTACTTAAGAGGAAGCAAGGTCCAAGGGAATAAACTTTGCTAGAAAGAAGTGAAGAATGAAGAAAACAGTTTTCTAATCACTGAGATACTACAATGTATATATTTTCATAGCTAAAGACAGAAAGTCAAGCGACTGGGAAGAATTAAATTCAAGAATTATTCACTGTTTACAACTCTATTTCAAAGGGAAAGTTAGCTGTTAATTAAGAGGATAAGTTTCATTAGAGGTAATTAGCACCTACTAAGGAATGAAACTTTGAGTTTCACAAGTTAAAGTCAAGCTCAAGCAATGTATTTACATATTAATATTCCTCTGATCAATATGCAAAAAACCAAAGTTACGGGGATTCCTATTCTAAGTGAACTAAGACTAGGAAATAATTTCTTCATAATATTAAAATACAGCAATATTTATGAAATATCTGCTTTTAAAGAAAACACCAATTTCACAGATTTCAAAATCAAATAAACTTTTTCCAAAAGAATTTAGCAATAAAAAAAAATCAACTTAAATCCTAAGTCATTTATCAGTATTATGGTGTTCTCTACATTTGCTGCACACAATGCTCAATAAATGTTGCTAAATTAATTGCTAAAGAACAAGACTACAGAGACTATTTCAATGAGCAGCTGTTCCTAAACCTGTATCAAGGGAAATGCCTCTTCACTGGTATGGGTTTTGGAAGTTAAGGGCTTTAATAAAAGTTAGTAGCTGTTACTTTTGATCAAGGGTGGGTCATCAGGTTCCCAGATCAAAATCCTATTAAAAGAAACCTTCTAGGCCCATCTCCAAGAGACGAATCTGAGAGCAAACACCCCAGCTACTTAGAGGGCATATACAGGAGAACTCCTTGCCATACCTTAGAATGAGAACATCGTCACTTGAATCCAAAATGAAAAAATCTTGGGGAGAGGCAAAGACTTCTTATTACTCAAGCCTCCTTGCTTCTGCCTCTTAAAATTCTTGGTTTCTTTCAAAGGTCAAACTCAAGTATTCACTCCTAGAGGAACTTATCCCTGTCTCCCTCCTATCCCCAGCTATTAGTGGTCCTTACTCTAGAAATTACTTTGTCTATTTTTTGTTTATGGCTTTGTGTGTGCATGCTATTTCCCCAACAAAATGCCAGCTTCTTGACAGCAGAAGCATTTTTTGTCTTTGGGTACCACTGCTTACACAGTGACTGGTACATAACATGTGTTTATTATCTTGTCAAACAAACAAATAAATGACTACCTGTTCCCCTCTCAGGAAGGCATGACCTTCGATATGGACAGGTAAATCCAGCCCCAGAATCTTAGCTATACTTCTGAATATCCATCCCACCTCCTGTCCACCTAACCATGTCCAAATCCCAGAATCTACCGTAGGCAAAATGACCTATTTCAGGTAGACAGGGTGCTCACACAATTAGTTTTTATTTTTATTACCAGCTTCAGTTAGTTTTTATGTGAAATAGGGATAATAATATGTTCCCCGTCTAGAACTCATGGGGCTGTTGTGTCAAGAGTGCTTGGTAAACCTCATAACTATATACAATAAATAGAAATACTAAATAAAATATAGCTGTAGTTATTGTTACTAGAATGCTGTGGTTGAAAATGCCAAGGGCCAAGTATGTGTGGTAGAAGGAAAGCATCAACTCAAGAATCCATTTCCTTATGTTCTCATTAGTGATAGTGCTATTTCTCCTTTCAAGGTCTAAGGCTCTGAGATAACCCATTACATTTTTATTCCCTGACTCAACATAACCTCATTATCTACTTGAAGAAAAAATGGTGACTACTCCTGGTTATTTTTCAGTAGGGGTTAAGGTATTATAATAGCTTATGTAGCCATGGTCAACTAATATGACATTAATAGCAACAGCATTTGTACAGCGCTTCAAGATTGGTAGATTGCCACACATATGCTAAGACACTTGATACTCACAACCCTGTTAGGGAGGATCTATTATTATCCCCATTTCACAAATGCTACCTGCTTATAATTGCCACTTCTGAGCCCCTAGCTTCCTGAGTACTTGAATCCAGCTGGTCATGAAGCAAAAGGGCATGTGTTATATGAAAAGTATCTAATGGATAATGACTGATCTCCTTCCTCAACCACTATATTTTACCTTATGGGACATGCATTAGACACACATTAGAGTAAAAATATCATTAAGAGTGTGTATATGTGTGCAAATACATTATATATATTTGTATAAACACATTATATATATAGTGTGTGTACACATTATGAACACGTACACATGCACATATATAGGCACAAACACATATGTATAGATTCATACTTATACACAATATACACATAAATATTTAAATTACTCTTTCCTACCTCTTTGCTCTTTGAAACTTCTGCAATAGCAGCTGTTCTCTGCTTTTCGAATTCATCATTATCACCTGGTGGTTTGGCAGGAGCTGTTACTTGCAGTGTCTTTCTCCGATCAAGTTCTCTGCTATCCACTTGGACATTAGACACACACTTCTAGTGATACAGAACATATGTAAAACCAATTTACTATCAAACAGGAGATAGCCAATTTATATTACAGTCTCTTACATATTTTATTTCTTAAAAAAATGCCAGATTAACTTCTAACAGAACTCACGAAATGGCAGCTATACTTCATGAATTTAAAATCTGACAATTAGGGGCAGCTAGGTGGTGCAGTGGATAGAGCACCGGCCCTGGAGTCAGGAGTACCTGAGTTCAAATCCAGCCTCAGACACTTAACACTTACTAGCTGTGTGACCCTGGGCAAGTCACTTAAACCCCAATTGCCTCACTTAAAAAAAAAAAAACCAAAACAAAAAAGAAAAATCTGAGAATTAAAAAAAAAAGAGATTAAGCTGGTAAGATAAAATAACATTATTAGCTTTTAACTGAGCAAGTCATAATCTCTCCTGTCTTCAGTTTCTGCATATATTAAACGAGAAGGTTGAACTTGATAACTTTTAAGGTCCCTTTCAGCTCTAAATCAATATTCCTATGATCCTATCATTAAGTCAAAATACACCTGATAAATCATGTCACTGAACAGCAAAATGACTTTCAGTTAATAATGGAAATATTTATAAAGTCACTCTGCTAAGATGCCTAATTTTATTTAGGGTAATTTTCTGAAAAGGTTCTAGATTTCAAAGAAATTATTATTCAAGAAGAATTAGTGAATGCACTGTATAACTAAGACAAAAACAGTTTGCAAAAATTTTCACTTCAACATTATACTGACACTAGGTTGTTTTCAATCCTTTGATGGCTTTATTATCTCCTTGATATGGTTATTTCCTTCCACCAAGAGGTAAAGATGAAAATTCATTCATGCCTTACATTCCTGTGCAATACTTGTCTATCTGTTCCTTTAATACAAAGCTCTCAAGCACTATTTTCTGCATAAAGTTTTCCTGATATCCCCACTATTAGTGACCTTCCTCTCAAACTACCCAGTATTTAACAATTTTTAATATTTGTATATTTTCACTTTATATCTATACTGAATATATACATATATATACACATACACACACATATATACACGCACACACATATGTATTTGTTCTCTCCCATATTAGAAGGTAAGGTCCTTACAAGCAGGGATTTTTTTTTTTACTCTTTGTACTTGCATCCTCAGCCCCTGTCACATAGCAGGCACTTAAGAAATACTTGCTGATGAACTGATTGACATATCCTTCCATAACACCTCTGTAAAGGATTCCCAGTATAACAAAAGACTTACAAGTTAAAAATGTTAAAATCCACCCCAAATTGATAAGTTTCTGCTAATTAGTTCTATACAACAGATACTAGTAGATATAACAAGCACTCCTAAAGTAAATTAAAAGTCCATGGTATTTTGTAGTATATCAACTATAAATTACCTGTTAGGGTGTAGGCAGAGAAAGGATGAGGGTGGTTTTTTGTTTGTTTGTTTGTTTTGTGGGGCAATGAGGGTTAAGTGACTTGCCCAGGGTCACACAGTTAGTAAGTGTCAAGTGTCTGAGGTCAGATTTGAACTCAAGTCCTCCTGAATCCAGGGCTGGTGCTTTATCCACTGTGCCACCTAGCTGCCCCCTAAGGGAGGTTTGTTTCTGTTTTGTTTTTTAAAACGTAGTCATAACCAATGAATGTATTGTCCCAATCTGCTTTCTTTGGACTGTATCACTCTATCTTTCCATATCTCTTTGTATTTTTCTATTGCACCAATGTCACAATTTACTCAATCATACTGAATTTTTTTGCAATTATTTATTGTGGAAATTTGTTTCCTACTCTTAATTTTTAAATTGTCACTTCTCTGAAAATAATCTAACTAAAGTTGAATGTAAGTTGTTTTTTATTTGTGGGCCTTTTCCAAGACAATTTATCTATATGTCAGTAACCAAGCAATAAAAACAGGTTTCTCCTCCATGACTCTATTTCTGCAAAGAAATAAGGAACAATTACTGAATTCTTCTACCTGCTTAATAATTCACTGAGAAATAATTTCTGTGACCATTTCATAAGTATATAGTGTGAACAATAAAAAATAATTTCCCCAAATTACAATTCATCTTTCAAGGTAAAAGTTTAATTACCTGTCCAAAAGGTACAAAAGGAGGTGGTCCACCTTCTGTTCCAATGTTGCTTCTATTGTGTTTTGACAAGCTCTGTGGAGAAAAATAAGGTTTTTTTTCATTAAAATTAAACAACTGAGAAAACATCTTCAAATTGGTAGAAATGTACTTGGGCTTGTGGGGTTTTTTTTAACAAAAAATATTAAAACATACCTGAAATGCATATCTTAATTTCATTACATAGCTTATATGAATTGTCACAAGATAACTACAATATTTCATTGTCACCAACAATTATTTACTACAATGAAGAAAATAAACTTTTTTCCAAACAAGGTTTTAATAAATATTTATTGCTGATTTTCTCATCATCACAGAATCTCAAAGTTGAAAGGTACCTCAGAATCCAACCTGTTCCTGAACAGGTAACCCCCTTACTATTTCTTCAAGAGAAGGCCATTGAGCTCTTCATAAAGACTTCCAGTGATGAAAAGCTCATTACTTCCTGAGACAGCTTAATCCAGTGTGAAACAAGTTCAATGTTTAGAAAGGTTTTTTTTTTTCTCACATTATCCTGAAATCTGCTTCTCTACAACTTTCACCCATTACCTGACAAAGAGAGAAATTTTAGAGGGGGTACAACAATATAGAAGAGAAATTAGATTTGTTTTGCTCAGGTCCAGATCACAGAAACAGGTCAAAGTTACAGAGGCATATCTAGGCTTTATGTGAGGGGAATCTTCCTAACAACTGGAGCTAACTAAATGCAGAACGCATCACCTCAGGAGGTCATTTTATATCTTCAAGGTAAGGCTAGATGAGCCCTTGCTGGGGATGTCATAGACGGAATTGTTACGTGTTGGGCTAGGTTAAGCTATTTTGTATCATGGACTAACTTTAGCAGTCTGTGAAAGATTATGAACCCTTTCTCAAAATAATATTTTAAGTACATAAAAGAGAACACATAAGATTAAAATCCTAAGAAAGCCAATTGTATTAAAATATAGTTAGCAAAATTTTTTTAAATGAGTTAATAGACCCCAGGTTAAGAATTCTTGCACTCTAATGTTCTTCCAACTTTGATATTCTGTGATTTCTGTGAAACTTTAACAGAAGCAATATTTTTTCCAAATTTTCTTTTGCTGTGAACTTGATAAAAACCAACAAACATGATTATCTCGTTATACACAGAACAGGAAAAAAGGTATTTATATGAAACTGGGGGGGAAAATGGATCAAACATGTCTATTCCAGTTTGCTCTATCAATTAATAGTCCCCTGATGGAGATGAAGAGAGTTGTCAGAGAGACCCATTTTTTTACACTGATACTTTTAACTATTCCTCTAATCAATCCCTCCCCATTCCATATCTAAGCCCCTATATTCTCCTTCCAAAAGACATTTTTTTCCCACTGGATTTATTACTGCCAGTTTCAAACTACTCCTAAGGTTTCCCATTGTTGAATTATCTTTACAATTCTTAAGGGATAGCTGAATTATCAGAACAATAAGAAATAAAAAACAACCACTACCACCACCATCATTTGTGACAGAATGAGCAGAACTAAAGAGCATTGATCAAAGAATGGATGTTATCCTGGAATGAAGCCTCAAGTAGAATGACCCTGTCATCTATTAGCCTCTGTATCTTTCAAGGGATTACACAGATCGCACTCAAAAAATATTTTACGAACCAGAAAAATAGACAGTCATCAATAGTTATTGATGTCCTCTTGGTTGGCATTAGTTAATTGGAAAATGAGTTAGTGAGACATGATAGAGATACGAAAAAGAAAAAGAGTATTCATACCACCCTGGAAGAACTGAAAGCTTACATACATCCAGAACCAACTCTGAAAACAGCTGCACAAAAAACCTGAAGCATGGGACAGTGCCATTTTCACCCCAGGAGCACAGCCCAACTTTAATATAAAGCTAAAAGTCAAGAAATAAGCTGGGAAAATGAGCAAACAACAAAAAAGGATCTGGACCATAGAAAGTTACTGTGGTAACAGATAAGATCAAAACACAAACTCAGAAGAAGATAACAATGTCAAAACTGCTACATCTAAAGCCTCAAAGACAAATGTGAATTGTTCTTAGGCCCCCCAAAAAATTCCTGGAAGAGCTCAAAAATGGTTTTGAAAATCAAATAAGAGAGGTAGAGGAAAAACTGGGAAAAGAAATTAGTTATAAAAGAAAAGCATCAGAAAAGAGTCAACAGCATGGTAAAGGAGGCACAAAAATATAATGAAGAAAGTAACACCTTAAAAGACAGAATAGGGCAGATAGGTGGCACAATGGATAAAGCACCAGCCCTGGATTTGGGAGGACCTAAGTTCAAATCCGGCTTCAGACACTTGACACTTACTAGCTGTGTGAACCTGGGCAAGTCACTTAACCCTCATTGCCCTGCAAAACAAAAACAACAACAACAACAAAGATAAGGGATAGTATGAAAGGTAACTGGGGAGACAGGACAGAAGAGAAGATAGGGCGTTCATAAACAGAAGATAAAATTTAAAAGTTAGAAATTAAAGGTTTCAATTCAGGCTCTGAAATATTAGGAATGAAATTATCTAGTCCACTTCCTGCATTCTACAAAAGAAGGAACTGAATTCCAGAGTAGTTTGCTCAAGGTCACACAAAGAAACCTAAAACACAGGTCTCATGACTCACAGTACTGGCTTGCTACAAAGAATAAATAGGGAGCCCTGGAAAAGCAAAGTCTAGTCAGGACCAAATTTTAAAGGGCCTGATAGTTTTTAATAAGGTGACAGTTATATGTGTATTTATATTGCATGTAATGATTTATTTTACAATTTTTAAATTTAATTTCAGTAACTGGAGAAACCTAATTCTTTTTTTTTTTCTTTTGCTGGGCAATTGGGGTTAAGTGACTTGCCCAGGGTCACACAGCTGGTAAGTGTCAAGTGTCTGAGGCCAGATTTGAACTCAGGTACTCCTGACTCCAGGGCCGGTGCTCTATCCACTGTGCCACCCAGCTGCCCCCTAATTCATTTTCAATAAAGGATCTCTCTTGCAAAAGAAGAGGGTATAAATATATTCATAAGTAGATTCTCATTATTTTGAGGCCAGAGTAATCTGGGATGGCTCATTTTACTCTGGGTAATTAGAAGCCCCAAAAAAGGAGGACTGGCAAATTTGTAAGAGTGCCAAAGGATGACATGAGCCAAAAGTATTAGTAGGGTAATAACATTTTAATATTGGTATGACAGTTTGGTTAGTACCAAGAGAATTCCATTCCCGATATATTGCTCTACAGGGAAGAACAGAAATATATTGGTTTTACGGATACATAAAACCAGCAGAGGATCTAGAACAGACTTAAGGAATCTAAAACCTTAAGAACATTCAGTCAATGAATTTTGGCCAACAGAGATTTCTATTACAACTCTGTGAAACATTTATAAACCAAAATGGTTTTGATTTTTTCCCCTATAATTTACATCAATTTCTTCCTTTATTTCTAGTACATGGTCATATGGTACATTTTTTTAAAAAGCAATTCCATCAAGGATAATTACTAGGTCATTTAGGTCCTATCCAAAGTCTAAATAAATAACTCAATTATTTAATAAGTACCAGTAACAGTCATTTATTACTCTTCCATAGCATCCAGGCTACTAACACCACAGTCTCTGAAATTTGCATACATATTATCCATCAAGTGGAGAAAAGGTAACTCTATCATATCCCAGGTCTACTTTGTTAAGAGCTTTACAAATTTGGCAAGAACTTAAATAAACACCTAAGAAACTGTCATCTGTTCAATAGGAGTAGGTGCAATAGCATTTTCCCCAGGACTATAGTTTGAAATTCAAGTTTCCAACAGCTGAGAAAAACTCATCCATTTTTGATGTATGCCACAATCTAATTTCTCCCCAGTCTCAAACTATCTACTGAGTAATGTAAAAAGATGCTTATCATAGAACATAATCTGATAATTCAATATTTAAGATTATGGAGTAGAAAAATATAACTGTCTTGTAGATAGAGCTAAAGTTTTGAAAGTAAAGAATTTTAAATCAGTAATAGTTTAAATAAGCAAGTACCTTTAATGCCTAGGCACTTAAATACTTGCTGATTAATTCTAAACAACCAGATTCTTATAGGAATAATTTTTCTTGGACTGATGTTTATGATAAGAAAATAAGTCTCTAGTGCTTTTTCAATAGATTTTGAAAGGATCTAGAAAAGACAATGTAAAGGTATCAGCTCTATCCTTTATTCTAAAAGAGCTCATGTAAAAAAATGCTCTAAATAATTATTGATTAGAGAAATACAAATTTAAAAAACCTTGAGATATCATTTTACAGTAACCAGATTAGCTAAAGTGAGAGCAGGGGAAAGTGACAAATGCTGAAGAGGATGTGAAAAAATTGGGACACTAATTCATTGTTTGTGGAATTGTAAAATGAACCAACCACTTTGGAGAGAAATTTGGAATTATACTCAAAGAATTATTAAACTACCTATACCCTTTGACCCAGTAATACCACTACTTGGTGTATTTCTAAAGATGATTAGGGGAAAAGGAAATGAACCTATATGTTCCAAAATATTTATAGCAGCTCTCTTTGTGGTGGCAAAGAACTGAAAATTGCAGGGATGCCTATCAATTAAGGAACAGCTGAACAAGTTGTGGCATATGATTGTAATGGAAATAAAAAATGATAGCTATCAGGAATGATGAGCTCAACGATTTTAGAAAAATATGGAAAGACTACACAAAATAGGGAAGAGTAAAATGAGAACCAAGAAAATATTGCATACAGTAATAGCAACAATGTTTTAAGAACAACTTTGAGCAAATAAGTTATTCTAACTATTATAAATACCCATATTAACTATAAAGGGACATAAGAAGAAAGACATTATCTATATCCAGAGGAAGAACTGATAAACAGAAGGATGTATAGAATAATGCTTATCATATATATAATACACATATATGTCTAATGGTAGTCATCTGGGAGGGGAATGTACATGATAATTTTGTTGTATATTTGAAAGGAATAGCAAGTTGTGCACAGTAGATTTGCAGTTTCGTGTACAATCATCTTTTTTATTCTACTAGTGTATGGAAAATGCCCCTTGTTTTATTCCATAAATAAAAGGTGTTTTAAAAAAAAAAACAGCTCATTGGTGAATTCTTTTAATCACTCACCACTAATCGCTATGTTAGAGAAACTACAGAAAATGAAAATAGAGATTATAGAATAAAAAGAAAACATCAGTGCACTAGCCTTACAAATATTCTAAAATTAAATTTATGTTTTGTTTTACCTAAAGCCGATGTGGACAATATTCAAGTTCGTAAGACTCATATAGTCGTTTCCCCAGGGTACAGAGAGCATCATTTTTGTTTATTGTCAGTGACAATTTGTGTAAACTCCAAATGACTGATAAGGACTAAAGACACTGGGAAAATATTGAAAATATACTATTTCCTAGAGCACACCTAAAAAAACAAGTCTTGAAAACAGTAAGTTCAATAGATTTGACCAACATTTAACAGTGGATGAAAAAAAAGAAACACTAGGACCCTGGGCTATGATACCAATAGCGAGATAGATTAGATAGTTAGATACATAGATAGATATATAGATACATATACACACATACATCGCATACATATGTGTATGTGTGTATGTATGTATATATCCATAATATGTGTATGAATATATGTATTGTGCACATGTATGTGCATACACATGCCTATACAAACTTATATGCAGGCACATTTTTTTATATATACATATAAGTAGATAGGTATAGATATTAAAATTTACGTATTAAATATACTATAAATATAAATATGTTTGTTTTGGTTGTGTCTGGCTTGTGTGACCCATTTGGGGTTTTCTTGGCAAAGATACTGGAGTGGCTTGCCATTTCCTTCTCCAGCTAATTTTACAGCTGAGGAAACTGAGGCAAATAGATTTAAGTAACTTGCCCAGGGTCACACAGATAGTGATTGAGGCCAAATCTGAATTCACAAAGATAAGTCTTCCTAACTCCAGGCCTGGCACTCTACTGTACAACCTAGCTGCCCATATGTTTAAATATATGTTTAAAGGAGCAAGAAAGTAAATAAAAAGCAATCATTTTTTAAATATGCAGGTTTATGTACATAAAAACTAAAGAAAAATGTAAATGCAATTATTAAAATAGATATTATAATAGCCCTGATTTGGAGGGCTACAGTGACAACACTAAGATGAATTACAATATTAATATGAATAGAAAGTGAGGTAATGAGGCATAAAGTCAGGAAGAAGTGGATTCCCTTCCTTTGGTCTCTACTATCTTCAAGACCTCTATATGCTCAAATAACTCCCTAGCTGTCACAAACAGAGAAGTGGTACATTACTGCACTAATGCAATACCCACATTGGGAATCACAGCAATATATGAAAGCACTTACTATGGTGTAAATATGTGAGACTGGGAGGAGAGAGGGTAGGAGGAAGTGATTGTGGTAAAAATATCCATACAGATTAACTCACAAATCCTTAAGGCAATGTAGTACTGAAAGAGAAACCAGTCAAAAGGAAAATGCCAAACTGAATCTAAAGCTAAATTATCCAAATCATCTAGGGCTCAGGATAAATCATTTTAAGTATTAGACAAGAGAGGGTGTATTCAGAGTAACTAAATCAAGATAAAAAAGTAAATATAAAATGTAAATGGAGCAAAAACGATGTGTCATTTCTAGAATTTAAAATGCTGGAGAATTATATTAATTTGGCCAAATTATATCTGATACAAACTGTCTGGTGCCTGTTTGCACTGGACATTCAAATTACCTAGTCTTGACCTCTTTTCTTTACAGTTTTGCTGTCATTTTGGCATAGCTGCAACACCTGTCTATAGTTATCTGCCAGCATTTTGTTTTAAATAGGTTCTAATGCTTCCCTTTCCCTGTTTGTTTTTTAATGCTGAGAACTCCTTAACTCCCAAAAAATTAACATTTAGAGCTATGATTTCTATCCGCAGAATTCCCACTGTACTGATAACCCACCTGCCAGCTGCTTGAGTAACCGAGACTCTCTAAGGCTCCCTCATTGCTATGGTTACCAGACCAAAAAGCCTGCAAAAGCTGCAGAAAACCATAATGACATTAAGGTATAGATTTAAAAGTCTGTTGCGAAAGGACTACATCTATCCCTAAGAAGAAAACCCTATACAGTTTAATAAGGGAAGTGCAGATGTATGAAATAAGATTCCAAATAGCAATGTATAAAGGAATATGGCAGAGAATGATGTTGGAAGTGAATTTTACCTTGATTTATTGCACAGATAGCAGTTAATGGACTGGGATCATAAGAAGATGTCGCAGGTAAGAGAGTAAAATGTCATTCGATTTTGCACACTTTGTTCACATTTTTTTATTTATTTTTTATTTTTTATTTTTTCCAGTAAGGCAATTGGGGTTAAGTGACTTGCCCAGGGTCACACAGCTAGTAAGTGTTAAGTGTCTGAGGCCGGATTTGAACTCAGGTACTCCTGAGTCCAGGGCCGGTGCTCTATCCACTGTGCCATCTAGCTGCCCTGTTCCACATTTTTTTATAATTGATTAACAGCAAACCATATTTCCTCTGAATTCGTTTTTATTCTACAACATATTCTTTATATCTAAAACTAGCATGAAGCCCAGTCCTGCATTAAGATAACTTATGCTTTATTTAAACCAATACAATTAAAAGAAATTATAAAATACCTCATTGCAAAATATTAAATGATATTATCAGGATCATAGATAAGTCAATCCTTAGCATTAATAACATACCCAAATCCTACCTTCTTTTATCCAAAAGGAGCTATTCCAAAAGCAGTCATTCTCCAAACAGATTTTTTTTTTTTTAAAGTAATGTAGCATGAAATCAGAATACCTGAGAAAAACTCCTAGAAACTTTAGCCTACTGTGCTTGCTTTGGGGGTGGTTAAAAAACCTAAGTCTTAGCTATAAGAATCACTCCCAAATCAATGTTCATCCAGTGTTTTACTCAGAACCAAAAATGTTCAAGACACAGTACTAAGGGTTGAGGAATATACAAAGATGAATAAAACAGTCTTTGCCCCAAGAAGCTTACAGTCCAATAGGACATATATGTACATAAATATGTACAATTCAAAGTAAAATGTAGTTTATTTCATTAGAGAATCATAAATCAAGTACCATATTCCCCATAACTTGAAGAGTGGTAGTAGCAGCAGGGACAAATGCTGGGAACATGATAACAGTTATAATAACATTCCAAGTAATTTTACTCAACAGTTTACACGTTTTCCTCTAATAGTTTATAGAAGCAATCCTACTCAGCCCTCTGAAATCTACTTCCTCCCCCAAAACTAGTTTGGGCCTACAGGAGTTTGGTCTTAGGCAAGGAATTTCCTCCTAGCACTCTCCAACTCAGTCATCTCCAGTACTTTGACTATAACCAGCTGGCCAAAGCTTTTTTAAGTTTTACCCTGTCCCCTGCACAAAGCAATGCAACACCTCTTCTTTATCGAGGTCCCAAAAATCCATCCCCTGGAGTTTCAGAAAGGAATGGCTATTGCTTTGCTGAATCTATCACCCTCTCCTGAAAGTCTGGATGAGTCAGTACCGTTGGAAAACTTCTTATACTCTAGACTTCACCTTTGTTTCGACTATACCCTAAAAAGAGATTCTGTAGGGAGGTTCCTTTTGCTTGATTCATACCTTCATGAAATTGTCTCCTCTTACACCCACATGAGAAGCAGCTTATCCCTCTTTCTTTTATGGCTCCTTCCCCAGACAAACTTTTCTCTCAGTGTTGAACCTGTACTGTCCAACAGCCTCGCCCCTGATTTCTGCTTTATGGCTGAGACAACAGACATACACAAAAGCCAAATAAAGTTGACACCTTTCCGTAATCTTCAAATAGGGCCCTGATCACTTCCTATCTTATAGACACAAGTCTTCTGTTTCAGTTACTTCCAACTGGCAGAGCTTCAGTCACATACACATCCCCTAAATATGACAAGTTACAGTAAGAAAAACTGCACAAACATATAGCATTATCAATATATTCCCAACCCGTCAATAACCCTACAGGACAATTCCATAATAATCATAATGAGATGACCCAATGAAGAGCTTATATGTACTCAAAAGGCATTGTGAGTCTTTAAAAAAAAAAAGGTAGATAGATAATAGGTCTTGATCAGCCCAGTGTTAATTGTTGTTCATCTATAGTACAAAGAAACACTTTATCTATGAACTTTAAATCTTTATTAGCAGAGAATATTCTTAGATAATGACTAAAGAGGAAAATAATATTAAAAAATGTATTCCATGTAGAAGAAATTACATTTTCTTACTTGGGTTCTATTACGTATGTCCTATGTAAACATTCTGTTCAATTTGCTTTAACAGTATAAAGCATCCTACACAGCAGATACTTACTCTCTGTAACTCCCATTTTTCAATAAGGTGCTCTACTTCACCTCCAAGGACTACAGTGTTTGAGTCATTCAAAAGCAGGAATCCATTTTTTATATCAATAATGCCTGAGAGTTTAACTTTGGTTCCAGGTGGTGTGTTCAGGCTAAAGTGAGAAACAAATTAAAAAAAATATTATTTTGAAAATTCCATTTCCAAAGCTGAAATTCTGCCTCATACTTTGAAAATAAAGGTCCATAAAAGTTAATCACAGTGTAAAGTCATTTTTCATCTATTTGATTATTTCCATTTTTGCCTACTAATTTTTTCTACTAATCAAAATACATATTATATACCTGTCAAAAATTTAATTGCAATATAGCTAAAACCCTAGGAGATATTTGATTATAATAACCCAAGATAATTTAGTATTCATGAGCCATAATCATCCACAAAGAAAACTGAAAAAAAATCATAGATCAATCAACCAACAAATATTTAAGTACCTATTATATGATAGCAACTATTCCGGGCACTAGTAATACCCAGACAAAAATGAAATAATCACTGTCTTCAAGGAGCTGTATTCTTTGGTTTTTTTTGTTTTTTTTTTTAGTGAGGCAATTGGGGTTAAGTGACTGGCCCAGGGTCACACAGCTAGTAAGTGTTAAGTGTTGAGGCCGGATTTGAACTCAGGTCCTCCTGACTCCCAGGGCTGGTGCTCTATCCACTGCGCCACCTAGCTGCCCCGAGCCTGTATTCTTTGAAGGAAAACATCTAAGTATACATAAAACATATGGGGCAGCTAGATGTAGCAGTGGATAGAGTGCTGGGCCAGAAGTTAGGAAAACTTCTCTTCCTGATTTCAAATCGGGCCTCAAACACTTACTAGCTGTGTGACCCTTGGCAAATCACTTAACCCTATTTACCTCAGTTTCCTCATCCATAAAATGAGCTGGAGATGGAAATGGCAAACCACTCGAATATCTTTGCCAAGAAAATCTCAAATGTGGTCACAAAGATCAGAAATTATGCAACAACATACCTAAAATATACTCAAATAGATCTGTTATCTCATCAACTCAGTTCCCTCCAATTAATAAGATGATGATAAAGATTAATCACTCATTCATGGCTGTCCACCCACTCCCATAAGTTTGCTACAGGGGATCCACCCAACATAGTGGAAGTTCTGCTTGCTTTCTCTTTACATCATCCAAGTTCCAGTGGAACACTGGCTCTTTCTACTAGCCACCCACTCTCCTCCACTATATGAACAGACCATTTTTCTTTCTATCACACATTTCTTTAACAACATTGTTTACTCTTAAGTGTCTTTGGAGTTCCTCATTGGTTATGTGTTGCCACCTTCTCCACAAACACCATACACTTCTTCCACCACCATCTAATGAGATACTGTTAACCATATCCTTCAGGTGCCTATTAATCTGCATCCTTTCAATTGTGTCCCTTTCAGCATGATCTTCCTCCTTACCCTGTTTTTCTCTCTTTCCCTGCCCTCTCCCCCATCTCTCCAGCAAGAAAGCCACCATCATTAGATTACAGAATGTGGAGGGGAGTAGGTGTAAAAAGGCTGGGGGAGGGGAAAGGGAGGATACGGTAAGACAGAGCAAAGAGGAGATTATGAAGACTTTAAATCCCAAATAAAGGATTTTACATTTGATCCAAGAAGCAACATGGAGTCACTAGAGTCTACTGAATTAGGGTGGGGAGAGGGTAAAGGGGGTTGGCATTTTCAGATCTGGAAAGTTGAATAGAAGATGGACTAAAAAGAAAAAGACTTGAGTCAGGGAAACCAACCAGAAAGCTACTAAAATAGTCTAAGTGTGAGACAGTGAGGGTCTACATTAGAGTGGCGGCAGTACCAGAAGAAGAGAGGCAGCACATATGATAGATATTAGGAAGGCAAAAATTAACAAGGACCTGACCAAGAAATTGAGGGGAGAGTGAGGAGTTGAATATGATACCTATGTTGTGAGCCTGTATGACTGGGAGGATGGTGGTGCCCATGACAGTAATAGGAAAGTTAGGAAGAGTAGAAGATTTAGGAAGAAAGACACTAAGTTCAGTTTTAGCTATGTGAAATAAGATGGCTATAAGAAAGTGCAAGGTGTCCAACTGGAGGTCAGGAAAGAGGTTAGGTGTAGGTGGCATAATAAATAGAGGACTGGGTTTGGAGTCAGGAAGACCTGAGTTCATATCTGGCCTCAGACATAAAATGGAAATAATAACAGCATCTATCTCCAAGGCTGTTGTGAAGATAAAATGAGATATTTGTAAGAGATTAGCATAGTGTAATAAGCACTATATAAATGTTGGCTATTACTAGGTTAGGACTGCATAAGTAAATCTGAGAATCATCAGTCCAAAGACGATAACTGAAGCCATGGAAGATGATGAGATTACTAAGTGAAATGGTAGAAAAATAAAAGATAAGAGGACACAGGACGGAGCTTTGAGATCTAGATATCCAAAATGAGCAGAAAAAGAGACTAAGAAGTCTCTTCATACACAGGTATGAGGAGAACCAGGGTAGAATAGGGTAACAAAAACCTAAAGAGAAGAAAATATCAAGGTGATATGACAGTGTTAAAAGATAAAGAGAGGTCAAGAGAAAGAGGATTAAGAAAGAGGCCATTAGATCTGGTAACTAAGGGATCACTGATAGATAACCTTGAGGACAGCAGTTCCAATTGAATGATAAAGTTGGGAGCCATACTGTAGAAATAGAAAAAAGGGAATGAAAGACAAGGAAGTGAAGGCATCAATTTTAGAATGGTTCTCAAAGAGTTTAACTACAAAAGTAGAGGAGAAATATGGCTGATAATAACAAGGTGGTGGGAAAGCTGGATGGTTCAAAAAAGGGTTAAGGATGAGAAGATATGGGCATTTTTGTAGAAAGTAGTAAATAGTAGATTGAGACTGAAGATAAGTGAAAGAGTAGGGATGATGAGAACAGTTTGCCTTGGAAATGAGATAATAAAGCCAACCTTAGAGTTATATAATTGCTAGCTATTATTACTTAACATGCCTTCAGCTTCAACAGATACATGATATTGGTATGGGTATTTCTGTGATATAGAGCACAAACTGTCTTAGTAGATGAATTTCATTCAGTGCCGTGGGTGAAAAAAATCATCATCTTACATCATCTTGACTAGATGATGGGTCTTTACAAACCCAACTAATATAATTCTGAGACAACAGAGATTATAATCTATCACCAGGCTCCAGTCTGTACCAACTTCCAGAGTTCTCCCTTTGCCAGTAACCTTCAAGATATAGTCACATATGAGTGACATAAGATGAGGAAGAGAGAAAACAGAGAACTCATCAAATGGCCTCAATGTTTTCACTGAAATATGTGGCAAGTTGTGGCACTTGAATTTAATGGAATATGACTATTCTATAAGAAATGATGTGGGTGATGAATACAGAAAAGCATGGAAAGATCTATATTGTTACAGAGTGAAGTAAGCAGAGCCAAAAAAATAATATGCACAATAACTACAAAACGTTAGTAGTACTCCATTTCTATTTGAATTTCACATGACTGGCTAAATAGTATCCAACTGGAAAAACTGAGAGGAATGAGCATTTGATAAAGGACAGCAGGTTTGATAACTGAAAGATAATTGGTAATTTCGCAGAAAGGTGAATAAATTCAGTGGTGAAGAGCAAAGACAGACTGCAAAGAGTTTTAAAAAAAAATGTGTGCGGGGAGAGGAAGTAAAGGCAATAGGTATAGATACCTTTTTCCTATAGGAGTTTTGCTAAAAAAAAAATGTAGGATGATAAGTTTGGGGGTATGGTAAAATCTCATAAGGGATTTTTCAGGAGCAGAGAGACAAGGATGTGTTTGTAGGGAACAGGGACAGTAGATTAAGAAAAGATTAAAGGTCAGAGGGAAAAAAAAAGGATAATTGTGAAGTTTCTCCACAGGAGAATACAGCAGGGGATGGGATCAAAGCTACCTACAGAAGGATTAGCACTGGTGAGAAGAAGGATCATATCTTCATCAAAGACAAGAGGAAAGGAAGAAAGAATGAGGAAAGATGGGTAAGGATTTTTTGAGATGTACAGAAAGCACCAAAAGGAACTCATAGTTAAATGGTCTCTATTTTCTCAGTAAAATATGAGGCTAATAAAAAAATAATAGACTCATTTATGCAGCCATCATTCTTAAATCAGCTGTCTCTGCAATGTCATGTCAGTGATTAGTTGGAGATCAAAAGATCACATTTACTATAAAACTAAAAGACAGTACAATTTTTTTAAATGGTATAGCATTAAAACTTAAATTTTATGTTTAAATGAGTTATTAATAAAGAAAAATTACATAGAAAATGATATACAAAAATTCAATATAAATATAAAAAACAACATTAACTATGACAATTTTATAAAGACCTTTTTTACAAAAGAAAAAAAAATACTAGGTCTATTATTTCATGCATATAGGTATCTCCAAGTGAGAAACTGCTTCCATCAATGCATCTTGGTATCTTCTTTGCAGATACCTATGGTCTTAAAAGAGTTGTTTAGGGTATTGACAGGTTAACTGAATTGGCCAGAGCCACACAACCACTATGTGTCACAGGTATAACTTAGAAAGATCCATGTCTTTATGATTCTGACACCAGCTCTCAATTCACTACATCAAGCTTCCTTGGAAACACAAATGAAATACAGTTAAATATTTGAACAACATTTTGAAATTATACCACACTGCCTCCCCAAAAGTCATTCAGAAGATCATCTGACATAAATTAATTGCAAAAAAACAAAAAAAGACACTGTTACTAAAAAGTGACTTAGCAAATACCTGACTGAAAAGGAAAACCTGATGTAGAAAAAAACACTCGTTGGAAAAAAGGTTGGCAAGAGACTCAACTAATCACAAGAGAACATCAACCAATATATACCTACTTTCTCATCTATAAAAATATTTATTAAAATAACATACAAACACATACAGGTCATTCTTAAAGGTAATTTGTAGGGAACAAGCCAACTTTCATAAGAAATACTATATAGCAGACCACATGAACTCTTAAAAAAGAAAGGAAGAGGATGAATGTTATCCTGAAAGGATTTAAAGAATAAAGCTGATTTTTCCCTATTGTTCTGATTATTCTTTCACAACATGACTTATGTGGAAATATGTTTAATGTGATTATACATATATAACCTTTTTTCAGATTGCTTTCTGTTTGGGGGAAGGGGGAAAGGAAGGGAGGAAGGGAGAACAATTTGGAATTCAAAATCTTATAAAAACAAATGTTGAAAACTATCTTTACATGTAACTGGAAAAAATAAAATACTATTGAGATTGGGGGGAAAAAAGAACGAAGCTGAAACAAAGGCAACTAAGAGCTAAAAAGTAGAAAAGATCTGGAAAGGTGTTTGCTTTTTTAAATTTTATTTTATTGATACCTTTGGTTTTTACATTACCTTCAATTCCCAATATATTTCTCCCTTCTCTCCCTCCCAGAGTTATCCCCTGTAACTAAGAATAAAAAAAGAAATAAAAAAGTTCAGCAAAACTAACCAACACACCATCCAAGTCTAACATTACACAGTGTTCCAAATCTATAGACTCCTACCTCTACAAAGAAAGGAAGGAGATATATTTTCACTATCTTTTTGGGGGGGCTAAGCATAGTCATCATAAATTCAGAGTATTTAGTTTTGGTTTTTGTTGATGGTATTTACTTTCCATTTATACTGCAATCATTATGCACAGTTTTCCTTGCAATTTATGCTGCAATTATTGTGCACAATTTTCCTAGTTGTTTATTTTATTTTGCATTAGTTCACATAGTTCTTCCCGTGTTTTGCAGTATTTTTCATGTCCATTGTTTCTTATGGGGGGATAATACTCAATTTACATTCATTATCAATCAACAGGCATTGCCTTTGTTTCTAGCTCTTCACAAAAACCAAGAGTGCTTCTATAAATATTTTAGTGTATAAGGGACTTTTTTTTTTAAACACTTAATTCCTTTAGGTATGCCTAGCTGTGATATCTCTAGTTTGAAAAGTATGGATTTTTTTAGCATAATTACAAATTGTCCTCTGGAATGGATAAACATAAACATATACATACATACTTATGTACAAAAATACACACATACATACATGTGTGTATATATTCATCTGCTTAATTAAAAGATAGGCTGCTAGGGCGGCTAGGTGGCCACAGTGGATAGAGCACCGGCCCTGGAGTCAGGAGTACCTGAGTTCAAATCTGGCATCAGACACTTAATACTTACTAGCTGTGTGACCCTGGGCAAGTCACTTAACCCCA
Source organism: Dromiciops gliroides (assembly GCF_019393635.1). Classification (NCBI taxonomy): domain Eukaryota; kingdom Metazoa; phylum Chordata; class Mammalia; order Microbiotheria; family Microbiotheriidae; genus Dromiciops; species Dromiciops gliroides. The sequence goes on along the minus strand of NC_057863.1, from coordinate 105,740,502 downwards.
ATTGTCTCACTAAAAACAACAACAACAACAACAACAACATAAAAGATAGGCTGCTAAAAAAATCTAAAACCACCCCAAATCCCTAAAGCTAAGCTTAACATGGGCGTTTACATCAATACAGATTATCCAAACAATGAATAGAGAGAAAAGTTTTGTAATTTTAACTTAGAGGGTTCAAACAGTTGGAAGAGAAAGGTACTCTTTATATTCAGCAAAAAACCTGTTCTAATGGCTTTTTATTGGGTCCACAGAGTACAGAACTATGAAAAGATTTGCTCACCATAATTAGCAGCAATTAATGAAAATTGTTCCAAATTTTCAGATTGGGTGTGACTTGCCCAGGATCATAGGAAATAAGGCATGCCTAACTAACTAAAATACAAGGCAGTATATGCTAACGCCCATATAAATAATCTAGGAAATAGATGATGTAAGAATTTCAAAGGAAAAATGGCTGGAGACCCATGGTCTAAAATTCTACAGTATCAGCTCAATGATGCTCTCAAGAATGAAATTCTGAAGAAATAAAGAAAAACAACCCTAATTAAGAAAAAAGAAGAGTTGTCTAAAGATATTCATAGTAATACAAAGGGAATTAATAAAATCACTTGGATATTTAAAAGACATGCACAGAAAATGGAAGTAGGAACAAGCTATATATGATGAATAAAGAACATAGTATAATCCTACAAGAATAATGACAAGAGTGCTGAAATTGACAGTGAGCTGAGGCAAGTTAAACATAATGGTTTTTATCCAACCTGAAGAAAAGAGGAAGATCAGTAAAGGGACAAGACCAACAACTAGAGTAAACAGGACAATGACACCTAACAAAGCAAAGAAGAGATGCCTCATTCTTATTCTGATTGTTTTCTCTGCCAAAGAGAAAATTTGAACTAGAAAGGACTGAACAATTATGGCTAAAAAGAAAGAGATAACCAAGATAAGTAGGGTGATGGTATGAGAACACTTAGCTTCCCATAATGAATCCAAGACTAGAATCTCAAATGAACTCCTAAAGTAGTGAGAGAAAAAACCAAGAATAAAAACAAAAACAAAAGTAAAAACCAAAGTGGCAGATGTAAGTGATAGTCAGTATCAGAGATCTACTAGAGATCTTGGAGAAGAATATATATAATCCAGGAAAGAAAAGAAAAATGTGCTAATTAAAAAAAAAAAAAAGTCAGAGAACAGGGTCTGCCAATCACAGAACATTGGGCTTGACCTCTTACAAAACTCTGGAACTGGAGATATGGTTAGCAACTATATAGAAAAGGAAGATTTCACCAGAAAAAAAGCCAGCATGATTTCATCAAGAATAAGTCGGGTTAAATGAACTTTATTTCTTTTTTTGATCAGGTTCCTAAAACGGCTGAACCAGCAGTGGGTTATTAGAATACTGGACTTGGAATCAGAAAGACCTGGGTTCAAAACCTACCTCTAACTCTTAATAGCTGTGAGACCTTGACCAAATATTTAACATCTGTGAGCTTCAGGCAACTCCCTAAGGCTCATTTACTAAGTCATAAAGAAATTGAAATCTGCATTGGTGGACTAAATTCCCACATTAGAAATTCAAATGAAAGGAATATTAACATGTCAACTGGTAGATCAAAAGAACACTAATTAGAGTTTACCTATATTTTAGTGAAGCATTTGGTAAAAGTTTCTCATGCTATTATTATTGAAAAGATGAAAAGATATAGGGTAGGTGATATTAGTTGGAATCAGAAGAATTGGATGAATGGTTGGACCCAAAAAGCAGTCAAAAAACGGTTAGATGACAACTTGTCTCCTGTACAGTATTCTAAGAGTCTTAGTTCAATCAAAGACTTGAATTAGGGCACAGGTGGCTTGTTTATCAAACTTGCAAGTGACATCTAAGACAGATAGCTAACTTAGTGGATGAAGTCTAGATTTAAAAAAAAATTTAATAACAATAACAACAAGAAAAATAAGGGTAAGAGTAATTTAGCATTTACATAGGGCTTTCAGGCTTGAAAAGTGCTTTACAAATATTAATTATCTCATCTGATCCTCACAACAATCCCCAGAGGTAGGTGTTATTATTGTCTCCATTTTATAGATGGGGAAACTGAGGAGGACAGTTAAATGATTTGCCCAAGGTCCCACAGCCAGTAGGTGTCCAAGACCAAATTGGAACTCAAGTCTTCCAGACTCCAAGTCTACTCTATCCCAAGTCACCTGCTCCCTCTAAAATAAGACAAAAGTAAAATGAAGGAACTAGAGTTATACAGTGCAAAGAAGTGAAGACTTAGAGAAAATATTTAAAGTGGTCTCATGGAGGAGGAGGAGGATTAAAATTCATTCTACTTATTGCAAAGGGAAAGAAATAAGCGTAATGGGTGGAAGTTCCAAGGGCAGTTAGGCTTAATGTAGGAACAAATTTTCTAACAATGAGATCTGTCCAAAAGTGAAACAGGCTCCTCCAGAATGTGGAGAGTATCCCATCACTTTGCAGTCTTCAAGCAGAGACTTGTTGGGGATGCTATAGAAGAAACTCATGTTCAGGTATAGGTTGAACCAGATAGATTTAACTAGACAACTTGCAGATCCCTTTCCAATCTCATATTCTTTAATTAGGATTCTGTGGGTCTTAATAAAAAGGAAGAGGGGAGAAAAAAGATAAGAGAGAAACTTTCAGACCCTGAGCATAATTATATGGTAGGGATGATAATCTGTAAGGAAAGAAAAAAAAATTAAGCTCTGAGGTATTAGGAAACCTTTTTAAAGAGCTTTTTCTTCCTAGAGATAAAAGTGACACCCCTGTCTTATTGAGGAGTGCAAAGGGCACTTGGTCAGGGGCCTAAGGTATTACTCATCAGTATCACTTAAAGGACAATTACACACCAAAGAATAAGGTGGGAAACATAAGTGAACTCTACAAAGATGGGTCACAGGGTTGACCAAAGGAAATACATGCTCATGAAGCAGCTATCTTCCCTGTACTCTGTAGTACATAGCTCAGTTCCAAGCTGGCTTGGTTGGATGCCTCTAGCTAAGAAGACTGAAAAAGGGAAAAAGAAAAATGGTCTATGAGTTTATAATGACTTTAGAATCTCACATGTCAGAGTCTAATTATATTATTACCTATGAAAATGTGCTTGGATCAAAAGAGTTTTTTGAATCCTGAAGAGCACCCTAGGTACATGGAACCAGAGCACGTTAGAGATAAACAGAGTAAAAAGATCCCTACGTCCAACTCTCTGCTGCTACCTCACAGCCAGGCTTGTCAGGCGACAAGACCTCACACCTCAGACCTCTGATACTCTCTTCTTTCCCTCTCCAGATGGGCCTAGCATGTCGCCTGAGGAAAGGTTACAGGCTGAGGGGACAGGCTGGCTCTCTTCCACATACCTCAAAGCAACCACTTACATCTGTATCAGCATAAGGCATTTCCCACCTCCTGCTGCCAGCACACTATCCCAAGTGAGATATGGAGAACTTTTAGTGCAAAGGAAAGCAACCCTTCCTTCAACTTCAGGTCTCTCCTGCTGTGCTTGTCCTACAGGAGTGACCTTCACTCAGAACTGAACATTCTCACACCTGATCATAGCCGCCACATCTCAGTGACTCTGAACTTCATTCCACACACCCCTATCACGCAATTCCTCATTCCCATCCCTTCAACCCGCCCACCCCAAAGCTTCTTCCTAACTCCGCCCAGCCCGTCTACTGTACCTTTTGCAATGCCTGTTCCATAGGCAATAAATTTCCCTTCATATCAAATCTATTCCTCCACCACTCCTTCCATCTACTAGAGCTTACCGAAATCTGGCTTTCCCCTGCTGACAAGACTGTGGGTCACCTTTTCCAGTGCTGACTGTACCTTCACTAACACCCTTTGGCTCACAGGTCAGGACAGGGGAGCTGAAATAGTCCTAATTCCAAATGACCACTTCCATGTTCTCCCCTTTCCTCCATGAGTAACCTTTCTTCCTTTGAAGTTCATGTTACTTATATGTATCACCCGATCAAAATCTTAGTAGCTCTTGTCTACAGACTTACAAGTAACTCCCCTTCCTTCTTCAATGGGTTTGATACCTGGCTTACAATATTTCTCTCAACTCCTGTCGTCATCTAAGGGATTTCAGCACGCATATCAATTCTTCCTCAAAGACCCAACTATTCATATTCAGTTCCTCAACCTACTCTTTCTTCTCTCATGAGCTACTCCTCCACCCCACCTGAATCACATACAAGGACAACCCTTGATTTCTGAGAGATGAGATAGATTATGATTGGATAACAGAATTTCAGAATTCTTGAACATAAAAGTGTTTTCATACAGGGGCACCTAAAATTTGGTTGTACTGCCACAAATACAAATTTCTTCTGAAGGGAGTAAAAGCACTTCATTTTTTCAAAAGCTCATTCTCTAAGTTTAAGCAAATATCTTCTAAAATTCCTAAAGAGCAGCCCATTTTGCACATAATGCTTCTCTACCAAGTCAAGATTCTAACTACAGACAGCAAATTTAGAAACAACAGATAAGTAACCAATATTTTCCTGTCTCTTAAGGTATTATCAATTTCAGGTTTGTCTGTGATATTATTTCCAATCTTTTGGATATAATTCCAATCTTTTCTTAAAGATTCATGATATATAGGCATAAGGCTTCTGTGTAATCGAAAATCCTTCAAATTCCAGAAATCAAACATCAATTTTAAAAACCCAAAACACAAATTTAGAAATGTGTCATTCACCTTATTTTTGACATATAATTAAATTCTACTGCTGTGCAACTTATATGGCCATCAGTCATCTGCAAGCGCAGCATCCTTGGTGCAACTTGAGATTCTTCATTATCCTTTGGAGCAGCAACATTGCGGATTTTTTGAATCTGTAGAACACATGGGCCTTCGATCTGTAAAGACAAAGAATTACTTTTAAATAACTTGCTATTCTCATTTTTAGTGATTTTTTTTTCCTTTGGTGACATTTTTGAGTATCACTGTTTAAATTCAATTCATTAAATAGAGATAAATCTGATATTAGACAAGAAACATCAGTTTTACTTTGGTAGCTCCACATTTTAAGAGAAATTCTTCTTGGAAAAGGTGTTTTTAAAAAACAAGTCTCTTTCTCAAGCATACACGAGTCTCTCTTTGGGAAGAGAGTTATGGTGTCTGGTGAAAGGGTATTAATAGAAGATTTTAGAATTCTTTACTGCAAATTTTTTACTTCTGATACTTATTATTATGTGAAACTGAACAAAGATATGAACGCACCCTCTTCTGGTAAAACCAAAGAATACTATTCTCCATTAGCTAAGAATTCCAACTTTCCCAAGTTCAATTCATCTGAGCAATAGTATATTCATATATGTAGTATTCATAAATATTTTTAAATTTAGACTTGCATTTCTTGAGTTGGAGACAGGAAGAAATGTACTTTCTCATAGGCCATCCATGTCTACCAAACCAAAAAAATAAAATAAAGTTAATGTATTAATTGGTTTTCTAATTAAGCATTTATGAAATAGCATAATGTATCTGGGAAATGACGGCAAAATTTGTCTTATATCTCTGGGGGGAAAAATGTTATCCCAAACAAGAAGGATCCTCTCAAAAGAAAGTACCCCTTTTACTCCTGTGTATCATAAATTAATTTAGCATTTCAACAAATAACAAAAACAATGTGAAATAATTAACTCATTTTTTTAAAGTTCCCCTAGGTGAGTATATCCCAAAGTTTAACAGATTGACTTCCTCACTATACAGTCATATTCTGTCTCCAAGGAAATGTCTATTTAGCTACCAATTCAGGGTTAAAGAAGATATCCAATGAGAGAAGAAAATAAGTCATTTTATATAGCATCTAATTTTTTACTTAAAATGAAAAAAAAATCAGGTTTTTGAAACTATAATTTTAGCACCATAAATTACCTCTAAATGGTTTGCTAGTTTGAAGAACAGAAGAAAGCTATACATGGGAAATTTGTTCTGGCCACCTTTTAAATTTTCTTATCCAGGCTTTATTGAAATGGGCATTGCCATATAAAGGCAAAAATGTAATTAGCTGAAGTGACAGCTGAGTATTTGATGGAGGCAATACTCAACAAACTTCAAGACTGTCCTCTGATCCCATTTTCTGTTTTTATACTTATTTTTTATTTGTATGTGCATAGTCATAGCATAAGTTATTTTATTCATGTATAATATAATATTCATATAAATATAATATATAATAAAGCACTGCTGTCATGATTCTAAAATAAACCATTTCAGTTCCTACTATATTTCTCAAGATTGAATGACATTTTGCTTTCATTAGTAATGTTAATTAAAACTAACTTGAAGATGATAATTAAAATAGTCATCTCTTACTTTTTATTTCTACTGTTACAACTTCACCTAGGTATATCCATCTGTTTGAACTTTTACAAGCTCCTCTGAACCTGCAAGAAGCTTTTATTTCCTAATCATTTTTCTGTCCTTTTGGGAGGGATAGCAGAGGTGAGTAGTCAGGAGGTTGAAAACACATAAGTTTTGTTCCTAGGATCCCCCTGAAGGTTTCCGTTTTATAAAACAGAACCCTCCTCTCCTGCAATATCCATCACAAAAGAACAAAATCTGGCACAGTGGACAGAGCACCAGCCCTGGAATCAGGAGTACCTGAGTTCAAATCCGGCCTCAGACACTTAACACTTACTAGCTGTGTGACCCTGGGCAAGTCACTTAACCCCAACTGCCTCACTAAAAACAAAAACAAAAAACAAAACAAAAAAGAATAAAATCAATCAACAAGTTTTTACAAAGCATTTAATACAGGTGCAAGGTTGTGCTAAGAATTATAAGCAGAAAGTGTAGGAAACATTATTGCTGTCGTCAAGAAGCTTACAACATAACTGGGAAGGGAAAACTAATATTTACAAAACACTGAATAATTTCCTAAATACAATCTGATCCACTCTCATCTTTTTCTTTTCAATGCAAGACCTATTCCTCTGCAGTATCTATGGCATATCACATATCGATGGACTAGCTATCTAACTTCACCTTCTAAAAAGAATCTCTCTTCACAGTATCTTCTTATCTTTCTCCTAATGTAAAATTTATTTTGCCTTTTGTTTTAACTATTCAATGGTGCTAATGAACAGAAATTAACTGATGTTTATGACTGCCACACTAATAAACAGTCATTCCCTTTCTGTTAAATCATAGTCTTTATTTGTAATAACACTATTCAGTGTCTTCTGACTCTGGTAAAAAATATTCATGGTATACAGAAATTAGCCTAGTAAGTAGTATAGAAGCTTTTGGCCTCTTTCATTTCTCTAAAATGAGTCATATTTTTCAAGATATTTTTACCATCTCTCTTCATATATGCCAAACTTTTCTGATTCTGCTTTTTTTACTTAATAACTGTGTGGTCAGAGGCCAAAGTTTCCATATCTTTCAAACAGAGACAATAATACCTATTACACATCACAGGACTGCTTTAGAGAACCAAATAAGAAAATGTATAGAAGGTGCTTTGTCAATGGTAAAATGCTATTTTAAAAAAAGCATTAGTTCCTTAATATTCCCTTTGATTAAAAACCTATAAGTTACTTTGTGAAAATTAGTTTTTAAATTTCAATTAACAAAATATTGAGCATCTACAATGTACAAGGAACTATGTTTAAAACTACACATAAATGCTACTAATGACAATAATTATTGGTAATTAAACTAATTGGTAGCTACAAGTTTTTAATGCTCAATAATATATTTCACCGAAAATGTGTTCAACATTTCATTAAAATGAAAACTAGAGCAATGATGCTATTTAATACAAGGAATAAAGAAATGGGAATTATGTGGTAACTTAAATTCACACAGCCTTCTCTATATAACAATTTTTTGTGTCTTCTTTAAACAAATTCATAAAAATGCGTTTAGAGAAAGTGTTCTAATTTTTAATTTTAAGGAAGCAAAGCCATCTTGTGGTTGATACTGGTAATGCTCATGCTTTGAGCACAAGCTATCTATGAAATGAGGTCCAAATTAGCAGTGAAGGACCACAAGTCTTATACAAATAGACGAAGTACCTTTACTGTGAGGATTTGTTATTAAGCTACCTAAATTCCCAAATCTCTTCACATTATCTTTTGGTCATAAAATACTTTCAGATAAAAACTTTTTTTTTTAAACAAGTAACACTGTTTACCTCGGTTGAAGAGAATTATTGCTATGAAAACAATCCCATCCGAATATTCAACTCTTTTAGATTTGTAATTTTTTTAAGTAATAGATTTTGGTTTCATGACTTTTGGGCTTTTCAGTACGTACTTTGTGGCTCTTCAGCAGGAATTCATGATTTTTATATTTTAAGACAAGGATTCTTAACATGAACTTTTAAAAAAATATTTGGTAACTATTTCAATATAACTGGTTTCTTTTATAATAACACCTATTTTGTTTTATGCATTTTAAAATGTTATTCTGAAAAAAATGTCTATAGGCTTTATTGGATTGCTAAAGGTATCATGAAACAAAAAGGCTAAGAATCCCTGTCAAATAAAATTCTAAAAGTTCATAAAACAAATAATACAGAATAAGTTGTCAGTCTTAAGTATTTTACTATATTTATAATCATATTCAAATGTTCTCCTTAATCTTCCATCTAACGAGATCTTTTTATAATATTTAAATATGAAACTTTACTTTGAGTTTTTAAGATTCAGCACCTTAAGTGGTTTCTCATGTTGGTAGTCTAGAAAAGAAAAATACAAATACACTTTCATGTAATAATTATAACTCTGGTGTTGGGAAGACAAGAAGTATGATAGATGTCTTTGAGTATATGAAGGGGAATCATGTGAAAGAGAGAACAAATTTCTTCAGTATGATTATAGAGGGAAGAAATTAGGATAAAACTATTATGGATTTTTGTTCCATAAGGAAAAATCTACTAAAAATTAAAGCTATGCATCAATAAAATGGGCTGCTTTTTAAGGATGTGAGCTCCACCTAACTAAAAAATATTGAGTCAATCAGTAAACATTTATTAAAAGTCTAGTAACAGGGACAGCTAGGTGGCACAATGGATAAAGCACCGGCTCTGGATTCAAGAGGACCTGAGTTCAAATCTGACCTCAGACACTTGACACCAGCTGTGTGACCCTGGGCAAGTCACTTAATCCTTAACCCTTAACCCACAAAAACAAAAAACAAAAAAAAGTCTACTAATACCACTACTAGGTCTGTGTCCCAAAGAGATCATAAAAAAGGGAAAAGGACCCACATGTACAAAAATATTTATAGCAGCCTTCTTTGTGGTGGCAAAGAATTAGCACATCAATTGGGGAATGGCTGAACAAGTTGTGGTATATAAATGCGACGGAATACTATTGTGATATAAGAAATGATGAGGGGGGCGGCTAGGTGGCACAGTGGATAAAGCACCGGCCCTGGATTCAGGAGTACCTGAGTTCAAATCCGGCCTCAGACACTTGACACTTACCAGCTGTGTGACCCTGGGCAAGTCACTTAACCCCCATTGACCCGAAAAAATAAGAAAAAAAAGACAAAAAAGAAATGATGAGCAGGCAGATTTCAGAAAAACTGATGCTAAGTGAAGTGAGCAGAACCAGAAGAACATTATACAAAGTAATAGCAACATTGCGTGATGATCAACTGAGATAGATTTAGCTCTTCTCAGCAATACAATGATTCAAGACAATTCCAAAGGACTCATGATGGAAAATACTCTCCATGTGCAGAAAAAAGAACTGTGGAATCTGAATGTAGATTGAACCATACTGTTTCTACCTTTTTTGGTTTATTTTTTTTCTTTTTTGAGGTTTTTCCCTTTTGTAATGATTCTTCTTTCACAACAGGACTAATGCAGAATAGGTTTAATGTGATTATACATATATAACTTATATCAGATTGCTTTCTGTCTTGGGGAGGAGGGAGGGAAGGAACTCAAAATCTTATAAAAACAAATGTTGAAAACTATCTTCACATGTAACTGGGAAATAATAAAATACTTTTATCATTTTTAAAAGAAGGCTACAATGTGCCAGGCACTGTGCTAAGTGTTGCACATACAAAGAAAAGCAAAAGGGAGTCCCTACTCTCAAAGAGGAAGACAATGTGCAAATAACTATGAACAAATAAGTTACATACAGGATAAATTGGAAATAATTAAAATAGAGAAGGCACTAAAATTAAGATATAAAGGAAAAGGATTCTTGAAGAAGGTAGAATTTTAGCTGGGAGTTGAAGAAAGCCAAGGAAGCCAGGAGGTTGGGATAAGGAGGAGGGAGAACATTCCCTACATGAGAGACAATCAGTGAAAATACCCAGAATCAGGAAATGCAGTGTCTTGTTCAAGGAACAGCAAGGAGGCCAGTGTCACTGGATCAAAGAGTATAGAGCAGGGGGCAGCCAGGTGGTACAGCGGATAAAGCACTGGCCCTGGATTCAGGAGTACCTGAGTTCAAATCCAGCCTCAGACACTTGACACTTACTAGCTGTGTGACCCAGGGAAAGTCATTTAACCCCCATTGCCCCGCCAAAAAAAAAAAAAAAAGACTATAGAGCGGGGCGGGGGCGGGGGGGGGGGCACCTAGGTGATGCAGTAGATAGAGCACCAGCCCTAGATTCAGAAGGACCTGAGTTCATCTGGCTTCAGACACTTAACACTTACTAGCTGTGTGACCCTGGGCAAGTCACTTAACCCCAACTGCCTCACCAGGAAAAAAAATAGAGTATATGGGGAAGAACTGGGGTGGAGGGCAAAGTGTGAGAAAACTAGAAGACGGTCTAGAAGTTATGAAGGCCTTCTAACAGCAAAGAAAGGATTTTATATCTGACACTGGAAGTTAAAGGAAGCCACTGGAGTATACTGATGGGGGGGGGGAGGGGGTCAACATGGTTTATTCTGAGCTTTCAAAAGATCACCTTGACAACTGAGTATACACAGACTAGTTTGGGAAGAGAACAAACAACAGTCTACTGGAATAGTCCAGGCATGAGGTGATGAGGGCCTGCACCAGGACAGTGGCAGTATCAGGGAAGAGAAGGGGACATATGTGAGAAATGTTATGAAGTTAGAATCTAAAGGCTGTGGCAATAGATTGTATATGGAAGGTTAATTAGAGTGAGGAACTGAGAATAACACCTAAGTTGCAGGCCTGGGTAACTGGAAAGATGGTGGTACCTTCAATAGTAACAGGGAAGTTTGGAAGGGGAGAAGTTTGTGGAGAAAAATACTGGCTTCAGTTTTGGACAAGTTAAGTTTAATGTATACAGAACACTCAGTTTGAGATGTCTTAATAGGCAACTGGAGATGCAAGATTGGAGGTCAGCAGAGATTAGGGCTGGAAAAGTAGATATGAGAATCACCAACATGGAGGTGATAAATTTAATCCATGAGAGTTGATGAGATAACTAAGTGAAATACCACAGAAGGAGAAGAGAAGAGGACTCAGAGCAATCTTGGGAAACAACCACATTTGGTGAGCATGACCCATATGAAATTCCAGAAAGAAAACTGAGGAGTGGTCAGACAGGTTAGCAGGAACTATGAGAAAAAAGTATAACAATAATTTAGGTATAAGAGTATTAAGAAGAAGAGGATGATTATCAGTGTCAAAGGCAGCAGAGAGATAAAGAAGAATGAGGATTGAGACAAGGCCATTAGATCTGGCATTTAAGAGATCATTAGAAACTTTGAAGTTGTTTCAGTTGAATGATGAGGTCTGAAGACTGACTGTAGTGAGTTAAGAAGAGAGTGAGAGGAAAGGGAGTGAAGGCAATGATTGTAGACAGCCTTCTCAAAGAGTTCAGCACAAAAGGCAAGGGGATAGTAAGCAGGGATGGATGGATAAAGTGAGTTTTTTGAGGACAGAGGAGATATGGACATGTTTGTAGGCAGTAGTGAAACAGCCAGTAGGCAAATGTAAAGAATTAATTGTTGAGGTTTTTATGACCCCCATCTTTTGGCTAGAATTTAAAAAAAAAAACCTGGGTACGTGCACTGGCCTAGGGCTCTGCAAACAGCACCATGCTCCACCCACTGGTTGTAGCCCTCGCCATGGCGCTGGCACCTCACGTCATCACCACTCGCCAATGCCTACATGGGCCTGGCAAAATTATAACGACTGGAAGCCCAGTGAGGGCAGTCATGTGACTGTCAGAGTGGCTAGCCAATTGGCTGGGGGCTGTATGTGGTCAGCCTGCGGTCTGCTGGGAAGAAGGGAGGTTTTTCCCCATTCTAGCTTGAAGCTGGAAGGCGACAGGATGCTGCTGTGTGTTCTCAGCTGATTCCTGGGCAGTGGTGGTGTTCAGGTTGTATCATTTCCCTTTCCCCATTTTATTTCCTTTCCCTTAATCCTACTGATCCTGTTTGTGTTTTTTTAAGTTCGTTCTTGTTAAATAAATCCTGCTCTGTTTTGAAGGAGGCTGTCGGTCTCCTTTCTTGTCCTAATATTGCAGCGAGACACCTAGCTAACACTCCCCAATTAAAAATTGGTCCCTACACAAGGAAAGACTAAAAATAAGTAAGAGAATGGGGATGATAGAGGAGGCTATCTGCTGGAGATCACAGGATAAAATGAGATACTTGTGTCAAGGGTTTAGCTTTAGCAAGGAAAAGGCTCTCTTCATGTGAGGTAGCAGTGAAGGAGGAGTGGTATAAGCATCCAGGTGATGTGAGCTGAGGAGGAGAGGACAAGAAGGAGTTCTTGGCCAAAGGCTTCAATTTTTTCAGTGAAATATGATCATTTGAACCTCTCAACAAGATTCTCAGCTGAGAGGGTAGGAGAAGCATGGAGGGTCTTTTTGTTTGTTTGTTTATTTTTTGCAGGGCAATGAAGGTTAAGTGACTTGCCCAGGGTCACACAGATAGCTAAGTGTCAAGTGTCTGAGGCCAGATTTGAACTCAGGTACTCCTGAATCCAGCGCTGGTGTTTTATCCACTACACCACCTAGCTGCCCCCAGAAGCATAGAGTTTTAAGCAGGAATGAAAAGATTTGGAAGAGCTATTTGGTAAGTGGAATGGTGAGTTAATTGTTGTCCCATTCTTTTCAGTTGTGTCTGACTCTTTATGATCCCATTTGGAGTTTTGTTGGCAAAGATACTGGAGTGGTTTGCCATTTCCTTCTCTAGCTCATTTTATACATGAAGAATTGAGGCAAACAGGGTTAAGTGATTTGCCCAGAGTCACAGAGCTAGTAAATGTCTGAGGCCAGCCCTTAGTCTTAAGGACTACAAAGACTAGGAATTATACTTGACAAGTTATAACACCTCTTTAACTCTGAGACCTCTCTTCTACTATCAATTACCATCTGGAATAAATTTGGCCCACCTTCTCTCCCAAATCAACCAAGATTTTAGAATGTATTTATTATAGAATTAAGACCCATCACACCTTCCCAAAGAATTCTTCTGTCTCATACATGAAGTCAGAGAATTTTAGACCTAAAAGAGACCTAGTTAGAAAGCACCAAGTTCGATTCCCTCATCTTACATATGAGGAAACAACATTAAATAAACCAATTCTGTATAATTCAGTTGAAGAAATATTTAATGAGTACCAACTACATACCTATCTCAAAACTTCCTTAACTCTGAAGTTTAGTAGGAAGAAAACTGAACTTGGAGAGTCAGAAGTCTTAGTGTGAGTCATGACTCCTCAACTTAATGACTAAATTTAAGTGGCAACTTTTCAAGCCTCAATTTCCTCATTTGTAAAATGAATATAACATTTAAAATACTTACCTTGATGTGCTTTTGCCAAAAAAAACAAACCCCACACCCTAGAAAACCTATTATACACACACACATGTACGTATCAACATTTTTTTTTTTGGTGAGGCAATTGGGATTAAGTGACTTGCCCAGGGTCACGCAGCTAGTAAGTGTCAAGTGTCTGAGGCCGGATTTGAACTCAGGTACTCCTGAATCCAGGGCCGGTGCTTTACCCACTGCACCATCTAGCTTCCCCCAAAATAAGTAATTTACTCAAAGTTGTTCTTTTTTTTTTTTGTTTGGTAGGGCAATGAGGGTTAAGTGACTTGCCCAGGGTCACACAGCTAGTAAGTGTCAAGTGTCTGAGGCTGGTTTTGAACTCAGGTACTCCTGACTCCAGGGCCGGTGCTCTATCCACTGCGCCACCTAGCTGCCCCGTATCAACATTATTGATAACTTGAAGTTAGGTAATACAAGACAAACTAGCTTTTCTGCAAATTAATATTTATATATATTAAGTTTACTCATAAAAAATAACGTCTGGGGGCAGCTAGGTGGTGCAGTGGATAAAGCACCGGCCCTGGATTCAGGAGGACCTGAGTTCAAATCCAGCCTCAGACACTTGACAATTACTAGATGTGTGACCCTGGGCAACTCACTTAACTCTCATTGCCCCCCACACACAAAAAAATAAATAATAATATCTGAAAAATGAGTGGATCCGACAGAGTAAAATCTGACCACATCAATCCTTTACACAATAAACTCCATAGGTTCCCTCAACTGCCTCTAAGATCAAATAAAAATTGCTCTGTTTGGCTTTTAAAGCCCTCTATAATCTATGCCAAAACTATTTTTTTAACCTGTTTATACACTATACCCCTTCCTAGATGCTACAGTCTTGCCAAAATGGCCTTGTTTTTCCCCCACACACAACATGCAGCTGACAATTCTCTCTATCTAGAACACACACGAAATTCACCTCCACTTCTCACAAACCCTTGCTTCCTTCCATAGTGTGTTTAAAGGACACTTTTTAAATTAAACTTTTGAACTTCCTGCCAAAATGGCTACATCTGATCCCCAAGATCCTCTCCATTAGAATAAAAACATATTATTAGCATTCTGGGTTACCTTTTCTACCTTTCCACCGTTAATGTCACTGGGGAGGAATTTCTTGCCAATGGTTCTCAAATCTGTCTAAAATAAAAAGGATATCATTAAAATAGAATCAGAAAAGAAAAGTAAATTTAAGTCTTACATCATTAATAAAGGATTAAATGTCTTTATAAGATGCCAGACCAAAGAGAAAATAAATATGTATTGAGTATATCTTCTGAAATGACTTGTCTCCATGGAAAGTCTATGAATATACTAAAAAAGAATGACTATGAGAAATGAAACTAGATTCTACAAATCTTTAGATAGGATTTTAACATGAATTATGTTTATATGCTCCAAGAAAAATATCAGAGTTTCCTACATTTTAATCTTTCTAAAGATCAGTGCTCTAATTCAGAATATTAGACGCAAGCAGTTTAGCAATTCAAACAGTTACTTTTTATATTTAATTACAGATGAACCCACCATAAAATTCACACATAATAATAATGGATGAAATCCATATATTAAGCCATGTTGGACCAAGAGATACAGCACCTACCACTAGGTATACAGAGAATAGAACAAAACCTATGGAATAACAAGGCATTTATTATAATGGGATGTTATCGTGATATAATTATATTTCATAAGCTTAAATAATTTATAGAAACAATTTCACCTATATGAAAACAGAAAAAAAAACCATACCAAAAAAACCCCAAATAGTGAACAGTAATTAGTGGTACAGGACTATTCCTAAAAAGAAAATGCAATGTCAGGACATATCTAACTGCACAGCACATATAAAACATAGCAAATATGAAATAAAAAGAAATTCTCCATCTATAGCCATCATCATGTAGGACCTTTGGTTTTGTACCTCTTCCACAACCTAAAGCTCTAAGAAAAGAGTGATAATTGCATTGAATATATAGGAAATGGGGCAGGGGGAGCAAGAAACTACAGGAATTAAAATTATTTAGTTAACTAAATAAGACGGCTTAAAACAAGAACTTGGTATAAATCAGTAATTTGCTTTTTACTGCTTATTATTAGTTAGAATAAGATAAATAGAAACTAGTATATGAATTAAGGAGAGAATAAACAAAAATTAATTTAAAGGTAGGAGAGAATAGGATGTTTAGCTAGCATATGGGTAGATATAAAGATTACTATGCTATAAAATAAAGACTTAAGGGTAACTATGGAATCTTACTCCTTTAAAATCTTAAATAGAAGATTAGGTATCCTCCTATCTTTCCTTGCTTCACCGTTTATTTAAATTTTATATACTCTAATGTTATAGTCAGTTTTCCCCTCTCTATTCAGGAATTCTATTATACATTTTTTTGCATCAAAAGGAAGAATGTTTAAGAAACATTAGTTTTTTATATAGTTTACTGCCCACAGATATAGAAACATTACTAATTAACCACTGGTGAAAATGCAGCCAAAAAAAACAAAACAAAACTCAACAAGGGCAAATGTAGGCTTCTCAAAAATGAATAGGTTCTTTAAATTTCCTTTTCATATCCTAGAACTTTGGGGAAGAAATCAAAATCTGAGGCATTTCCTGGCATATCTTCCAAATATAAATTCCAAATAAATGACACTGGTATAGTTAGCTTCAAGCCATATCATGCATCTACAATAAATGTTACAACATCTACAACTAATCACCTGGTTCAGAATTAAGTTGCTACATTTTCCTCGTCAGATTATACATAAAATATGCTCAAGAAACCTCAATCAATTCCTGGTCAAGCTAGATACTCTGAGATTTAAGAGTTAGATACCAAATTAAATATGTTAAAAAAAATAGAATCATTCTCCATTAAAGTTATCATATAAGATATCTTGCAAACTTTAAAGGACTATATTAATGTTAGCTATTATTATCATAAAATCCTATTTGTTTTGCTTCATTATTCCTAAATATGTTATCTGGATTAAGCAAGTTAACCTTTATCAGATGGCTCTCTGTTTTAGGGAGGGGGTAAGGAAGGAAGGGAGAGAGAAAAATTTGGAACTCAAAATCTTATAAAAACAAATTTTGAAAACTATCTTTACATGTAACTGGAAAAAAAAGAAAAAAAAGCCAGTTAATCAGAAAAACATTTCAGAAAAATTTATAAAATATAACCTACATTGAGAGCAATCAGGATGATGTCATTTATATTGACTTTGTCTGGAGAACTTTTGCAGGCTTCAATTCCTTCATCTGAAAGATACCTGTTAAAAAATAAAAATAATTAATATGGAAGTAATTAAATTAAAACAACCAAAAAACATATTGCAGTCCATTTTACCAATAGGAAATATTCCATTATGAATTGGTTCTATGAAAGAGAAAGACATCTCCTGTTTTACTCTGTTCATTCACTAGAGCAGAGTTTCTTCACGGGGGCTCCATGGGACAGATTTCTGGGCACCCATGAACTTGGAGGGGGAAAAAAAGTCTTTATTTCAATATAACTGATTTCCTTTATAAGCCTATGTGTTATATATTTTATTTATTTAAATACATTATTCTGAGGAGTCCAGAAGCATCAACAGACTGCCAAGAGGGGTCCCTCAAACAAAAAAGATTAAGGACTCCTGCCCCAAAGTAAAAAGCACAGTCCATATTATTCTATGGTAATTATAACAGCTAATAATAACAGTAGGATTATCCAAGTGCTATCTGAGGAAATGTATTAATACACTGTTATGTTTCTTTGGCAAAGCGTTAAGCATCTCTAAGAAAAAAATACAGTAACAAGCACTGTATAAAGCATTTATTATTCTGCATTATAGTATACTGCTTCTCAGGCAAAGTTTCTTTACCTTTTTTGTACCATTTAATTCCTTTGGCTATCTGGTGAAATCTATGGATCCCCTTCCCAAAATAATTTTTGAATGCATAAAATAAAATAAATAAGATTGCAAAGAAAACAAACTATATGAAAATGCAGTTCTCAATTTTAAAAAAATTAAGTTCATGGACCACATGTTAAGGAGACAAAACAACTCATTCATATGCACTTTTTAAGCTTAACTCTACTAATCTTTGAATCAGGATTATTACTTTTGCAATTTCCCTATAGTAGTTCTCTTAAGTGTCATTTCCATAAGCACCCTGAGTAAAATTACCTCTGTGTGTACCAGGGAGAGCAATTTCCTTAGCATCTTTAAAACATATTTGTTGGTTGAAAAAGGGTATTAGAAATCCCTTCTTAAATGCTTCTTAGGAAGGGAAAGGAGATGAGAATTGCATTGTATTAACATTTTGCTTTGTAAACCGAAAATATCATGTGAGTGTCATCTTTTTTAGGTTTCACTGATAAGAATAATAATTCATAACAGTGTAGAGGTGACTGTTTCAGTACAATGCAAGTTCTAGCCAGTGCTCCCAAGCTAAAAAGCCTTCAATGTACGTCTTTTGCCTTCCCCACCTTAGGAAATTCATTGGGATTCATCTTCATAAAGGTGATGATTTTTTTTTAAATCAGAACAGTTGATGACAATAGTTTACTGTGGACACTGAAATATGCAACTATGGAAGGAAAAAGGTAAAAACAGCATAATGGAAGTTGATGTTAGAAAAAAAATTAAAATGTAAAAATAGGAGTATGAGTAAGAGTACCTAACTGAGTGATAAATAGGAGACTGACTATTCAGAGAGAGGAGAAATACTGAGAGGGCATGTCAATGGGCAGATCATTTGATTTTTAAAAATAGCGGATAAGAAATCAGACTGTTTGAGTGAGAAGGAAAAGTGATCAGCAAAATGACCAGGGAACACAAGAATCTGTGGTCTGTTAGGAAAACTGATCAGAGCACGGTGCTAATGAGATTAAAGTTTCAGGTTTAATCATCATATGTTTTAGTTATCTTTGCTCTCTGTTCCATAGCCAAAGACTGCAATTCCAACTTATTATTATTAGAATATAAAATCCATGAGAACACACGCCATGTTTTATCATCATTGAATATTCTTTAGCACCTGGCACAGTAATTTGGACATAGAATTCATTCATTTATCTACTACATAAGTTCTTACTATGTGGGCACTTACTACATAAGTTCAAGATGCTGTGCCAATCAATGGAGAATATACAAAAATAATTAAAACAGGGTTGTTGGAACTGTGGTGCTTACAATTCAGGAAAAAAGGATCCAACAGATGCAAAAAAATATTAAACGCATATAAACAAACTATACTGCAGAAGATATAAGAAGGTTAACAAAGCATAATGTGAGAACCAAGGAAAAGAAAAATACTATTCAGTACAACAGTCATTTATTAAGGCTCTACTGTGTACATTGTGCTTAAGTAATAGGCTAAGTTCAAACAAGCAAGGTACCTGCCCATAAGGGGTTCACAAACACAGAAAGGAATAAGGAATTAACACAAATAGCTAGTTTTAAAGCAAAACGACATATGATGTCTGAAAAAGAAAGCTTCCAGGAAAAAGTGGCATCTGAAATGGGCTTTACGAGATTGATAGAAATTCAAAAGAAGGGGGTGAGGGGGCCCACAGGATTATTCTAGGTACAATGTGAGGAGTGAGTGGGGTGTGGTACAGAGCCATCTAGGAGGAGTAGCAGGAAGCAATGCTTTAAACAATTGTTCCAAATAGATACAGAAAATGCACCAGGCCAAATCCTGAAGGGGAAACCCAGAAAAAGTCACCGAGTCTTGTTTGGCTCAGGTCAGCATAAGAAGACAGAGAAAGAGGTCTGCTGACAATAGGGGCTGGGTGGGGCTCCTACACCCAGGGAGAGACTGCACTAGAACAAAAAGTAGTCCCAAAGCTGTACTGGGACACCCCCAAAACCAGCCCCATGACACCGTGATAAGGACAGGTACCAAGAGGTAGTTTTGTTATCCACTACCCAGTTCTGGGTTGCAGATCCAGGGAAGAATGAGAAGAGGACCTACCCAAGGCTGAGGCAGGAGGAGGGGGGCAAAAGGGTACTCTTGGGTGGGGAAGTCCTGGGTCATGTATCAAGAAAGGAACAAGTTCAGAAGCAGTAGTCTGGATCAGACCTCTGGAGCAAAGCAGAATCTCAGTTCCAACATCTAACAGTGTGTGCAAAAAAAGAAAGAAAATCAAAACCAAAAACGGGGCAAGAATCCCAGACCAAAGCGGAGCTTGGAGAACTCCAAGCTGTAGTTTTACCCACATCATAAAGTACATCGAGGGAAGTAATAAAAGATCATTCACTAGTTGAAACTATCATTTATACTATAATGGCCATATGATTTCCTCCATTTAAATATACCCACCTATGCCTTTACATCATCTTCAACCCTTATGCATGTCCTCAAATAAAACCTACACAGAAGGTTCAACCAACATGCTGGAGTGTCTTCCTCCAAAATTCTGAATTTAAGGGGCAGCTAGGTAGTACAATGGATAGAGCACGAGCCCTGGAGTCAGGAGGACCTGAACTCAAATCCAGCCTCAGACACTGGACACTTACTAGCTGTGTGACCCTAAGCAAGTCACAACCCCAAGTGCCTTAAAAAAAAAAAAAAAAGAAAGAAAGCTGTGTGACCTTGGGCAAGTCACTTAACCCTCATTGCCCCACAATAATAATAATAATAATAATAATAATAATAATAAAATTCTGAATTTAGCGCTATACTATAGCCTATTCACCTTCCAGGGGCCATAGGTGAAGAGTGACTTTCATTTTTGAGGGTGTAAGCATCTCCCGACTTAAGCCAGATGGCATCACCAAAAGAATAAAAAAGTTAAAAGACAGGCCCAGCTGTTCACAGAATGCTACAGCCAAGCAGATGACACTCTGTCTTCTTTAGTGTCATTTCCATTGATAAAACCGTATCAGTTTCTAATATTAAATCATTTGACATTTTTAAGAACTTGGACTCTGGTGATAAGAACTTTTTTTTCCCTAGGGTTTTAGTAGTTGTGGCTGCTAAGGAGTAGGACCAGGAGAACAATATATGTAACAACAGCATTATAAAGTCAAACGACATGGAAAGACTTAAGAACCCTGATCAATTTGGTGAATAACCACTATTCCATCTTTTAAGAAGGGAGAGGGGCAGCTAGCTGGCGCAGTGGATAAAGTACCGGCCCTGGATTCCGGAGGACCTGAGTTCAAATCCAGTCTCAGACACTTGACACTTACTAGCTGTGTGACCCTGGGCAAGTCACTTAACCCTCAATTGCCCTGCCAAAAAAAGAAGAATAGTGATAGATTCACAATTCAAAAAAACACAACTTTCTGGACATGGCAAATGTATGGATTTATTTTACCTAACTGTCTATCTGTTGCAAGCATTGTGTTTTTCTTTTTTGAGATGGGAGTATGGAGGTGGAGACTGGGGAAAATTTAAGGGATGCCCTCAAAAAACGATATTGTGCAGTTGAGCAAACTAACTCTAATCTGATCTCTTTTGTAAATTGACATAAAAATTGATAAGGAAACAGACTTTAGCACAGACTATCTATTGATTGAGACAGATTGTATGGTTCATAATTCGATTCCCCCTAAAGATTGACAAAAGGTTACATTTTTAACTTTCCCTATGCTACCAAAATTGAAGTAATATCAAGTGTAATACTTAATTCCATTTCATTCTTACCTCCAAGGCTGGACCAGCCAATATACCTAAACTAATAGTTCAAACTCACCACAAAAGGAATAAATGATGAACCTTACTGGTTCAAAAGTAGTACCCCAATTCTTCTAATAGTCTGATTGCTCTAAATTTAACTCTTGCTTTCTTTTGTAATTTTTGATGTAATTCTTATACTCTGATTTTAATAAACTGATGCATTCAAATTTGACCCTCAGCTCCAAACTCAACTTTTTGAACTTCTGATTCCAGATAGATAATAGCTGTACTTCCTGGGTCCGACTACTCCTGAAATCTAGAAATTCTGCCTTCTGGCCCCAACCCTAGCCTGTGATTTCTACATACTAACTAACTAGTTTGCGCATTAGTTATAGTTCTTAAAATATTATATTCCAGGGTGACCTCAACCTATAGGTGCTTTCCTACCTAAGTTTCAAGTTGGCTTCAATTATTCAGTCAACCAACAAGCATTTTAAAAGAAATCATTACACATTAGACACTAAACTTGTGGGGATACAAAGAAAAATCATCTCTGCTCTCAAGAAGCTTTCAGGCTTGTAAAGGAGACAATACGTATATAGACAGGCATATACAAAATACATACAAAGTAGATTCAATGCTACCTTAGAGGGAAAGGTACTTAGCAGCTGGAGGGTACTGAGAAAAACCTCCAATTTAGGTGTTCCTTGACTCAGACTTGAAGGAAGAAAGAAATTCTAAGAGGCATAAATGAAGAGGGAAAGCATTCTAGGCAAGGGGGACAGCCCCTGAAAAAGTATGGAGGTGGGGAAAAAGCAAGTAGCCAATAGGGTTAGATCATAGAGGGCATGGAGGGAAGTGATACAGTAAAATAGGGAAAAGATGGGAAGGGGCCAAGTTGTAAAGCTTAATTTAAATGCCAGAGTTTATATTTGATTTTAGATGTAACAGGGAACCAATGGAGTTTAGTAAGGGGTGAGGAGGCATTGGGTCAGACCAACATTTAAAGAAAAACACTGACAGCTGTGAGGAGGATGAATTGAAGTTGGGGAGAGGCTTAAGGCAAAGAGACCAGGTCGAAAGCTATTTGAAGAACCCAGAAGTGATAAGAGGCTAAACTAGGGTAGTGGCTGTGATAGTAGAAAGAAACACTTAGGAGAAATGTTATGAAGGTAGAAACAAGATTTGGCAACTTGCTTCAAGTTTGACAACTGTTAAAACCATTGTTTCTGAATCTCTTAGCCTTGAATTGTCAGAAAAGGGTATACTCAGTAGCCTTAAGACATTTTTATAACAATTCTGACATTTATTGTTTACATAAAAGAAATTTCATCTATAGGAATCAAACATACACTTGTTTATAGTGTATTTAACAACAAATTATTAAAAGGAAATTTATTACATATTGATTACTATGAAGACTGATTAAAAAGGAAAACAATAATGAAGTAAGCTCTCTGACATTCAAGAGGTGAAGGCAAGAGTGTTCTGGATAATCAAATATTGTGATAAACAAAAAACCTGCCTTGTGGTTTATCAGAGAATAAAATAATCTTTGTAACGTTTCTTGATCCAGACTGGTGATTTCATTAATATAAGCAACTACCAGTGAAGCAAACTCCCTCAACCAATATAGATAAACAAATTTCCCCAACTTACAGTATCAGGTTGCTGCCTCAAGATAAGTGAATTACCCATGGTCACACATCCAGTATGTGTCAGAGGCTGAATTTAAACCCAAGTTCTTTCTAACTCTGAAACCAGTTCTCTCTTTTCATTATACCACTCTATTTCTTAGTGCTTACATGACTAGCCTTTCTACATAAGTTATATGACATTAGAAGTAGATGAAGCTTAACATAGTTTTTAATTATTATGAAATCCTCATCAGATTATTAAACTAAATCATGACATGCGATTCTACTCCTCAAACCCAAGAAGTATGACTTACTATAACTTAAGGAAATATTCTGCCAAAGCCTTCATGAATCTGTCAAAAAAAATTTAAAAAGAAACCAAAAATCACTATTTTATGTCCAGAGTTCATGCTACATACATAGTCTCTCTGTCTCTTCCCTTTGAGAGATCCAAAGTACAGGGACTATATAGTTCTACTGCTATAAATCAAATATCCATCAAGAAGACCTCGCTTTTGAGAGATTCCTTCAAATCTTGGGTCGTTTTTACATAGTTAAAGACTAAACAGAAATGAACTAAAACAGAAATTTATTTACCAGTGAAAGCTGGGGTTTGAGTTGTTTCAGTAAATGTTTAAAATCCTAACATTATCTGTTTAAAGATGGACAGCAATGCCAATGGAAAACTGTTTTACTAAAACAAGAATAACAAAAATTGAAGAACAATATTCATCAGCACTACTGTTGTCATCAGAAAAGAAAGCAACTGAAAACTGGAGACAGCAGGCCTGATTTGATCCCTGGGTACTTGTAATCAGGAACCTTAAGAAAGAGGTTCCAAGTGACTAAAGCTTTCTAATCAGTTCCCATTTGCAGTATGAGTGGAGTGCCCAAGAGCAGGGAGTCTTAAGAGGAAGCTTACCCTAGAGAGGTCTTGTTTACTAAAACAACCAGCAAAAGCATATAAATCCCATCCATCCCTGTGGAGGTTTTGGAACAGCTGTATTCCAAATCTAATCATTATTCTTCGGACCTAAAAATATGTCTGAATATATTTCACTTTATAAATAAATGTCAGGAGACTAAAGGTAGTTTGCCAGCTGCATTTTTGCATGTAATTCAATGAACTAATATTTTAAAATCTAACACTAATTTCAAATTACAAGATTTTTCAATCACCTTATCTTAATGTTCAAACAAGTTCAAACATTTTCATGGAAAATTTTTTCCCTTTAAAAAGTCAAAAGTTTTTAATTTTCCCTCTTTCTATGACATACTTCCTTTTATAATCTTAAACAGCTTTCTCTGCCTCATGTTGCAAAGTATGGACTAAAAACAATAATTCTCCAGCTAAGTTTTTCCTCAACTAAATAATGGTTATTTGCAAGTTCACATAACAAAGTAGGGATTTAATAAATGCTTGTTGAATTGAAATGATTGAATGAATTAAATCCTACTGCCAAATTTTCATCAGATACAATTCTAGCTACTTCATTGGGAAATTTTTGTGGTTTCCCAATGAACTATAAATCAGATTCAAGAAACAGTAAATGTCATTTGGATTCTAGATATCTACATTAATGAATTCCACTACTGCTCTATACCCACTCACTATCTAAAAGGTACATTTTCTGTTCTTACTTAACTTAATGCTAATACATTTTTTTACCCGTCTAACTATGTCACCCTCCGACCTCATTCAATAAACTCCAGGAGTTCCCTATTATTTCCGGGATCAAATATAAAATCCTCTCTTGGGCTTTTAAAGTCCTTTAAAACCCTTCTACCTTTCCAGTCTATATCTGGGCCTGAAAAATTTTCATTGGCTATTCCCCAAGGTACATATCACAACTGCAGGTGACTATTTTAATAAGATGCTTTTCTGTTGTTCTTTTTACAAAAGTGAAAACAATGTATTAAATATTGTTTACATGCCGATCACCCTTGGTAAATACATTAATTCTTTGAAACCAAGAATAAAAAAATTGAAATGGTAGCTAAGAATACAGAGTAATTTGTGACGAAGCTCACAGCATTTTAACATGCAAGTTTCAAGTATACTTTAGTTCATATCAGAATCTCTCCTATAAAGGATGAGTATTAAGGATTTATAATAATACAAATGTAGGCCTCCCCACTGTCTTATTAAAAGGCATGTAGGTGTTTCCATTTCCCTGAAATTATAAATGCATCTTTCATCACTCCTAGGTTTCTTTCCTCAAGTAAAACAAATGGCAGCCCATCAATCTAACTGAAGGATCACTAATTTAGAAACAGAAGAATCATCTCCAGCAACAATTCAGATTTACATTTTGCTTTAAAGTTTGCAAAGCGAGTTGGGCAGAATGGTTATTGTTGTCCCCATTTTGCAGGAGAATGGAGACTGAGGAGATTAAGTGCCAGTTCAAGGCTCACAAGAAAGTAAAAGTCTCAGAAGAGATACTCAAGTCCCTTGACACCAATACCATAACTCTTTCAGCTTGCTTTGGTACTAAATGTCAGATGTGTGTATATAAATGATTATAATATGGAACTGAATCAACAACAGATAAAGAGGATGTGTTCCCTTGATGTGGCCCACCTCCTACCCTTAAGCTACATGTTACAAAATAATATTAGGACAGTATTTTAGTCTAAAGTCACTGATTTTCCCAACTGAAAAATGCTTAACAATACTTCATCAATAGCCATCGTGTGGGAATGCAACTCCTCTAGAGAAGGAACCAGCCATCTTCACCAACCGCTAAGCAAATTTCACTGACAGAACAGACAAGACAAACTAGCTGAAGTGGCAAGGCAACCTGAGGAAGAAACATGGGACATGTGCTAGACAAGTCAACCTCCACTGCCTTGCCTACCATCTCCCTTCATACTGACGGAAACAGCCAGAATTCTGAACCCAAGAACCTTTGGAATATCAATGCTTCTAGTCCGGTGTCCGTAGCCTTTAATTTGGGAAGCAGCACCTGGGGTGATGTCATTCAGTCATTTTCAGTTGTATCTAACTCTTCTTGATTGCATGTGGGATTTTCTTGGCAATGATACTTAAGTGGTTTGCCATTTCTGTCTCCAGCTCATTTTACAGATGAGAAAACAGACAAAAAAGGTTTAAGTGACTTACCCAGGGTCACACAGCTAATAAGTGAGGCCAGATTTGAACTTAGGTCTTCCTGATTCTGGGCCCATTGCCCTCTCCACTCCACAATCTAGCTGCCCCTGTGGTGTCACAGCATTGTAACTACTACAGGTGCTAAGGCTACACCTACTGAAGACTCAGAAAAAGTTCCTGTTGTCAAAATCCTTGGCACTGTCAAATGGTTCAATATCAGAAACAGGGTAAATAACATTAGAGAAGAGGCATTACCAATGCTTTGCTGCTGCACCCTAAGGACCATGGAATTTTTCCATCCTAGAAGCTGAGACTTTCCATATGTGGTTTTTCCCCATTAGAATGAGAACTCCTTAAAATCAAGAACTATCTTACTTTTCTATTTGTATCTCTGGGACTTAAAACAGTGCTTTGCATACAGTATATGCATAATAAGTGCTTCGGTCATTTATTCATTCTTTTTTTTTTTTTTGCAGGGCAATGAGGGTTAAGTGTCTTGCCCAGGGTCACACAGCTAGTAAGTGTCAAGTGTCCAAGGCTGGATTTGAACTCAGGTACTCCTGAATTCAGGGCCAGTGCTTTATCCACTGCTCCACCTAGCTGCCCCCCATTTATTCATTCTTAAATAAGGTCTAACCATTTTCCAAATCTCACTCCTCTCCACCATTTATGATTTTACTTCTCTGTCATGGTAGCCAATCTGATAGGTGTGAAGTGATATCTCAGAGTTGTTTTAATTTGCATTTCTCTAGCACTGTTTCATATGAATATTGATAGTCTGATTTCTCCTTCTGAAAGCTGCCAGTAAACTACTTTCAAAATAAGATGTATTCTACTCAACAGTAAGATCTCTTTAAAAATTCATTGATTCTAAATTTTCAGCTTTTATGGTTTGTATGCACACATAAATTTTAAATGACTTCAGTCATTCATCTATCATATTAAATTACTACCGAGGAAAATCTATTTTAATTTTATTGTAGGTCTAATCTTCCCATTTTATTTGTTACAATGATGTAAAAACTAGACATAAAGAAACCATAAGGAAATCACTGTGGTAAATTTAACATTATTTTAAATAGGTTTCATAAACTTTATCATGTTCAAAAAGACTGAGCCAAAAGCGACAATTTCAAACAGAAATGCTACAAGTATAATGCAGCCTTTACAAAGAAATGCTACAAGTGTAATGTAAAGCTACTATAGCATCACTTGTTCTGAATAAACTATTTCTTACAGTGTGAAAGTGTGAAATATGACCTGTTGCATTTTTATTTAAATTTCTGTATTTCATTACCTAAACAGTATCTTTTCCCTGTACAGCCTCAGATATTTTGGCCCTCCTAAACAAATTATAATATATAGATGTAATGTAGTATTATTGTACCACAAGTAATTCAGAAAAGAATTGGAAAGAAAAACAACCTTCCAAGACTTAAGAACTCTGATCAATGCCAGCCATGATTTCAGAAGACCAATGATGAAGCAAGCTACCACCTCCTCAAAGGGAAATGATGACTCAAGATTCAGAATAAACATTCTATTTTAGATACAACCAATGTGGGAATTTGTTTTGCTTGACTATGCATATTCATTTGTTTTTTCCTTTTTTATTCAATAGAACAGGGTTTTGTGGTTGTTCAGTTGTTTTTCAGTCTTCTCAGACTCTTCATGACCCCATTTGGGGTTTTCTTGACAAAAATACTAGAGTGGTTTTCCATTTCCTTATCCAGCTAATTTTATTGAGCAGGAAACTGAGACAAACAGGATTAAGTGACCTAGCCAGGGTCACAGAGCTTGGAAGTTTCTGAGGCAGGATTTGAACGCAAGTCTTCCTGACACCAGGCTCTGTCACCTAACTGTCCCATAGAGTGAGGCAGTCAGAAATTTGATTATTTTTTCCATTGAAAAAAAAAAGGTTTTGGAAATTATAAGTGACTGTCCTAAACAATTATGATAAAGGAAATATAAAGTAAAATTGTATAGAGTAAATAATAAATGGTAATGAAGTGGCTATGAGTAAAAGTAAGACCGTATATAAGATTTAAACAAACTTTAAACAGAAACAAAACTAAAATTATACTTCTGTGTTTTACTTCTCAGAATCTAGGAAATTAGAATGGTTAAGAATTCTGTAGGGATGCAACACTTAAAGATGCCACTGGGTGACACCCTTGTCACACAAAGAAAAATAAGCAGCGTTTCATAAACCATTTGAAACTTAAACCTTTGAGTCTTCAAAAATCTGGCTTTCATGAGTGGGAGATAAAGAAAGAGAGGGACAGAGAGACATGAGAATAAACAGGGAAGAGAGAAGACTGGGGGCTATAATACTACAATTCTGACGTCTACCAAAAAGTCCTCTAAAATGTTTTTAATGGAAGTTTCTAAACTTAAACAGAAAAAATAAAAAATAAAAATACAGCTTACTTTCTATTAATAAGCCCTACTTTTGCAATTAGAAAATTTATATATTATTAAGGGACAAATTACATTACGATGTTGATTCTACTTTAACCTGCAATGCTTTCAATGAGCATTTCCAATATTCCATCATCAAGCATTACTCTATCAAAACAAATAAAAATATGTGTATTATAAGCAAATAACCATTCTGGAAGATAGGTTTCAAAATTACAAATCTCAAATTTAAAACTTTTATGCTCTCAAAAAGCAATATATTAAAAAGGCTTCCCTGAGCCAATGAAATGAAAAAGTTATTAACTTTCAATGTAAACATATTCAATGAAAACACAAAACTTCATAAACTAACTACTATGAACAAGTAATATTTATTAGGCATTTTTACATGCTAGAAAAAAATCTATTAATTCAGTAACACCTGTAATATGTTATAGCATGAATAGATGATTATAATTAACATTACTCTGAATTTTAAATATTTAATATGAACATCTATTTTATATTTCTATTTCACTGTGATAACTTTTTCTCAATCTCAATTTCCTCACACTGTCAATATAGAAGTGTTGCTGAGATTCTGTTTATTTACTTTAAATACTTTACTTGTCTATAAGATATTTTTCTCCATAGCAAAAGTGTTAAACAATTCATCACTGGTTAGAACAGTCATCAAGTCAACAGGCTCACTTGATCCTCACTATAATACTGTAACATCACTTCTCTCTGAATTAATACCATTAAATTACATTTATTGTTATACGAAAGTTATAGAGTGTTATAACAAAGGCATTCTTGGGGTTTTTTGGTTTTTTTGGTGAGGCAATTGGGGTTAAATGACTTGCCCAGGGTCACATAGCTAGTAAGTGTTAAGTGTCTGAGGCCGCATTTGAACTCAGGTCCTCCTGATTCCAGGGCCAGTGCTCTATCCACTGCAACACCTAGCTGCCCCTGTAATGCGCTCTTAAAAATAATTTTTAAAGTGTGCCAGCTTCTTTGCTAAATTAGATTGCCATATTCACAAAATGCTTCTTCCTATTCAGTCTCCACCTCTGTCTCTCCATTTCCCTACCTCTGTCAAAACTATTACTAAAAATATGAATTAACGAGTGACCAAATGCTGGGTCTCAAGTTTAGCAAGTAATAAATAAATAAGTGGCACAGACAAAAGTCATATACCCTCTTGGCAGTCTCTGTTCTGATGAACAGCTAATATAGAGAATAAATATTACAAATTTGCATTATATCTTATTAGACACAGCTGGTGGCACAGTAGATAGAGCACTGGGCCAGGAGTTAGGAAGATGAGTTCAAATCTGTCCTCAAATACTTACTAGATGTTTGACCTAGGCAAGTCACTTAACTTTTGTTTAACTAAGTTTCTTCAATTGGTAAAAAGGGATAACAGAAGCACCTACACTGCAGGGTTGTTATGAGAATCAGATGAGGTATCTGTAAAAGGCACTTAGCACAGTGCCTGGCACATACTAACACTATATAGATGCTTATTCCTCCCCCCTACTCCCAATATAGTGGTTGTATTTAAATACCCTTTAAAAACAAAAAAGTCGGGCAGCTAGATGGGGCAGTGGATAGAGCACCAGCCCTGGAGTCAGGAGTACCTGAGTTCAAATCTGGCCTCAGACACTTAACACTTACTAGCTGTGTGACCCTGGACAAGTCACTTAACCCCAATTGCCTCACTAAAAAAAACAAAAAACAAAAAAAAAGTCAATAAAACATAGCCAGTCTCTTAAAAATGCAACTAAGACATATTTTTATTAAAATACTAAAACTATTTTGCTCATATGGGTAAACGTTCATAACGTTAATTTTGGCTTACTTATATATAACCTAAGACATGAAATACCTCAGTATAACACGAAATAAGGAATTTGGAATAATAGCCATAAGTAAATTTGAAAATTCTGAAGCTATTTGTACCACAATGTATCTATCACTTAATGAATTGAAATCATGGGATGAGATATCAGTAGAATATTTTTAAGTAACTGAAATAATATAGCATACTTTAGGTAAAATAATATTGTTTTCAATTTAATAAAGCTGGATATATAATTTTTAATGTTAGGCTCTAGCTTTAAAACACAAATTTTTATTTGTCAAAGTGAACTTGTAATTGAATTCTCAATGAAGCAAAAATGGAAAAAAGGATAAGTTAAGGGGCAGCTAGGTGGCGCAGTGGATAAAGCACCAGCCCTGGATTCAGGAGTACCTGAGTTAAAATCCGGTCTCAGACACTTGACACTTACTAGCTGTGTGATCTTGGGCAAGTCACTTAATCCCCACTGCCCCCCACACACACACACAAAAATGATAAGTTAAAATAAGTAATGTCCTTTAAGAAAAGACTAAACTGTTTCTTTTTTAAGCACAAACTTAAGCCCCAATTAAATCTTACTTAAGGCTCTTCTTACAATTAAAATATTTTCACAAAGACATGTCTAAAATTAGAATCTTTTTCATCAATTTTCCTACAGAATTTATATACTCTGGTAAACTAGGCTGAATACTATGACCATTTCTTTAAGGTGAGTTCATCATTAACATGTATGATGTTCACTCCGTTCCCAAACAATCTGCACTTTCTTCCTTCATCCAAAAAAGTTACTCAAAATACTCTTAAATATTCCATAACCTGAAGTGTTTAAAGGTTAATTCAGTTAGGGAAAACAGATGTTTTTATCAGGTAACAAAATGGTTGCTAATATTTCATTCACCCACGTATAGCACTTCTATATAAACCACATGCCTCATGCAATATTCACATCTTCATCAATCTAATTCATAAGAGAATCCTCTATATGCTCTTAATTAAAAAGGGGTAGTGAAGCATTTCTTGTTAAGATATCCTGCATATAAAAAATTATGGACTGTTACAGATGTATAAAACTTTAACATTTTATGGGGAGAAAGTCTTTACTACTATTTTTCCAATTACACCACATAAGTAAAGTTCAAAAGTAACAAATATACATAAATAATCTTTAATCATATATTTATTTTTCTAATAATTCTGTTAAGAAATTAGGTGTGTCTATTCCTAATTTGGGGTTCTGCTGTGTCAGTAGCACTACCCCAAATATAAACTCCAATAACATAAAAGGAAAATTGTTGAGAGAAAGAAATGTTAAGTATGCCAACATAAAAATTAATTATATGTTCCCTAAACTGCATTTTGCAGATGGATAAAAAATAAGTTTTTATGATTTACACTAGATTAATTTGGAAAAATCTAACACTAATTTTGACTAAATTTATATTAAAAAACAACAACAAAAACATCTTCGTTTAGTCATTCATTGGTACCTACCCTGTGCTGGCAAATGAAGAAAAGAAAAAGAAAAATGAGAGGAGGGAAATAAAAAAAAAAAAAAAGATTAAGAAATGGAGATCTCCAAAAGACTGACAGGCAATACTACATATACATAATGAAAAACTATTCCACCAAAAAAAACAAAACTAAAAATCTACATGATGGGCAATTGTACAAAATACTATTTATGTTCAATGCAGAGTGTCCTGTATCAGAAAGTGTGAGGGTTTTCTTGACAAAGAGAAAGCAGTTGAAGAGGAAACAACTGCTTATTCTCTATCAAGGATGTAGGTCATAGGTCTACACATGTCACATAAGAGATCATCCATTAAATGTCAGAGGAATAAGAAAAACGTGATTGTGGCTGATTATTCCCTGCTAAGGAGTACTGTAGTAGTGGCAATCCTCATATTTCTAGACCTCTTGGCAGCTAGGTGGCACGGTAGATACAGCACCAGATCTGGAGTCAAAAAGACTCATCCTCCCGAGTTCAAATTTGGCCTCAGACACTGGCTGTGTGACCGTGGGCAAGTCACTTAAGCCTATCTGCCTCAGTTTCCTCAGCTGTAAAATGAGCTGGAGACAGAAATGGCAAACCACTCCAGTATCTCTTCCCCTCAAATGGGATAACAGTCAAACACAACTGCACAACAATAACAAATAACCTTGATACTCTCTTCTCTCTGCATCTTAGTTACACTGCTTTTTCATAGTTCTCCTCCCACTTGTCTGCTCCTTCTTGTATCTCCATCCAGGTTATGCCCACCAACTATGGGTATCTCCCAAGGCTCTACCTTGTGACCTCTTCTCACCTTCATGCTGTTTCACTTGGCAATCTTATTAGTCCCATGGATTTAATTATCATCTCTTTACATATGGTTCTCAGATGTATTTATTCAGTTCTAAACTCTCTGCTGCTCTCCATTCTCATATCTCCAAGCACCTACTAGACATCTCACACTGGTTATTCTATAGACATTTCAAATTCAACATGTCTTAGGAAGTCCCTGGAACGCTGAGAGGTTAAGTGACAGAAATAGTTAATAAGTATTAGAAGTAGAAGTAAAAGTTGCACCAAGTCTTCTAGACCCCAGGTAGCTATCTATCCACTACCCCAAGCTGTGACTTTCATAGCAGTTTTCTTAGATGTTAATTTTTAGGCAAAGATGGCCTAAGAAGGGAAAAGAGATCACAGACTGAGAACCACGGATAGGTTTAAGAGGTCTGAATGAGAAGGGGGGATTGCGAGGAGTGGGGGGGGGGGGGGGAACGGGGTCAGGAAAGTATAGTCAAACAAATTTTAGAATTCTTAATCCTTGAAGTAGAGTATTTGTGGGTTAGATTACGGATATGGGCATCCCTAGGTTTAGCTGAGGTGGAGTAAAGGACTAGGTGAGATTGAGAAACTGGAAACCTAGTTTTTGAAGGAACATCATTCCCTCAATGTAGAAGACCCTTGGCGGGGGAGAAGCATTTATTAAGTGTCCGACACTGTGTTAAGCACTTTACAAATAGCTCATTTCATCACATTTGTTGCTAATAACAATTCTGTGAGGCAAGTGCTATTATTATCTCTATTTTAAAGCTGAGGAAACTGAGGCATGCCAAAGTTAAATGATTTGCTCAG
Organism: Dromiciops gliroides; assembly: GCF_019393635.1. NCBI lineage: Eukaryota > Metazoa > Chordata > Mammalia > Microbiotheria > Microbiotheriidae > Dromiciops > Dromiciops gliroides. The sequence continues at coordinate 105,706,986 of NC_057863.1, read as the reverse complement.
GGCCACACAGCTAGTAAATGTCTGGGTATGAATTTGAACCCAGGACTTCTTGACTCCAGGTCCAGTGCTCTATCTACTCTGACTTTCACCCAGATGCCTCTAAGTATAAAGTAAAAAGGCAGGAAGTTGGGGTAAATAGGAACAGTGTGAGTCAACTACTAAATAGTGTCAAATTAACTGATGGCTTGAAAAAGATTAGGAGTGAGGAAAAGACCATCAGATTTGGCAATTAAAAGCTCATAGTCAACTTTTCAGAGAGCAGTTTCAGTTGAGTGTAAAAGTTTTTAAAAGCTAGATTGCAAAGGGGTGAGGAGAGTAAGAGAGTGGAGGCAATGAGTGTAGACATGGAGTTTTCAAGGAGTCTGACTTCCAGAACTGAATGATGTTTCTGTATAAGTGACCTTTGAAGGAGGATAGGTTTCTGAGTGCCAACTTTCTTAGAAAAATCCCCATATTAACATGCTTTTAAAGGATATGTTTCATAGAATTAGAAGGAAGCATGACCATCTAGATAGTACCTTTCTGTAAAATTAATTCATCTTTTTGTCAATGAAAGTCTGAAACAGTCTCAAGATCTTAATAAAAAATTTCTTATATACAATTCTAGCCCCTAGGTCATGCCTCTAATACCGAGGGTCTTCCTACAGTCCTTCTAATGATTCTAAGTCATATTGGCAACCAGGTCCTAGAGATTAATTTACAACTAATTTATTAATTATATCTAGAACATCCTTAAAATTTACTCCTTCTGGTCTGTATACTTTAAGAGATACTTTGGAAATGAGGTTCTTCTTACTATTTTCCTAAGAAAAGATAAAGGGCAGAATAATTCAGTTTTTCTGCTATTCTGCACAATGATCATCATGACTGTCTACCCAGCTTTCTCTTTTTAGTATTTTAAAAATTTATATTTTTTCTTTATAGTATCTTATAAATTTCAAAACTGAAACCCTAAAGCCTTAATTTTTATAAGAAGAAATGCACCATTCTATTAAAGCAATTTAAAGGGTAATTTAATTCATGACTATTTGTGACCACTAACTTACATTTTAATTAAACACTGAATTCATAGTATTATCATTAATTTTAGTTAATTCCAATGCAATATTTTTACTACATCCACTTAATAAGGGCAATACAAGTTATGCTAAAGGAAAAACAAATATAAATAATTACTACTCAAAAAAGCTAATCTGGTTTTTAAGCATTTTAAAATGTAAATTAAAGTCTGAAAAAAAAATAACCAAATCAGAATAATTACTCATATAGAGTTCCAATGAATAGGAGAAATGAAAACTCAAAAACATATAGAAACCTGGAAAAACACATTCAGCCTCTCAATTCTATTTTAATATATTCACATCGAATTTTTTTAAAAACCTTTAGCTTGGTCATATTTTCTAAACTATTACCTTAATAGTTTAAATTCCACAATAATGGAAATAGTTAATTTCTAAATTTTAAGAACTTAAAAGGAAAATCTACACTTTAAATAACACCAACAATTTAGTATGTAATAATGATCAACTAAGTGAATAGTTATTTCTGGATTTCTCTTAATGCCAGTTGAAGTGATAGATCCCTAACCAAAGCCCAGTGATCTCTGAAAAATTAAAAGTTTGTTTTTTCTTCACAAGACATCCTTTCAAAAACACTGAAAACTAAGAACTTCACTATAAATATTTTTTGCTAAGAAAGCTAAGTTTGCAGGTAGAGGAAATTTAGTTTCTTTTCAGATTTCCAGTTTTTCAACCTATTCCTTTATATCCAGCTTTATACTGGTCTAGAACGAAAAGAATAAGGTTTCAGTGGTTGGTCATTCCACTTGAATTATGGAAGAAAGTACAGCCAAATGGCATGACAAGCTACCAACATTGTCTTACATAATGTTTCCCTAAATAACATACACTACTATTCACCAGATGTTACAAAGAATTAGGAACAGCTTAAGGGCAAAAAATCTGTAGAACCAATCAAAACTAACAGTAAAATGTCAGGATAAACAGGGGTAAAGAGTTATAATAGAGGTGAGAAGAATGACGTCCAGACTGAATAAGAATTGAAGATCTGTCATGCCTTTATTATCCTTTTGAAATACATTTAGGAATAATTCAATAAACAAAAATAAAACTACTAAATTTTACTGTACCATTTAATTAACAAGCAAAATCAAAAGCATTATTTTCCATTTTCATTGGAATGTTGTTACATTTTATAAAAATTTTTCTGCCCAGAGCAGTAGCAACTCTGAGCAGCTATAATAAAAAAAATTAAAGGGAATGTTCTTAGGATACATTATGAACAAGTTAAAACATACAGAAATAGGGGGCGGCTAGGTGGTGCAGTGGACAAAGCACCAGCCCTGGATTCAGGAGGACCTGAGTTCAAATTCGACTTCAGACACTTGACACTTACTAGCTGTGTGACCCTGGGCAAGTCACTTAACCCCCATTGCCCCACAAAAAAACAAAACAAAATAAAAACATACAGAAATTCTTTTGAAACAGATATCACTTTACCAAGAGAAAACAATAGTAAAGAAAAATAATAAAAGAACAATAATAAATGTTGACCACAGGTACAGGCCACTTAAATTGTCAAACTCGACCCAAAACCATTTGTCTCAGAATAGAATTTGTGAAATGGCTAAAATACACGAATGGAATCAAAAGGCTCTCCACGGGCAACATCCACATCAGCTCAGGCAACAACATATCAAGAAAAAAAGCCATGGAAGTTTACAGAAACTGAAAGTTTTATAAAAGTGTAGAAATATTTTGACTGATTGGGCCTAATTTGGGGGGCTAAAGCTGACTGGGAGGACTAATCTGGGGACTTTTGACTGTTTGGCTATCTGACTGCTGTTAATTTAATGTGCGCCGTTTATAAAGTTCCACCACACTGCTCCACTCCCAAATTGATAAGCAAAATATTAAGAAGCCTCTTAACTAAATAATCAAAGCAGAGTTTATTTATGAGATACTATTTAAAAAAGAATACAGGGAAATAAAATGTACAACCTGACTGCGTTCCTGGGTGCTTTCACCTGCTGCCCCTGGAATTTTTTTCAATACAATAAGGGCCTTAGCCACCTCTTGCCTCAGGGTATGTTACACTTTCCCTGCTCAGCTACTTTCTTCTAACTCCTCTTAATCTTCACTTTCTCCCACCTGTGCCCTGTGCTGACTGCTTCTGTGCTCTCTGCTGCCTCCTGGTCAGTCTGCCCTCTGCCGCCTTTGCCGCCCCTCTAATCTTGTCGGCCGGCCTTTCCTCCTTGCTCCTAGTCCTGCATTACTGTTCATCTCGTCCCCCCTTCTAATCTAACTCCCAGGTTTATATATACCTTTTTTATCTCCACACTTTTATACCCACACACCAAGCTAATCCGCCAGTCAGGGCTGCGGCTGCGGCTGGGGGGGGTGGGGGGGGCGCTTGAGCCTCATGTCTCTCAGCCCAGGCTATGCCAGAGCCCAGCATCTCTCAGATACCTCCGCTCAGGGCAAAGGGAGCTGGGGGCTTTTTTCCCCCAGCTGTCTGACCTGGTGTCTTGTACAGCCCACGGGGCTTTTTGGCTCAACTGAAGCAGAGGGGGTGGGGCACCAGCACCTCCCACACAGAAGAGACCCTGAGGGCCTAAGGCTTTCTAATCTCAGCCCAAAGGTAGGGTCCCCAAATCAAAATAAATTTCCACAAAAGTGAATCAAAATATAATCTTTGCCACCAGAAATTACTGAAAAGTTATCCTTAACAAAGACATGTTGCTGAAGATTATTCAAGGAAACTAAAGAAGCTCTTTATACCTATTATAACAGACTGCAAAAAAGTAGCAATTAACAAATACTTAGAAAAACAGTCATGAGGCGAGAATTAGACACAAGTTCATAAACTAACAGACAATAAGTACTTATACTTCAAAATACCTTTGGGAATTCAACAAACAAACTGAATGGGAAACAGATCATAATCACAACTGAAACTATAGCCCACAAAAAAGCCTGGACTTAATACTGTTCCATAAAAATTAAGAGAAGCAACTTTTAATAGGTGTCACCATACAGAATTCATCATCTCCAACCTTTGTGGAGTAAAGACTAACCTACCAAAAAGACCTACCTACTGGGAAAAAACAAAACTATACAGGAAAAAAATTTTGTATATATATATGTATGTTTCACTGCCATTTTCCTATAGGAAGGCTATTGGAGTTGTCCTGTGAACACTTTCAGTGAGCCTATAGAAGATGAGCTTAGATCCCAAACTTTATTCAAGTACAAAAAAAAGTTGTCACTCTATCCAACTGTGTAATCCTCTGCAGAACATTAACTATAAAGAATAATAACTGAATAGAAATTTATCTCTGAACCATTTCTATCTTAATTCCATAAAAAAAGGTAAGAACAAGAATTCAATCAGTGAGGAACACCACTTTCAAATTAATAATTTCAAATTAATTCATGCTCTACTAGGGAAGTCTTGGAGGAAATGAATGGGCATATGAGAGAAAAAGAGGTATAACAAATTATCTACCTAATCCAAAATGAACCAACCAGAGGACAGGCTTATCAAAGTTCCAGGACAGATGGGGGTGAAAATTAATAATGATGCTGGAAAAGTTAGGATTTTAAAATATTTCAATAGGCTAGTCCACATATTAAACTACACATACCCTTTAACTCAGCAAGACTGCTAACTAGGCCTATAGCCCAAAGAGTTCAAGGAAAGAGAAAAGGAATCAAAAGATTTTATTCATTCTCTTTCTCTCTCTCTCTCTCTCTCTCTCTCTCTCTCTCTCTCTCTCTCTCTCTCTCTCTCTCTCATATCTATCTATCTTTTTATTTGGATTTGCTCTTTTTTGTAAGGGCAAAGAACTGATAACTTAGGAGGTGTCCATCACCTGGGGAACAGCTGAATAAATTATGGTACATGAATGTGATAGAATACTATTGTGCTGTAAGAAATAAATGGGATTATTTCAGAGAAACCTGGAAAGACTTGTATGAATTGATGCAAAAGTGAAGAACAATCAGGAGACCAATTTATACAATAATAATACTATTGTAAAGGCAGACAATTTTGAAAGACTTGGGAACTCTAATCAATACAATGACTGACCAAAATTCCATAGGTCTCAGGATGAAATATGTTCTGTCCCATTCCAATACAGAGGTGACAGACTCAAAGTACAGACTGAGTCATAATGGAGGGGTCGGGGGGAAACAGTTTGAGAGGAAGATAACATGGCCAATGTGAAAATTTGTTTTGTTTGCCTACAAATGTCATAAGTTTTGTTTTTCCTGCTTACTTGGGGAAGGGGAGAGGGGGACCAGAAAGGAGACAATGTGGACCTGAAAAAAGTCAAATTAAAGAAAAATGCTTATTGACTGATAACTTCTGGAATCTCTTCCAAACCTCTCAAATATTAAAATAGATCTGTGATGTCATCAGTTTAGGAGCTCCCTTCAACAAAGCTGCTTGCACCCCATCCACATGGGTCCATCCCTATGAACTCCTGTCCATGTTCTCCCAAAGGCAGAGCACACATGGGGCAGTCCACCCAACATGCTGACAGTCTTCTTGGATTTCTCCCAACATCATCAGGATACCACAGAGCACTATGGCTATCTACCTGTGTCATCTGTTGCTCTTGCCACGTGATCAGCTTATCTCTTCTCGCTGTCACAAAATCCCTTGGTATTCCTGTTCTTCCTTCCAACTCAAAGGTTCCATAATTCTATGAACTGTTATTATCATGGATAATCTCCCCTCCATTAATACAGAGAAACCAAAACCCCTGCACATCCTAACCAAAAAGTTCATCATTTAGTGATCGATCTTCTAATGAGGAACCTCTCCAAACTTGGTTAGGCTGGTCTTGCAATATTAGTACATTCCTTGGCCAGTATTGAAGTCTTTCCAGATTGGTAGGATCTGTCAAATATTGTACTTCACTGGCATGGCCTGAATGAACTCAAAGCTACTTCCAGACCACAATAAGGAAAACTTAAATGGATAACCTGTGTAATATTTAAAGTAATTAGGATTCCAGATTTAGATTTTTATAAAAAAAAAAATCCATGTCCCTCAACCAACATTGTCCCTCTATCCAACATCACTTCAGGGGACAGGAGGTGTTTATGTCAACAACACAACTGAGGCACATTCAATATGGTATCTATCCTTATGAGAAATAATGCCAAACTTGGAATCAAGAAGACATAGCTTCAAATCCCACCTCTGACACTTACTAGCTGTGACCACGGGTAGATCACAACTTCTCTGAGTCTGTTTCCTCATTTGTAAAATGGACATAATAATATACTTAATTCTCTAAGTTGTTGTGAGGGTCAAATAAAATAATATTATGTAAAATGCTTTACAAATTTAAAAGCACTAAGTAAATGTCAGTTATTATAGTTATTAAAATTGAAATATGCATGAATAAAAGATGGAACTGGGATGCTTCTTTGATTCAGTATAATAGTAGCCTGCTATTCTGAAAGCCACTACCACTCATTTGCAATCAGGTTTAATTTATAAGGGAACATGCTCAAAAGAAGATAGTATGATTCAACATGTACTATACTTCTTGAAACATAATTACATTATTAATGAAGTTATTAGTATTACAAACTAAAGTTATCATAATTTAAATAAAAAATTAAATTATGATAACTAAATTAACAACTGAGTCAATATAATAGTTTAAACTAAATATGATTCTCAACCCAAGAAAATATTGGTAAACCAAATCTGGGTCTCTAAACTTACATTTTCTTCCAATGAATTTCTTCTATGGTTCAGTGCACTTAAAAAGTGTTAATACAACACAAATTTGTCTGTTGCTATGTTTTCCACAGAATCAAACAGTTGGCCAGGTGTGACAGAAAAGGTGAAGAGGAACCAATGAAGGATTTCTATCTCATCAGCCTCCAGATTTAATAGAAAAGTTCCATTAAAATCAATGGAGCATTTCCAAAACATCTAACAACTCTGAAACTGACGGAAAGCTTCCACTGAAATCAGTGAAGCACTCTTGTCAAACACTCACTATTTACTAATCTGTAGATCAGTTCCATTGATTTCAATAGTTATGAGAAAGAATAATAAAAGCATTAGGATTGTTTTAGGAAGTTCTTTGATAGACACAGGCACAAGTTTAGGTGTAACCTCAATTTTTCAATTATAACTGGCAAATATAAATACATTATACAATGGTATTTATCCATACATCACCAATGTTTTTAGGCAGTCTTGGAAAAATATTTGATCTCACACATGAATTATGATTCCCTCCATATTCAACACCAAGATTCAAAAGATACCTATACAAATAATTTTATATAATTTTTTAAAAATCATAAACCTTGCAGCTGAATCAAGTTATGCTGAATAAAAAGATCCACACACTCAACTCACAAATACTTTTCAATAGTCCCACTATGTATTGTGAGATGTTCTTCTCTAGACAAGTCAGTTTTCATTAACAATGCAATGATAGCTCAGATAATTCAATTCAACAAACTTATGTTAAGCACCTACAACATACATGGCTCTCTACTCAACACTAAGAAAAAGAAAAGAAAAAAGGAGCTGTCCCCTCAAAGAGCCTACATACTACTGGGGAATACAACATGTACACAAGTAAATATAAATCATATATAAAATAACCACAAAAGAAAGAGCTAGTAACTATGGGAGTGTTCAATAAAGGCCTCATGCAAGAGGTAGCATCTGAGCTGTGCTTTGAAGAAAGCTGAGGATTCTGTAAAGTACAAGTTAATATGCTAGACACTGATGACAGTCTGGGAGAGAGGTAATGGGACCTAAATCAAGGTAGAGACTATATGAGTGGAAACAAGGGGGACAGATCTGAGGAACTTGAAGTCCATGAGACTTGGTGACTGAACACAGAGGTTAATGGTACAGGAAAGTCAAAGATAACTCCATGATGACCAGGCTGAGGAACTGATAAGATGATGGTACACTTGAGGGGAAGCAGAGAGGAGGCATTTGGGGAGAAGGGGGAGAGAATATGAGTTGGTCTGATATGCTGAATTTGAAATGTCTTCAAGACATCCAAGTAGAGCTGTTCAGCAGGAAGTAAAATCCGAATTCAGGAAAAATTAGAACTTACTATATAAATATGGAAGTTACCTTCACAGAAATAAATGAGTCCAAGAGATTTGATGAAATTATTAAGAGAAAGAGTATAGCATCAAGAGGAGAGTTCAAGATAGAAGCTTGGAGGACGACTAAATTTAGTGGAAGAGTCATAATCCAGCAAAGGATACTAAGGAGAAGCAAGCAGTAGGAGTAGAATGAAGAATAGAGTCACAGAAGCCAAAGAAAGAGAAAAGTGGAGTTCTGAAAACTGCAGAAAGTTTGAGGACTGAGAAAAATCCACCGGATTTTGCCACTAAGAGATTATGAACAACCTTGGAAAGAGAAGTGTCTTTGCAGATGGGTGAGGAGTGGGAAGTGGGACGTATGTGTATCTATATGTATCCATACATGTTTACAGCATTTCACAATTTATAAAATGCCTTCCTCCTGACAACCCTGTAAGTTAGGTATTCCAAATATAAAAATAAGGAAACTAAGGCTCTGAAAGGCAAAGTGACTAGTCTTACATTAGATGTAAGTAAATATCAAAGTGGGGACACACCTGGCACATAAGTGCTTAACGAATGCTTGTTGACTGACAGACAAATCAAGGTCTTCTAACTCTAACTGCGATATATTTTTCCTCTATACTACACTATCATTCCAGAGTGCCCCTAAAAAGTTCTTAATATTATTCTTAATTTACTGGAGCTTCTCTTTCAGGCGTACAAGATTCAGAGCAATTCAGGCATATGATAAGAGCATATGATAAGAGATTATAATAATGACAACTTTTTCTCACACTTTTTTTCATTCCTACTTAATTGAATTAATAGAATTTAAAATATAACATCCGGTAAACCAGGACTGTTCCATTTGGGGCTTTGGGTACGTATCAACTATTCACAAATGACAATTGATCAAATTTGCCAGATGATTTTTTAATTGTTTTTTCTATATCTATCAAAATAAAAGAGTTAACAGTATTTATTGGCAAATACTTCCCTTCAAGCGTTCCATAAGTACTAGCTGTTATCATCATCATCACCATCATCGTCATCATAATTGTTTTCCAGTTTTCAGAGTTATTCTTACTTTCCCAATCCCTACCTCTTTTTCTACTGCATCTGTGATTTAATTGGTATAAGGAGGTGCCAATAAGGAAACAGCCTCTACCAATGCAGATTAGCACCTTCCCTGCAATTTATCATTTCAGAGTTGGTCCCATAGTCAATATGTATCAGAGACAAGACTTGAACGTCGGTATTCCTGATTCTTAGACTAGCTCGCTATCCAATACTTCATTTTCCTACCTTTTTGCATAAGTAATAACATATTGGTTACTTTCATTATGTAAAATCTAGTAAACATATTTTAGAGAACTACAAAACATGATTTTAGCATAGGTATGGATTAAAGACATCTAGTTATTCTTGTAAATTATCATTTAGATATATGCATATCTTTAGTAATATATATTTTAAATTCTTCTTTTGCTTGATATACCAAAAGTAACTCCATACAATTCAATTTACACATGAGGTTATTTTGAAAAAAAGTGAGGTATTTCTACAACACCCTCCAAAGAGTCTGACTCAATTTCATTTCCACAGAAAACATTTTGAAGCAGGAGATAATTCAAACCATGTTAAGTAATGTTAGCCTACATGATAAAGGCACAGGTGGGTCTTCTGTCACTAGTTCAGAAAAATCAATTTAATTCTGAACTAAAAAAGTGAAATTATAAAATGCATCAAAAAAGGAAGATTAAAGAATTACAAATCTAACAGTTCTCTGATTTTCTGTATTTGATGCCAGTAGTATTATTAAGGCAAAAGTGCTTGAAAAAAAATAGTTCCAAGGAAGATTCGATACACTCACAATACTTCGTGTTTTTTATCAAAATAGATACATTCCCTCCCACCCACTCCCCCCAAAAAGAAAGGTATTAATATAAATACTCATTCATTGACAGTTAATTCAAACCAATATGAGTAAAAGGGGAAAAAATATACACAATCCAGGACAAATTAGCCTACTGCTCTTGACTAATGCTTATCACATAAATTGTAGTAAGGAGTCAACTCTCAGTCATAAAACTATGTACAAGGAAAATATGCATATATGTTGAAACAATAATGCAATATTGAAAAATTCTTGTTAAATCAAAGCTATTTTCAATCCCAAACGAGCATAGCAGCTACTATATCCAAAAGCCTAGCTCTTACTACTACTAACTTAACTGGTTTCTCTGAAAAATTATCTCTAAACATTTATCCATAATCTTCTGTCATGGAAGGGAAAGTGCTACTCAGAATTACAAATAATTTTTATTATTTGTTTTCCCAAGAGTCCTGTAAAGAGTCCAGTCTCTCCCCTTTTTAAAACTCCAGAACTATAAACACAGTTGAACTAATACATTTGAAGAACATAGGCAGAATCCATAAAAGGTCCTTTCTAACAGTAGTTAACTGGATGAGGTTCACATGCTTTCACTTGTCTTTGAAATAGTGAAGCACTGACTTGGTCATGCTAATATCTTTACATAATTCTTTTCTTTTAACCAGTGAAACATGCATATGAGATATTTAGCCAATACTCTTTTCAAAACTGACAATTGGGGCAGCTAGGTGGCGCAGTGGATAGAGCACCGGCCCTAGAGTCAGGAGGACCTGAGTTCAAATTTGACCTCAGACACTTAACATTTACTGGTTGTGTGACCCTGGGCAAGTCACTTAACCCCAATTGCCCCATTAAAAAAACAAAAACAAAAACTGACAATCCCATGGAGATTATACCTACAACCTTGGGTTTCTGTAGCAGTTTGTTCTAAGTTAAATAATCTAAATGATGATGACCAATGAATGAAAGGTAAAACTAGTAATCTATCATCGCAAGTCACAAATGTTTTATTAGCAGTTCCCCTTTATAAATCTTGTTTCAGCAATCAAAAAGCTAGGTCATTAGAAGAATTCATAGCATTAAGATATTCCCTACTTATTCCTTGGACAAATCCATGTGACAATTAAAAAAAAAAGTAAACTAATACTAGTAGTATTTCTCCTCCAATTTCAGAATTCATTTTCAAATAAACCAGGTATCTATAGAAAGAAAATGCACTAGCATGAAATTACAAATTCAAGGTCAATGACTTTAATTCCGTAGTATTGAAGATTAGATAAACTACATAAGCAATTTCATGAACTAAGTCTGTCACTTAGATTCTAGGCCAGAGTAAAACTTGCTGGCTAAAGACAAGCCTTGAGGTTCCTAAGAAAACCAGTTCAAGCAATCCTTCAGTTCCTCAAAGAAAAAAAAAAGAAAAAAAAGACCTTCTACAGATGGAAAAGCCTTCCTTTTTGATAGCATATGAAAAATTGTACAACACTGCAATAACTCTTTACACTGAGCTCACCTTTCCTAATATCTAACATAAATCTTTCCTTTTCCTTTCAAAACTGCTGCATGGTAAAAAGCCCAGTGCCCCTCCTTTCCCCCTTGAAAAAAACAGACTTGTCATGACGGCACTTTCAAATGTAACCCCTTTCTTGTCACTTGACAAGGCTTATTTTTAAGAATGGAAGTAAATGGTATAGCCAGTTCTATAAGCAAGAATTCTGCATGTAAGTAAACATATTAAAACTATATAGTTTAATTATAAAAGAACTGTGAGATTAAAATTGGATATTAGATCATAAATCTCCCCTACTTAACCTTTCCCTTAATTTATCTCCCAGACTAGTAAATGGAAGAAGCTTCTGGTTTTCTAGATAGAGCTTTTATTGTATGGTAGTCACAAGGTGATGTTGATTAGAAGGATAGGAAAGTAGAAATACAATACAAATCGTCTTAAGTCTAGGCTTAGTCTATATTCTGTATAAAACTCACCAAAAACCGAAGGCCACCTTTGGGGAGAGAGACCGAGTCAAGCGCGTGCTGTTAACCGAGAGCCGGGCCAAGTCAAACTCCAGTCCGCGTCTGTCTGTGCAGCGCAGCCAGGAGACCAGCGGAGCAGAAAAAAAGCCCCACTTCCGTTCTCTCCTTGCCTTTTAAGCTCGCACCCCGGAAGTCGAGTGCTCAGCAGGCAATCTGGCGTGCGTCGCAGGCGGACTGGTGTGTGTAGCTCATACTGTTGGTCTCCTCCCCAAAAGGGTGGTCCTAAAAAAAACTGGCGTCTCTCCATAATCTAACCGACTGTTAAAACTTTTTACCACATTCCCCTTTTGTTCCTCAAGAAACAAAATATTTCCTTGACAGAACAGTAAAAAGAATATAACAACTATTGCTAACTAATAATATGTGAACAACAATATAGAAAAGGAAGAGAGGAAAGTTTTGTCCAGAGGGGCGATTTTTTTGAACTCATGAACCGACGCTTTGACATTAGTCTTGCAAAGGGAGAGCCTCTGCAGAGAGTACATGTTACAGATAGTGTATATTATAACAGAAAGGAGATAGTAAAAACTAACAAAACATATAAAGTCTCTGAGTTATCTTGTCTTCTTGAAGTGGTAAGATGTCATCAGGAGGAAACTGGATTCTGGACTCTGGTCTGGATTCTGGTCTGGAAAAACTGGATTCTGGACTCTGGTCTGGAAAGCTAGATTCTCTTCTTTAACTGTTTGAATTGCTGTATTTTTACTAAACCTTAGCATAGCATTGTCAATGATCAAATTAATAAATTCCATTACATTCCCTCCTTTATATCTTTAGACTTCTAATAGAGGGTTGAGGTAGTTATGCAGTCTGTAACACTTTTTACCACCATGTGTCTGGATCAAAGCCAAATTTAGTATGTGTTCATGACACCTGAAAATGTTATGGAAAGGTTATCATACCATATCTCATGGTTGCGAGACAGCCAGTGATTGTGCTAGGCCACAGGTGAGTTCAACTGAGTGAGATAAAAAGATAAATAAGTTCAGTTAAATTAGGTTAAATTAGGAGGGAGAAAGGATGAATACTGGACTGTGCCTAGTAATTGTGCTCTACATGGTCACCATCATAAGCAAACCATGGGCTTACGTATACCTGTCTCTCCTTTTGTTGCACATATATTCTCTCCAGGGCCTGCATCAGAGTTCACAGCACGTTAGTCTCTGAAATGATAAGTTTCCATACTTCTAAAATCTCATATTAATTTCACCAAAGACAGTATGATGGTAAAAATGTGTGCTATGCTGCATAACTGAGAACATATTAGTGATATATACAATAATTCCAAACCATACCCAGAGTATAATGACATATAAATAATAAATGAATATAAATAGCTGATTATATTAGACATTGTTACATAATCTTCTTTTAGACATTATTACATAATCTTCTTTTAGCAAGTAGACCACATCATCTTATACATGAATTCTCTAGTATAACAGCAGCAGATACTTAAAGTGGTGATTAATTCATCAAAAAGAAATAAGACTTCAATTAGCAAGATTCAATATTCAATGTTTTCAGTGAGGTATCAAGCAATAGGGTTCAATAACCCTCTCTCAAAAAGAAAGAGTAAAAAAAAGAGAATTCTGGTAGCTTCTGAGGCCCGATGGCCTCACCCACAGCATATACTTAAAATGTCTTTGAAAAGTCACTTAGTTTAGTTTTAAAGAAAAGCAAAAGAAACAAAAGTCAAAAAACAAAGCAAAACCAAAAACCAAAAATAAAAAGCAAAAGATTTGCTAAGCACCCTTTTGTGCTCTTAAAGAACTTAAAGGTGTGGTGTATTCCAGGTCTTTTCAGTGCCTTTCAAAAGTCAAAACAAAACAAAAACAAAAACAAAAACAAAAACAAAAACAAAAAGGATTAAAAAAAATAGGTATAGGGTAGGGAAAGGGTGGGAGAAATTGAGGTGGGCCAGAAAACTAGGCCATGTGCTTCAGTGCTTTTGCCTGTAGAAGGAAATGCTTGTTAAATTTTAAGGTATTTAAGCTGCTAGAGTTTGGGGTATGCCACATTGTTTTAACTGGTTCCCCAATTCTCTGCATGCCAAAGTGGCAGGGGTTTCTGAATTGTCATTGATCTTTCTAATGCTGTCATAATGTTCTTTATGGTAGAAAATGTGGAGTTCTCTAGTTTTGTCTGTGCCACTGATTTTCAATAAAGGCTGATTTAACTGATGAACTACCACATTCAGCTGATGCTGCTTAGCAAATGCTACAATTGTATCATTTCCTCCCCACTTTCCAAATTTCTTTAATTCGTCAACATATTCCTCAAAAGGGGAGTCATTTACTCTAAAAGACTCAAACTCTTGTCTATGGTTAATCATATAAGAAGCAGCTTCTTATCTATGTCTGAGATGATTTCTACAGTGACCTTCTAGCTGGTCTGCTGAAGCCCTAAAAAGGCAATTTCCATCTCCTGATACTTTACGAAGACTGAGTCCCAAAGCATTTAACTGATCGGTGGGATTATCAAATGGGAACTGCCTATTTCCTCTGGACTCTCTTTGCTCTTTAACAGTTGCTATCGTTAGGGTTTTTAGCTCTTTAGGGTCTACCTCAGGTCTATCTGAAATCTCTTCACCTATGAATGGTGCAGGCTTTACATGAGAGCAATGAATCCATGAGTCTTTTTCACCAATTTTAATGGCAGTAGGAGTTGTCAATAAGACCTGAAAAGGTCATTCCCAGGCAGGTTGGGTTCCACTGGTTCTCTGAAAATTCTTTACATATATTTTATCTCCTGGGTTGAGGCTGTGCAATGAAAAGTCTAATGGGCCTGCCTGGACCACAGCTCCTGCCTCATGGAGTTCACATAGCGTGGTTTGTAATTCCTGTATATAGGAGGCAACAGAAGTATCACCTCCCACCAGTGATGTATAAACTGGGGAAAAAGTTTTAGCTTGGATAGGAGGGTGACCAAAAAGCATTTCATAAGGAGATATATGAAGTTCTCCTCTTGGTCTACTGCGTAGATAGACTAATGCCAATGGTAGAACATCAGGCCATTTCAAATGGGTTTCAGTACATAATTTGCCAATCATACTCTTAAGCTCTTTATTCATAGTTCAACTTGGCCTGAACTTTGTGGATGGTAGGGCGTGTGGAATTTTGGAGTCACTCCCAAGAAAGAGTAGATTTGGGATAAAATCGAATCAGTGAAATGTGTGCCTTTGTCAGAATCGATGTGGGCTGGTGGGCCAAAACGAGGTACTATCTCTTTAAGAAGAATTTTGGCAACAAAAGCAGCTGTGGCTCCGGGGCTGGGAAAGGCCTCCACCCACTGAGTGGGCTGATCAACTATAACAAGGCAAAATTTATAATGTCCTGCTTTTGGCATAGTAATATAATCAATTTGTAAGTGCTCAAAAGGTGTATATGCTAGGGGATGCCCTCCATAAGCTTTGGCCTTAAAAGCATACTGATTATAAGACTGACATGTGGAGCAGCCTGAGCAGATTCGAGATGCCAAAGAAAAGACTCCTGGTCTTGCCCTCAAAGACCTTCACTTCATGGGCGGAACTCTTCTACAGTAAGTCTCCAGCAGGTGGCGTCATTCCAATCGTTACAGTACTAAAAGCAGGGGGCAGCTAGGTGGCGCAGTGGATAAAGCACTGGCCTTGGATTCAGGAGGACCTGAGTTCAAATCCAGCCTCAGACACTTGACACTTAACTAGCTGTATGACCCTAGGTAAGTCACTTAACCCTCACTGCCCTGCAAAAAGAAAAAAAAAAGATGTGGTAAAAAAAGTGCTAAAAGCAAGTAATGAAAAATTAATCAGCAATTGAGACTTTCTTTTGTTTTTCATTGTTGTCACTACAAAATATTTAAGATCAAAGTGGAAAACATGAAGGCAGGCTAGGTGATGCAGTGGATAAAGCACCAGCCCTGGATTCAGGAGGACCTGAGTTCAAATCCAGCCTCAGACACTTGACACTTACTAGCTGTCTGACCCTGGGCAAGCCACTTAACCCTCATTATCCCACCAAAAAAAAAAAAAGTGGAAAACATTCCTTTGGTAGACATGCATTACACACTATAGTCCTAGTAATTTTAGGACACAAACATGTCACCCATTTCTCAAACACATGCAGCAAACATACAAAGACAAATAGACAGGGTTATACAGTGCTCTGGAGTAAGAGGACCTGAATACAAATCCCAATTGATGCTCACTATATATGTGACCTTAAGCAAGTCACTTACCCTCCCTAGGCCTCAGTTTCCTTATCTGCAAAATAAAGATACTGGACTAGAAGGTCTCAGGTATCTTCTGGCACTAGATCTATGATCCTCTTAAAAGGAGCAACTAGGTGGCGCAGTGCAGAAAGTGCCATACTTGGAGGAAGAAAGACCTGAGCACAAATCTAACCTTAAACACTTATCCTGGACAACTCACGTATTTGCTGTCTGCCTCAAGTTTTCCTCATCTGTAAAATGGAGATCATAATGGCACCTGCCTCCCAGCGTTGTTATGAAGGTAAAATGAGATAATAAAGCCAACCTTAGAGTTCTATATAACTGCTGGCTATTATTACTTAACATGCCTTCAGCTTCAACAGATACATGATATTGGTACGGGTATTTCTGTGATAGAGAGCACAAACTGTCTTAGTAGATGGATTTCATTCAGTGCCGTGGGTGAAAAAAATCATCATCTGACATCATCTTGACTAGATGATGGGTCTTTCCAAACCCAACTAAGATAATTCTGAGACAACATCACCAGGCTCCAGTCTGCACCAACTTCCAGAGTTCTCCCTTTGCCTGTAACCTTCAAGAACCGAGATGACCTCCACATTTCAATGAAGCATGAGCAGAGACAATGTACTCCAGAATATATACTCAATGACAATTACAGAGCTAGCAAAACCTTACAGAGCTTAAGTGACCTGCTCAGGTAGGAAGTATCTGAAGTAGGATTTGAACCCTGGTATTCCTGACTTTGCTACAGTATATTTCCCAAATATCCGTCATCTCAAAAGCTGATTCAGGATGAAAAAAGCATTACAAGGTACAAGAGTCTGAAAAACAATATAGCCCTAAGAAATGAAAAGCAGGATAATTTCAGAAAAACCTGGAAAGATTTGTATGAACTGATTTATAGTGAAGAGAGCAGAAGCAAGAGAACATTGTACAGAACTATGAAAGCCAATTCTCAGCAATACAATGATACAAGACAATCCCAAAGGACTATTGATGAAACCTACTATCCACCTCCAAAGAAAGAACTGATATTGATGGAACACAGACTGAAGCATACTATTTTTCACTTTCTTTCATTTTTTTTCTTTTATTCAAGTGCTTATACAAAATTATCAATATGGTAATGTTTTACATAATCATTCATGTATAATCTATATCTGATTGCTTACTGCCTCAGGGAGGGGGGAGGGGAGGGAAGGAAGAAGGGATAAAAATTAGAACCCAAAACTATAAATAAAAATGTTTATTACTTTAAAAAAAAAGGAAAAAAGATTCGGCCCAATACTCTACGCAGAGGAGTCGAATGGACCACTTGTCTGTCCCTTGGGACCTAGATTAAAATGTAATCGAGAAATGTTTAATGAACAAAATAAAAATACAATACACATTTTTAAAAAAACCAATATAGCCTACCTCTCTCAGTTTCCAAATAAGAAACCTTACTTTTCCTCCATATTTTCTTTTTCCTCATGGTGATTACCAACCCCTCTACCTCTTAGTACTTTCCAGGCCATCAATCCTGCTCTGGCTACACGCATCCTATCCCACACTCAACCCTTTACTGAACCAATTCTACTCTACACTACCTTCTAAACCTGCCTCGGCTTCTCAACCCATTCACTCTTAAACCCTTACAACATACTCGTCCACACCACTCTACTTCTGGTTATACTGTTATGGTTCTTGAAATCTCACTATGCAATTTTCACTTGACTTAGAAAATACTGCTGAGTTAGAGGAGTAAATATTTTTCATACCTGCTGAGATCGCAAGTTTCTTTTTACACCCCTTTTTGGTGAAGCAGTCAACTCTAAAAACAGTTCAAACTGGATTTATTCACCAAAAATCACTGCGAAGCAGCACATGAAGACCTGAAACTTACAGAGTCTAACAGAATACCTAATAGTTCTTAGCAATTTACAACGATAGTATAGCAAACAAAGAATACAACTTATACTGTGAGCCAGGAGGTCAATAAGGCTTATTAACTTTAGACACTGCAGTGTCACAAACCACATAAATAAATGTGACCATTGTCGAATGTATGTTGAGAAACAGAAATAATATTTCTGAATAGGAAGATACCACATATAGGATCCATACGCCCCCACTTCCCCCACATATACACACACAAACCTTGAATTATCTTTTGCCATATGTTCTATTTTTGCAGATTATAAAGGAAAAACACAGGACATCAATAACATTTAAATGAAAATTGGGGTGAAAAATATTCTAGAACTCTTAACAATGAACATACTCTACAACTTACTATAAAACAAAAGACAGCAATCAAATGATTTTAATTTTTTTTTTTAAGTCTAGGAACAAGACACACAAGCAAGCATCATTTAATCAAAGATCTATGTGTGGCCAATATATCAATCCTTATCCAAAAAGGTAAGGACTATAACAAAAGCAGCAGTATAGGTAAGTTCTAACACTGGCAATATTATTTTGATGGTTTCACAGAGCATTTCCAGGGCCTATAGAAGTTGTACTTCTCTGTTAACTGAGCTACCAAAGATAAACTGTTAGCTTTGGCACTCTGAAATTTTAGAACAGTTTGCAAAATTTGGAAGTGGGGGAGGGAAGGGCTGGGAAAGAAGATGATATTAAGGGGAGGCCAAATAGATTTTTTATTAGGAGCTTTTATACAAGTGGCCGTGAAAGTGGCAAGTATAACATAACCCAAAGAAATATGTAATAAACCAATCAGAAGGTGGGGAGTTGGGTCAAATCCCAATCTCCCAGCAACAGCCAATTATGTGGAACTTGTTTTCCAAACAACTACATTTATCCTTCACCTATTATTCTTAAAACTGTGCAAGCTTCCAATTCTGCATAAGTCAGACAACCTTTCAAGGTAGTTATCATCTTTCCCCAATCCAGGTACCCACAGCAGCAGCTGCTCAAATGTCATAAGGAAAATCTCCGTGCCCCAACCCAGCATACCCACTCTTGTCCCTCAGATGACTTTGTGGCTATAGTAGGTGCCTCACAGAAAGAACTCTGCTCCTCCTTGTTCCTTTTCCTTGTGGGTGCAACAGATTGTCCCCCCATCCCAACCCACTATTCCTCTTGGGAATTTCTGTATTTCTTTTGGGGCCACCATCCTTCTAAGCACACAAGTTCATGACTTCTGTGCCATCCTCAGTTCCATATCTCTATCTATCTATCTATCTATCTATCTATCTATCTATCTATCTATCTATCTATCTATCTATCTATCTATCTATATCTCTCTCTGTGTGTATCTATGGGTTTAGAAAAGACAAGATGGGGCAGCTAGGTTGCGGACCTGAGTTCAAATCTGACCTCAGACACTTGACACTTACTAGCTGTGTGAGACCCTGGACAAATCACTTAACCCCCATTGCTCTGCGCAAAAAAAAAAAAAGGAAAGAAAAGAAAAGAAAAGAAAGAAAAAAAGAAATGATAGGACAAATAGCTGATCTTTTTGTGGTGGCAAGGAATTGGAAATTGAGGGTATGTCCATCAATTAGGGAATGGCTGAACAAGTTGTGGAATGTAATGGAATACTATTGCACTATAAGAAACGATGAGAAGGCAGATTTCAGAGAAACCTGGAAGGACTTACATGAACTGATGCCTAGTGAGATGAGCAGAACCAGGAGAACATCGTACACAGTATCAACAACATTGTGTGTTGATCAACTGTGACAGACTTGGCTCTTCTCAGCAGTGCAACTATCCAAAACAATTTCAAAGGACTCATGATAGAAAATGCTCCTCTCCAAATCCAGAAAATAAAGAACTATGGAATCTAGATGCAGATTGAACCATACTATTTCTACATTTTTTGTTTTTTGAGGTTTTTCCCTTTTGTTCTGATTCCTCTTTCACAGCATGACTAATGCAGAAATAAGTTTAATGTGATTGTACATATATAACCTATATCAGATTGCTTGCTATCTTGGGAATGGGGGAGGGAGAAAATTTTGGAACTAGGAATCTTATAAAAACAAATGTTGAAAACTATCTCTATATGTGACTAGAAAATAAAATACTTTTATGATTAAAAAAAATGACAAGACAAACCCACACATTTCTCACATTCATCTCCTTCTCTCCATTTAAACAGCCCACACACTAATTTGGGCCTTCATCAGCCCTTGTCTGGACTACTGAACAATCACCTCCTTGCCTTAAGCACCTCCCCACACTAATTCATTCTACACATAATTGCCAAAGTGATTTTCCTAAAAGTCCAGGTCTGACTCACATTCACCACCCCCCACTCCCCTCCTCCCCCCATTCAATAAATTCCAATGGTTCCCCATTACTTCTAAGATCAAATGTGAATGTCTCATTGGTCATTTAAAGCCCTACAAACATAGCCTAACTATTCTCTTCCTATCCTGAAGTACAACAGGTTTTTTGCTATTCCTCTCAACAAAAACACAACTAAAATATTGAAACAAGTAAGAAATGAGCTTTGATCACTTCCGTTTTAAGCAAAACCACATAAAGAAGTATGGGTTTATATTGAAATTTTTATTTTGAGTTTCAATCAGAGATAATTTACTTTTATTGCTTCTGCAGCCTATATGAAGAATATCTATTTACCCACAGAGAAACATGATGCCTGATGGAAAGCTATTACATTCACTGACTGTTATGCTCCATTATTTGATTATTGTAATGGGTACCTTTTTATTTAAAAGTATCTTTTTTTTAAAAATTCACCTCGGGGCAGCTAGGTGGCTCAGTGGATAGAGCACCAGCCCTGGAGTCAGGAGGACCTGAGTTCAAATCTAGCCTCAGACACTTAACACTTACTAGCTGTGTGACCCTGGGCAAGTCACTTAACCCCAACTGCCTCACCAAAAGACAAACAAACAAAACAAACAAAAAATCCACCTCATAGCTACAGTGATAAAATAAATAATGAATTATTGGTAAATATTTTTTACAAGTCCAGGACACAGATTTTCTAAAAAGACTTTTAGATGACTAATATTTTTAAATTTCATAGTGTTCCTTTCATCTTTACCTAATCCTTTTAAATTACTTCTTTATACTGTACAGAATATTATTTTTATGTAAATGTATATAATTTACAAATAAATAAACATAACACATATCAAGGTGGTGTGCCCAATTTTTTGTTTAACTGACAGAGATGCAGTCAAAAAAGTCTGAAGTCAACTATTCAGTCAAAGATGACCAACAGATGTTCCAAGGAAAATATTTTTCTATGATCGTTATCTTTTTTTCTATTTTTTCATTTGGCCCTAAACAAACGCATGTCTAACAAATGTACTCTTGAGGTTCAACTTTATTTAATGCTTCCAAATTCTGCACATTTAAAAACATCTAATTTTTCTCTCAACATAGTTTTTAAAATTGGATTCATTCAAATGTTTGAAGTTAACATTAAAGTACCTAACACAAAAATTACATTTATAATACAAATAATTCAATTTGCATAGAATAAGGACAAGAGCCTTATATATGAACATTTTGAACTATATGCTGTCCATGTCATTATAAAGCGTTCCAATTCTGAAGTTATAGGACTCTAACAAGCTCAATTTAACCTTTTTAAATTAAAAAAATATATATATACATATATATATATATTTTCTTTTTTTTTTAAACGGGCTTTTCATTGAGAGCAAAAATCTTTAAACTGTTAAGGTAAAAAAAAGATGTTGGCTTTTTTTAAAAAAGAGATTAATAATCGATAGATTTTTACTTTAAATAAAAAGTGATTGAGAGATAGCCTGACATAATGGATAGGCTGTGGGCCTATGAAGTCACGAAGACCTTGATTTTAGTCCTGCCTTCGGCCTGTACTAGGGGTATGATCATGGACAAGTCACTGAAACTTCAATATTGCAAACAACTCTCTAAGATGCTAAGTTACAAACAAGCTAGTTATTTGCATCATCAGAGGGAATTTCTATTTTTACACTGGGAGTTCCTTCTATCAATGAAGTCATAGGCCCAAATAAATATGTGCAATCTTGTGCGTGTATGTGTGTGTGTGTGTGTGTGTGTGTGTGTGTGTGAGTGTGAGTGTGTGAGAGACAGACAGACAGACAGACACAGGAAGAGAGTGAGGCTGATGACTTTGTGCAACTCTGCCTCACTTAAATCCAGTACATCCATGATGTCATTAGTCCTCTTCAAAAACGAAGGACAGGGGCAACTAGGTGGCTCAGTGGATAGAGCACCGACCCTGGAGTCAGGAGGACCTGAGTTCAAATCCAACCTCAGACACTTAACACATGCTAGCTGTGTGACCCTGGGCAAGTCACTTGACCCCAATTGCCTCAACAACAACAACAACAAAAAAAAAAGGACAAACAACATGGTACATATACTAAATTAAATACAGCATACACACACACACACACACACACACACAATCTATGTTTATGAGTATACACCTCACAAACATGGGAGTGTCCCTTTAATACAAGTTTCTTAGAAACTTACTTCAAGGAGTATGTACATGTAATCACTGGAAAAGTCAACAGGAAGAATTGGAAATTGGCCCGTGTCAGAGAATACATTATCTTGATACCAAAAAACCCAGGTAGTCTTACTAAAATCACAGGAAAATTTTCTGTAGTACAACAAGCTAGATAATGGAGATTATAAAGAAAAGCCAAATATCACTGCCCAAATGGAACTTATAATAGCCAGAAGAGATATCATGTACTTATATGAATATATACAAAATAGGCACAAGAGAAGGCACTAGCGGCTGAGAGAAAGGCTTCATGTAGAAAGTACATAGCAAGCTGAACCTTGAAAGGAACTGGTTTTAAGAGGCAGAAATGAGGTAGGAGTATATTCAAGGAAAGAGCAAACAGTACAAAGGCAGTAAGAGAAAAAATGTTCTGCCATACGGAAGGAACAGTAAGAAGGCCAGTTTGGCTAGACCAGACACATTACACATGAAGGGCGGTGATGAGTAATAAGGTCAAATTGTGAAGATCTTTAAATGGCAAAGGAGTTTATACTTGATCCTTTTAAGTAAGTTCAAGTTTCTGACTCTATGATTTATTGGATGTGTGACCTTAGACAAGTCAATTAACCTCCTCAGTACCTCAGAAAAATGTTCAATTCAACATTTACGTGTTAAGGAAAACATTGATAAGCTAGAGTACCCAGTTAAGGGTAATGAACATGCTGATGAGGCTCAAAATTATGCTTTATAGCAGGAGGTCTTAGCCAGGTGTCTGTAAACTTGTTTGTATTTTTTCTAATAATTCTAATAACTTTCAATCTAATCAGTTTCCTCTGTAATTCTGTGCATTTTACTGAAATTTATGCATTTATCAACATTCTGAGGTCTACAGGCTTTACCAGACTGCCAAAGAGGTACATGACACCTAAAAGGTGTTTGGTTTTTTTTTTATACAGGATTGGCTAAAGAAACCAGGGATGTTTAAACTGGAGGGAGGGGGGAGGAGACATTACAGCTGTCTTAAGGCACCTGGAAAGCTGTATAAGAAGTGAGATTAAAATATTTTGCTTGGCCCCAAAGGAAAAAATTAGAAGCAATGAAGAAAAGCTGCAGAGAGGCAAAGTTCAGGCAACATAAGAAAAACTTTTCTAACAATTACAGATCAGAAGTGGAAGAATTTCCCTATCAACCGTGATCTTCAGTCAAGGGCTTGGTGAGCACTTGTTGACACTGTAGAAGGGATTCTAAATCAGATACAGGTGGAAAAAGATGGCTTATAAGCATCTTCGAACTCTTTAGATTCTGTAAGTATATGCAATATGTAAGGCATCTGCTGGGCTAAAAACAAAACAGAAGCTGCACTCAATAAAATTCTACTTTACTAGGAGGATGCCAATTCCTACATGAAGCCTATGTTGATACTCCAGTAACTGGTGCTCACCATTTTCTCCAGGCTCTCCTTTCCATTCAACCACTCACTCCTCAGTTGCCTTTATTAGTACTTCATCCACATCATGCCTTCTAACTATGGGTGTCCCCCAAGGCTCTGTCCTTGACCACCTCTTCTCACTCTATGCTATCTTATCCAGTGACCTAAGCAGCTGCTATAGGTCCAATTCCCATATCTCTATGCAGATGATTCCCAGATCTGTGTATACAATGAGCTAGTCATGTATCTCCACCTGCCTCTTGGACATCAAGATGTCCTATAAGCTTTTAGAATTCATCAGGTACAAAAGAGAACTCCTTAGCTGTTTTTAGAGTTGACTGCTTCACCAAAAAGGGGTGTAAAAAGAAACTTGCGATCTCAGCAGGTATGAAAAATATTTTCTCCTCTAACTCAGCAGTATTTTCTAAGTCAAGTGAAAATTGCATAGTGGGATTTCAAGAACCATAACAGTATAACCAGAAGTAGAGTGGTGTGGACGAGTATGTTGTAAGGGTTTAAGAGTGAATGGGTTGAGAAGCAGCAGAATCCTCCCAGTCAGGAAGGCCCACTACTGTGGGCATTCTCAACTCCTCCCTTTAGCTCATCTCATATATACAGTCCTTTGCCAGATCTTATTGTTTCTACCTTCGCAAAATCCCCTTCTCTTTATTCATATAGCCACAACCCTTGTTCAGGTGTCCATCACCTCAGGCCTGGCCATTACAACTGCTTTCCAATTAGTCTCCATAGCTCAAGTCTCTCCTCATTCCAGTCCAATCTCCACAGCTCTACCAGAGTAATCTTCCTAAAGCACACTTCTGCTCATGTCACCTGCCTTCTCAGAGAGTTCCATTGACTCCCTGTTACTTCCCAAATCATATGTAAGAGATTCAACATGACATTTAAAGCCCCTTCCTACCTCTCCAGCCTTCTTGCACTTGACTATCTTCCATGTACTCTACAATTCAGCCACAATGCCCCATCAAATACATCCATGCCTGCATTTTTGCTGGCTCTCCCCCAAGCATAACTGTAATTCTAATTCTTTGAGTACAGGGACTGTGGGATTTGTAGAAAGGGTTTTCTTGCTTTCTTTTTAATATCCCATAGTACCTGGTACACAGTGCTTAATAGATGTTTGTTGATGGATATGTATTACACTGTGGCAGGATGAGAAATCTTCCAGCTTGGTCCTCAGGAAGTGTAAATTCTAAATCAAAAGGGAGTCAATTTAAGTTGGTCTCCTGATTGTGAGATTTGAAAGGTTTCCAAATGGCTATTCCAGCGGCAGATATAGAGAAAGGTAGAGTTGCATAAAATGATTTCCAGAAAAAGGCCAAAATCCATCCCAAGCCTCCTTCTGTGTATACTCAAATTTACCTAAAATTTCGTTTTTATCCTAATCAAAAACTATCTGGATCGAAGCAATTTCCTGGAAATCCTTTCTTTTATTGCATATTCATTCCCCAAATAACTCCTACCTTGTTTACTCATTTAAGTGACCCTAGGATATAATCTTTGAGATACAAGAAAAACTCTTGACATATAAGAGAATCCATGAAATTATAATTCAGCTATTCATGATGAACGAGGCAATAGCTGGTTGTTAATTTCAAAATGCAGTAAAAACTCTTATGAAATGCTGGTTGGTATTAAACAATAAAATTATTACCCAACCTAAGAGACTAACTGCACTATATCAAGCGTTTGCTAAATCACAGTCATATTACAAGCAATATGATTGGACTCAAGTTTATTCACATTCAAGTGGTATTAGAGGTTCTGAACTGAAAGCTGAATTCAGGCTTGGATAACAAACTGCTTCAAATTAGATTTAACTAGAGAGTCACAGAATTTCCATATTGGAAGAAACATCAGAGATCATCTAGTTTAATCTCATTCATTGTACAAGCTGAGACCCCTAAAGTCAGAGTTCATTATTGGCTGTTAGGACTACGGGAACCCCTAACTCCCAGTTCCATAAATAAACACAGTTTCCCTGAATAAAAAGAAAAGGAAAAAAAAACAACTTTGCTTATGTTTACAGCTTTTATCTAAAAATATCCACCAATCCTCCAATCCAGCTAAACTGGTTGACTCATAGTCTCCAGAACACACCTTGAATTTCCCTGGTTCCACACCTTTGTGCAAGGTGTTCTCAAGCCTAAAATGCCCTACCTACCCTTATACATCTCTACTCAATTGAATTCATACCAAACGTGTATTAAAGCCCAAGACAAACATGGCAAAGTGGTTGGCACTGGGGATACAAAAATGAAAAATAACTAACATTCTTGCTGACTTTCTCCTAGAAGGAATAGACTATATACACATACCCCCCAAAAAAGTAACACAAAACAGAGTATGAAGAGGAGAAGGGGGAAAGCAAGAAAGATACAGGCAAAGCAACCTAGAAAGTGTGAAGAGGGAGAAAATACCTACTTTACAGAATATCTATTGTATGAATGAGGGCAGTGAACTTCATGGATCAAGTCACTCACCAGGGTCATGAAGCTAGCTAATAAGTGTTATGGATGAAAGACTGAGGCCCATGTCTTCTGACTATTAAAACTAGTGCTCTTTTTACTATGTCATTAAAAGTTGTAATTAGTCAGGGGCAGGTAGGTGGTACAGTGGATAGGGCACCGGCCCTGGAGTCAGGAGGACCTGAGTTCAAATCCAGCCTCAGACACTTAACACTTACTACCTGTGTAACCCTGGACAATTCACTTAACCCCAATTGCCTCACTAAAAGAAAAAAAAAGTTGTAATTAGTCAAACTAAATAAAACTTAATAAAGTTTCTCAACTAAAGCCTCAGCAAGGTGGCCATCACTCATGTCAGTCAACATGCTTTTATTAACTGCTTTACTATGTGTCAATAATTGAATTTCTACCTATATCATTTTCAAGTGCTTTTAAGATACTAAGATCTCTACTATGAAACCTAATTTCTTTTAGGAGAAAACAAGCTATTCTTTTATGGAAAAGACCTCCCGGGCCGCAAGTCTTAAATATCACCGGATAAATTAAAGTCTTTGTTGCAGTGGACTGCCCTAGTCACTTCTAAAAGGAAGTGAAAAGAGACAGAATAAGAATAACTCCAAAGAAGTGCTAATGGGTCTTTTAGATCCCCACTCCCTTACTTTTCCTTCCCAACTTTCGCTAGGGTTTAGGATCGCCACCTTGGGCGGGCAGAACAGCACCTTTCTTTCCAAATATACAAAAAGCTGGCAGGAGGGTGGTGGTCGGCGGTGAAGCATCCAAAGCCCTTCCACATCTGACCAGGCACTCCCCCGCAACTGAGCAATCAATCAAGCATTTATTTAAGCGCCTCCCTACGAGCCAGGCACAGAACTACAAAGACACGCAACCAGGCAGCTCCTGCCCTCAGTGGGCTCTCATTCTGAAGAGGGGGCCAGCGTGCCAACCTCCATGCACAAAACCAGATAAGGCCGGGACAATTAAAGAAAGGAGGGCCTCTCATTACGGGGTGCTGGGAAGGTGGGCTTTCGGCGGAGATCGGGAAGGGCTGAGAGCGGAGGACAGGCATCCCGGGGAAGGGGAGCCGCCAGTGCAAAGGCACGGAGTCGGGAGACGAAGCGCCTGGAGCGAGGAGCGGCCGGGGATCGGGGGTCGCTGAGAATCCCAGGGTGGGGTGGCTGGGGTGGCTGGGGTGTAAGGAGCCTGAAAGGTCGCTGGACTTGGAAAGCAGCGTGGGGCCGGCAGGCAGGCTCGGGAGGGCTGGGGAGGCCTAGCAGGGCGCCGGCCCTGGGCCTCGAACCCGCCGCCGCCAGTTTGGGGAGTTTGAGGAAAGGAGGCCTCCGCGTGGCGCCGCCCGGGCCGGGTCGGGCCGGGCCTGAACCGGGGCGGGGCCGAGCCCGGCGGGAGGCTGCAGAAAAGGCCTCGGGCGGCCTGCCCCTGCCCCAGCCCGACTCCTAACCCCCACCCCCCACCACCTCCCCAGGTACGCGCACTCCCCCCTCCCTCCGGCCCTCCCTCCAGCCCTTGCCCGCCTCCGGAGCTCCGGCCCGGCCCGCAACAGGGGGAGGCGGGGGCGGCCGAGACAAGGCACTTACCAACCCGCTTGGGACAGCGCCGCACTCGGGACCTCAGCCATGGCAGCTCTCCGGCTGGGAGGGGGGGTGGGGTGAAGTGGGGGGGGGGGGGTAAGGAGGTGGGGGAGGGGGGAGAGGAGGCCTCAGACTGGAGACCAAAAAAAAAAAAAGCCCTGCACCCCCCCCGCTTGGCTACTGAGCATGCTCAGTGCGCCCGCCGGCGCGACCCAGTGCCGTGCCGCTGCCTCCCGGCCTCCTGGTTTTCGCGCCCGCCCCGAGAGGAAGAGGAGGGATCAGGAGGGGAGGGAGGGACTTTGAGCTTTCCAGCGCCCGGGTTTCCATTGCTGTTTTACAGTCCCCCAGCAGTCCCCTGTCCAAAGAGTCCTTGTATGGGGGGCGGGGAGGAGTGCCGGCGACAAAGGAGCGCAGATTCTCCGGGCGCTTGTACTCTAAGGTCCGGTCCTCTCGCAAAAAATCTACTGCCAGGTTTTCCCCGGGCCGACACTGAGCCACGTTAAGGAACGGCGGCTCCAACCCCATCTAGCACAGGGAGGATTTAAGTCAGGACTGCAAATGTTTATTAAGCGCCTACTGTGTGCCCCGGCCTGTGCTTCGCATAGGGAAACTCGGCAAACAGGGAAGTGCAAGTTAGAAAGATGGGGTGTCCCAAAAGTCTTAGTGCAATGGTAAGCTTTAATTTTTAAAAATCTATATAAACCCCACCAATAATAGCCAGAGTTTATAGAGCCCTTTACGGTTAGCAAAGTGCTTGACAATTCACCTCATCCTCACAACCCTAGGAGGTAGGTGCTAGTATGATCTCCATTTTACAGACGAAAAAACTGAACCTGAGGGAAGTTAAGTGATTTTCCCCGTTAGTGTCTGAGGGAGAATTCGAATTCAGGTCTTCCTGGAGCCGATGTTTCCATTCCATGCTCTTCAATCCCTACAGTAAGTCTATAAGTGACAACTCAAGAAAGACAACTGGGCGATATAGTGGATAGAGGAGTCGAGAAGACCAGCTCAATCACCCTTAAAAAACCCCGGTGAGGGGGCAGCTAGGTGGCGCAGTGGTAAAGCACCAAATCCGGCCTCAGACACTTGACACTTACTAGGTGTGTGACCCTGGGCAAGTCATTTAACCCCCATTGCCCCGCCCAAAAAAAAAAAAAAAAACCCGGTGAGGCTCTGGCCAAATCAACCTCAGTTTCCTCATCTGTAAAATGGGGATCATACCTCTTAGGGTTGTTGTGAGGATAAAACGATAATAGCCAGCATTTATGTAGCTCTTAAGGCATTTGACAAATACTTCATTCGGTCCCCCCAACAATACTAAAAGGGCGGTGCTGTTGTTCATTTCAACTTATAGGTGAGGAAACGAATGCTAAGACGGGGTAAGTGGCTTGCCCAGGGCTGCATCGCCAGTAATCGTCCGAGGAGGAATTGGGTCCAGGTCAAGTCTACCCTCAGCACTACCTAGCCGCCTCTTACTATACGTAAGGCACTTGGCAAACCTTCAATTGCTCCGTATTTACTAGTTAATATCGTTGTTAAAACGAGAGACTCTCGTAGCTGCCTGGAGTCCTATCCCACCCGCCCTCTGCCCTGCCCTGCCCTGCCCCTCTGCCCTTTGCTTGCTCGGTTCCTCTCCGCCCGCTGGTGCCCTTCTCCTCCGCTCGCAGCAGCCAACGCAGCGCACGGGAGGTTGAAAGGCATGGCCTGGCGTGCTCTGAAGCCGCCAGCCCTTGCAGGTCATTCACAAGCTTTCCTCGCCAAAGGCATTCTGGGACTGGGGCTGCTCACAACCAATCAGGAAAGAGGGCCGAGTAGAACTTGGCCAGCAGGTTCTCCCACCCGCTTCTCTCCTCCTCCCCCTCCTCGGGTGGGGGCGCGGAGCGCCAGGAGACGCCGCTGAGCCTGGCAGCCAGGTAGAGTCACTGCGAGAAAGCTTTGGAAATCCAGCCGCCGCCATCCATCTGCCCGCCGGCCCGGGCGGTACATGCTGCCGCAATCAGACTTGCCGCTCCAGCCTTCAGCTGGGATTTCTGGCGCAGAATGCCGCACGGGGGCAGCTTCCATTAAATGCGGGGGTGCAGAAAGAAAGGCAACTGCGGTTACCTGAGCGGAACAAAAACTATTCAGACTCGTTTCCCTGCTTCCCAGTCTCTGGGACGTGGCATTCTGAGGAATGAATATTAACACACTAATATTGCGCACATAAAATGACACGGGACTCTGAATGTGGGACACCAGGCTGCAGAACGGGTGTTCTTAAGTGTTCTTACACTCACAGCTAGCATTTATATAGCGCGTTAAGGTTTGCAAATATCTCACCCTCACTACAGCCCCGGCAGGTAAGTGCTGTTATTACCCTACCCCTTTTCCCTTCCTTTAGGGAAAGTGAGAAATGCAGGTTAAGTGAGTTGCCAGGGGGGTCACAATAAACTTCTGACGCAATCAGATACTATTATCATCTCCATTTTACAGTTGAGGAAACTGAGGCGAACAGGTTAGGTGACTCACCCAGGGACACACAGCCAATAAGTGTCAGGCCGATTTGAGCTCAGATCTTTGTGACTCCAGATTCAGTGCTCTATCTTCTGGGCTATTAGCAGAATGTAAACTCCTCGACTGCAGGGATTATTAGATGGGGGAGGGGGGAGGAGGAAGAGATTGTCTCTCTATCTCCAGTGCCTGGTACTTGTCATTTAATAAATGTTTGTTGAATAAATCACCTCCAGCCACATATTTTCAGATATGACCAATGTGGGGATTTGTTTGTGTTTGTAATGACGGTTTTATTTTTCCAGGTTTTTTTTATTTTATTTTATTTTATTCCGTGAAATGAGCCTCCTTTTCGATAGGTTTACAAAAAGCATCAGGCAAGACAATTCTGGCTGTCCTTTGGAAATCTTATGAATGGGAGAATAACCTGGTTGATCAAGGAATTGTGACATTAGATGTGATGATAAGTGAGGGAAGTGGCTTGTATCTGTTACTAAAGATTCACTTTTCAGAAACAGGCCTAGTTTGGGTGCAGCCTGAAAATAGAGCTCCTTTACCATGTAAACTGACAAAAATAGAAATATAAAGTCTGAACCTTAACTTGATGTAGGCTTGATGTATGTATACTGGGTCAATATGTCGGCTACTGCCTTTAAGAACTTCTATTTGCAATGTAGCTCAGAATTGCCTTGCCTGATGCTTTCTGTAAACCTGTAGAAAAGGAGGCTCTATTAATTAATTAATTAACTAATGAGGTAAAACCTCCCCAAGGTTAGGAGAGAAGATATTCCCCAAGAACCACATGGCTTCGGATGACTGAGCAAGAAGGAAATCCTCACTGATCCAAGCTCATTATCAAATAAGGGAAACATTTAGTATGGTCGGGTTATTAAAATATGGAAATATCTATGGTTTGTCATGCCCCCTGCTCTGTGATCCATTGTTTTTTCATGCTTTCCCCTAGTCAGTCAATAGTCCATAAATATTTATAAAGCACCTAATATGTATCAGTCGAGGTGCTAAATGGGGGCTACAAAAAGAAACAAAAGTCAATCCCTGCCCTCAAGGCACTCATAATTTAATGAGATTTTCCTGCTTTACTGCCAACCCGGGGGCCCCCCCACCCCCTGCAGTTGTTGCTGCTGTTGCTATCCTGAACCCCATTCTGAGGCTATGCTGTCTAGACCCCCAACCATCTTCCTGCTATCCTGCTGAATATCCCCTCACCCTATTTTCACTTCATCTGCTGGGAAGAGTGATCAAAATAACAGGTACTGATGTTTTTGGAAAGACATCAATTAACAGGATCTATGGCTCCACTCCCCATCCCTATGACTCTTGATCCTCTGCCTTTCCTGTTTTCTCCTCTTTTCACACGTAAGCTCCTTGAAGATAGACTGTATCTTTTGTTTTTGCATTCCCAGCACTTTGCACAGTGCCTAGCTCAATGGCACATAATAAATGCTTAGTCATTCACATTCAGTTGTGTGGTTTTTTTTAATCCACCAACCACCATATTCACAAGACTCAGGCATACAGTTTTCACCGCAGCCCCGTGGTTATTCAACATAATAAAATTGCACAAAAACTACCTCATGTTCCTCTTTCCTGATGGTACTGAGCGCTTCAAGCTTTCCAAGAGTCTAGTGTGGTGTAACTACAGTCAGGTACAGCTGACTTGGTGGTTGCAGCCTCTGCATATGGAGGATGCTGGAGAGCTTGCTTCTAAGAGTCAGGGTGGTGTAAGGAAAGTGCCTCGGAGACTGCAGCATGCACGGACATTCTGTAACTGGATGTGGTCTGCTAACCAAGTGTTCAAGAAGAGACCCATTGAATGTCTATGGAGGTATTCAAAAAGGCATGTCAACTTCAGCCACTTACTTTTGCGATTCTGTGCATGTTCCATGGCATGCAGCCTGCATCAGTGAAAGGGAATGGGGCTGGGGGGGGGGGGGGGAAGAGTAAACATGTATTAAGTACCTACTACATCCCAGGTAAAGTGCTAAGTGCACATTGTTTCATTTGATCATCACAAAAACCCTGTGAGGTAGGTGCTCTTATAATGATAATAGTTAATATTCATGTAGGCAGTTAGGTTCAGTGGATATAGTGCCCACCCTGGAATCAGGAGAACCTGAGTTCAAATCCAGCCTTAGAAACTCACTAGCCGTGTGACCCTGGGCAAGTCACTCAATCCTGTTTGCCTCAGTTTCTCTTTAGTAAATTGAGCTGGAAAAGGAAATGACAAACCACTCCAGTATCTTTGCCAAGAAAACCCCAAAAGGGGGTCACAAAGAGTCAGAGGTGACTGCACAACAACATTTATTTAGTGCTTACTATGTGCCAGGCATAGTAAGTGCTTTACAATTATCTCATTTGATCCTCACACTAACCCTGTAGGGAGATAGGTGCTATCATTATCCTCATTCTGCAGATGAGGAAACTGAGGCAGACAGAGGTTATGTGACTTGCCAGGGTCACATAGCTATTAATATCTGAGAGCAGATTTGAACTTAGATCTTACTGACTCCCAGGCCAGCACTCTAGCCACTGTATCACCTAGCTGCCCC
The DNA here is from genome assembly GCF_019393635.1 of Dromiciops gliroides. Lineage (NCBI taxonomy): Eukaryota > Metazoa > Chordata > Mammalia > Microbiotheria > Microbiotheriidae > Dromiciops > Dromiciops gliroides. The sequence continues at coordinate 105,673,726 of NC_057863.1, read as the reverse complement.
TAAGACAGATGAGGAAAAAACCCATAATATTAAAATGTGATTTCTTCAGCATATGGAACTGATGAGAGTTGCCTGGGCACTGAGAAGTTAATTAACTTACCCAAGATCACACAGCTGGTACATATCAGAAGCAAGACTTGAGCCCAAGTCTTCCTGCCTCTACAGCCTCTATTCTCTAAGCCATGCTTTCTCCCTCATCAGCCTAGGCCATTAGTTAATTATACAATGCTGTATAATACATAAACTAAACCAAATTCACACTTATAACACTATGCTTCACTGAACTCAAGCAAAATTTTGATTTATGACAAAATACTGATTTGTTTGCTGGCATTTGTATTATACTTATCAGCTAGAAGCTGGGGAGATGGGGAAGCACTGGACACAGGGAAACTTAAAGCCAGGAATCAAAAGAGAAAGGAATAAACGGATAGAGGAAGGTGCTCCCCAAGAATCAGTACCAGCTTCTATTTTATTTAATATTTTTGTAGATGACCTCCTCCACTGAAGTCCTATTCCAGTGCCTCATCAATGCATGGAAGTAATTTCATGTTCTTGAAGGCTTCACCATCAAAGCACAATATCTGCCCAGGGATACTCTACTCATCTGAAAAGGCCTCAAATATAAGCCCACAAGAAGATTGGGACATCTTTTGTTCTAGAACCAGCCTAGCTCAGTTCAGAGAGGCTCCTTACTATATAGGCTTCAGAACGATGGATTTTTCAGGTAGTGCAAGTCATGAAGACTGATAGGTTTTGAAATGTGTTGGTGGAAGGAGTACCACTCCCCCAGTGAAATCACTCATTCATAAAGTATGAATGATCTCTAGAGGATCACAGATTTCAAGATGAAAGGGACCTTAGAGAGCATCTAGTTCAACCCCCTCATTTTTCAGATGAAGAAATGAGCCCAAAGTAGATTGCCCAAAGTTACATAGGTGGCAGATAGGAGATTTAAGCTCAGGCCATATTGACTGACAGTAAACCCACTGCTCTTTTCACAGCTACTCTAGCCTACTTCTCTGGGTGACTGAGTAATATCTCCAAGTTTGCAAATGACACAAAACTTTTTTGGAGAAGTGAAAAAACAAGCAGATATTGAGAGACTTCAGAGACCTTGACTGCTAAGTCTCTTTTAGCTTTTAAGAGTCCATAATTTTAAGTGCTATTACCCACATTCTTAGAATGCGGTAACCTAAAAAAAAAAATGTAGTGAATGTAGGCATCTTTGGAATCAGATCAACTTACTTTATTTTATTGCCTGTAATCAGGGATGTGTTGGAGCCAGCTTGAACCAGCCTCTGAAAACCAATTGTTAAACTTTCAGTATGAGTATTTACCTCTCAGAAATTGGCAAATGCTACAAGTCAGCTTTATTTATTGTTTTGTTGGTTTTATAGACTTAAGAAAGTAGAGGTGAGCAATTTAGAATTATACCCAAAGGGCTATAAAACTGTGCATACCCTTTGACCTAGTAATACCACTACTAGGTCTGTATCCCAAAGAGATCATAAAAAAGGGAAAAGGAGAGCTGAGCTTTCAAGAAGTCCAAGGACGTCCAGTCTTGCCTGGCCACTTTGCCCCCGACCCTCAATCCAGCTGAGTACAACACATCGCCTGAGGTCAGGCGGGCCCAGTGCCTGATGTATGCCTGCCTCAAACGCCAGTACCTTCTTGATGACCCTCACCGGCGGGGATCATCGAAGCTACTGCTTTGCTTCGTTGGACCTATGCAAGAACAGCAAATATCTACCCCAATTTCAGACCCACCCCCAAGACCTCATTCTTAGGTGCTCTGTTTGGAATTGCCCCCCTTGTCTTCTGGCATTATGTTTTTAAAATTGATAGGGATGAGAGAAAAACTTATTCAAGAAGGAAAATTAGAAAGACCACTGAACATGACTTATTAAGTCTATGGAAATGTGGATAATATAAGATTGCTATATATTTAAATATATATAGATCTTACAGATCTTGTCAAAAGATGGATTCTTGCTTAAATAAATTTTATGATACTCATTAAAAACAAAAGGGAAAAGGACCCACATGTACAAAAATATTCGTAGCAGCTCTCTTTTGGGTGGCAAAGAATTGGAAATCAAGGGAATGCCCATCAGGTGGGGAATAACTGAACAACTTGTGGTATATGAATGTGATGGAAGACTATCGTGCTGTAAGAAACGATGAGCAGACAGATTTCAGAGAAACCTGGAAGGACTTACATGAACTGATGCTGAGTGAGATGAGCAAAACCAAGAGAACATTGTACACAGTATCAGCAACATTGTGTGATGATCAACTGTGATAGACTTGGCTCTTCTCAGCAGTGCAACTTTCCAAAACAATTTCAAAGGACTCATGATAGAAAATGTTCCCACATCCAGAAAAAAGAACTGTGAATTCGGAATGCAGATTGAACCATACTGCTGCTACTTTTTGGCTGCTTTTTTTTTCCTTTTTGAGGTTTTTCCCTTATGTTCTGATTCTTCTTTCATAATATGACTAATGCAGAAATATGTTTTATGTGATTGTACATATATAACTTATATCAGATTGTTTTCCATCTTGGGGGAAGGAGGGAAGGGAGAGTGGGATAAAAATTTGGAACTAAAAATCCCATGAAAACAAATGTTGAAAACTATCTTTACATGTAACTGGAAAATAATAAAATACTCTTAAGATTAGAAAAAAAAAGACCTGAACTATTAAAAAGAAGTAGAGGAGAAAATGTTAATAATGTTGTTTAAACTTAAACTTTTCTTGCGTACATTCATTCCCGAAGGCTAGTTGCTAACATTCATCAACACACTACTTATAAATGATAAACAATAATAAATGATTATTATACATACTGTATCACAGATACTGGCTGTGTGACCATGGGTAAGTCACTTAATCTCTGGGTACCCTAGGCAACTTGCTAAAACTTTAAGTTGCAGAGCAGGTACAAATTTGCATTGATAGAGGGATTTTCTTTACAAAGAATCACCTATACCAGCAGAAACAAAGTTTTGGTCCCAGCAAAAAATTATTATGTGACTCAATTCACACAAAAAAATCTGTCTAGATGTACTTAATCCTTAACTCCTTGGATTAGTAAAGAAAAGAAATATTTGGGTTTGAAGAGTGATAAGACCAAGGACTGGTTAAAAAAAAAAGTAGTAGAACGAAAAGGTGAATTTTTTTTATTTCACATAATTGGGGTACATGAGAAATGTATATAAATAGACAAAGGAGATTGATCATAGATGTAAAAACTTTTTGAGTAGAAGTATATAAAACTCAAATGGTTCTTGAGAATGGGATTTCTCAAATTCAAATGGAAACAGGGAACAGTTCATTAAGAAGGCAAAAATACTGGGGAGGTAAGACTCATAAGAAAAACATGTCCTTATCCTAAAGTGGGGAATTAAACTTTAAGTAGTACCTAAAGTCTTTTAGATAGCCCCTTAGATAATTGGGGAAATGTTTCAACAGGTGGCGATATGTGAATATAATGGAATATTATTCCACTGTAGGAAGTGATGAGAGGTGATTTCATAGAATCCTGGGTAGTATGAACTGATTGATGCAAAGTGAAATGAGCAGAATCAGAAGCATTTAAACCAGTATAAGGGCGACATAAAGAGAAAACAATTTTGAAACTAATGAATACAATCAAAGAACCAAGTCTCCAGGAGACCTGGAAATATTCTAAACATGTTACCCTTCTTCAGACAGAAGGGAAGGACACCACATGGAAAAAGGAGCGTTTTTAGTTATGGCCATAGTGTGGATTAATTGTGATTGTTACAACTTTCCACCCTACCCTCCCCCATTTGTGTTTTTAATTTGGGAGAAAGGTTAATGGGAGGTGTAGTTAGTAATAATGTAATGGTGATGTCTTAAGGTGTCATTGTAATATTTCAAATTCACTCAAGGGAAGATCAAATAGGATGACAAGCAGAACTTTTAAAATGAAAGTATGGGGGGGGGCAGCTAGGTGATGCAGTGGATAAAGTACTGGCCCTGGATTCAGGAGGACCTGAGTTCAAATCCAGCTTCAGACATTTGGCATTTACTAGCTGTGTGACCCTGGACAAGTCACTTAATCCTCATTGCCCCCCCCAACACACAAAAATTCTTAAATTGAAAGTATAGAATTATATACTTAGTACAAATGGTATGAGATAGAATTCATAATTTCATATACAGTCGTATTTTTATGTTTTGATTTATGTATGGAAATTCTTTATGGCTTTTAAATGTAGCATTAAATTAAAAAACCCAAACAAGTTATAATTTAGCTTTTTTGGAAGACCTTTAGTGATTGGGAACCAACTGCCTTTGAAAGCATTCCATTTTGTCATGTTACTATAAAGTATGTTATTTTCTTTACAACAACTGATCTGCTCTCCAAAATTTGGACCTATTGCTTCTAGTTATATACTGCTTACCACCTATTTCTTTTTTTTTACTTTAAATAAAAATGTTTATTAAAAAAGAAAGAAATATTTACTATTTGCAAATGAAATGATGACACCCATAAAATTAAATTTCAGATAAATCTGAATTTAACTGCATTCAGTGCAAGGGGCAGGGACTGATTACTTGTATAGGATTTAACAGTAGAAGAATTCTGTTTTAAACTAATAATACTTTGTGTTTAATATGACTTATTATTAAATGTTTGACAACGGTATGTCCTTCAGTTAGCTAAAATGCCCTCTCATAGGTTCCCTGTGAAGTTTATATACATTTCTCTCCATGCAGAAAATAATAGATGATTAGAACAAAATATTTTATTTCATGTTTATATAAACATTTTGAATCTTATTAACATTTCAATAGCAATTAATAATGCATTTGTAATGCAAAAATTAATATATTTTTTTTTCTAATAAGAATTCCACCACTGGCCACTCTATGGGCCTCTAACTTTGTGGGGCTTAGGAAGTGGGAGGTATAAACTATAATGAGGATTTGATTTAAATCTCAGACCAGATTTAATCTAAGAACCACTTCCACACAAATGCATTCTACTTTGTTATAATTCATACTTCAAAACTGTACAATGTACAATGGATATAATTTTCATGTTTAAAAGATATAGCAGACTTCATTCTGACACAACAAGCCTTTGTCACTTTGGGAACCTCCTGTTTCTCTGACTCATTTATATGATACTTTACTGGTATTTCAAGAGTGGTCATCAACTTCTCTTACAAATCCTAGGGCTCTCAAGGAATCAAACAAAACAGGTTTTATTTATACAGCAAAAAACTTAGGAAGGAAGGATTAGTACTTTAGCCCATAAAGAGGCCAGGGTTCTTTTCTTTTTTTAGGAGGATTCCAGCTTTTGGCCCACCCCAATAGAACTATACTGTTCCTGTGACTCAAGACTGCCCTGTGTAGCTCTGTAACAGGATTCAAGTTAGGTGCTTAACACCAAGACTCAGCTTTTCATTATTCAATTATATGCTTTCACATCACAATTGCTCAACACTGTTTTTCTTCTCCCATTTATTCATTACCATGGGTCTACTTTCCATTTTTCACAGGAGTGGCTTCCCTTCTCAGTCACTCACCAAGTAACCTCCCTCTCCAAATTACTTCAAATCTATTTTTATATAGCTTAATTATACATAATTGTTTGTGTGTTGCCTCCCTCATTAGAATGTGACTTCCTTGAAAGCAGGGATTGCCTTTTACCTTTCTTTGTATCTCTATCAATTTTACACAGTAGCACATAGTAGGTGCTTAATAAATGTTTATTGATTCTTCTTTTTCTCAGAATATGGTCCCAACTCTTGAGCAAGTGCATCATAAGAGACTAACATGTGGCTTCTTTCCCTCCATGACTATGGTGACTTCAGGCTATATGCTATCTCTAACTGCTGATGTTATTCAGCAGATGTTCTGGTTCCTTAGGAGAAGGAAGGAGAGGCCCAGCAAATGAATCAAGGAAGCTGCTGGGAGAATGGCAGCTTTTCACAGGAGAATTGAAATGGCCTCAGGCTATTTACCCTTCTTTTCTTTAGCTTTTAGATCTCACTGCTATACTCTACAAACTAAGGCTGCTGGCTTTTCCAGTGCTGGAGGAAACTTTCAGTTTTCCTTCCCTGACACAAATTCCCTTATCCTAGTGGAATTAAGACAAATTAATCCAGTTCATCTATTCCCTGGTGAGAGTGCTGTTCTGTTGAATTACCTCCCAGACATTTTTTTTAATTCTGAAGAGTATTCATACTCCCTTTTCCTTTGAATTCCCATTCCTACCTTCTGTGGTGGCAAGTAGGGCAGCCCATGCAAATTAGTCTGGGACTTTTCTGAACCTCAAGAAAGCAAAGGAAATAAAGTTGGGTAATAGCAAAACTGGCTGGTCCCTGAACAGGTACCTATGAAACACAAGTAGGGACTCTTATGCAACAGTAAAACTTCATCTGTTCACTATACATAGGATAGGAAACCCTCAGGATTTCTGGATTCATTATGGTGTAGTGGAGAGTGTTGTATTTGGAGTCCAAGTACCTGAATTGAAGTACTGACTGTTACTATCTCTACATAACGTGGCATTATTACTACATTATTTTGCCTCCACTTTAGTAGCTTCCAGTGAATCATGAAGCTTAATCACTGCCACCAGTTCTCTGATCAGACTTATTTTAAAACAAGAGAGAAAAATTGTTAGAATCATTATAATTGATATTACAAAGAGACTCCTGCATCATAACTCTCTTCTACAGTAATTGAATTGACCCCTAGCATCCATTATTGAGAAAATTAGGCAAAAATTAAAAGTACTATGTAAGAAATTCTTAGATTAAAGCTGTCAGGGACCTTAGACATCATCTAGTCCAACTCCCTTCTTTTTTTATTTTTTTTTTATTTTTTTTTTTAGTGAGGCAGTTGGGGTTAAGTGACTTGCCCAGGGTCACACAGCTAGTAAGTGTTAAGTGTCTGAGGCCAAATTTGAACTCAGGTACTCCTGATTCCAGGGCCAGTGCTCTCTCTACTGTACCACCTAGCTGCCCCACTACCTTTTTTTTTTTTTAACATATGAGGAGAGGCCAAAAAAAGTAAAGTGACCTATCTAAGGTATCCAAGATCAATCAATAAATAAGCATTTACTAAGCACCCACTATGTGTCAGACACTGCAAGGCAAATGAAACAATCCCTACTAACAATGAACTTACCTTTTAATGGAGGAGATAACAAGTACATATAAAAATGTATACAGCATGAATATAAAGTTAGAAATATAAGTATATATGTATATATAGATAGTAGTATATTAAAATGTAGAACATATAAATATAAATATTATGTATCTATATCTTTGTATATATAGATAGGTAGTATGTTTATTTATTTATTTATTTATTTATTTTGGTGGGGCAATGGGGGTTAAGTGACTTGCCCAGGGTCACACAGCCAGTAAGTGTCAAGTATCTGAGGCCGGATTTGAACTCAGAAACTCCTGAATTCAGGGCCGGTGCTTTATCCACTACGCCACCTAGCTGCCCCCGGTAGTATGTTTATTAAAATATAAAACAAATATAGATACTGACATGTATCTATAACTATGTAGGTATAGATATATGGTATATCAAATGTAGAATATATAAGTATACATCTATCTATATGTATAGATAGATGTATATATTTGTATTTCTAATTTTATATTCATACTCTATACATTTTTGTTTGTTCTTATGATCCCTTCCATTAAAATATAAGTTCATTGTAAGTAGAGATTGTTTCACACCATATCTAGTAGTTTAACACAAAGTAGTTTAGGAGAGAAGGCACTAGCAGTTAGGAGGATTAGGAAGGGCTTCATGCCGATGTTGCCTGAGCTTCATCTTAAAGAAAGAGGGACTCAGGGATACAGAGGTAAGAAGGGAGAGCATTCAAGACATGGGGTATGGCCATGGCAAAGACAGAGAGATGGGAGATGGAGTAAATTATGTGAGACCAACTTGCAGAGTAGTGGCAGTGGAGTTCATTGAAGCTGGAAAGGTAGTCTGGTGCAAGGTTGTATAAGGCTTTAAAAACTAAACAGAGGAGTTTCTATTTTATACTAGTGACAATAGAAAGCCACTGAAATTGGTTGAGTAGGGGATTCTCAAGGTCATATCTTCACTAAAGGAAAAGTTACTTTGGAAACAAGGTGTCATTAACTGGAGTTGTTCAAGACTTGTGACAGGGAGACCAATTATGAGAATGATGCAGTAATCTAGGTGAGATGATAAAGGCTGGTACTAGGTTGGTAGCTGTGTGAATGGAGAGAAAGAAGAGCTAAGATTTGTTGTAAAATATGATTTGGCAATTAATTGGATATGTGAGGTGAAGGAGAGTAAAAAGACCTGGATAATGCTGAGATTACAAACCTGAGACATTGAAAGGATGGTGGTGATTTTGAAACGTATAGGGAGCTTTGGAAGTTAAGGGATGAGATAATGAGTTTATTTTTATGCATGTTGGTTTTTAATAATATTTTATTTTTCCAATTATGTGTAAAGACAATTAATAACATTCATTTTTATAAAATGTTGACTTCCAAATTTTTCTCCCTCCCCACTCCCATTTCTAAAATGGTATGCAATTTAATATAGGTTAGGTACATACAATCATGTAAAACATATTTCCATATTAGTCATGCTGTGAAAGAAGAAATAGCATACAGAAAAAACATGAAAAAAATACAGGGGCAGCTAGGTGGCCCAGTGGATAGAGCACCGGCCCTGGATTCAGGAGGACCTGAGTTCAAATCTGAATTCAGACACTTAACATTTACTAGCTGTGTGATCCTAGGCAAGTCACTTAACCCCAATTGCCTCACAAAAAAAAAAAAATACAGAAAGTGAAAAAATAGTATGCTTTAATCTACATTCAGACTCCATTAGTTCTTTCTCTGGATGTGTATGGCATTTTTTAAAAAAATAATAAACATTTTTATTTATAGTTTTGGGTTCCAATTTTTATCCCTCTTTCCCTCCTTCCTCCCTGAGGTGACAATCATATATGGGTTATGTGTATAGCATTTTCTATCATAAGTCCTTTGTAATTGTCTTTGATCATTTTATTGTTGAGGAGAACTAAGTCATTTATAGTTGATCATCACATAATGTTGTGGTTACCATTTACAGTGTTCTCTTGGTTCTGCTCATTTCACTTTGCATTAGTTCATGTGTCTCTCCAGGTTTTCCTGAAAACTATCTTATGTGTGTTGATTTTAAGATGCCTTTCGGACATCCAGTTTGAAATGTCCAATAAGCAATTGGTAATATATCTGGAACTGAAACTTGAAGGGGCTGATACGTAGATCTGAAAGTCATCAGAATAGATATAGTTAAATCCATAGGAACTTATGAGGTTACATAGAGAAATAAGGAGAGAGAGAGAGAGAGAGAGAGAGAGAGAGAGAGAGAGAGAGAGAGAGAGAGAGAGAGAGAAGTAGGGACAAATACAGACACAGAAAGAGAAGAAAGGGAGAAGAAAGGAGGGCTCAGGGAAGAACATTGGGGTACAGTCCAGCAGTACACTGGAGCCAGCTCAAATAGTGCTCATGAGAAAACTATTGTTAAATTTTCAGTATGAACATTTTCACTGTGGAATTCATAATTTGCTATAAACCAAGACTTGATTTATTATTCTGTTGATTGTTTAGACTTATGGAAGTGATGAAGAACAGGTTAATGATTCAGACTAAACTTAAAAGTATATCCTGGGGGGGGCAGCTAGATGGCACAGTGGATAGAGCACCGGCCCTGGAGTCAGGAGGACCTGAGTTCAAATTTGGCCTCAGACACTTAACACTTACTAGCTGTGTGACCCTGGGCAAGTCACTTAACTCCAATTGCCTCACAAAAAATAATAAAATAAATAAAATAAAATAAAGAGTCCAGGAATAACAAGGTGATAGTCTTACTATCCTCTGCCCTAGTCAGACAATATCTGATGCATCATATCTAGTTCTGGGAGCCACATTTTAGAAAGATAATGAGGAATTTCCAGAGGAAAACAATCAGGGTAATGAAGGTCCTTAAGTTCATGTCATATTAAGATTGACTAGAGGAATAGGAAAGTTTATATTGGAGGAAAGAAAATGTAGGGGCAACATGCTGGTGCTCACAATATTCTAGAGCCTGTTATAGGGAATAGGAATAGAGAACAGATGTTTGAAAGAGACAAAATTAATGTTTATATGAGAATAAATAAGAATTGGTGCTATTGAGAAGAGCAAAGGGATGCCTGATGAAGCAGCAAATTTCCCCTCCCATAAGGTCTTTAAAAACCCAATTAAATGACAACCCCAATCAGTCCACAAGCATTTATTGTATCTACTGTGTACCAGATACTGCTTCAGGTACTGTGCTAGGCACTGGGGATGCAAATACAAAGACAGAAAAACAAATCGGGGAGGCAAATAAGGATATGTGTAAATATATCCCCAAAATAGAAACTAAATTACTTACAAAGTTAAATATGAGGCAGTTTGAGGGGGAAGCACCCAAACATTAGACAGCATCAGGAAAGGCTTCATGCAGGAGAAGGTGTTTGAGCAACATCTTGAATGAAGAAGATAGGATATTCCTGATAGAAATGTCCTCTATGCAAAAGCATGAAGACAAGTGATGGAGGAAAGGCTTGTTTAGCTGATGCCAGAGTGTGAAAGGATAAGTAATGCACAGTGAGTTTGAAAAGATAGTTTGGGGGGCAGCTAGATGGCGCAGTGGATAGAGCACTGGCCTTGGATTCAGGAGGACCTGAGTTCAAATCCGGCCTCAGACAGTTAACACCTACTAGCTGTGTGACCCTGGGCAAGTCACTTAATCCTAATTGCCTCACCAAAAAAAAAAAAAAAAGAAAAGAAAAGCTAGTTTGGGAGGAAGGTTGTGAAGCCTTTGTCCTACTTGAAGGCAATAGGGAGGAAGTAGTAGATAGGTAAAGATTGAAGATTAGAGGGAGGATTGATGATTGAGGCTGCAGTATACCAGAGAAGAGGAAGGGGATAGGATCCAGGGCACATGTAGAGGGGTTGACCTTGATGAGAAGTGCCACTTCATTGTCAGAGACTAGAGGAAAGGGGGAGAGAATGGGCAATAATGTCAAATGGTTTTGAGATGAAGAGAATGTGGAAGTAGAGGACTTCATGTCAAATGTCCACAATTTTCTCAGTAAAGTAAGAGGAGAGAGGGATAGAGAGACAAAGAGACCGAGAGAGAAGAAGAAGAAGGAAAAGGAGGAGGAAGAAGAGGAGGATAAAAACAAAAAGATTATGATTTATGAGAATGATTGGTGATGATGATTGATGATAGAGTTGCAGGAGGCCTGAGGGGAAAAGTTTAGAAAAGCTTTTGCAGGGAGTGGATAGGGAATTAATTGAGGAAGAATAAAAGGGTTGCCAGTGAGGGCCCAATTTAAGTCAGATAACCAAGTTAGAACAATTGTGTGATTTCTTCCAGTTTGGTTTAAAACATGTGAATAGGAGAAGCAGGAGGAGATATTATGAATAATTCAGGACTTGAATTTTGGCAGGGGATGAGAGTTCAGGATAGTACAAAGGTAAATTTGCTAACAATAAGGTCAACAATAGAAAGAAAGAAATGAAATCAGAGCAGGAGTCATGGCCTGAGAAAGTATTGAAAAGTGGAGGAATGAGAGGTCCAGATGAGGGCCAAGAATGGGTTTAGGAAAGGTAAGGCACAAGGAGACACAGAACGATAGGAGGTTATGGTCAGTTATAGTAATGGTAGGTTGGTGGCACAGTGGCTAGAGTTCTGGGCCTGGAATCAGGAAGAACTGAGTTCCAATGTGGCTTCAGACACTTGGGAGCTATGTGACTCTGGCAAATCACTTAACCTCTCTTTGCCTCATTTTCCTCATCTGTAAAATGGGGATAATAATAGCATCTCCCTCCCAAGATCATTGTAAGGATCAAATGAAATATTTGTAAAGTGGTTAGTACAGGACTTGGCATGTAGAAGGCACTATATAAAATATTAGCTATTATTGTTAGACCAGGGTTTGCCGCTGTCACTGTTGGGTATGTTGTAGAATGCATCATTTTTCAGGCTAGATGGCCGCTGAATTCCTTTCTACTCTGAAATTCTCTGATGTTGTGACTCTGTGATTTGTTATGACATTATTACAAAACTTTTCTTAGAAGGTTATGACTATGGGGGCAGCTAGATGGCACAGTACATAGAGCACCGGCCCTGGATTCAGGAGGACCTGAGTTCAAATCCGGCCTCAGACACTTAATACTTACTAGCTGTGTGACCCTGGGCAAGTCGCTTAACCCCAATTGCCTCACTAAAAAAAAATAAAATAAAATAAAATAAAATAAAAAAGGTTATGACTATTTTGTTTTGTGTAATGACCATCACCCAACACCAGAGGTGGCTGCATTTATTCTTATGCTCCCTAGTGATTTTAATAGGAATGGGTATCGCATTTTGTCAAAAGCTTTTTCTGAATCTATTGAGATAATGATATGATTTCTGTTGGCTTTGTTATTGATAAAGTCAATTGTACCAATAGTTTATCTAACACTGAACCAGCCCTGCATTCCCAAGTCTTTGAAGTCCTGAACTAACAAGATGTTCCACACCTTTATCAGGTGAGAAAATCTCTTTGATTGAATTATGGAATCAATCAGAGCTATAAACTATATAAGTCAAGGACAGATTCTGATGGCCTATAAAGGTTGCTATTAAGAGTGGGAAAATAAAATTCCTTTCTTTCATTTCAGTTAAAATTTCTTAATTTTTTTTTTTACTATTGTATTGCTTCTAACTAAAAATGTATAAGGACCACTTTATCCATCCCCAAACCTCCTTCAGACTTAGTATACTCTAACAGTTTTACAAGTCATTTACGCTTTTTAAAGGTTGCCAATAAAACCAGACCTGATCTGGAGTCCCCCTCTCAGCACCTCCCCAGAACTTAATATCCTGTCATTTATCACTGCTCTTTGGCACTTAGCCACTTTTAGGTCCATGGATAAGACTCTTATCTAAACCAATTTGAATTAATTTTACAAGTAACATTTCACAAGAAACTGTGTCAAATACGAAAATGAAATCCAAGTCTACTTTCTTCCTTTCCTCTTCTTTCTCATCAACCTGCATTAATTCAGTACCTTACAGGGATATCCGTTATGTAATGAAATAGACTGTAAGATATACTGTAACGAAATTTCTTGCTGAAGGATGACTGATAAATATTCATGACCTTGCAAGGATTCCTGATTAAGGGGAAGGGGAGTAGAAGTGTAATGGGGAGGAAGAGCAAATTTTATTCCTTGTGCAGTTTTCCTGATTGTAGCCTACGGTAGGTAGTAAGGCCTCCATTGCTGTTTCAGTCTCTGGTGCTAAGTCTAAATTTGTCTCTGCAATTTCTACCCATATTCCTAATTCTACACTCTAGGGTCAAGTATTCTAAATCTAATCTCTCTTCTCTGCGGGCAGGTAGGTGGCAGAGTGGATAGAGTTCCAGCCCTGAAGTCAGGAGGACATTAGTTCAAATCAGACCTCCGATATTTAGCTGTGTAACCCTGGGCAGGTCACTTAACCCTGTTTGCCTCAATTCCTCATCTGTACAATGAACTGGATAAGGAAATGGCAAAGTACTCCAGTGTCTTTGCCAAGAAAACCCTAAAAGGGGTCATAGAGAGTCAGATAAGACTGAAACAACTCAACAACAATCCCTCTTCTCAGGGCAGCTCTTAAAATGCTTGAAAACAGCCTTATCCTACTCTGGGACTTCCTTTCTCTATGCTAAACATTGCCAGTTCCTTCAGCTGATGTTCATATAATATAAGCTTCACCATCTTGAATGTTTATCAACACTCTTCCTACATTGTACAGCCCAGAATTGAACATAATATAGTAATAAAGGTGCCCACACGTCCCTCAACCCCAATGAATGTAACTAACAAAATGCTCTATACTTTGATACCTTTGTGAGAACAACTCTTTGAGTTATCGAATCAGTCAATTAGAGGTATAAACCATATGTGAACATTGCCTGGACATCACTGTTGAATCAATGAAAGGCATACCTAGGTGCTAACGAGTTCTTTTTTGGGGTTTTTTGGAGGGGCAATGAGGGTTAAGTGACTTGCCTAGGGTCACACAGCTAGTAACCGTCAAGTGTCTGAGGCTGGATTTGAACTCAGGTACTCCTGAATCCAAGGCCAGTGCTTTATCCACTGCACCATCTAGCTGCCCCTGGTGCTAATGAGTTCTTAATTAATTCAGGAGGAGTGCAATGTTTTTGAGCCACTGAGAAGTCAGACGACACTGAAAATGCCATGGGTTGTTTTGAAAGAATTAGACACAGCTCTAAGCTTATGTATATCAGAGATTCTAGAAGGAACATTCAAGCTTCTGTTTTGAGTAGTTAAGTAGTCAGGCTTCAGGAATGATTTGAGCAAACAGGCTCTTGCACCTGTATCAGAGGGGATAGCCAGGGGAATGAATCAGTAACAATTCATCCAGCTGGAATCTGAGAGAGGACAAACTAGACAAGCTGAGGAAAGGGAACCCTTCTTCAGGATGGAGAGAAGGGCAGCTCTGTACTCTACAAAGGTACAAATGCTCTGTATCTGGAAGAAAGCTACACAATATGAGAAAATCCATGGAGACTCCATCAAGGAAGATTAAAAATCCAGAGTTGTGAGTTTGCCCTTTGGCCACATAAACTCTCTTGGTTTGGCTCTTAACCCTCAGGGCTCAGGAATTGCCCCCCAAGAGGTATATAATCAAATCAAAGGGAAGGAGGATGGGTCATATGATTCACTGAGAGGTTAGGTTATAAGCACCTTGAAGGGCTGACCTCTTTTGTTGAAGGGGAGAGGTTGGGAATTTTACAAAGCTATCAGAGATCAGCAGCCAGGTTGGGGAGTGTTAAGCCATAGTGGAGAAGGTATCAGTGGTCAGTGTGGAAATTACCACTGGTACCACTGAAAGTACTTCAGGCATAGTGAGCGAAGCTGTCCTGAAGATTAATTAGCTGACACACTTCTGTGGGACAGATATTGTAGAAGGATCCATTCTTTGTTCTGACCTGAAATAAAAAAAGAAGCCTCTCTATTTGCCCACTTCTAGAATGTGTCGGAGATAAGCCCAATGAGTCTTTCACAGCTAGCAAACTTGCCCTATAAAAACCATCAGGAGTGTAGCCAATCTTTGTCCAGCTAATGGAAAACTACCCTTCCAATCCCATCAAATAAAATTCTTCACAATTTATAAAGGGATGACAGGAGATAGACACATCTTTGAATTTTGTTTATTACATTAACACTTCACTACCTCTTTATCTGACTCTTTCTCTCTCTCAATTGAGAGCATCTTAGCCTCTCAGATGAACTGACTTGAACATTTTTATTTTTTTTTACCATTCTCAACTAAAAATGTCAATGAGGATACACCTTGAAACGTTTCTAAACTGCTTCACAGTAACCTCTTCCTTTATACTACATAAACACAGTTATGAACACAAACATGCGTGTGTACACACATACACTTGTAATCACAATCTATTCTTGGATGTTGTGTCACAAAGCAAATTGTCATAAAACATCATACTTTCCAGTGCTTCTCTGGGCATTTTCCTTGGCTGTCCCAAATGCTTGGAATGATCTCACTCCTCATCTCTGCCTATTGGCTTCTCTGGCTTCTTTGAAGTCCAAATTGAAAATCTTCTCTTTTACAAGAAGCTTTTCCCAACTCTAATTCCAGTGCCTTTCCTCTGATAGTTACATTTAGGTTTGGAAGGGCTCTTATCTGGTCCACCTCCTTTGTTTTACACTTAAGGAAGCTAAGGCCCAAAGAGGTTAAAAAAATGTTGAAAGTCACACAGCTTTGACAGGCAAAACCAGGACTGGACCCAGATCTTCTTAATCCGAACCAAGAACTCTTTCCACTTCACCAAACTGACTTTAGGGGTAACAACCCTCTTTTCTACAAGAGTCTGATGCTGTTTAGGAACTCTCTCCTCTTTGACAGAAGTCTGGATTCTGGAATTCTCAAACTTGGAGTTTCTAGAGAGGCTGATATTACTCAGCAAATTCTGCCACTGGGCCAGAATTCTGATATCATGTTGTATAGGAAATCCCCTCTCATCTGGCTAGGAAGCTGGGGTTCAGGAATATTCACCAGCTGGAGCACATGGTCCCCTCTCCTTAATTGTCACATGTTTAAGAGGTACCTATCAAGGCTAGGGCCAGAAATTCTACAAGACTGGGGTCAGACCCTACCCTCCTGCTACGTGGGCTAGCACACATGTAACTCCCATTTGCCTTAGGCCAAAGTAGCCAATAATTGCATCCCTCTCAAGACTTTGGTCAGCATTTAGCTCTTTAGTACTCAGACTCTTTTAGACATATAGAAGTGGGCAAATAGAGAGGTTTCTTTTTTTTTTCAGGCCAGAATAGTATCTGTCCCACAGGAGTACATCAGCTAATTAATCTTGAGGACAGCCTCACTCACTGTGCCTGTAGTACTTTCAATGGTACCAGTAGTCATTTCTACACTGACAGTAGGGAAGTATTCATAAAAGTCCTTAGCAGAAACTCACCTCTCTTTAAGCACATCAAGTGAATAAGGGTACTCCCTTGGCCAACCCCCGCCCCCTATATATATTTAACTCCTCCAAGATAGTTTTCTACTTTAGGAATCCAGTGGGATTTATAGCTAGATTCAAGGATAGAAACCATTTCCCCCTTAAATCTCAAAAGCATAGTTTTTATGTGGGCATCGGAAATGGTAAGGATAAAACCACCTCTGTTAGTTAATGTCAAAGCTCACTTTTAACGATTCATTTTAATAGAGACAAAGAGCCCTAGATGCAAATATTAATCTTGTCTCATCACTACATTTTTAGGGAGGGGGTGGGGTGAGGTAGGAGGAAGGAAGAAATAACTTGAACTCAAAGTGGCAATTCAAAACTGCTTTTTTATGGGTTTTCTACAAAATTGAACAGATGCAGTATTTTGTTGACAGATTCTATTCAGTGGTATATTGGAACTTGCTCTAGAAACACTTGTGAATATTAAAGTCATAAATAATTCAATCCTTTGGATAGTAAGTATCTGACCTTCCACTAACCCCATTCAATCTGATGCCAATGGTAATGGCTGAAAATTCTGCAAGGTCAAATCATATCCTGCTACACACAGTCAAAGGCTGTAGCATAGACTTTCGACAATGAAAGTACAGTTAGCATAATGATGAGGTATTAGCTAGAATACATAAGATGTTGACCTGAAACAAACAAACAAAAAAATCTAAAGAGAGGATTTGTTCAGAGAGGTGCTGACAAAATTAAATGAATAACTAAAACACTGGACAGATTAAACTATAGCAAATCACAAGTCCTGTCTTGGTAACTTAAGCTCTGGTTTAGCATGCTTCATTGTCTTTTGAGACAATTATACTGTCTGGTTATGCTATGGAATAGTCCAAAAGTAATATGCATGCATATACCCTAAGCCGCACCTTGTTTAATTCATTCTCTATCATTCATTAACTAGAAGGCTTGAATCTAAATCGGGCCAGATCCTAAGCTAAGCAGGCTAATAACTCAATATAACTCAGTGTAGCTAGCAGACCCCCAGTGCCTTTGTGAATGACATCCAGTGAAATGCACATGTTCACTCTCATACATAGCAATGAGAAGGAATGACTAGAGGTGTCATTTGAGTCTGTTTCCCTGATATGTGACTTCCTAGGATGCACAGAAGCCAAAACAAAAAGATTAACATCCATAAATTAATAATTAAATAGTGCATATTAAATATACATCCTCAGTCAATTCTATCCTTACTAGTATACAAAACAAGCTAAAAAGATAGGGTCCTTCCTTACTCAAGCCGATATTCCTACAAAAAGACAAAAGTATAAATACATGTAAATACATAAACAAACAGGGAAAACCACTTAATGATGGTATGAACTATTCATTTTATTTTTTGTTTGTTTGTTTGTTTTTTTAGTGAGGCAATTGGGATTAAATTACTTGCCCAGGGTCACACAGCTAGTAAGTGTTAAGTGTCTGAGGCCAGATTTGAACTCAGGTACTCCTGACTCCAGGGCCGGTGCTCTATCCACTGTGCCATCTAGCTGCCCCCTGAACTATTCATTTTATAATAAGGCATGTGAATATAGAATAAAAATAATACTTTTATATAGTTATTTAAGATTTACAAACCACTTTTCTCTCAAAGGTGAGGTATATTGTATAATTATAGCACCATTTTATGGATGAAAAACCCGAGGCCCAGAAACCAGGCTCACATAGTTAACTATTGTGTCAGTCTCAGTTCAAACCCAGGTCTCCTTCCTTCAACACCCTGCTTTAATAGGTTGCCTCTCTCTGAACCTGCTCCTACAAAAGGACTAGGATATGAAATTGCATAGTGTGGATTAATTTATTCCAGACATTTCAACTAATGCAAATAAACCCCATTCTTATTCAATGAATGGTGATGATAATGAGTTGTTTTTTTTCTGACTCTATGTTCCTGCATGCATAGCTTTGGGCTCTATACTTGGCACTTTTAAGTGGGTATTATTTAGACTATGCACAGCAGAGATTATGTTTTGGAGTGATAACCCTTTGTAGTAAAGGGATGGGAGACAATCTCTTATCCTTTACATAAAATTGAAGAATAATGCTGAGGGGGGCAGCTAGGTGGCACAGTGGATAGAGCACCTGCCCTGGAGTCAGGAGGACCTGAGTTCAAATCTGGCCTCAGACACTTAACACTTACTGGCTGTGTGACCCTGGGCAAGTCACTTAACCCTACTTGCCTCACAAAAAAAAAAAAAAGAATAATGCTGAGGGCTGATTGATAGACAAATGTGTATCTTGGACAAATACTCCCAATAGATTATACAGAAGAAGGAGATCATGCTATTCTTTGTGTGTGTGTATGTGCATGCATGCATGTATCATGTATGCATGCGTGCACATGTGTGTATACATGTATATGATGTATGTGCATATAGAATACGTGTGACGAGTAAAACTAAATGTGGTCACCCTATTTGTATACCAAGTATAGGGAAAATTAGCTGGGGTTTATCATATATTTGTTACTTAGAAATTAGAGGCTACTGTACCAGTTTGGGGCATTAAGTATTCATTAAAGTATATTAAATATTAGTAAAGAGAGAACACATGGAGTTCAGAAAGTTCAGAAGCCCTACATACCTAGCACCAGACACGTGCCCACCACCTTGGAGTCTCAGGCCAAAAAGAGGAAGTTCCTGTGCCTTTGAGAGCAGAAGCTACCTGCAGGTCCGGAAGAGAGACGGTCCCTACACAGTGCTCCAAGCTAATTGGCCAGCATCACCCAAATCCATTGGTTCACTGGATTTGAGGGCGGACCATGAGTAGAATGTGCTAAAGTCAGAGTTCAGATCCTCTAGCAGGAACAAAGCTTTCAGGTAGGTGTGGTTTTGAATGAGGTAACTTCCTGACTCTGGGCTGACCTTAAGAAAGGTCAGGCCTGGCTCTATGATTAATAATTTTCTTACATCCTTACCAGTATACAAAAGAAACTAAAAAGATAAGGTCCTTCCTTACTAAAACTAGTATTCCCTGCAAAAAGACACAAGTATGAATACATGTAAAGACAGGCAGACAGGTAGGTAGGTAGATAGGTAGGTAGCTTGGGACCTGCAAAAGAACTTCAGTTTTCCAAATATAGTAAAGCATGTGGGTATGGACACATGCATATAAATATATACATATGAAGATATATAAAATGCATCTGTGGCTGGTGACTTGCTTGCTTTTCCCTCTGAAATACATCTTCCAGAAGACTTTGGGATTCCTCAGTCTGATGCCCTCCTACTTCTCTGGCCTTATCTTATACTATTCCTCTATCTCAAAGGTTTTTAACCATTTTTTGTATCATAGGCCATTTGACAATCTTGTGAAATCTATGAATCTGGAACCCTTTGGCAGTTTGGTAAAACCTATGTATACCTTCTCAGAATAATGTTTTTTTTTAATTAATAAAGTATTTTATTTTTTTTTCCGTTACATGTAAAGATAGTTCTCAACCTTTGTTTATACAAGCTTTACAATTTCAGATTTTTCTCCCTCCCTCCCCTCCCTCCCCCCTCTCCTAGACAGCAGGTAATCTGATATAGGTATTATATATATATATATATATATATATATATATTATATGTGTATATATATATATATACACACACACACACACACACACACACTTAATAACATTAATCCTATTTCTGCATTAGTCATGTTATAAGAGAAAAAAAATCAGAGCAATGATGGAAAACCTCAAAATAGAAAAAAAACAACAGCATAAAAAACAAAAGAAATAGTATGGTTCATTTAGCATCTATACTCCGCAGTTCTTTTTTTTTTTTCCTGGATTTGGAGATCCTCTTCCATCACGAGTTCCCTGGAACTCTTCTGTGCCATTGCATTGGTGAGAAGAATATAGTCCATCACAGTAGAACAACACTCAATGTTGATGATACTGTGTGCAGTGTTCTTCTGGTTCTGCTCATCTCACTCATCATCAGCTCACGTAAGACCCTCCAGGTTTCTCTGAACTCCTGCTCATCGTTTCTTATAGCACAATAGTATTCCATTGTATTCATATACCACAACTTGTCCAGCCATTCCCCAATTGATGGGCACCCCCTCAACTTCCAATTCTTTGCCACCACGTAAAGAGAAACTATAAATATTTTTGTACATGTGGGTCCCTTTCCCCCTTCCATGATCTCTTTGGGAAAAAGACCTAAAAATGGTATTGCTGGGTCAAAGGGTATGCACAGCTTTATCGCCCTTTGGGCATAAGAATAATGTTTTTAACTAACTGAAGAAAATACTAAATTTCAGCCACTGGTTGGGGGGGGGGGGAAGATGTAATTCTTTTTCCTATTCCAGTTCATAGACCCACTGAAATCAATTCACAGACTTATTGGGTCCACTTTCTATGCTCCTGCCAGACTGGAAAAGACAAGAGTATAACAGAATATGCATATGATCAGAAAAGGAAGTAGGCTTATCAAGGAGCAAGAATAAAAAGTAACAAATAGCAAGCAGATACATCAGTTCCCTTTGATGAAAAAGAACAAGAAGAATTTGCTTCCAGGAAATTGGGTGGATATTCTGTGGTGAATTTGGGGTGGGATGACGAGAAGAAGAGGAAGGAAAATCACATTAGGTTAAAAAAATTGGGGGCAGCTAGGTAGCACAGTGGATAGAGCAATGCCGTGGATTCAAGAGGACCTGAGTTCAAACAGATTTGAATATTTCAAACAGACACTTAATACTTACTAGCTGTGTGACCCTGGGCAAGTCACTTAACCCTCATTGGCCTGAAAAAAAAATTATAGCAGCTTGGGGGCAGCTAGGTGGTGCAGTAGATAAAGCACTGGCCCTGGATTCAGGAGGACCTGAGTTCAAATCCAGCCTCAGCCACTTGATACTTACTAGCTGTGTGACCCTGGGCAAGTCACTTAACCCCCAATTGCGTTGCAAAAACAAACAGAAATAAGTACCTACTATGTGCCAAACACTGTGCTAAGCACTGAGGATACAGCAAAAAGCAAAAGACAGCTCCTTCTCTGAAGGAATGTACTGTGTTAAGGGGATTAAGAGGAATAATTTGCAAAAAAAACAAAACAAAAACAAACCACTAACCAATTGGGACAACAGAGGTTGAAGTGTCAAGTATACTTCAAGGTCTTTCCTATATTAGGGACTTCTTTGTTTAAGATGTTATTTCCAGGGGGATACAGTTGAGAAAGGGACTGGACTTGTAATTTTACTAGCCCTTATGCAGACCTCCCAGTGAGGAACTTCCTCTACCAGTGCACCTTCTCTGAAATTTATAGTCTAAGAGAGAAGTCTAGAGCCTTCAGAGGTTTAAGTGACTTGCCCGGGGCCACATAGCCAGTTTTTGTTGGGGGAGAGGAGGAAGGGGGTGGGGGGGGGGCGGGAGGAAGAAACCTTATTACTATTTGGCAGAAATAAAATACTTAGCATTATTTTGCATTTCAGGATGCCAGAAAAGGGGGTCATAGAACAAAATATCATTAAATAACTAATGACAATTATGCTACATTTGTTAGAAAACATAAAAGTCATTTGCCAAGATCTTGGAGAATAAAGAGGAGAGACTGGCCTAAAATTTGAAATATATATATGAAAGGAATAGTAAGTTATGCATGGTAGATTTGCATTTTCATATGCAATAATTTCTTTTTAATTGTACTGTTGTGGAAATGCTTGTTTTATTCCATAAATTAAAAAAATTTTAAATAAAATTAGAACTTGTAAGAGATGAGGCTTAAGCAGGAAAAGGAGGGGAGGTAGAGAGACTTGTGAGGGGGATGGAACCTGCCAAATAGCTAGGTCTGACCGACTCTGAGTGCCCAAAGAAGCTCATGTTGAATAAATAAAAGCTCTTCATTCCCAACGGCTTTCAGAAATAGACCCTTCAGCAGCTGCGAAGGGCCCATCCTCCTCAGGGAACAAGTGATCATCTAAAGCAGGGCTTCTTTTTTTTTCTTCTATTTTTTTATTTTTTTTACATATAAGGTATTTTATTTTTTCCGTTACATGTAAAGATAGTTCTCAACTTTTGTTTATACAAGCTTTACAATTTCATATTTTTCTCTCCCCCTCCCCCCTCCCCTAGACAGCAGGTAATCTGATATAGGTTATATCTATATATCTATATACATATACATATATATATACACACATATATATACACATAATAACATTAATCCTATTTCTGCATTAATCCTGTTACAAGAGAAAAAATCAGAGCAGTGATGCAAAACCTCAAAATAGAAAAAAAAAACAACAGCACCCAAAACAAAAGAAATAGTATGGTTCAATCAGCATCTATACTCCACAGTTCTTTTTTTTTTTTTCTTGGATTTGGAGATCCTCTTCTATCATGAGTTCCCTGGAACTCTTCTGTACCATTGCATTGGTGAGAAGAATATAGTCCATCACAGTAGGTCAGCACTCAATGTTGATGATACTGTGTACAATGTTCTTCTGGTTCTGCTCATCTCACTCATCATCAGCTCACGTAAGACCCTCCAGGTTTCTCTGAACTCCTCCTTAAAGCAGGGCTTCTTAAACTTTTTTCACTCATGACCCCTTTTTTTTTTGCCCGAGAAATCTTTGCATGACCCCAGGTACATAGGTATTTACAATAGGCATAAAAGGCAAACTTTTACTGCCAAATTTTACATGACCCGAACATTCAGTTACGTGATCCTATACGGGGTCACGACAGACAGTTTAAAAAGCTTTGATCTAAAGGGAAGAGATCTGCTACCCTTTCTGATTAGTTCTACTCAGCCCCAAAGGACTTAATCAAGTTTGCCTTTGGATAGTAGAGCTAGCTAATGTAATTTCAGGCCAGAGGCAGCCCTGATGGTTATTTCCCCAACTCCTTGCAGTGACTAAAATCTCTTTAACAGGAAACAAAGATTTTTCATTCAACTAAAGATAAAAGGCTTGAAATGCACATGTTGATTGAGTTAACACATTAAATGAAACTCCTTCCTAAAGTGCTCAGTTTCTCAATCAACAAATTTGAATGACTGGTATCAGATCCTATCCCCTTTTTTTTTTTGTTGGGGAAGCATAAAAAATTGTGTGTACCTGAAGTGGATTGAGGGGTCATCAAGTGTTGGGATGAAAGTGCAAAAAGGAAAGGGTAGGAATGAAAATGGTATTTTGCCGATGATTAGTCCTATAGAACTTCATTTGGGACATTTAGAAACCACATATCAGTGCTTCTGCCCACAGTAACTGCAAATGCAGATTGTTTCTTTTATTTAAATTGATATCTTTTGTTTTTACATCACTATTCATTTCCCAATACCCAATATATTCCTTTCTCTCCCTCCCTCTACGCCATTCCTTGTTTCAACAGTACATTATATTCATGCCCCACCCCCTCTCTCTGTAAAGAAGGGAGGGAGATAGATTCTCATATCTCTTATTTGGGCCAAACTTAGTCATTTTCATCATGAAGGATTGAGGTTCATTTTTTTTTTTTTGGTCGTTCATTTCATTTACATCATAATGGTTATTTTGTATACTTTTTTCCTACTTCTTGCTTCATCAGCTCTTCGAAGTTGTCCCATGAGTTTTTCCCCTTTTCTTCTTCTTATTTATTTATTTTTTTGGGGGGGGGGAGGGCAATGAGGATTAAGTGACTTGCCCAGGGTCACACAGCTAATACGTGTCAAGTGTCTGAGGCCAGATTTGAACTCCGGTCCTCCTGAATCCAGGGCTGGTGCTTTATCCACTGCACTACCTAGCTACCCAATACCATGCTTTTCTATAGTCTTCATAATCATCTTTTCTTAAAACAACTTCACCTTACATAAAATATGAAGGTAGGTTTTAAAAAACATAGTATAGGTGTAATAAAAGCTTTTTATTAACAGAGAACTTGCTCATTGATTATTCACTGTATTAACAATTAAACTATTTAATAACATTCTCTAAGAGACATAGTCAAATGAAACAAATCACACGTGAAAAGGTAACAAAAAGGAAAAAAAACACCATAAATGCCAATATCAAAAGTTCTTTCTCCTAGTTGAACTATATTTTCTTCATGGTTTCACTCTTGATTCCATGCATGATGTAACCTGGTTTTTGCAGTCCATGTCATATTTAACTTCTTATATTATAGAACTTTTCTTTCCCTCTGGGAACCATTTCCTCCTCCCGGTATTCTTCTCAATCTAAGTCTTTTCTTAAGTGACAAAAGTCTCCTTGCCCTAGTTGAGAGGATTTTCTCATTGCACTCTTCTCTTACTAATCAATATCCCAATGACTCCTGCTCCTTTATATATATATATATATATATATATATATATATATATATACATATATACATATATACATATATATATATATATATATATATATATATATAAAATGAGGAGAGCTTGTTTTTAACCTATAATTTTAACTTTTTTTTTTAAGTGAGGCAATTGGGGTTAAGTGACTTGCCCCAGGGTCACACAGCTATAAGTGTCTGAGGTCATATTCGAACTCAAGTCCTCCTGACTCCAGGGCCAGTGCTCTATCCACTGCGCCACCTAGCTGCCCCTCAGTTTAACTTTTAACAAAGAGAAGGAAACCATTATAGCTATTTACATTTTCAACACATATTTATGTGACAAAAACAAAAATAAATTTAATCCTGTTTTGTTATAATAGTTAATCTAAATTATTTTGGACATTGAGAACACTCCCTCCCATCTTCTTTTCTTTTCTAAAAAGCAGAGTTGAATTACTTGATAAAGGCTTCAATTCTGAATTAAACTTTGTCTATGAAGCCCTGACGTATGTGACTCAACAATGAAGTTGTGCCCAAGTGAGCAGCTCATTTACCAATCATGACATTTTCACTTAACCCAAAATAGTTTTCTTAAATGTTTCTTAGCTTTAGTCTAGTTTTAGGAAAAACAAGAAAATGGGACAGGAATAATTTGATTCAAAACAATATGTTATGTTTCTGTCATCCCAAGGACAATGGAGTGCTTGGGAGTGCAATGATAGAGTACTAGTCACGTAGGAAGAGTGTAGGATAACAGATGGACAGCATGTGACAGCTTGGAACCCATGTGATGTTGCGATGCATAGGGGAAGGCCTTTCATACATGGGATGGACTCCTTCTGCAACATATAAGGAAGAACACATACCAATGTCACTCAGGACAAGGAGGCACAGTTAGGTTGTGATGTCTTTGGAGGGAATATCAACACTGAGATCATAGAGCCATTAAAGTATCAATGTTTCTAGAACCCTCATAACAGAGCAATTTCTAATTCACATTGTTGTTTTTCAGTCATATCCAGCTCTTCATGAGCTTATTTGGGGTTTTCTTGGCAAATTTACTGGAATGTTTTGTCATTTCCTTCTCCAACTCATTTTATAGATGAGGAAACAGAGGCAAGAGAATTAAGTGACTTGCCTAGGATTACATGGCTAGTTAGTATCTAAGTCCAGATTTGAACTCATGAAGATGATTCTTCCTGATTCCAAGCCCTATGCTCTATCCACTGCACCAACTAGCTCTCCAAACGGTTTCTATACACCTGGGAGAAAAGAAAGAAAGGAAGGAAGGAAGGAAGGAAGGAAGGAAGGAAGGAAGGAAGGAAGGAAGGAAGGAAGGAAGGAAGGAAGGAAGGAAGGAAGGAAGGAAGGAAGGAAGAGGAAAAAAAAAACTCAACCGGGTGTGGTGGGTGTGGTGGTGCATGCCTATAATCATAGTTACCAGGGTGACAGAGGTTGTTGTGTCACTTTAGGAAGTTATGAGCTACAGAACCCATCCTGTGTCTGAACTAAATCCCACACCAATTTACCTCAGGAACATAGCATTACCAGGCTGCCTAGGGAAGGGAAAATTCGTCTAGGCTGGATAAGCAGAACATGTTAAAGCTTCTGTTTCTATTTGAACATGCCACTGCATTTCCAGCCTAGGTGAAATAGGGAGACCCAGTAGGAAGGAGACAAGGAAGGAAGGAAGGAAGGAAGGAAGGAAGGAAGGAAGGAAGGAAGGAAGGAAGGAAGGAAGGAAGGAAGGAAGGAAGGAAGGAAGGAAGGAAGGAAAGAGAAACAAAGGAAAACAAAACCAGACTGCAAGATCACTTAAATCTAGAATTAATCTGGAGGCATAAGCCTTGGGCTTTAAGTCCTAAAGACAAATTTATTCTGAAGGTTCTGCTATGCTGACCAAATTAACCAGCAGTCCAGGTGGGAATCATAACTCTAACCCAACAAACATTGAAAATTTGTGTCTATGTTTTGTACTTTTCAAAATTTAAATAAACAAGAACAATTTCTAGAGTTCTGAGGCTATGTGACTTCAAGTAAGGGTGAGTAGAGATGGTTTCACATAATAAAGCCTGGAAGTATGACACCAAAAATCTATTTTGACTGAAACTTCCTCTGAAGACACCAGAATGTGAGTTTGAGCAAAATATTTTTTAAATATTTTGTTTTCCCCCCAGTTATATGTAAAGACAATTTTAAACATTCATTTAAAAAACATTCATTTTAAATAATTTTTAATTCCACATTTTTCTCTCTCCCTCCCCCTTTTTTCCCCTGTCCCTGAGATGGCAAGAAATTTGATATAGGTTATACACATTCAGTTATGTAAAACATATTACTATATTAGTCATATTATGAAAGAAGACAGAGAGCCAAAGGAAAAAACCATCAAAAATAAAGAAAGTGAAAAATAGTATGCTTTAATATACATTCAGACTCCATCAGTTGTTTCTCTGGAAATGGATGTCATTTTTCATCATGAGTTCTTTGGAACCATTTTTATCTTTGACTTACTGAGAATAACTAAGTCATTCACAGTTGATCATAGTACAATATTGCTCTTACTGTGTACCATGTTCTCCTGGTCCTGCTCACTTCACTTTGCATCAGTTCATGCAAGTCCTTCCAGGTTTCTGTGAACTCCATCTGCTCATCGTTTCTTACAGCACAATAGAATTCCATTACATTCATATACCACAACTTGTTCAGCCATTTCCCAATTGATGGACATCCCCTCAATTTCCAATTCTTTGCCACCACAAAAAGAGTAAGCAAAATATTTTAATAAATATTTCATAGGGGAGAATTCAGTTTGAATTTTAAGATGAACTCTTTCTTATGACCCTCTGTACCATGCTGTTCTTTTTCTACCCAAATGTAGATTTATATTTTTGTGGTCATTTGAATAAGGAATCATGGGTAGGGCTAGGGCTGGTACACAGGTTTCCTGGTTTCTCCATATATACTTTCACCCTTGACCATATTTCCTCTCAGAAAGAACTCTAAACAAATGGAAATTTGATAACAGTATATAGCACATAACCTAACTACTCCTTCATACCAACCCTCAAAGACTGGGCTCACAAAGACCAGGTCTGCTGCTGGAGGCTCTCACTGGTTCATTTCCCATTCCCCCTAACATACCTGGAATTACTTCAGAAAAATATACTAATATAATCAGATAGTATAACTTGTATTATGCTCAATATGGATAACAGGGTCCCCAGCTTTCATACAAATATTCAATATAACACAATGAGTATCAAGTAAGGGACAATCTATTTCACATCACACAGAAGCCAACAAAAAGATGCAGAAAACACTTAAAGCATTAACCCATAAATTCCTTCTTATTCGGGTAACCCTTGACATTCCAGTGAGTCCTACTTTCATACAGGGTCCTAAAAATGTTCCCTACCTTCCCTGCACCCTCAGGATACAAGATACCAAGACTTGTATCATCCTATAGTTTAGGTTTTCCCCTGGAAGGTAAATGCACTTTGGGAATTTAGGAATAAGTAGTTCCATTCTCACTACACTGGCATCGTCTGAACTGTTACTGATTTTACCCTCCAAGTAGGTCACTGATCAGGACTACTTGGTCTTTCTCCAAGCATTATGATGCACCAGAAAACCTTTCTCTCTCTAGAAGATATGATGCATGAACTATTTACTGAATTTGGGATTACCCACAAAACCACCTCTAAAGCTAATACTCACCTCTTGGGCCAAACAAGGAGATCTATCTACTCCTGCAGAAAATCTAAAATCTTTTGATCTGGCAAATTCTGTTCTTAGGACTTCTCCTCTCCGACTGAATGTCATTCTAAAGGCAGCTCAAGTCATTAGGATCTAATTAGGACCTACCTGTCCCCCATCTTCTGGAGAAAACTGCATTCTGCTTTGGGAGAGTGCTACTTTGGGTACCAAACTAAGGCACTGTGATCTCCTCAAGCTGATTTGGTAACTCAACAAATTCTTTCAACTCCTGGATCAACCCTCTTGCAAGTTTTACTTAAGAATTTTGAATAATGGTTCCAGTCAAATATGCCTGCAATCTCTATTTTCTTCTGCATTCTCTTAACTCCTGAAAATATTTAGTATGTGTTTTATGATAGCTAATACAGTTACAAAATGATCAAAATTAAATTCAAAAGGTTTCATTTTCTTTTCTCAATCATTCCTAATTTATTCTAAAATATGAAGTTGTAGCTTCATTACTATTTATTTATACACATGTATGTCAGCTGACTTGATCTGATTAAAAATGCAAAATTATTATTGTTTATTATGCTCATGTAAAAGCTGTTTAAGTACAAAGTTGAAAAACAACATTTTTTTATGTTCCAGAAGGAAATTATCATTTTTTTATTCCTTAGGAGAAATCTAAAAATATCTCTATAAAAAATGGCAGTTTATAGACTGAACACACTAAGATTTTATAGAATGCTGGAGCTAGAAGGAAGGAAAGGAAACAGCAGTTTAGTTGTTGTCAGTCACATCTGACTCTGTGACCCCATTTGGATTTTTTTTTTGGTAAAGATACTGGTGTGGTTTGACATTTCCTTCTGCAGCTCATTTTATGGATGAGGAAACTGAGGCAAAAAGGGGTAAGTGATTTGCTCAGGGTCACAGTAAGTGTTTGAAGCTGGATTGGAACTCAGTAAGATGAGTCCTCCTGACTCCAAGTTTGGTTCACTGTCCACTTCACCACGTAGCTGCCCAAAGGAAACATGCATTTATTAAATGCCTACTATGTGCCAAGTACTCTACAAATATCGTCTCACTTGATCATCACAAGAACCATAAGAGGTAGGTGCTATTATTGTGTTCATTTTACAGTTGAAGAAATTGAGGCAGACAGAGGTTAAATGACTTGCCAGGCTCATACAGCTAGTATGTCTGAGACCAGATTTGAATTCAGGTCTTCTTCACTCAAGGCCCAATACTCTCTCCACTAAGCCACCTATGGAGCCCTTTAATCAATCCTTTCATTTCAGAGATGCTTCTCACTAACAAAAACAGAGATTAGAAAATCTCTGGAGTATCTCTTTAAAGGCAAAGAGAGGATTCCTCTGAAGGTTTTAGAAACGCCTTAAGAAGCTCTTTCATTGAGCAGTTATTTGGGTTTTTGGTTACTTGGTTGGGAGGGGTGTTTTAGAACTTTGTTGTGATAGTAATGTAGAAGTTGGGGCACGAGGAGGCTGATCAAAAGGGTCAAGAGAGGACTCCTGATCTTAGAAATCACAAGTCCTTTTCCTATATTCCTGAGAATCAAATGGCTCTCTATCCACCGAGCTGCTGAAAACTACCTTAGCCCCATAGTATAGAAATGATTCTTTCATCTGTTGTGCTGTGGATAAAGCAATGTTCTCTCCTAGGCTAGAGAACTTTTCATGGGATGGATGAAATTAAGTCAAAGGGTTTCTCACCTCTTCCTTAAATATCTTTTTCTAGATCAGGGATCCTTAACATTTTTCTGCGTCATGGATCTTTTTTTTGCGGGGTGGGGGGGGGATGGCAATGAGGGTTAAGTGACTTGACCAGGGCCACACAGCTAGTGTCAAGTGTCTGAGGCTGGATTTGAATTCAGGTCCTCCTGAATCCAGGTCTGGTGCAGTGCTTTATCTCTGCGCCACCTAGCTGCCCCAGATCTCTAGCGAAGCCTATGGACTCCTAGTATACTATGTTGTTTTTTTTAAAAATTAATGATTGACAGAAATGCTAACTTTCAGTTAGAGGTTGATGAAAATAAAGGTGCATTTTTTTCTCATCTAGGAACATTTGGGGGATGGGGGGTGGGGTGGGGTGTCAATGGTCTCTGGCTTAAGAACCCCTGGTCTAGATGATACATCTAGTAAGATAATATTTTTAAATTGCTTAGCACTTTACAAATGCACCTGGCCC
This sequence comes from Dromiciops gliroides, assembly GCF_019393635.1. NCBI lineage: Eukaryota > Metazoa > Chordata > Mammalia > Microbiotheria > Microbiotheriidae > Dromiciops > Dromiciops gliroides. Next base: position 105,642,947 of record NC_057863.1, on the reverse strand, counting down.
ATGGTAGGCATCAAATAAATGGCTATCCCTTTGCCTTCTCCTTCCCAAACATCATGATTAAAAGTGAAAAATTTTATCAGTCACCCAAATCTTACCAGACATCTGTATGTCTGGCATCATGTGTCCCCAGCCTTAAGATGACTGACTAGGAGCAGCTAGGTGGCGCAGTGGATAGAGCACCAGCCCTGGTTTCAGGAGGACCTGAGTTCAAATTTGACCTCAAACACTTGACACTTACTACCTGGGCAAGTCACTTCACCCCAATTGCCTCACCAAATTTTTTTTAAAAAGATGACTGGAGGCAGCTAGGTGGCGCGGTGGATAGAGCACCGGCCCTGAAGTCAGAAGTACCTGAGTTCAAATCCAGCCTCAGACACTTAACACTGACTAGCTGTGTGACCCTGGGCAAGTCACTTAACCCCAATTGCCTCACTAAAAAAAAAAAAAAAGATGACTGACTGAATCTTTCAACTTTTATGAGCCAGTTTTGGCATCAGGTAAAGATAACCAAATAATAGAACTCTAGGAACTTAATTGCTAATATTTAGTTCACAGTTTAACACTGTGCTTGAGGCTCTGCTACCTTATTCATAAAAAGTTTTTCAAAATAGAAATTAAAGCTAAATTTAAAATTAATGTCACTATCATAGAAAAAATCATATTTTTCTCTCTCTGTTTCTCAGGTGGTTGTTCAGTCCAAATATAGTATCATCAATAGATTTGTTCAGTGTCCGTTAGGATGGTATAAACCCCTCACAAGCAAGAATTACCAGGAGAATTACTAGGTTTATTGATTTCTGGGTAGTTTTTCATGGGAATTTGCAAGTTAAAATGAAAAAGGATGGAAAATAAATTTCATCATAAGCATTGAGGTAAAGCAATATGGCCTCAGAGATCCTTACTGGTAACTTTTACTTATTTTATGCAGGAACTCTAGCAGATGGGGTTTAAAATTAGTTTCCTGCTAGTAGTTTCCTGAAATATTGTCCCTCTATTTAATAGGGACAGTTTCAGCTTGGCTGAATATTTGCTCAGGCCATACTAATAAGAAGTGGCCTGCTTTATGTCATGGAAGTGACTTCATTTATAATATCACTCATTTTTCTTTATAGTGGATGCCATAGTTAACACCTTGTCAGGGAAGTGCACCAAAATTCCTCAGAACCTTGAGGCAAATTAAAAATCAAACAGTATAATACTTAAGAACTCCATGTCGGAGAGCTTTGAACTGTGTCTGTGCAGGAAAATTTTGGGCATTTGTCTAACTTAACATACCTACTACATCTACATAGGAAATATGAGCATAGTTAGACAATCTGAATAATTCAGGCCATGAAAGGAATTCTATTTTTTAAAAATACAAATAGCATATTAAATAAAAATGAAATAGCTTATAATTTTTTAGTAATAAATATTTTTATTTATAGCTTTGAGTTCCAATTTTTATCCCTCCTTCCCTCCCTCCCTTACCCTCTCCCTGAGGCAGTAAGCAATCAGATATAGGTTATACATGTATGATTATGTAAAAACATTACCATATTAGTCATTTTGTACAAGAAAACTTGAATAAAAGAGAAAAATGAAAGTAAAAAAATAGCATGCTAGGGGCAGCTAGGTGGCGCAGTGGATAAAGCACCGGCCCTGGATTCAGGAGTACCTGAGTTCAAATCGGGCCTCAGACACTTGATACTTACTAGCTGTGTGACCCTGGGCAAGTCACTTAAGCCTCATTGCCCCGCAAAAACAAACAAACAAAAAAATAGCATGCTTCAGTCTGTGTTCCATCAATATCAGTTCTTTCTCTGGAGGTGGATAGTATGTCTCATCAATAGTCCTTTAGCACTATTGTCTTGGATTATTGTATTGTTGAGAATAGTTAAATCATTCACAGTTCTTCATCAAACAATATTTCTCTCTCTGTGCAAAATGTTCTCTTGGTTCTGCTCATTTCATTATACATCAGTTCATACAAGTCTTTCCAGGCCTTTCTGAAATCATCCTGGAAATAACTTATTCTTGATATTTCTTTTTTCTTTTCTTTTTTTTTTTGAGGGGTAATGGGGGTTAAGTGACTTGCCCCGAGGTCACACAGCTAATGAGTGTCAAGTGTCTGAGTTTAGATTTGAACTCAGGTCCTCCTGAATCCAGGACTGGTGCTTTATCCACTGAGCCACCTAGCTGCCCCCCTTGATATTTCTTAGAAGTCTTCTTAGATAAATTTTTAAAATGCAGAATCAAAATAATTCCACTTTTTGATATCTTCTGGATGCCAAATTTTCTGACCTATGATCTATTAAATCTGTTCTCTAAAAAACTGATTTTCTTCCTGTGTAAGGGTGGTGTTAAAATTATCTCTATTCCACTTAACTCTATTTATTTCAGGTGAAAATATATCTTGATTGTTCATTATGTATGAACAAGGCCTCAACAACTCTGCCTCTCATTTACAGCTGTTTCATTTATAGCAAAAATGTCAATACTGAATAAAGTTCAGTTCTTTCAGCAATCTGTTAACTTGCTGGTTGCTAGTCAGAAATATCACACTAAGAATACAAAATTAAGTACATGTTTATTAGTTTGTTGAATTTGTTGAATACTGTAGACATTGTATGGTTCTTAGCACCCATTGTTCCCCCTCCGATTTTTTTACCACTCTGTCAATATTACCACAAAATCAAAAGAGGGATACACAAGAATGAGGAATATTTTATATTTTTCTTTGATTTATGAGATGTCATGGCCAAATAATTCACCACTTAGTAGCCAATCTACTTTTTGTTTGTTTGTTTGTTTGTTTTGGTGGGGCAATGAGGGTTAAGCGACTTGCCCAGGGTCACACAGCTAGTAAGTGTCAAGTGTCTAAGGCCACAATTGAACTCAGGTACTCCTGAATCCAGGGCCGGTGCTTTATCCACCTAGCTGCCCCTCCCCAATCTACTTTTGATAAGGTTTGCCATACTTATAATAGTTGTCCCAATTGATTATAGTGTATGTCTCTGAAGTATCATAAACCTAACACAACTCAAGCTTCACCAACGTAGCCTTTGACAACCTAGGATCACCTCTATGTCATGATAATGCATTAAAACAGGACCTCTGGGGGCAGGGATTCTGGGATTAAGAAAGAATAAATTTAGAGAATTCACTAGACTGAATTTCTAAAGTGTAAAATGGTGGAATTATTTTTCCAAATGTATGCTATTGTTTTTTAAACTTTATTTTAATAGTATTTTTTCTAATTACAAGTAAATATAGTTTTCAACATTCACTTTTGCAAGATTTTGAGTTCCAAATTTTTCTCCCTTCCTCCCCGCCCCCAAGACAGCAAGCAATCTGATATAGGTTATAACAATACAATCATATTAAATAGTAATCATGTTGTGAAAGAAGAATCAGAACAAAAGGGAAAAACCATGAAAAAGAAACAATAAAAAAGCAACAAAAGTGAAAATAGTTGCTTCAACCTGCATTCAGACTCCATAGTTCTTTTCCTGGACACAGAGGACATTTTCCATTATGAGTCTGGGAATTGTCTTGGATCATTGCATTGCTGAAAAGAGCTAAGTCCATCATAGTTGATCATTGCACAATATTGCTCTTATTGTGTACAATGTCCTCTTGGTTCTGCTCACTTTACTCAGCATCAGTTCATGTAAGTCCAGGTTTTTCTGAAATCTGCATGCTCATCATTTCTTATAGCACAATAGTATTCCATTACATTCATATACCACAACTTGTTCAGTCATTCCCAATTGATGGGCATTCCCTCAATTTTTAATTCTTTGCCACCACAAAAAGAACTGCTATATTTTTGTACATGTGGGTCCTTTTCCCTTTTTTTATGATCTCTTTGGAATACAGACCTAGTGGTGGTATAGCTGGACCAAAGGGTACACACAGTTTTATTGCCCTTTGGGCATAGTTCCAAATTGCTCTACAGGATGGTTGGATCAATAATTTATAGTTGCATCTGAATATCATACTGGAGGACTAGTGAATTGCCATTGTAATTCCTGTACACCAGAAAAATTGTCTTGGCAGTACCAGGAACAAGAGAGTAATGATTTCTTTAAAGGTCATGTTGAACAAATCCATAATAAGTCTGGAATCATTGAGCAACATACTATGGAAAATAAAGCATGAATAATATGCTAGGATTCTGTGAGTGAGTAAATAGATAATATGGACAGGGACCAGTATAGATAATTTAGATGAAAAAATTCCTTTGAAAAAGTTTAATACAAAATGTACTGGAAAGAGGCTAAAGTTATGATTTTCAAAACTGATTATTCAAAATACTCCATATCAAGCATGGAAAGTTGGGGGGAGGGTTATAGGGAAATTGGTGCTTTTTCATGGGTCAAGAATCATTTAGAGACATTGTGAATAATTCTAAAGAGCTCATATATTATGAAATTTCGAAGTCTTTGGATGAGTTGATGATCAAAACTAAAATGGAGAAAAGAAATATTTCAAGACTAATGTCACAGATTGCTATGATAGAATAAATGCTGGATCTGGGGTTAGAAGACTTTGGTTTGAATCATGATTCTGTTACTTGGGTGACCACATGTAAGTCACTAACCTTTTCTGAGGGTCAGTTTCTTCATATGTAAAAGTGAGAGGGTGGTACCAGCTGACATCTGATATCCTTTCCAGCTCTGCATCTATGATCTTAGGCTTTATTACCCCTTGGTGTCATGGTCAGAGACAGGTAATTGGACTGAATAGCCTATAGGGTTGACACAATATGACATTTCTTATGTTCTCACTCTCCCTTGAAACATCTAGATAATTGTTTCAAGCCTCCATTTCATGTTGTTTTATTATATACAACCTTAATATTGTTCCCTCCTTTATAACTTGAGACCTTTGGTATTGAGGTTTAATACAAGTATTTTATTTCTGGTTTTAACTTTTTATATCTCTTTGCTCTTTTAGCATTGCATTATTTAATGCTGAGCTTCCAATTCCTAGAATATTGACCTTTAGCAAATCAGAGAACAGATCTATAGAGAATGATAAAATCAGGTTTTCATAAAATGCCTTTTATTCCTAAACTACTTCCACAAATGAAATGAGAATCATTTATTATCGTCACCAAGGTATCCACTTTGTAACCTCCGAGCAGAGCAACAGAGAGAACAAGCACTTTGGCTGCCCTTCCTGTTTGTACCTCATTATTCTATACCCAACAGCAGGCAATAGTATTGTTAATATACTATCAAAACCCCACCATAAAGTCATGAAATACCATTTTAAAACATTTTTCCTATCACCCTTTTATTTTTAAGTTATCGACCATGTCTGGAACTAAGAAGGAGCATTAACAGGCATAATCCATAAGTCCTATGTCAAGACAGAAGGAAGGTGTCAGGTGTAGTGAAAGGGGAAAAGACATCTAAGGAATAGTAGAAGAGTGGGAGGAAATAGCATTTACATTGTGCCTGCTATGTTCCAGGCACTGCGCTAAGTGCTTTGTGTGTGCGTGTGTGTGTGTGTGTGTGTGTGTGTGTGTGTGTGTGTTCTGGTGGAGCAATGAGGGTTAAGTGACTTGTCCAGGGTTACACAGCTAGTAAGTGTCAAGTATCTGAGGCCGAATTTGAACTCAGGTCCTCCTGAATCGAGGGCCAGTGCTTTATCCACTGTGCCACCTAGCTGCTTCCGCTAAGTGCTTTTTACAAATATCACCTCATTTGCTCCTCACAACAACCCTGAGAGATAGGTATCATGGATGAAAATTGCAGAAGAACAGTTTTTGACTTGCTATAAGACCCACCCCAATACACACACACACACACACACACACACACACAATTTAAGATATAAAAAATGAAAGGGGCTATGCCTGGAGAGGAATGACTGCCTAAGAGGGAATGACTTCTCCAGCACATAAAGACTTCAAGCAAAAGTTGGATGACCACTTGTCAAGGATGTAATAAAGCAGATTCTTGGTCAAGAACAGGTTGCACCAGATAATCTCAGCTATTCTTTCTAAATCCTAGGTTTTGTGGTACTGTGCTGCAAAAGGGAATTATAATTCACAGTATAGTAAGTTGGAAAAGTTAGAAGTATGAATTTAAAATGTTAAGTTACATTTGTCCTTAGGTATAATCAGTTTTTCATTTTTGACTTTTAAAACAAAATGGAAAAGCTAACGTTCTTGACCTCTTTCGAAGTGGGCTAAACATAGAACATCTAAATGGAGTAAGCTTTCAAAGATAAGCCAGGTAGATTCCTGTATATACTGTAGGACTGTTAACAACTTAATTTGTACCTGTTGTGCTCGAATTAATCACCCTATTATCTTCATTTAACAACTCTCTACACTCAGTTAAGCACATTGTTCGAAACATATTAAAGGATGATACCCTAAAATAAGAATTAGATAGGCCTTTGATATGATCAGTAAATTAAATTAGCTTGGTTCTAGAAAAAGATAAGGGGAAAATACCTGTTCATATAAAAGAATAATGAACAAAGAATGTTAACTGCTAAGTACATTTCTCATAGTAGCTCACAGAGTACATATAATATACACACACTACGACGGTTAAGTCTTGATCTCAGATGCCAGTTACTTTTCTCTTAAGCACCCATTTTCATGGTTTATCTAGAAATAGAGAAGGATTTTCACCACTAACCCTACTCATCTTTCATGACACTATATTATGATCCTTATGCATTTTCATACAAGGTCATAGACTCTAAATTGGAAGAGACCAGAGACCATTCAGTTCAATTTAAGCCTGATAAAAGATTTCTTCAATAAATTCTCTATCATGAACAAACAAGAGATAGAAAGCATTGTGAAATGTAAAATGGATAATGTTGATTACATTAAATTAAAAAGATTTTGTTCAAATAAAACAAATATAGCCAAGATCAGAAGGAAAGAAGAAAACTGGGGGGGGGGGATATTATGCACAGTTCCTTATATAAAGGTCTCATATCTCAAACATATAAAGAACTATGTCAAATTTATAAGAATGGAAGTTATTCCCCAACTGATAAATAGTCAAAAGATATGAACAGGCAGTTTGCCAATAAAGAAATCAAAACAGTTTATATCCATATGATAAAATATTCTAAATAATTACTGATTAGAGAAATGCAAATTAAAACAAACTCGAGATATCATTTTATACCTATCTGATTGGTTAAAATGATAGAAAGGGGAAGTGACAAATTTTGGAGGGGTCGCAGAAAAATTGGGACTTTCATTCATGTGTTGGTGGATCTGTGAGCTGATCCAACCATTTTGGAGAACAATATGGAATTATGCACAAAGAGTTATTAAATTGCCTCTACCCTTTGACCCAACAATACCACTCTTAGGATTTTTTCCCAAGATGATTAGGGAAAAAAGGAAAAGAACCCACATGTTATAAAATATTTATAGCCACTCTCTTTGTGGTGGCAAAGAATTGGAAATCACAGGGATGCCCATCAGTTGGGGAACAGCTGAACAAATTGTGGTATATGTTCATGATGGAATATTACTCTGCTATAAGAAATGATGAGGTAGATTGTGGAGCGAAGCCAGGAAGTTGCCTGAGCTCTCCTGAGTTTCCCTCAGAAGAAATAATGAGGTCAATGATTTCAGAAAAGCGTGGAGACTTTGACCCAGTAATACCACTGCTAGGTCTGTATCCCAAAGAGATCATAAAAAAGGGGAAATGTTCCACATGTAGAAAAATATTCATAGCAGCTCTCTTTGTGTTGGCAAAGAATTGGAAATTGAGGGAATAGCCTTCAGTTGGGGAATGGCTGAACAAGTTGTGCTATATGAATGTTATGGAATACTATTGTGCTATAAGAAATGATGGACAGGCAGATTTCAGCAAATCTGGAAAGACTTAAGTGGATTGATTCTGAGTAAAGTGAGCAGAACCTGGAGAACATTATACACAGTAAAAACAACATTGTGTGAAGACCAACTGTGTGATGGACTTGGCTCTTCTCAACAGTGCAATGACCCAAGACAATTCCAAAGAGCTCATGATGGAAAATGTTATCCACATCCAGAAAAAAGAACTGTGGGTTCAGGATGCAAATTGAACCATACTGTTCTACTTTTTTGTTTGTTTGTTTTTTGAGGTTTTTTCCCTTTTGTTCAGATTCTTCTTTCACAACATGACTAATGCAGAAATATGTTTAATGTGATTCTACATATATAACCTATATCAGATTGCTTTCTATCTTGGGGAGAGGGGAGGGAGAAAAATTTAGAACTCAAAATCCTATGAAAACAAATGTTGAAAACTATCTTTACATGTAACTGGAAAATAATAAAATACTTTTATGATTAAAAAAAGAAAAGAAAAACATGGAGAGAACCTCATGGAATAATGAAGACCAAAATGAGCAGAACCTAGAGAACATTTTATACAGTAACATCAGTATTATTTGAACAACAACTTTGAGCAACTAAGTTATTCTGACTATTGCAAATACCCAGATTTACTGCAAAGATTCTATGAAGAAGAAGCTGCTCGAATACAGAAAAAAGGACTCTCCCTCGCACACATACATATATATATATATATATACATATATATATATATATGTATATATATATGTATATATATATATATATAAACACGGTGGCCATGTTAAAAAATTCATATTGTTTTCTGCACTTTGCATCAATCACCTTTCTGTCAAGAATATACACACATATCTCTGTGTATGTATGTATGCATATATACACACACACATATATATATATATATATATATATATATATATATATATATATATATGTTCACTGTGTGTACACACACACACACACAGATTTATGTCTAATGGTAGTCATCCTGAAGATTGAAGTGAGGAGGGGAAAGTAAAAAAAAAGGTTTTTCATAACTAGGTGGTATATTTGCAAGAAATAAAAAGTTTTATATTGTGGATTGGTAATCTCAGGGCACTGCTCTGTTTCTCTATCCCACTTTATTATGGAAATGCTTGTTTTATTTCTTATGTTCAGAATAAAATAAATTTATTTAAAAAAAAAAGTTCTATCAACATAGCCCAGCTTCTTCTTGAAGACCTCTAATTAGGGAGAACCCAGTACTTACTGGGGCAGCCCACTCCACTTTTAGACAGTGTTAACTTCTTAGGAAGGTTTTGCCCCATTTGAATCAAGGGGAAATCCACCTCTTTTACCCACATCTAGCACTGCCCCCTAGGACCAACAAATCTTTTTGAAAAAATTTAAAATTTCTGAACTGAAACACCCAATAAAAAGGCATTCTTCACATATAGCAAAACATAAAAAGAGAATTCTCTAGGAAATACCTTTCTTAAATATATGTATACATAATAAATTCTACATGTTACTTTCAAAACTATCCTGCTCACTGCTCATCTCTGTTTCCTTTTGAACTTCCTTCCCTTCTTAGCTGCACATTAAAAAAGAAATATTTTGGGGCAGCTAGGTGGCACAGTGGATAGAGCACCAGCCCTGGAGTCAGGAGGACCCGAGTTCAAATCCGACCTCAGACACTTAACACTTACTAGCTGTGTGAACCTTGGCAAGTCGCTTAACCCCAATTGCCTCACCCCCCAAAAAAGAATTATTTCAATAACTTTTGGGGGGAATCATTCTTGCTAATCTCCCTTTGGTCCCCACCTTCTTGCCCTATTAATTATAAGAATAAAAAAGTCCAACCTTATAACAAATAAGCATAATAAAGTAAAATGGATCGACATGGTGGCCATGTTAAAAAATGTGTGTTGTTTTCTGCACTTTGTGTCAATTGCCTTTCTGCCAAGAAAGGACCAACATACCTCTTGTAGACGACAGCCCTTCAAGCACTCGGAGAAAGTCATCATTCTGTCTTCCCTTTTCCATATACTACTGAACATCTTCTGTTCTAAATATCTCCAGTTCATTCAATTGATCCCTGTGGTTTGTTTCTCCAAAGCTCTTTATCATCTTTGTCATATTTTTCGGTCAATTGCTCTATTTTGTCTATGTCTTTTTTGGGGGGGGGCAGGACAATGAGGGTTAAGTGACTTGCCCAGGGTCACACAGCTAATAAGTGTCAAGTGGCTGAGGCTGGATTTGAACTCAGGTCCTCCTGAATCCAGGGCCAGTGCTTTATCCACTGCACCACCTAGCTGCCCCTGTCTATGTCTTTCTTAAAAAGTAGTATTCAGAACTGATCTCAGTTCTCCAGATATGACCTGGCCAGGATAACTAACTTCTTTGTGTATTCCTTTCCCCATATTTAAGTGAAAAAAAAAAGAGCATCTACCCCAATTCAGTTATTAATATAATATTCATATTAATATATGAAACACCTTAAATGTTTTGCCAGAATAGTGTTAGGGGTATAAATACACGGTATGAGAATAGTGGGGGCTAGACTTAGAATCAGAAGACTAAGGCTTGAATCTTGATTCTGCCACTTATGTGTGGCCTGGGACAAGTCATTTTACCCTTCTGGGTTCTCAGCCTCCTTGTATGGAAAATGAGAAGTTTGGACTAGATGACCTCCAGGGGTCCAGTCTAGCTCCTAATCCATGACTCATTCTAAGAAAAGTTTGGAGTAGATAGCTGGTACCATTAAGGTACCCTCTATCTTTGAAATTCTATGATATCAAGACCTTTGTAATCATTACAGATTGTAAGGGCTGGTTATATAATTTCTTGACTCTTGTAATAACAAGACCTTCTTTGCATAGTTACATTTTATAGATAACATTGTCCTTGAGTAGCAAGCAAATAGTGTCTAAGTATCATCTGGCATTTTGTGAGGAAGCAAAATCCTAATACCACTTTGTTGAATCACTGATAGCAAGAAACAAAGGATTATTTCCACAATGATGTATTGGCACAGTTCCAGAAGTCAATAACTACTTGGCATTCCAGAAAGTGTTTTTATACTATACAGTCCAAAGCCACTCAAAGCCTTTTTCCAGCAGGTGATGAAGTTGCTCAGACATGATTGTCTTTTGTAAAAGAAAAATATTGTAGAAACTGGAAGGTTTGCCATCTTGTGTTGTTTTGTAGTAGATATGCCCATACTTCATTTGGATTTGGTGAATCCCAGGATTTATGTGATAGCCTAAAAATGTGACATTGGCAATTCTAATTTTATAGATAGATAGATAGATTTAGATATTATATATATATATGTGTGTGTGTGTGTGTGTGTGTGTGTGTGTGTGTGTGTGTGTGTGTGTGTACTTGCATATCTGTCTGGCAAAGTAACATAGAGCTATCTATAGTCCTTCTGTGAGTTCATACTTTGTTGATATTATGAATGGTTGAAATATGGAACTTTTCTGTTTTGGGGTATGGAGCCTAAGATCCAATTCTGCGTGAAGTACCAGAAAACTATAAAGGCAACAGAAATTCTGAACTTATCCTCTTTAACTCAGTGTCTCTGTACAAATTTTGAGTGTTGGAATGTCTGTATTAACATCTCTAATGAGATGTTTTGCAAAGACATTCCTCAGCAAGAATAGCAAGATTGCTTGACTTTATATGGATACTGCATTGGTGTTTCATGATAGTTATATTTGTAGTATTCACAGAACCTCACCTTATCATTCAGCGTGTTGTTGTTCAATCATTTTCAATCATGTCCAATTCCTCGTGACACCATTTATAGTTTTCTTGTCAAAGATACTGGAGTGATTTGCCATTTCCTTCTCCATCTCATTTTACACATGAAGAAACTGAGGTAAACAGGATTAAGTGACTTGCCTAGCGTCACACAGCTAGTAAGCTAGTAAGCATCTGAGGCCAAATTTGAATGCAGCAAGATGGATCTTTTCATCTGAAGGCTTGGCACTCTATCCACTGTGCCACCTAGAACCAGTCTAAGTGCTCACCAGGCACATATCACTGAAGAACGCTTTGATAAGATGCCCAAGCTCTTATTTAATCTTCTCCTTAGAACAAAAGTGTATTTCACCTAGCTTTGAAGGGAATGGCAAAATGGTAGCTAGGTAGCACCATAGATTGAGTGCTGGGTCTGGAGTCAGGAAGACCTGAATTCAAATCTGATCTTAGATACTTACTAGTTGTGTTACTCTGGGTAGGTCTCTTAAGCTCTGGTTGCTTCAGTTTCCTCAACTCTAAAATGGGAAAATAATACCACCTACCTTATAGGGTTCTTGTGAGGATTAAATGAGATGATATTTGTAAAGCACTTAGCATAGTATTTGGCATATAATTGGCATTTAATAAATTCTTACTTCCTTTCAGATGGAATGGCACTTGTAAACTTCCCATGACTTAGTAGTTGGGACACTAGTCTTGGAGTCAGGAAGCCCTGGGTTCAAATGCTGCCTCATATACTTATTAGCTATGTGACCCTGGGTAGATCTCTGAGTTTCAGTTTCTTCATCTTAAAATGGTAATAATATGATCACGTGTCTCACAGAGCTTCTGTGAAGACTTCATGAGATAATGTATAGAAAAGCACTTTATAAACTTAAAGGTTAGGTAATGCTATTATGCTATTATTTAGATTGTGCTTTATGGTTTGTAAATTGCTTTTACCAACACTCTCATTCATTCCTCATAATAATCCTGGGAGACTGGTAGACAGATATTTTTAATGTAATACGTTAGCCTTGTGATCACTCAAGACCATGGGGCTGGTTGCCATCAATTGGTACCTTCCCTATGTTCTGATGTCTGGTATTACTCATCATTCTCATGACATTGGTTACATTTTCTCTGGCAGACCCAGGGTAATTAACATTCATTTAGTCCTTAAAGAACATAAATGAGTAAGCAGTTTAATTATATTAGATGAAAGCGGAGTAAAAAGTCAAAAGCAACAACACACATATAATATAGAGCCCAACATTCTCCTCACTTTCCTAGTTCTAATTCCTGAAGGCAGAAAAATCCTATTTAGGTTAGAGTCTAGCTGTCATGGAATCAGTCTCTCAGTCATTTCTGGTAGGAGAGAACAGAACATTAGCCTCTGATAATGAGTTTCCCAGCTCTTGGACATCCTGAGGGTCATAGAGAGAGAGAAGAGTTTTATGAACTCCACAATGGAACAGGGAAGCACTGGAAAAAGTATGGTGATTGTCGCGTTGGCCGTTTCATGTATGAATAGGAAAGGAGAACCACTTCACTGGGGTCCCCTCTCAGTCCTGATGTGCATCAGTCTGGTTCACAGCCACATCTGCCATTGAAGCAGCTGCCTATGCTCTGGTAAGGGATGTTGTTAAGAGGTTCCTGGACCAACACTAGAGAGAATGTCATCCTCATAAGGCTACAGCTAGCAAGCATTAGACAAAAGCTACATGGTTGAGCTGTGGCAACAGCTTCCGCTGTCTTTTTTTTAATGAAAACCACTTTTATCTTTTACTTCTGTGACATCTTGAAAAATATAGCTATTTAAAAATAATCCTGACAGCAATATAACTTTCATAAAAATGCTGCTTGAAGTAATACTTGGACAAAACATCTTTGTTCTTTGTACTAGAGGTAAAAAATGAGTTTTCCGAGGTATTTAGAGCTATCTTCAAATAATATTAATAGTCACAAGTGTTTCTTCCTTGTGGTTGCCCTAAGCTTAATTCCACAATGGTAAAATAGTATATATACTAAGACTAAGATTAACTATATTTGAGATGAGTGGTAGTAGTAGTAGTAGTAGTAGTAGTAGTAGTAGTAGTAGTAGTAGGCTTCCACCAGTCATGGACGACCATGGATCAGCTCCTTGAAGAGCCACAGGCCACAGTGTGGTTGTGCAGTCCCATAAGGGAGCCGAAGCTCCTGCTGCATCAAGGACTTCGGAAAACTGCGCTCTCTGTTGGCTGTCTGTTCTTGCGTCTCATTCGTTTTTCTTCCTCCCGAGCTTGAAGGCCCATCTCAGCTGCGTGCAAGCTGCTCCTGAGTACTGAACTCCATCGTGTGTGGTCCTTGGCCATCTCCTCCCAGCTGCCAATGTCTATTCCCAGAGCCCTCAAGTCTCACTTGCATACATCTCTATAGCGAAGCTGGGGGCATCCAGCAGGTCTTTGGCCTGAGGCCAACTCACCATAGAGTAGGTCTTTAGGAATGCACCCGTCTTGCATGCAGTGCACATGACCGAGCCAGCGAGCCAACGCAGCCGTCTTTGTTTCAGTAGTGTGTAGATGCTCAGAAATTGCGCTCCTTGGAGCACTTCTGTGTTGGTGATCCTATCTGACCAAGATATGCCAAGGATGCTCTGAAGGCAGAGCATGTGGAAGCTGTTAAGCTTCGTCTCTTGAAGATGAGTGGTAAATTAAAAAAATAGGTTACTCAAGTTGAACTTATCTTGAAGAATAGCATCATGAAATCATATTGTACTCCAAATAGTGAATATTATAGTATTTTCCATGAACATATGTACCTCATTATTCCATTGTGTCTTTCCTTTCTTCAAAACTCCTCAGTCCTGGTACCACCTGACACCTATCAGTTTGGCTAATATGACAAAAAAAAAAAAAAGGAAAATAATAAATGTTGGAGAAGCTGTGGAAAAACTAGAACACTAATGCATTGTTGGTGGAGCTGTGAACTGATCCAACCATTCTGGAGAGCAGTTTGGAACTATGCCCAAAGGGCTATAAAGCTGTGCATACCCTTTGACCCAGCAATACCACTTTTGAGTATTTTACCCAAAGAGATCATAAAAAAGGGAAAAACCCCACATGTACAAAAATACTTATAGCTGCTCTTTTTGTGGTGGCAAGGAATTAGAAATTAAGGGGATGTCCATCAATTGGGGAATGGCTGAACAAGTTGTGGTATATGAATGTAATGGAATTCTATTGTGCTGTAAGAAATGATGAGCAGGAGGAGTTCAGAGAAACCTGGAAGGATTTGCATGAACTGATGATTGATGATGAGTGAGATGAGCAGAACCAGAAGAACATTATACACAGTATCATCAACATTATGTGTTGATTAACTGTGATAGACTAAATTCTTTTCACCAATCCAATGGTACAAGAAAGTTCCAAAGGACTCATGATGGAAAAGGCTCTCCAAATCCAGGAAAAAAAAAAAAAAGGAACTGTGGAATATGGATGCTGATTGGACCACACTATTTCTTTTGTTTTGGGTGCTGTTGGTTTTCTGTTTTGAGGTTTTTCCTTTTTGCTCTGATTCTTCTCTTATAACATGACTAATGTAGAAGTGTGTTTAATGTTATTATGTATATATAACCTATATCAGATTACCTGCTGTCTAGGGGAGGGGGGAGGGAGGGGAGGGAGGGAGAAAAATTTGAAATTGGAAATCTTATATAAACAAATGTTGAAAACTATTTCTACATGTAACTGGAAAATACTAAAATACTTTTATTTAAAAAAAAAAACTCCTCAGTCCCTCCTGAGTCTAGCTTATCAACAACAACCAATATGGTTCTATTCTGAAAACCAGTAATTGTTCTTGTCCAGAGTTCCTGTGGCAATACTGTCCTCAACAGACATATTCCCTGCATTGTTTCCCCCATTTTCAGGGGAGGAAACTGAGGCTCAGAAAGGGTCAGTCCCTATCCCAAGGTTTTAGTACAGTGCTTGTACTCAATAAATGTTTATCTACTGACTGCCTAAGGAGTAAAACCAGTCCTAAAAACAAGGTTTACTGTCGTCTAATCTTTGCCTTTGGGATTTTCCTTTTATTTATTGTTTACTGTTGTTTGCATATGTGAACAATATTCTTCATTGGAAAGTCTGAATTTTTTAAAAATGTGTGTGTGTGTGTGTATGTGTATGTGTGTGTGTGTGTGTGTGTGTGTGTGTGTGTGTGTGTGTGAGGCAATTGGGGTTAAGTGACTTGCCCAGAGTCACACAACTAGTAAGTGTTAAGTGTCTGAGGCCAGATTTGAACTCATGTCCTCCTGAATCCAGGGCCGGTGCTCTATTCACTCCGCCACCTAGCTGCCCCAAGTCTGAATTTTTTTGAGGAAAAGTGCAATAGAATTCAAATTTTTAAAAAAGCTAGACTGTTATACTACATTTTTATTCCTAATCTAAAAATTCAAGAGTGAGCATATTTTATGTTTTGTTCATTTTTTAAAAACTGTGTGTAGTTTCCTCCTTCAGTCAGATTTGTGGCTAGCAAAAATTCTAAATATTTGCTTACAAATTGTTGTAATGAAAATTTGCAGCCTACTGCAGTAAGATTCATGAACGCAATTGCATTGGGAGCATTTCTTTAAATTGGGGGCAGGGGAATCATTTAAAGTAAAAATTTTCCATAAGCTATTTATGTGCTAAGTCCAAGATGCAGAGCAATCACTATAAAAACATTTTTTAAAGTGAGAAAGAAGTGTAAAATTCATAAATAACCCCCCCCTTACATGTTGACTGAGCTCAATGTGGTTTTCTATAAAGCTTTATTTTGTGTTTGAATAGTGATTAGCTATTTCCCCTCTTTCTAACAGATGGAAGCTAAGCATTGTGAACATTTTTATTAAAACAGCAAATGAAGCCATGAAAGAAGTGTCACATTGCCAAGTATTCATCTTGCAAATTAAATTCTACAACTTAGCAGGTGGTTTAAGTTCCCTTTAGAAATTTAAAATCAGCTTACTTGAGTTCTCTGTGGTGTAACTGTGACATGGGTTCACTGTTATATTCCCTAACACAAAATCAGTTTGCATATCTCCTAAAATTGACAGTTGGGGAAGTATTTGGGAGATCTCACTCAGAGCTGAGAGTGACTGCTGCCTCAAATGACCAAGAGGCTGCCACTACCTTCCCTACCTGGAGTCCACCATTTTATCACCAGATTACATTTCAATGATATGGTGTGACCAACCTTTTGGTGTTTTCTTGTTTTGTTTTTTTGTTTTTGTTTTTGTTTTTGCGGGGCAATGGGGGTCACACTGCTAGGAAGTGTCAAGTGTCTAAGGACGGATTTGAACTCAGGTACTCCTGAGGCCAGGGCCGGTGCTTTACCACTGCGCCACCTAGCTGCCCCCCATGACCAACCTTTTAAAGCCTGGTTTTAACCTGAAAGCACTATTTTTAAGATTCACTCAAAGATTTTGCATGTAAAGGTATCTTGGCAATTTGTAAAAATCTGTTTCACTGCGTGGGCCTTACTCCATCAAATGTGACCAACCAGAAGCTATAATTGCCTTCAACAGAGCATGAACAAATTCCACTGAATTCAACAGACGTTTAATAAATGCTTACCTTATATAAAATACCGTCTTAGGTGCTAAAGGAGACACAAAGTTTAGACAATAAACAGAAACAGCTATAAGATATAGTATTGCTAAACATTTAGGAGAGATGAAAAACAATATACTCTGTGACATCCCAGCAAGGATTAGGAACCAGTAGCAAGGTTTAAAAATGGTTTCATGAAGGAAATGACATTTGAGTTGAGCTTTTAGATGAGGAAAAATTCAACAGACAAAGGGGGCAGGGAATAACATAAGAAAAGGCATAGTGTCGGGGAGAGCAGGGTTTGTCTTTTGTCTTTTTTTTTTTTTGGATCCCCAGTGCTTAGCATCATATTTGACGTATAGTAGATATTTAATAAATGCTTATTGACTGACTGACTATGGGATAGAGTACAAACTCCGTGGCCTGTCATCTAATACCCTCCCCATCTAAGGCAATTTCACATGACATTGTCTATTATCCACTTTTTCATTCTGTATTATGTAACTGATTTTTCAAATCCAAGTTTAAAATTTACATTTATTCCCAATAAATTAAATCTTATTAGATTTGGCCCATTATTATAGCCTTTTGAGATATTTCTAGATCTTGATTGTACTATCAAATGTATTAGCTGTTCCTCTCAGTTTTCTTCCATCTCCAAAATAGTTAAACATGTTTTCTGTGCTTTAATGCAGGTCATTGGTAAAACTTTTAAAAAGCCCATGGCAAAGAACAGATATCTAGCATATGCAGTTAGCGATTACAGCTAATGAATACTCTAACTAGTTCTGAATTTACCTAACCATCCTTTTATGTAGCCCAGGTTTTTCCATCTTGTCCCAAAGAATTTAAGATCTTTGTAAAAATACTTTGCTGAAATCTAGGGATACTATCTCTCTAGCATTCATCTGATCCACCAGTCTAGTAACCCTGTCAAGAAAAGGAAATAAGTTTGGTCTGGCATGAGTTGTTTTTGTTGAAGCCATGCTGGCTCTGATCAACATTCCCCTTCTTAAATGATAATAAACTATCTTTTTAAATTCTCATAAACTCTCTTTTTAATAATGTATGCTGGAAATTTACAAGAAATTAAAGTCAAGCTCTCTGATCTAGTTTGCAAATTCTATTCTTTTTCATTTTTAGAAACTGGAACAAGATTTTTCTTTCTCAAATTTTGTTGCATCTTTCATGTTCTCCACAACCTTTCCAGATCACTTACAGCAACTCACAATCACATCTCCCAACTCTTTCAATATCCAAGATGTAGTTTGCCTAGGCCTTTTGACTTGAAATCATTAAGATTAAATTGATGCTGAACAGCTAGGTGGTGCAGTGAAAAAAGCACCAGCCCTGGATTCAGGAGGACCTGAGCTCAGGTCTGGCCTCAGACACTTGACACTTACTAGCTGTGTGACCTTGCACAAGTCACTTAACCCTCATTGCCCCACAAAAACAAACAAACAAAAACAAAAAAAGATTAAATTGATGTTATACTATCTCCTCTTCATTTATCTTGGGCTTTTATATTTTTAACCATTTTGTTTTAGTCTTCATGAGTCCTTCTCCTTGGAGGAAAAAACAGAAGCATAAGTAACATCACCATAAGTAACAGTCTGTTCTCCCTACTTTGATCATCCTTTTGCCCCTTACCTACCTTAAAAAGCCCTTTTTTGTAGTCCTTATCTTCCGCAACTCTAAGTTTTAGCTTTGCTATACTATGACCATGACCATCTTATTACCTGCCCTGGTCCAGAGAAGGAAATGGCAAACTACTCCAATATATTTGCCAAGAAAACCTCAAATGTGATCATGAAAAATTGAACCTGACTGAAATTACTGAACAACTGTTACTGCCTGTAATGGCTCTTTGTCTCTGAACCTAGTTCAGAAATTCAGCTAGCCTGTAATGAATTAAGTTTATTGTTTTTTGTTTTGTTTTGTGAGACAATGAGGGTTAAGTGACTTGCCCAGGGTCACACAGCTCGTAAGTGTCAAGTGTCTGAGGCCAGATTTGAACTCAGGTATTCCTGAATCCAGGGCCAGTGCTTTATCCACTGCACCACCTAGCTGCCCCATGAGTTAAGTTTAGAAATCCAGTTGTCCTACTAATAAGTGTTCTCATTCTTGTCTCAAGGAAGTCTGTTATCCTTGAGGAATGAGGGTGGACACCAGAGAGCTTGATCTATGATCTTTATACCATCAAGCTATCCTTCATGGATATCTGGTTTGTTATACAAAGAAGTAGGGTCCATTTTCTCTAACCTTGTAGGTGGACTCAAACAATGAATATTTCTTAGTCACAGGAGGGAAGGAGGGTGTTGTGGCTAGCTCTCATTCCCAATTTACAACCAATCATATTGTCTCTACTCCTCAGCTCTGTAACCAATTGTATTGACTTCGCCCTTCATGCTGGAGAGCTCTTTTAACTAATCATAACTTGTTCCACACCTATGAAGTCCTGTTATTTGTATTTCTCAAAACCATAAAAGAGAGCTATCCTCCTCATTTGGGGGTCTTAGCTTTGCTGAGAAAACAAAATAAAATCCTATTTATTAGTAAATTTGTGCTTTAGTAATAAATTTATCATGCTCAAAACTTTGTGCCTTAGTCTACCTTATTTTACCCATGATTCATTCTAATGGGGAAGATAGGTACATATAAAAACATATATAGCATAGATGTAAAATTAATAAATACAAATATATACATGTATTATTCATATATTTTATACATTGTAAATATATACAAATGCATACAAAGTACCTAAATACAAAGTAGTTGGGAAGGGTTGTAGTAGCAAGGGGCAGGGCAATCAGGAAAAGTCTTTATGCAGAAAATGGTGCTTGAGCTGTATCTTAAAGGAAAAGGGGACTCTGGGAGGTAGAGTTAAAGAACTTCCACTTTATTGGAAAGACAATAGTGTGACAATTAGAGTGACGCCACCTGCTGGAGAGTTACTGTAGGAAAGCTCTGCCATGAGAAGAAAACGTCTGCGGGCTTGGGAGGTCAGTTCCTTGGCGTCAGGAAGTGATGTTTGCTTATGGGTACTGTCTATCAAAGCTACCACCCAATTAGCTTGGAGCTGTGTGCGCATGCATGGATGGGATGTTCCCAGTTTCACAGGAGGCTTGCCCTCCCCTTCCCACCCCCCCCCTCTCTCTTGTCAGGACCTCATGGAGAGGGGAGCTAGAAATGCTGGCTCCCTGAGATAGGTAGCTGTAGGCATCTAGGCCTCTTTCTCTCTCTTCACCAAATTCTTATTCTCCTTAACAAATGCTTAAAAAAATGCTAAAGCTTATAATTTATTGGCGACCACTCATTAGATAATTTTAGACAGTATAGCTAGAATTTTAGCTCCTTACAATAGGGAGCTCCTGATCTAGAATGAGGGAGGATTGAAAGTCAGATTATTAGGAAGACAAAATAGAACTGATAACGTTCAATATAAGCATAGCTGTGCTATGAGAAAATTATGAGTAATGGTATGAAGAAAGATTGAGTCAGGGAGAAACTAGGGGCCTGAAGACAAGTTAGTCTATTAGAATAGAATAGTAGAAAGGCAATGAGGGTCTGAGTAGAAAGGAAGAGATTAATTTACAATGTATTATGGAAACAGAATTGTCAAGGCTAGGCATTTGATTGGATGGGGTGGGGGGAGGCAATCAATCAACAAGCATTTATCACCTGGTACTAGGAATACAAAAACAATATCCAAGGTGACACAGCCAGTAATTTACCTGAGGAGCATTTAGACCCAGTTCTTCTTGAATCTAAGTGTAGTACTATAGCCACCAGACTAGGTAGCTGCCAACATATATTTTCATAGTTAGAAGCACATTTGTAGCATCCTTATGATTAAGGTTGAGGCAGAATGATTGACCTTTTACAAGGTAAATCATTGCTTGATTGAATTTTTCCCCTTCCAATGGGCTGGGTAGGCATTTAGTTTTCAATAGCCTTTGGGTCCCTAGTATAACTCTTTTGCCCATATCATTAGCTGTTACACTAGAACCCTTTGAACTCCAAAGATGTGTGGTAGGCTACCCAGAAACCATTGTTTCACCCTTCTTCTCCCCTACTGGGAAGGAAGCAAATTAATCAAAAAAGATTTAAGCAGACACTATTTGTTTTGCATGAACAAACTGATTGCTCTTTGTTTAAATGTGATAGTTAAAAACGAACTGTTCTGATGATAATTACAACATATTTATATTGGCATTTTAACTTTTAAGTTCTAGGAGTTCAGCAATTTAAATGATATTTAAATTAAATAACTGAATAATATTTACTGAGCCAAAGGTCAAGGACTACATCTTTTAAAGCTGGAAAAGACAATGAATCAACAAAGAAAAATAGCCTAATTAGTTTAATAAAATTACAAGCTCAAGTTGGAAAAGCCATGAGAGGTCAAATATCCCTATCAATGTCTTCATTGAAATATATTTTACAATGCATTTCTCCAGCCTCTCCTTGAAGATGTTCTGAAGTAGCTCATTCCACTCATGGACAGTTTGGTAACTAATTTTTCTTTACATTGAATCTTAAGGTACCTTTCTTCCTTCCACCTTTCAAAGGCTCTTCCTGGTTCTAGTTTGTCCCTCTGGGATCAAACCAAAGGAATCCTTTCCTATATGACAGTCTCTCTAGTACTCCAAGATAGTTATCAAGTCTGTCTCATTACATCAAATGATCCTCCTGTATTATATTCTCCAGTCTCTTCCCCATGCTGGTCACACTTCCTTTGCCCTGACTCAGTTTGCCAATAATATGAATCAGAGATAATTTATGTAGCAGTTACCTGATACTTTATAGAGATTATGTGGGAGATCAGCATCACCAACCTAAATCCATGAAAGAATGTTTTTGACAGAGTGGATTTTATAGCACAAATCAAGTCATTTACAGCCACAGAATCACAGGGACTTCAAAAACCATTTAGTTCATCTTCTACCTGAGCAAAAGTCCTTTCTACAATACATCCAACACATGTTCACCTTGCCTCTGCTTGGAGACTTAAAAGGGGGGGGGGGAGCCTACTACTTTTTTTGTTTGTTTATTTGTTTGGACTGGGTCTCCCTATCTCACTTAGGCTGGAAGTGGGCCCAAATCTACTCCTCATCATCATGGGAGTTTTGGTCTGTTTCTACAAGGACTGATTTGGCTCTCCTCATGCATCTTGGTAGCCTCTGTCCCCAGAGAATACACATATTGGCTAAAGTCCAATTGCAATTCCCCAAATCAATCAATCCATCAGCTTCAGCCTCAGTCTCCCCAGTAGTAAGGAGTAAAGGTTTATGCCCTGAGCCGAGACAACCCACCACCTTCTGAGATTAAAAAGCCAAACCAAACCCACTATAATTAGTGGCATTAATTGTCCCATTCTCCAAGGGGTGTACTGGTAAATATTTAATAGCCAACTCTCCAAAGGAAAAACATGTGCAGTAGGATATATATATATATATATATTTTATTTTGGTGAGACAGTTGGGGTTAAGTGACTTGCCCAGGGTCACACAGCTAGTAAGTGTCAAGCATCTGAGGCCATATTTGAACTCAGGTCCTTCTGACTCCAGAGCTGGTGCTCTATCTCCTGTGCCACCTAGCTGCCCCAGGATATACTTTTTAAAAAATATATATATTTTTTTTTTGGTGAGGCAATTGGGGTTAAGTGACTTGCCTAGGGTCACACAGCTAGTAATTGTTAAGTGTCTGAAGCCGGATTTGAACTCAGGTTCTCCTGACTTCAAGGCCGGTGCTCTATCCCCTGTGCCACCTAGCTGCCCCAGGATATACTTTTAAATTTAATTTGCATTATTAATGCTTTCTCCATCACTTTCTTAAGTCTAGACAATAAACAAAACAATACCTGAAGCCCTAATCTGTAGGATTTCCAAGGTATAAATGCTCACATTGTGAATTTAACAGTAAGCTCCTGAGAACCTGGTGCAGCTGGTCCTGGCACATCCCTGCTTTTACCCCAAACCTAAGAATACCTCTCTGCAACCTCCACACATCATTTTTAGTTCTGCCCACTGGGGCCAAACAGAACAATTCTCTTCCCTGTTCTAATACTTCACTCAAATCTCCCACGTCCTCTAAGCCTTCTCTTCTCCAAACTAAGCATTCCCAGTCCCTTTAACTAATCATGTGTGTGATACACTCTACATCCCACTCTAACTATCCTTGTTATTCTCTTCTGGATATGCTAAATTAATCTATGTCTGTTCTGAAATGTGAGACTCAGAACTGAATGCAATACCTGAGATGTGACCCAATCAGGGCAAAGTATAATGGAATATCACTTTCTTCATTTTGGACACTGTGTCTCTCTCTCTCTTTTTTTTTTTTTTTTGCAGGGCAATGGGGGTTAAGTGACTTGCCCAGGGTCACACAGCTAGTAAGTGTCAAGTGTCTAAGGCCAGATTTGAACTCAGGTATTCCTGGATCCAGGGCCGGTGCTTTATCCACTGTGCCACCTAGCTGCCCCTGTGTCTCTCTTAATGAAGCCTAAAATAGTTGTTTGCCTGCCATACCACATAGTTGACAAGTTATAGTAAACTTGCAGTCCAATAAAGTTACCCAGGTGCCTTGTCATAAGAACTGTTATCCAGTTATGCCTCTTCTCAACTGATGTTTGTGAAGGTGACTTCTGAATTTTGGTTGTAGAATTTTTCATTTACCCCTAGTGAGTTTCAACTTATTTGATTTAGCCCATCTATCTGGCCTGCTGAGAACTTTTGCATTTGTATTCAGACCATATCTCCAGCTTGTTAGCTGTCTTTCCAAGCTTTTCTACCACGGTCACCAGAACATTCCAGCTGTGAGGAGCACGTACCACATCATAGAATACTGGAAAGAGCTCTGAACTAAAAAGAAGAACATGATGGCTCTACCACTTCTTAGTTGGGTGACCTTATTCAGATCACTTAACCCCTCCTGAATTTTGATTTCCTCATTTGTAAAATGGGTGTAATCTATACTTGACTCTCTAATATGAGAGATCAAATAAAATGATGTATCCAAGGCATTTTGTAACCTAAAGCTCTATATAAATGTCATTAATTATAGTGTAGTAGAGGATTGATCACAGGAACCTGATCAGTTTGATGGAGTCTGAGAGAGGTGAATTCTTGTTTGGTACATTGATGACATATCCCTATGGAGGATATAGATGTACCTGCTGGCATTTCTATTGAGCGGGTTGAGAAAATCCTAAGCTTAGAAATTCTGTTGACCTATTTATACCTCATGGAACTACTATGTCTCAGCATCCAGGGATGATTTGATTGACTCAGGCCATGGCAGATGGAAGAGAGCCCTTTTTATCAAGCTTACAATGTCAGTCATCTATGTCAGAGGACAAGATATGTGTGTGTGTGTGTGTGTGTGTGTGAGAGAGAGAGAGAGAGAGAGAGAGAGAGAGAGAGAGAGAGAGAGAGAGAGAGAACTGTAGCAGAGCTAAAAACAGAATTAGGTACCTATGGAGGAAGGAAGGAGAAAAAGGCTATGTATCGACACAAACTCCCCATCAGGAAGAGTTAACGGTAGATATGGATGGACAGAAGCAGAGGTGAGCTGCAGTTGTGTGTGTTCTCATGTACACATCTGGAAAGGAACCTGTGGTAGGGACTCTCAACCACATAGCTCCTGGAGAAAATAGAGCCCAATGATCCAGTTTCTTGGAAAGAGGAGGAAGTATTTCCTGAATAATGCTGAGTTTCTGATGCAAGATTCCTAGAGGGGAGAAAGGGAACTCTTGGTCAATGCTAGGACTGAGGAATTTTTCCTTTGCTATATGCTAAGAATATGTTTTGGGGATGCTGCAGGCTCAATGACAAGGATGCCTCTCTGGCATGCCCAGGTTAATTTCCTTCCAGAGGAAATTTTCATTTATTTACTTTGCAGGGCAATGAGGGTTAAGTGACTTGCCCAGGGTCACACAGCTAGTAAGTGTCAAGTAGCTGATGCTGGATTTGAACTCAGGTCCTCCTGAATCCAGGACCTGTGCTTTATCCACTGTGCCACCTAGCTGTACCCTCAGATGAAATTTAGTCCTCTGGGTACTACCATAGGTTGAAGGACCATAGAAGTCTTTGAGTAATAAAAATGAGACTCACAAGAAAAGAGATGGAAACGTTATCAACTGTTTATGGCCTATTGGGTCCATTGTGTTATTTTGCATCTTCTATTTATGGTGAAATAAAGCTGTACTGATGTGCATTGTTATTTCTAATATTTGTATAGGAGATGGGACCTTTCACTCCGTATCTGTGGTGACCTATACATGAACCATTTTTTATATTTCAAGAAGAGATTCTGGGTGGAGAAAAATGAACTAAAGAGAGATAGTTTGGGGAGTAGGCCCCAAAATGAAAACTAGTCGATATAAAACCTCAACACTTAGAGCACTGGATCGCAGGTTATAATACTACTTTCAGTTACATCATCTTTGAATCAAAACAATGGAAATTATAATCTCAGAGATTTTCCAAGGGCTACACTGTTGATTTTTGGCACCTTGAGTAATTTTCATCCTGAATGTGATGACCACAACTTAGACAATTCAAGTTTTCTTCCTTGACTAGAAGTGCTTACTTCCATAGATTATACCACTACTCTCCACCTGTATAGATGAGTGGACTGGTCTGCACTGCAGAACAGGAATGACCCATCACACAGAAAAGTGGGGTGACTCTGAGCTCCTTTGCTTCAAAGGTTGTAGATACCTGGGCCATTTAAGCAAAGCAAATTGCCCCAGGCTTCTTTGAAGTTTTTTTTTTTATCACCTTTAAATTCTAGCTGCTTGGCTGCCTAGCCCTTATTTTATGTTCATTTCTTCCCTCTCAGTATAATTTAATGATTTAATGCCTTTATCCATTGCTAATATCTCTTGCTTCTGATTCCTCAGATGGATTTTGATAACCTGACATCATCAACAACATCAACATGCATTTATTAAGTGCTTACTGTATGTGAGGCCCATGTACATCTGATTTAGCACTATATTCCAGGCAAGTTTATGTCCAGATCTCGACCATTTGTCATTCTTGTATTACCTTATCTGGGGCATTGCCACAGAGAAGGAGGTCTATTCCATCAACTTTTGCCTAAATCTCAAACCCTGCCTCTTCTCTCCCACACAGTCTAGAAGTTCTTTAGAGAACAACTGATTATCCGTAAGTCAATCAATCAATTATGTGCTAGGCACAGGGATGCAAGCACAAAGAATGAAAAATCCCTGTTCTCAATGAGCTTGCATTCTGTCAGAGAATCAACAAGCACTTATGTAAATATATACAGAATAAATTAAAGGTAGTTACAAAGGGAGGGCAGGAATAATTGGGGGAGCAGAAAAGGCTTCAGCTGGAAGATGGTGCTTGAGGTGTATCTGGGGCATTGAGATGGAGATAGAGTCTTAATCTAGTACTGTGTATAAGAAACAGAGAAGGCCAGTTTGGCTAGGGCATGGATTTTTAGAAGGTGAATAATATATAATGAATCTGGGAAGACAGGATGAGGTCAACAAATGAGACTCATGCCTGGGTGGGGCCAGGTGAAACAGGGCATTAATAGCCTATTTGTGTACTTTTGTGCCTGACTCTTTGAAAACTGGGTCATGAATAACAACATAGCTATTTTAAAAAATCCTTCCATTTCAAATCCTCCTACCTGCTCTTAGTAAGAGATTTCAGTAGAAAGGTTATGAATTGGAAGCAATTACCAACTTGGAATTAGAAATATAGGAGATAAAGTGTGCTTGTGTATATAATTATTTTTACATTAGCAGTTTGACAGAATTTATTATAGAAATTTAGTGCAGGAAGAGAATTTAAAAGATCATCTATCCAACCCCCTCCTTTTGATGAAGATGAAGAGCTGAGGCCCCAGGAGGTAAACTCACTTATTTAGTTCCCACAGCTCCTTAGTGACACAGATGGTAGTCAGATTCAGGTCTCCTACCTCCCAGTCCACTAGTCATTCCATTGTGCTATAGCTGCCCCTGGGCTTCAAAAGGCAATAAATTCAATAAATTCAATTTCTAAGGGCTATGTTTGTCTCAGCTTTACATGGAGTAATTTTCCAAGAAAAATAGTAATATCAATATATCCAAACACACCATTGGCATTTGTGTAAATATTTCTCCATTTTGGAGCTATTTTGCATATTTAATATTCAAGGTGTTCTTTCCATAGACCTAATTTCTAATCCCTACAATTATTCAGTACTGATAGAAAGATGAGATAGAGACTTTCAATATTTGCATCTTTCATACCATATGAGAGTCTAAAATATTAAGTTTTCAGTGAGGTTTTAATATTAAAACATGACTGGAATCTTAGAAAAGACATTAATATGAAATATATATATATATTCATCCTCATAGTTAGGGAAGTGAAATACTTAATCCATTATTCCAAAGTTGATTTTTTTCAATTTTCCATAAGTTTTAGACAGCTGATTCAATTTAGTTAGAAAAGTATATTACCACACCTACTGTACAGAAATTCATACAATTTATTCTCACTGGACTAATCTGAGCAATGTGTGACAATCTATTTAAAATTAAAAGGTACATTCATCTACCACCAATAGATATTTCAACATGCTTTACTCACCATTTTATCACTTTGCTAATAGAGAAATGAGTATTAAGTAGAAGAAAAATTAAAATGGTAGTCATGGATAATAATAAAAAACAATCTAATGTGATTAGCCCCTACTGGTATACCTGAAGGGGAAGGACTGACTCAGACAGATGACCAAGGTTGACAACATAGATTTATTTTTAGCATATTCTTTCTAGATATGAAGGAACTGCTTAGCTTGTCCTGAGCCTCGGAGCTATCTGAGAAAACAACAATGCCTCAGCCCTCCATAACGCTGAGTACTCAGGTAAGTGGGAATTACTGCTGATGTCTATGACACCTATCTACTGTGTTGTGCTACCATGTTTGCCATCACTGGATTCATGAAGGTGGCACGCCAACATGCCTAAATGATTCATCATAGAAAAAAACATAGCATCTTGGCCTTCTTTAACCAAAGAGCATCTAGATAGAAGGCTACTTGCCACCAGGTTCATATCCAGGACCAGAGCTTCAGAAACAGAGCTAGGCAGGAGCCAGTTGTATGTTCCCCATTGAGGATATCTCCTGGGTATGTTTTGTTTACCATCATTTTGGGACGAGGTAAGAAATAAGAATGAAGTGTAAGTTCAATAAGGTCCTATGCACTCAATTACTTATACTGACCCAGAAGCCTAACCCATTTTCCCTGTTCATGACACCTATGCTTTTTTGGTGTTTGGAGAGAAGATACTGACATTGCAATAATTGATTCAAGGATACTGTTGAACAGAAGCACTAATCAACTGATACTTCACTTCATCCTATAATAAATTTTTATCCCTTCTCCCTCTAATCCTTGGTTCAGTTACTATCTGACAATACAAAACATACCTTTCCAGTGAATGGGATACTGGGCCTGGACTCAGGAAGACTTGAATTCAAATTCAGCTTCAGACACTTATGTTCTATGTGGCCCTGGTTGTTGTGGGAATAAAATGAAAAAAAAATCTATAAAGTGCTTTACAGACCTTAAAGGGCTATATCATTTATATAGTCCTTATTCTCTTTTGGCCTTATCATCTATTGAGGCTTCTGGAATTCTTGTTCTGAAGTTAACAGCCCCAAGTACCTCCTCGTCCCTACTCTGCACCTTTCATCCTAGATACCTCTCTATCTCTGACTCTTTGTTTCTGTCAGTCTCTGTTTCCTTACAGTTCTAGAAATCTGACTCTCCAGAAGACAATGCATCCTTGTATGCCTTTTTCTAGTACTGGGTACTCCTATTCTTGTTGTTGTTGTTGTTGTTTGTCCTTTATTCTTGAAGAGAGCCATGACTTTGGGGTGATGTTATGACTTGCACTGAATTGAATTTAAGTGAGCTAGGGCTATGCAAGGCCACCAACCTCACTCTCTCCTCCAGAGCCATCTGGGTCCAGTGGCAAGACAGATAACAAGATGACTGAAGGTGACCATGGATGTTTAAGACAATTGGGGTTAAGTGACTTGCCCAAGGTCACACAACTAGTAGGTGTCTGAGATGAGATTTGAACTCAGGTCCTCCTGACTCCAGGGCCAGTGCTTTATCCACTGAGCCACCTAGCTGCCCCTGCTCCTATCCTTATCAGGCAAGGGAAGGAGTAGGAGTGTTCACTCTTTGTTTCTCACCACCACTGCCAATCCTTCCTTCTGCCATAATCACTCAGCAATCTTTTCCCCTATAAGATTCCTTCTATTTAGCTATATTGCCCTGCTCGTATCCTTTTTGCATTTATTTTCCAACCTCCAAGTCACTCTCTCTCCTTTCCCAAGGACCTTAGTACCAGACTCACAGTCTCCATCCCAACATCTGTTCTCATTCAGTATACACAGCAATGTATACACCAACATCCTGGCTTCCCATTTCACCAACCTCCTAAACTCTCATGACTTATATCTTCACTCTGTCCTAGCCACATCCTTAGCTAGGGTTGGTCATCACTTAGTCCTCACCATCACCCATAACTATGCTTCCTCCAATACCTTGAATGCTAAATTTCTTTTCTCTGTTAGTAACTTCCTATCCTTCCATCTCCTCCTTTTCCTGACTCCTACTAAATCTATTTGTTATACTCATTGGAGCTTCCCATCCTTCTATTCTTCCCTTTTCTCATTCTCTAAAAGTAATCTTCACTCTGGCTATCATTTCATCCCCTCAACAATTTTGACCTTATAGCTGTATCAATCAACATACACTATCCTCTACACTGGAATAATTTCCTCCCTTGTCTTTTTGTCACCTGCTTCTTGTCATATCTCCAATTCTGGGTAATCACTATGATCAGCCTTCTCTACTCTTGCTAAATTGCTATTGAATGCCACTAGAATGTCACACACAAAAAAACAGACTAGGTCTACTAAAAACTTAAGTAATTTAATCCCAGTTATACCCTTGATGCTGCATGACATTCCTTTTATTCTTCCTGATTTATTCTGTTACATTCCTTCCCCCTATACCATAGTTTGTACTCAAATCCCCCCCCCGCCCATTCTATTTTCATGTCTACCACACTGCCTCCTCTTCCCTCCCTCTCAGTGAAGAACATTGCTTTATACTTAGTGAAAAAAAAAATCAAGGTTAACTCCAAAGAATTGAGAAGGGAGCAGGTTATTCTCCTCTTAACAGAGTGGTAAACAAACAAATAAACAAAGAAAAAAAACCAAAAACACACCCCAAAACAGAGTGGTAATGGATTCAAGGGGAAAATGTTAGATATACATTTTTAGATATGACAAATGTTTGTGTTTGTTTTGCTTGACTATGCTTATGCTTCAAAGATCATCTTTTTTTTCTTTTTTCTTTTTTTGGTGTATGTGTGGGGGAAGATTACAAGGAAGGAAACTAGCTTTACAAAAAGGAAGAAAAATAAGTTTAGAAGGAAATACAGAGAGGCAGGATAGCTTTGAAAGTAACATGTTAAATTATATATATATATATATGTATACACATGCATACACATATGTATTTGTGTGTTTTTTAAAATAACCTCTATATAATAGAGCTTTTCATTCTCATATAACCTTTTATGTTCTACTTTACATATGAAAATGTTCTCTCTCTCTATTTCTCTCTCAGACATTAGCCAAATTCAGAATTTAAAAAGTTAACCAGAAAAACAAGACCATCTATCCTGAGCTACTTCTCCTTCCTCAAAACCCCTCTACATTATTACCCATTCTCTCTTTCTTTGTTCTAGACAAAGAAATAGATCTTATCCTTACCAAGATGAACCTTCTACCTGTGTTTTGGATTCCATTCATCTATTCATTTATTGTAAAAAGCATTTATTAATCACCTACTAAGTGCCAAAACACTGTACTTGTACTTGAGATATAAAGACAAAAACAGAGCAGTCCTTGTCCTTTAAAAGTTTATATCCTAATAAGGGAAACAACATGAATACATATAAGCAAATACAATATACAAAGTGCATAGAAAATAATTTCTTGGGTTGAAGGCACTAGTAACTGAGGAAATTAGAATAGGTACATCCTTTCCTTTCTCCTCCAAGAATTTTCTCCCTCAATCACTTCTTCTCTCTCATCTTCAAATATCTACTTTTGTACTGACTCCTTTCTTGTTGCCTCAAAACAATCCCAGATCTTTCCTGCCATTAAAAAAAATGAATGTTGGTTTTATTTTGCCATTTACTTACACTATAATCTCTTCTCCCCTTCAAAGCCAAAGTCCTTATCTCCTGCTCACTTCTTCCATGACAATTGTCTACCTTGGTTATCCTTTCTTGTTTACTGGATTATCCTGCCCCTAAGTGTGAGTTTCTCCAAAGGCTTTTGGCTTTACTCTTTTTTTTTTTTTTTTTTTGGTGAGGCAATTGGGGTTAAGTGACTTGCCTAGGGTCACACAGCTAGTAAGTGTCAAGTGTCTGAGGCTGGATTTGAACTCAGGTCCTCCTGACTCCAGGGTCAGTGCTCTATCCACTGTGCCACTTAGCTGCCCCCGGCTTTACTCTTTATATCATCTTTCTTAATGATTTCATCATTCCCACAATTTCAATGATAAATTCTAAGCAGATGACTCCCAAATCTATAGATCCAGCCCCACAAATACCCCAAGGATTTAAAAGACAAAAAAAAGACCCCTGCATACCAAAATATATCTAGGAGGACTTTTTGTGATTGCCCCAAACCAGAAAATAAAATGAGTTCCTATTGATTAGGAAATGACTAAACAAATTGTGATATATGAATGTAATGAGATATTATTGTACAATAAGAAAACTTGTACAAACTAATGCAGAATCAATGACTGAATTAATTAAAAAGCATTTATTAAGTAGCTACTATGCACCAAGCATTAGGAATACAAGTAGAAAAAGCTAAATAGTTCTTGTTCTCAAGGAGCTCACATTTTAATAGAAAGAAAAACATATAAAAGAAAATTCAGCTGCAGGGTAGATGGAAAAGCCTGGAAGTCCTAAGGATACAGTAGAAGGGAGATGGGGTCGAGAAGGTCAGATGATAATGCTTGAGGTTTGAAGCATATAAAAGCAGATCAGATGGTAACGACTGGGGTACTTTATGATACAATAGCAGGGCAGTTGGTAAGATCTGGTAGTCCTCTATTTCACTGGAAGGAATAAAGTTGGTGAATCTCATCTCATCTAAGCCCTGTGATCAGTCAAGCATACTGGATGGGTTTTTGGAATCCACAGGCAGGACAAGGGTGAGGAAAAGCAGAAGATAAGTAGGGAGGGCACTTAGCATATAAGCAGAACCAGAAAAATGGTATTTACAATCACTAAATTAATTTGAATGAAAACATCACTAAAACAAAGCCAACCATTAAGTATTTTTAATGACCAATTATGGTTCCAAGAAGAAATAAGTAAACACCATTTTCTTTTTACTAGGGAACTATAGGTGCAGAACTTTAGGTGTAGAATCTTAAATATACTGTTAGATGTGGTCATTTTTTTTGCCTATTTCTGTCTGTTTTTATATATTATAAAGAAGGGCTTATTTTTTGTGTTGGGGTATTACAGAATGAATATTTTATAAAAAAAAAAGTTATTGCTGGGGGCGGCTAGGTGGTACAGTGGATAAAGCACCGGCCCTGGATTCAGGAGTACCTGAGTTCAAATCTGGCCTCAGACACTTGACACTTACTAGCTGTGTGACCCTGGGCAAGTCACTTAACCCCCATTGCCCCGCAAAAAAAAAAAAAGTTATTGCTATCAGACAAAGTATTAAATGGAGAGATCCATACTTGGTGGTATTTCATGCATTGCATAAAGTCCAAACCAAAAAGGGTCCCACTCTGATTGAAATGTTCCTATTCATAGATGACCTTGTATTGATTACATTGAGGGCATCTGAGACTCTGATAGCATAAATAAATTGTCTATTAATAAGTATCGAGGTGGGATTTGAACTCAGGTTTCCCAACAAGTACTCTATCCACTGTGAAAATGGGTACCTCGTTATATCCCAAAGACATCTCCAAAAAGAGAAAAAGACCGATTTATACAAAAATATTCATAGCAGCTCTTTTTGTGGTAGCTAAGAATTGGAAATCAAAGGAATGGCCACCAATTAGGGAACAGCTAGCTAAACAAACTGTGGTATATGATGGTGATGGAATATTATTGTGCTATAAGAAATGAGAAGCAGGATGACTTCAGAAAGGCCTGGAAAAACTTGTATGTACTGACGTATAGTGAAGTGAGCAGAACCAAGAGAACATTGTGCACAGAGATAACAATATTGTTTGATGAACTGTGAATGACTTAACTATTCTCAACAATACAATGATCCAAGACAATCCCAAAGGACTAGTGATGAAACATGCTATCCACCTCCAAATAAAGAACTGATATTGATGGAACAAACTGAAGCATGCTATTTTTCACTTTTATTTTTTCTTTTATTAAAGTTTTCTTGTACAAAATGACTAGTATGGTAATGTTTTACATAATTATATATGTATAACCCATATGTGATTGCTTACTGCCTTAGAAAGGGGGGAGGGGAGAGAGGGAAGGAAGGATAAAAATTAGAACTCAAAACAATAAATAAAAATTTTTATTATTAAAAAAAAGAAAAGAAAATGAGTACCATGATTTCCTTGAGCCCCCCCACCCCAATTATCCAGACAACCTGAACAACTGTCTTCACTAACAATCCTTTGCCTTGTATGTGACCCATTGTAAACCCAGCTGGACATGCAGGTAATCAGCAACACTGAAACCAATCAAAGACTTATCTGACTGCAGAATATGCATCAAAGACTTATCCTACTACAGTATATGTGACTATGGATATGGACCTTATCTTCAGCCTTTCTCTAAATTTGGAACAATCCTTTTCTTTTTGAAGAAATCTGCGTAATCAAGCCTTGAATTGAACTGCCTGTGTATCACATCCTTCACCTCTGGAATTTCTTATACACTTCCCCTCCCTTTGGGAGTGGGCCTTTCTTTCTTTCGTGAGGCAATTGGGGTTAAGTGACTTGCCCAGGGTCACACAGCTAGTAAGTGTTAAGTGTCTGAGGCCAGATTTGAACTCAAGTACTCCTGACTCCAGGGCCAGTGCTCTATC
This sequence comes from Dromiciops gliroides, assembly GCF_019393635.1. Lineage (NCBI taxonomy): Eukaryota > Metazoa > Chordata > Mammalia > Microbiotheria > Microbiotheriidae > Dromiciops > Dromiciops gliroides. The sequence continues at coordinate 105,608,655 of NC_057863.1, read as the reverse complement.
CACTGTGCCACCTAGCTGCCCCTGGGAGTGGGCCTTTCTAAGCCCACCTTTCCTCCAGATTTCTTGCCTGCCTTTGTTTAAATTGTATAAAAACCCTTGCAGTCTATCTCCATGGTGTCCTGTTCAGCAATAGACTGAATAGCACCCATGATCATGCTAGATTTTCTTCCCTGTTCAATAAAATCTTTCCTTTAATTTTTACAGACATTGTCTTTCTCTGGTTTTCCTTCTCTTTTAGGAAGAACAGGATTTAAATCTCAAGAACTGGCCTTTGCATTCTCTGGAGAACTGGCTTTTGTGTTCTCTGGTCTCTTTCCTTTTGGGGAATGAGAGATCTAAATTCCATTTAAGAGAGGTTTGCCTCACTTTATACCACTATATCACATCATTTATACTGGAAAAACAAAGTGAATGGAAAACACAAATTACCCAACCAATGATCTATAACTAGATGAAACCCCATAGAAGTGGTCTAGCAATAGGTACATATTGAGTAGTTATTATAGAGAGACAATGAGCTGGGCCTTGAATTGAATAGTGGAAGGAGGTCTGAATTGCACTTATCGGCCAATACAGAGGCTAGGTTACTTTTGGAAAATTATGTAATGTTTACAAACTGCTCACTGGTGCAAAATTCATCTCTTTAATGCTTGCAATCTTTTAGTAATGTTATATGGCTTCAAATCTTGGAACTAGACAATCATAGAAAGGCAACTAGAGTATATATGGTAGATCCAAACAAGTTGCAATATGCTGTAATCAATGATGAATATGAAAAGTGTCATAAAAGACATTATTGAGGATGAGTGAATGGGCTGGTTATGTACTGAAAATGAGACAGCAGCTGGACAGCCTGAGTGGCACATTGGGAAAGGCCACGGGTATAGTGGTTAATATTCTGGAGAGGATCTTTATGGGGAAATATTGAAAGGACTTTGATGGATAAATGAAAAAGCACTTACTATGCACCAGGCATTATGCTAAGCATTAGGAATACAAATAGAAAGACTGATATAGTCTTTGCTCTCAAGGAGCTCAGATTCTTGGGGGAGACAAAGGTAAATAGAAGGTTTCAGCTGCAAGTTAGATGGGCCTTAGGGTGCAGAGGCAAAGAAAGTGATGGGTAACCTATCTTCTTTAATGTTAATCTCACTCATGAAATATCATTTTATGATGTTGAGCTATTTGACAATGCCAAGGACTTTGGGAGTAAGAACTTTCTTTTCTGGGTCTTTGGTAGCTGTGACCTAGAGGGCTTATAATTCACAATGGCACAGAATACCCACAATGATGAAATTGTTGATCCACCAAAGTACATGTGAAAGAATTTTGAGGTATAAACTACTTACAGAATGGATGTTTCAGGTACCTAGGCTGTCATTATTCAGCTCAACTTGACTCAGATCATTACTCAGATTCTTACAGGCAATTTTCTTTATATTTCATTCCCAGGGTCTGCTGGCACTCTTCTGTATTCCTGATCTTTGGGTCACACCGTCCTTTCTTGATCCTTCCCAGAATTAAATCTATACTTAGTTCTGGTTGTTTAGTCATTTCAGTCATGTCCTACTCTTTGTGACCCCCATTTGGGGTTTTCTTGGCAATGATACTGGAGTAGTTTGCCATTTCCTTCTCCAGCTCATTTTTAAAGATGAGGAATTGTAATTTACTTACAGGGTTAAGTAAATTGCACAGGGTCACACAGCTAGGAAGTGTCAGGGGCCAGATTTGAACTCAGCAAGCTGAGTCTTTTTGACTGCAAAGCCTGGTACTCTAACCACTATGCCATCTAGTCCTTTAGCACTATGGGTAGGTCTACCCATAGAATATATCAAAATGATCTTTCTCAGTTTCCTTGATCACTGAGGAAACAAGACTCTTTTAGCAGCCCAGGTCTACCCTTCACCTCTAATGTAAAACATCTTTCCATAACTAACTTGACTTTGAGGCTTCCATGAAATTGCCCCAATCAAAGACACTTTCCACACTTTTCCTTTTTAGGTATATAATCCCACCCAGTTAACTCTAGTAAACTTGCTTCTGCTTTCAGTTTCTAATAGAACTAAGTACTCTTTTAAACCTTTGGTTCCAAAGCTCTTCTAATTGGCTCTTCACTCCTATACCTCTGCAGTCAGTTAACAATGGCCATTTTCATTGCCTCTAGAATAGCTTTTCCTTGCTTTTTCACAATCTTGTTTTTTCTCTTCTCCTCTAAAATTTCCTAGTTTCATTTTAATTTGTGGCACAGTTCCCATAGCCTAGCCTCTCATTCTGTCTTTCTGAGGTTATCACTTCTTCTCAGGCAGTCACATTTCCAGGATAATATTTCTCCTGGATTGACAGTCTTTTTAACATAAATTAGTATGTTTACATCTCACATTCATATTTTATAACTTTCCTCTAATCAGTCTTGTTACAATTAAATCTGAATATACATTGGGGGAGGTGGAGTTTGCCACATTTATCTGTCTATTTTGTAGAGGGAATAGAACATTGTTCTCTCCCATGTAGGTGGGAAAGGGTGTAAGAGTATTGGGGAGGGAAAAAGCAGAGGAGGTAGTGGGCAAACATGATTTTAAAGCTGCTTATGTGACTGTGTTGTGGTAATCTGGTACCCAATGTGATTTCAGTGAAAAAAAAATGCTTGGGGGCAGCTAGGTGGCACAGTGAATAAAGCACCAGCCCTGCATTCAGGAGGACCTGAGTTCAAATCCAGCCTCAGACACTTGACACTTACTAGCTGTGTGACCCTGAGCAAGTCACTTAACCCTCATTGCCCCCCCCCAAAAAAAAAGAAAGAAAAAGAAAAAGAAAAAAAATACAAAATATGGTTTCAGATGACTAGAGTTCTAAAACTGCTTCTACCATCTGATACTTGTATGACCTTGGGTAAGTTGCTATCTGAATCTAGGGTCTCAGTTTCCTCATCTTTAAAATGAAGACTTTTGGCAAGATCACTTCTAAAGTCTCTTATGATTCAGAATTTCATCCTCTGAAGGATGCAGTTCAGCATTCAGCTAAACTCTTTGTATGGATGTGTTTGCTCCCATTTGGTAGTTCAGACACTGTAAGATCAAGCTTATCTATGTAAGATCTTAAGATTCAAGCACCAATTTTAGTTCTGTAAAACCTTCTGGTTTTATCTGTGAATCTGATCTCAATAAAGAATTGGAGCATGTTGGATTCCTTTTATGCTATCAGTGTAATTGAAACGCCTCCCTCTAAAAGGATTATTTTGAACTCACTGAACTTCTTTTTTATTTTTTTAAAATGGCAATGAAAGCCCAAAGGACATTCAATATGAAACCAAATTATTATAGCATTAAAGGATCTAAGTTAAACCCACGAAGGCAAGAAAATTCAAAGCGAGATTTGAGGACTAAGATTCCTTCAGTTTCACTCTTCTCTGCATGTACATGATCATTGCCTAAAAAAAAATATAGGTGAGAAGATGAGGCAATTGAATTACACAGTTGACATCATCTCTTAAATACCTTCAGATTAGCAAAGGAACTCGACTTTAAGGTAATAGTCAAGATTGGGAGGAAACTGGGTCTAGAGGTGCAAAAGGGCAACAGATGCTGGGAAGGTTATTTACATTCATACATTCACTACATCAGATAGCAATGAAACCTCTCAAGCAGGGATAATTCTCCTATGGCTTCTTTCCTCCTGAAACTTTCTCTAGAATTTCAGTTTTTAGACTTATCTTTGGCTCTTTTTTCCTCCTCTTTCCCCATATTCATAGGTGTCATCATTTCCTGACACTTTAACAACATATTTAACAATCCTTTGTTAAGTTCCTATTATTAAGTGTAAGACATATTGGGAGATAATGGGGATACAAATAGAGCAGGATTGGCCAATTCACCTGGTCCTTATCAATCAATCAAGAAACATTTATTAAGTGCCTGCTATGTGTCAGGCACTGTGTTAAGTACTAAGGATACAAAGCAGCAAATGAGGATCCCTGCCCTGAAGGAGCTTACACTCTTGTGAGCATATGTAGTGTGCTTAGCCTGACGAAATTCCCCCATGAAACTTTGTAGTATGTAACATGAGGACTTTGGAACATGAACAAGTATTCTATGATTGTTTGCTTACTACATAAACAAGAAAGTTTTTTTGATTGGCTTCAGAGTCAGCACAGAACATGCCTACAAAATATCCCAACAACGCATCCTTGTTCTTTTCCCTGTCTGTCTGCATTGGGGGGGTGGTGGTGGTGGAGGAAATCAGTGCTGTAAGCTTCCAAGTGAGGAGAGCACTAGTGACTGGTTCTCCAACTGAGCTAACATGAAGCCATGAGCACATGGCCCTGATGCTGTCTCTTTTTCTGCTGTGTCCATCCTTACTTGTCTCAAATAAGTGAAGGAGTATTAGAGACAGAATGTACCAGCCTATGGCTTTCTGAACTACTTCTCCTTCTCCTTCTTCTTCTTCTTCTTCTTCTTCTTCTTCTTCTTCTTCTTCTTCTCCTTCTCCTTCTTCTTCTTCTCCTTCTTCTTTGGCAATTGGGGTTAAGTGACTTGCCCAGGGTCACAGAGCTAGTAAGTGTAAAGTGTCTGAGGCTGGATTTGAACTCAGGTCCTCCTGAATCCAGGGCCGGTGCTCTATCCACTGTGCCACCTAGCTGCCCCGCTTTCTGAACTTCTAAAGGTAATGAGAATACCAGGAAGTCATGAGCTGGTGAATGTTTAACCAGCTCTCTGGGTACAGGACACACTTTTAAGTTTAATTTGCCTTATTAACATTTTCCCATCACTTTCTTAGATAATCAACAAAACAATAAGTCAAGACCTGATTTCAAGCATTTGCTGATTTCTCAGGTATAAATGTTTACACTAGAAATTTAACAATCAGTTCTTAAGAGCCAGTTTGAGGTAGTTCCAGTACATCCCTGGTATCAAGGACATGCCAGAGTTTGTGAGCAGCCAAATCTGGTGAGGAGTAAAGCCCTGAGTGACCTGTTTGATTTAGCCAAGCAGTGGATGAACACCAAAATGTTGATTTCTTCAAGCAAGAAAGCTATTTATCCATTGGCTGGGCTGCATTCAGAAATGAACCTGTTGAGACAAATGTTTTCTAGTATCTACTTTAAATTGAGCCCACTCTCCCCAGGTACTGAGGTTGTATTGGGGATAGTGCCTCTGGTTCGATGGATTATTTAATACTTCTGTTCTTGTTATACTTCTCAATAAATGTCTTTGTACAAGCTAAATGATATTTGTTGGTTAAATTATACTGGTGAGTTAATCACTGCATCCATCAATGGTAGAAGGGAGATGTGAACTATAACTGGTAATTGATGTTAGGGAGAATATACCAGAATGGGGACTTGATCCAACAGCATTAGAAAGATACAAGTATGGTCTTCCTCATTGGAATATGAATTCCTTGAAGTTAGGTACTGTCTTTTGCCTTTCTCTGTATCCTTAGGGCTTAGCACAGTGCTTGGTACATAATTGGCATTTAATAAATGTTCATCAACTGACTTAATGACACCAGCCTCTTAAAAGTATCTCTTGAATACTGAGGGGAATGTGTAGCCCTGCTTTGGGACCCCAACTTGCTGATAAATGTGGAATTTGGAATACCCCCCCCCAGAATATAGAGAGAAACTACACAAAGATGAGGGGCAACTAGGTGGCACAGTGGATAGAGTACTGGGCCTGGGCAAGTTGCTTAAGTCTGTTTGCTTCAGTTTCCTTCTCTGTAAAATGAGCTGGAGAAGGAAATGGCAAACCATTCCAGTATCTTTTTTTTTCAGGGCAATGAGGGTTAAATGACTTGCCCAGGGTCACACAGCTAGTGGGTGTCAAGTGGCTAAGGCCAGATTTGAATTCAGGTCCTCCTAAATCCAGGGCTGCTGCTTTACCCACTGAACCACCTAGCTGCTCCATTCCAGTATCTTTGCCAAGAAAACTCCAAATGGGGTCATGAGGAGTTGGACACAATTGAACACCTGAACAACAACAACCTCATGATGGCCATTTCTTTCCTTAGAAGAGAAGACTGAAATGACTGACCAACAACAACACAAAGATGAAAAATGACAAAGACCCTGACCTCAAGGAACTAAAAAGGGGTATATATAACATACATAAAAATAAGTAGGATGTGAAAGGAGCAAAAACTATGAACAAAACCACTAGCCTCCCCCTTTCTTTGTGCTTATCAACACCTTCAGTTTCAAGGATGTGTTCAGATTTGTAATTCATAGTGCCACAGATTTAGAGCTGAAAAGGATCTTAGAGGCCATGGAGTGCAATCCCCTTATTTTATAGACGAGGAAACTACAGTTGAAAGGTTAGAAGATTTGACCAGGTACAGGCAGCTAGCAGGTATCTGAGGCAGGATTTAAACTTACACCTTCCTGACTTCAAGTTTAGCACTATACCTACTGTGCCAGTCAATAATCAATAAGATTTAATTAAGTGTTTATTATGTGTCAGGCACTATGGTAAGTACTGGTCAACCTGATTGTCATGGAAATTTGTTACTTAAAGGGACCCTGGACATTGCCTCATTCAACCATTTACCTTTTAAGTTGAGAAAAACTGAGGTCCGAAAAAAGAAATGACATACCCAAAGCCAGCTAGTTAGTGGTACAGTAGGACCAGAATTCAGTTTATCTCCAAGTACAGTGTTCATTCCACTGTACTACTCAGCCCCTCATTCTAAGTATCCAGCATCATCTTTGCTTGTCTACTTTTCAGTGATGATGTTGAAAAATTGTCACTCTTTCTATACAATCATACAAGATTACCTTAAGAATTTGTGTTTTCGGGGGCAGCTAGGTGGCGCAGTGGATAAAGCACCGGCCCCGGATTCAGGAGATCCTGAGTTCAAATCCGACCTCAGACACTTGACACTTACTGGCTGTATGACCTTGGGCAAGTCACTTAACCCCCATTGCTCCGCAAAAAAAAAAAAAAAGAAAAAAGAAATTCGTGTTTTCCTTCCTGAAGTTACTTCTAAAACTCTTGGAAATATTATAGAAATTTCTGATCCTACCTCCAAGAGAAAAAAAACCTAGCCAAATCTAGGAAGTTCGATAGGAGTGTTTTATTTAATCTTTATTTTACAAACCTTACTCTGTAATCTCATTTATCCAGTCTAAAATTTTGCTCATCTGATGGATCCTATGTAATTCCATGATTTTGTCACTAGGTGGCACTAAAAGTTTCCATATTCACTCACATGTAGGTAAACACCATGAAATTCTAAGAATTCTAATTCAAATTACATAAATAGTATTTTAATATTCAAGTTAACATAATGGCAAAAATGTTTCATGGTGACTTAATTTCATCTTAAAATAAGTTGATCTCTTTTTAAAAAGTTAACAATAATTCACATTTTATATATCACTTTAAGGTTTGCTAAGCTGTTTTCTCATAACAACCCTGTGGAAATATGCTTTCTAAAATATTCCTCAAAAAAAAAACAAAACCAAAAAAATTAAATTAAAATATTCCTCTTTTTTGATATCCACATAACTAGGGAAAGTTTTTCCTTTCTCAGTATGACATTGGCATTTCCATTGGTGTAAAGATGCCAGATTGTATGGCTTCCATCTGCTTTCCTAATCCATTTCATCTAATAATTTCATATCTAAACACATGGAATTAAATCTCTCTATTGTAATTGACGGGCAGAAGTTTAATACTTTTTAGGAAATTTGGAACTATGGTAAAATGATACAACCTTCAATACAAATTGGAGTCCTAATGTACATCAGCTATATGAGTGACTGTATAGGGCAATGGAAGAATGTTAAATTGGGTACCAGGGAACCTAGGTTTTAGTAACAGCTTTTCCAGTAATTTAGCTGTTTAACATTGAGTAAGCAGCTATCTTTTATGGGTCTCTTTTCACCTTTCTCTAAAAGGAACTCAATGCCTCCAAATTCCCTTTGAGTTCAACATTCTTTTCTCAACACTATATTTACTTAGCACTTTCTCAGAGAATTGTAATCAACCTGTTCTGAGCGAAATCTAAAAAAAATTGTAGGAGAAAATACCTTTGTAAAATAAATGAGCAAAATAGTATTCCACTAAAAAAGACCATTTTCTCACATCAGTATGTTTTTCTGTGTTATCTATAATATTAACTTAGAAGCTTTTTTAAACCAGGGTATAACTTAGCCAATATATAACACACACCACCATACCAAGGTAAGTAGTGAATACTTGAGTACCTCATACCAAGGTAAGTAGTGAATACTTGAGTACCTGAGTACTGTGACTTCTATTAATAACAGCTTCTAAAAACACCAGGTTGAAACACAAATTTGCATTTAAAAAGTTAGCTATCAAAATCTATCTCAGATGCATAAGAAAACAGTTTTAAGTTGCCAAAGATTAAAATTGCACAACTTAAAAGTGCACAAAGACTTTTGGGACACTAGATAGATTGATTGATCCATCAATCAATAGATAGATAGATGGAAACAGGGACATTTCTTATTGTTGTCCAACAGGAAATGTAACCATTGTGTTTAGCTAGGTTCAAGAAAACTAAATGGTGTATGAAAAAGATTAAACCACATTTTAAAAACAGGTCTGACTAAAAAACAGTAATATATAGCAGAGTTCAGCACAGTGTATGCAAAAAGAGTTGCATCAATGTTAATTGTTTCTTTTTTCATAAGAAAAAAATTAACACTGCAGATAAACCTTCCAAGATTTTTTTTCATTTAAAAATCATATACACTTATAAAAATGTATCCACTAAAGGATTTAGGAAACAGAAATGTCTAGAACCTATAAAGGACTTTAATCTGGCCTTGGCTGGAAAGATTAGGAGCAGAGAATGTCTTCTGTCTTTCCCCAACCCAACCCTCCCTTTTCTGCTCCTCTCTCAACTGCCAAGTCCCACAGCTGGTCCTTGATACTGAGCTGGGAGCACCAAGTCCATCAGTTTTTTACCCACAAAGCCTGTTGTTTGCACCTGGTGCTTCCATATCAGATACATATGGCATGGTGCAGCTGCCATCAGTAGTCTGGGGAAATCAGAACTTACGTCCATTTTAAAGGTCAGTGAAAGGGAAAATGTGCAGTACAACATTGTTCCCTGCTGGAGAAAGGATTTTTCAAAACAAATTTCTAGGTTATGGGTTGGTAGCTCTCAAATGATTGCCAGAAGGCAGCATCCAATATCTGGCCTGCTGGGGAAAGCCACCAGTTCCCAACTGTTATATCCCATGTGTCAAGAAGAGATAGGTACTCAGACCTAGTACACTCTCATTACCCTGCAGGCACTCAATTAAAGGCATGAAAATCCTCCTATCTTCTAAGTTTCAGTGGGCCAGGTTTAACATAAACATTTCCACTTCAAACCTGTGGGTATGACTTGTTATTTCTTTCTATCTCCTGGATGTGAAGGTTTTCTCCTTATCATTATCATTATAATTAATACCTGAGATCCATATAGTCCTTCTAATTTGCACCAGGTACTTTCAGATCTAAAATCTCTTTTGATCCCGATAATAATATTTTGTGGTAGGGAGGGAAGATATTATTATCACTATTTGACAGATGAGAAATGTTTATCAACACTGTCTTGACACCACACAGGAGCCCACTGGGATTCTTCATGCATATTTTAATAGGTTTGGAAAATGGTACAGTTATTTGAATGACCCCAAACTTCTCCCTGAAACAAAGACACATCTCTTTACATTAATATTCATGCTGGATGGCTGTACATCAGGGAATACCAGAGTCTATATAGAATTAAAGTTGTGTATCATTTAAAGGGCAATTGGGAGTGCATGGTAGGTATAAGTAGGCTGTAATACAGAACCAATGAAAAATTGTGCTGGAAAAGTGACAGATGGGATATCTTCAGAGAGATCTATAACTAAAAAATGAAGTGTGTTGGTTGAGATAACGAATGGATAGCCAATGTGCTACATTGGTAACGATGTCATGAGATCTAGAGCATGACTGCCGGTATCTTGGCTGTATCCTCAATGGAGGACTTACAGTAGAACATGGATGGACAAGAGTTGCACAAAATGAGAAGGTCCTTAGGTTGAAATCCATATGATTGGAGGGGGCATTCACATCAAAGAGATCACAGATACATGGAAATATCTTAATATATAAGCATGATTCAATGGAAAATGCTTTAAGAGATATGCCCACAAATAACTAAAATACAAAATGGAATGTGAAAGTGAAAATCAAAGGGCTACAAGAGTTCAGAGGCAGTATAGATCAGTTCAAGCTGAGAGAGATCAAAGAAGGCTTTATGGAGGAAAAGGTGTTTGAACTTGGACTTAAAGAATGAGTTGGATATTGACAAGTGGAGATGGGGGAAAGAACTTTCCAAATGGAAGAAACAGCACAGAAAAAGACATAGAGGCAGGAAATCTTGGGGGCAGTTTCAAGGAATTCTGAGTAGTACAGTGGGTCACCATAAATTGCTATGAGATAAAGCTAGATAGATGTTAGATTGTGGAAGCCTTGGAACATCAGGCTAACTAAGGAGTTTTGACTTTAATGGGCAATGAGGAGCTATTAAATATCTCTTAGCAGTAGAGTGACTTTTGGTAGTGGTATGTAGACTGTTTAGAAAGAGACTAGAGACTGGGAGATTGGTTTAGGGGGCTATTTATAGTTCACACAAAATAATGAGGGATTGAGCAGTGGATGATGATGGTGAAAATGGTGACATGGAGAGAGATTTGAGAGCTATTGTGGAGGTTTCAGTGTCAGGAATTGTTGTTATCATTGTTTGTCCTTCCATCTTGAAGAGGACCAGGACATCAAGGTGATGTCGTGACTTCCAGTGAATTGGATTTAAGTGAGGGAGGGCTGTGTAAAGTCATCAACCTCATTCTCTCCTCTAGGGCCATCTGGGTCCAGTGGCAAGATCTACGTCAGGATGACCAGAGATGGCCCTGGATGTTTAAGGTAATTGGGGTTAAGTGACTTGCCCATGGTCACACAGCTAGTAAGTATCTGAGGTGAAATTTGAACTCAGATCCTCCCAACTTCAAAGCCAGTGCACTGTCCTCTGTGCCCCCTAGCTGCCCAAATGTGAGGAATTAATGACTAATTGGATGGGGGAAGACCAGGTAAAGGAAAGGATCAAAAATTACTTAACACTTAAGTGACTGGGGGACTGATAGATATAGGGAAATTCAGATGGTTTAGTTTGGGTGGAGAAGATGAGTTCTTTTTGAGAAATGCTAATTTTTAGGTGACAATGGGACATCAAGACAGAGATACCTAAGTGATAGCTGGAAATACTGGTCTGGTGATATACATTTGCAAAGGATATGACTACAGGTGAACATTAAAGCTGTGGGAATAGATGAAAAAGCTAAGAGAAAGAGTGAGGAAAGAAGAGAGTGGAGAACAGAATTGTAGGGAACATCAACATTGACGGGTGGGAGAAAATTTTTAAAAAATCTTTGAAGAATTGATTTCACTTTCACATTTACTTCTTGTCATGACCACTGGGGACTGAGGAGAAAAAGTCTAATCCTTCTTCTACATCAGCTTTTGAAGACAGCTAACCTGTGGCCATAGGATCTAGGCAAAAACATTCCTGATTCCTTCATCTGATTCTAATATGACATGGAATCCAGGCTCTTCATTGTCTGAAGACAGATGCAGTGATAGCTTAAGGGGATAACAAAATCAAGAGAAATTTCCTTAGGATAGAAGTTAGCAGAAGGTATAGGCAAATTTACTTATACAAACAAGTAACCGAATTTAAAATATAGAATTTTTCTGTAAGAGTATAGAACCATCGTTCAAAATGCAATTAGACAGGGGCAGCCAGGTGGTGCAGTGGATAGAGCACCAGCCCTGGATTCATTAGGACCAGAGTTCAAATCCATACTCAGACATTTGACACTTACTAGCTGTGTGACCCTGGGCAAGTCACTTGACCCCAATTGCCCCACAAAAAAAAACAAAAACAAAAACCAATTAGACATACAAAAGCAAGAAAACAATATACACAGAAACTACAATGTAAAATGGAAAGGATGAAATGCCAAAAAAATCAAAAGTAACTGCAACAAAATTAAAGATCTAACAGGATTCAAATAAAGAGATATGAAAAGCCACGCCTAACCCTACCCTTTCTTGGAGATAGGAAGTCCATAGGCATTAAACATGGCATATATTTTCAGATTTTTTTCAGCATATTGATCAGTTGTGCTGACTTTTTCTTTTTTACTCTCTAAAAAATACTATTTGTCATATGGGGTGGTCTCTGAGAAAAGCAGGGATATATGAAATACTATAGTGAATTAAGAAACTAAAAAATTCAATAAAAACATTTAAAATTGCATTAAAATAAAATTCCTTCTATTTGATCCAAAAGAAGATATTTAGAGACCTTATGTAGTAAAGTACTAGCTTTCTGAGGACATTTTTTACTAGGAGGTAAATCTGAAGATTAAAAAGCAACATTCTTAACATGGAGAAGGGTAGGGTTGAAGACTAAAGAGCAACATAGTAAAAATAGAAGTTATTATCAGGCAATACTTATAGGAGCACTCTTCTTAATTAAGCAATTCTGATGTGCACACAATTGGGAAGATCCACAATAGCTAAATAAAGAGCATCATCTAAGTAGATTCGACCATTACAAGCATATAAAGCAGACAAAAAGGAAACAAGCTGGCTGGTTCCAGCTTCATTTAAACCATAAATGTGCAAAGAGACTTTATATTCCTTTGCAAATCCTTCATATTTTGGAGGGAGGTGACCTTGTTTAACACAGTGAAACCATGAAAACAGGTCAATCTGGGGTAAAGCAATGGAAATGATGTGATCTGGTGGTGATGTTAATATCACATTTTGGTGAATTCTTGGTGGATTTTATTTCCTTGTGGATTATACATTTCCTGTCTAGAATTCTCACAGCTCTTTTGGAAGGAGGTGGGCCAGTCATATGTATATAGAGAGAGACCATTGCTAGACAGCCTGAGAGATATATGGGTACCACTGAGATACTAAAAGAAAAAGGAAGGTCTCAACATGAATAAGAATGACATAGGATGAAAAAAAAAAAAGAATGACATAGGATGAAAAGGTATAGAGTCATCTACATGACCTGCAGTGGGGAGAAAGATTCATAGATCTGTCAAAGTAAGTGTCTGCTAGGTGTTTTCAATTAGTAACTAGGTAGGTAGTTAGTACGTCCAGGTTTTGGCTTGAAACTAGCCCCACAATAATGCTAGGCATTTCCTTGAGGAGCTGAAACTAGGCTGGGTTCAGAGATAATCTGCAGTTAAAACTGAATATTCCATCTCCTAGAATGGGAGGTTTTGAGAATGAATCATCAAAGCAAAGAGGCAGTTAGGGTTGGTCAAGGCCAACTTGTGCCAGGACCTTGTAATCAGAATTCTTTGCTGCATTAGGCAGGCAAAAAAAATGCATTGTAGAGGAGGAAGTGAATTGGTGCAGATTATAGGTGCCGTGTGGTGTTGAGAAGGAAACATGTAGAAGGGCTGCTTCTTGGGGTTTTTTCTGGTTTTGTTTTTTTTTTTTGGTGAGGCAATTGGGGTTAAGTGACTTGCCCAGGGTCACACAGCCAGTAAGTGTAAGTGTCTGAGGTCGGATTTGAAATCAGGTCCTCCTGACTCCAGGGCTGGTGCTCTATCCACTGCACCACCTAGCCGCCCAAAAGGGCTGCTTCTTGAGAAGCCGCATAGAAAAAGCACTGGTGTCAGAGGAGACCTGGGTTCATATCCTGCCTCTTATGCTTACAAACGTGTTGTTGCTGTTTGTCCTTCATTCTGAAAGAGCACCATGACTTCAGGAGGTGATGTCATGATTTGTAATGAATTGGATTTAAATGAAAGAGGGCTCACTTTCCTTCCCAGCCATCTGGGTCCAGTGTCAAGATATATTATCAAGACAACTGGAGGCGGCCTTTCCCATATTTCACTTTGCCTGAGGCAACAGCATTCAGGATCATGATGAAGTCTCTTAAACCTCGAGGAGCCTCAGTTTCCTCAGCTGGGGAACACTAATTCTAAATAATGGTGATAATATTGACTGCAGTAGCTATTTCAGAGGGAAGGAACAAGTGAGATAATATAGACATAATAGTTTACAAAACTTGAAGCAACAAAGAAATGGTCAGTTATTATGTCTTGTCCAGGAAGATTTTCTTTCCTTCTCTCACCGTTTTGGGGTCAGTTGCAAGAGAAACCCTTTATTTTCTCTTTTAAGGAAAGAAATGGGGCATCATGAGGTTCTTGCTGTTCATTTATTTGGCTTTGTCTGACTCCTTATGATCCCATTTGGGGTTTTCTTGGCAAAGATACTGGAATGGTTTCCCATTTCCTTCTCCAGCTCATTTTACAGGTGAGGAAACTGAGGCAAACAGGGTTTAGTGACTTGCCCTATGTCACATAGCTAGTAAGTATCTCAGGCTGGATTTGAACTCATGAAGGTGAGTCTTCCTGATTCCAAGTCCAGTGCTCTATCCACTGTGCCACCTAGCAACTAGGTGACACAGTGGATAGAGCACTGGTCCTGAAGTTGGGAGGACCTGAATTCAAATCTCACTTCAGACACTTACTAACTGTGTGACCCTGGGCAAGTCACTTAACCCCAGTTGCCTTAACCATCCAGAGTCATCTCCAGTTGTCCTGATATATATCTTACCACTGGATCCAGATGGCTGTGGAGGAGAGCCCTTGTTCCTGGCTCATTTCTTGCCCTTCTCTGATCACTTTTGCATGACCTTGGGTTTTTCTCCAATCCCTTCAATGTGTTAAGGGCTAAACTTCTAGCTAGTCTGTCTAAAATATCTAATGAGTGGTCGCCAATAAATTATAAGCTTTAGCAAGAGTTAGACTTTTAAGCCTTTATTAAGGAAAACAAGAATTTGGTAAAGAGAGAGAGAAAGGCCTAGATTCCTATCTATTAAAGGGAGAGCACATTTCTAGCTCCGCTCTCCACCAGAGTCCAAAGGAAAGAGCCCCAGTCTCCTCCTTCCTCCTCCTACTAGTCCGCGTCACTTCCTGATACCAAAGAAAAGACTCCTGGTCTTGCCCTCAAAGACCTTCGCTTCATGGGCAGAACTCTTCTACAGTAAGTATCCAGCAGGTGGCGTTATTCCAGTCGTTACAAATGTCAATCTCTTTAAGGTTCTAGACTTGATCATTTTCTCTTTCTCTCTCTGCCTCCCTCCCTCCCTTCCTCCTTCATTCCTTCCCTCTCTTTCTCCTCCTCCTCCTCCTGTGACTGAATCTATTTCTATAACTTCAGTTCTCTCTTCTAGGTAAAACATATTTCTATCTCTATATTATCTCCAGACCCAATTTTATTTCATTATTTTGTTTTGACATCTGAATAATAATAATAGTTGTTATATAATAACAATTATTATTAAAGTTGGCATTTATATAGCTCCTACTATATGCCTGGCCCTGTGTTGAATGCTTTACAAATATTTCATTTGATCCTCCCGATAACTGTAGGAGGTAGGTGCTATTATTATCCCCATTATGTAGTTGAGGAAACTGAGGGAGACAAGTTAAGTGACTTACCCAAGGTCACAGAGCTGGTAAGTGTCTGACACTGGATTTGAACACAGGTATTCCAGATTTCAAGCCTACCATTCTATCCACTGTACCACCTAGCTGCTGCTAATATCCTAATATCCTTTCAGCATTTCAAAATCAACATGACTAAAACTAAATTTGTCAATTTCTCCACCCTTGCCCCTATACAAGATGTTCTCCCTGACTGACTTTCCTATTTCTATTAATGGCACCACCATTTTCCTTTTTACACAGGCTCAAAACTTGTCATTGTGAACTCCTCCTGTTTCCTCACCTCCCACACCCCTCAAACAACTAACTAGTCTTGTCAATTCTTCCTTTACAAAATTTGCATCTGTTCCTGTCTATTCCCATTAGCATGGGCCCTTATTGCCTCATCCTAGACTCCCTGAGCCATCTAGCAAAACATCACCAAATTAATCCTCCTAGAGCTTTTCTTTAATGATGTTGCTCCCTTACTCAAAAATCTTAAATGTTTTCCCATTACCTAATATATAAAAATGAAATGCCTTAGGCTGTTATTCAAGACCACCCATATCCTAGCCAACTTTCTTGCCTCATCTCCCATTGCACCCCCATGCCAACTAAATGCTATATGAAAACTGCATGTTCCCTGGATATGCCTTACACATTTCCATATCTTCATTTTTGTTCATGCCATTCCCTCTACCTGGAACATATTGTTTGTATGTCAGCATGTCCAAATTCTATCTGTTCTCAGACTGTCCTCAGAGGCCCACCTCAAATTTCATCTCCCTTTTGGGGTCTCTTCTGACTATTCCAGTCCTAAATGCTATTCCTCTTTTGTGCTCCCACAACATTTATAGTCCGTAGCAATTTAGCCCTGTTTTGTTGACTGCTATTATTTCTTGTGTGTTCATTTTCTCTCTCCGATTTTATAAACTTCTCAACATTTTGTTTGTTATCTAAATGACATACTGCCCCTGACAAAACCAAACAGTTTCACAAAGACTCCAAATCCAAGAAAAATTGGGATGAATTCTGGGGTAAGCAAACAAGCAGAAACCAACCAGGCAAAAATGAGAGGGTGTGACACAATCAGATGTTTACAGTCAGTCCAAAAGATAAAACCAAAGTCAGGATGCCTGGATCCCAATAGCTACAGGGAGATCGATCCAGAAAAGCAAAGGGGAACTTACACATAATTCTTTTGTATCACCTACAGCACCTAGCCTGGAATTGAGCACAGAGCATATAGAATGTGCTCTGAGCATGGGGAGAACTCAGTAAATATAATACTTCAGTGTATGCATGGTCTGATCAATCTCACTACTCACTACAGCAGATCACTACCAGCTACCCTCCTCCTAGGAGATTCTTGTTCATTACCTACTATAAATCCTTATAGAGACTCTATCTCCCCAACATTCTAGAGATTTTCCTTTAGGTCTTTTTAGACTGAAAGGATACCAATGAATCACTCAGATTCTGCATTTGTCATTCCTGACTCTCACAGGGATGTGCTGGTAAATGTTTAACAACCAGCTCTCATAGGACATACTTTAAAATTTAATCTGTGCTTTTAACATTTTCTCCATCACTTTCCTAAGCCAAGACAATAAACAAAGCAATAAATCATGCCCTGATTTGTAGAGTTTGCCTATTTCCCACGTGTAAATGTTCACACTGAAAATTTAACAATGCAGCCACCCCTGTGATCTTGCTAAACAACCTGCCTTACCTCTTTTCTCTGAAATACTTAGTCATTAGTTGAAATGTACTATTCTTTCCTCTCTCGTCTAATGTTGAGTTTATTGACCTTAAATGAATGTTAAATTATTAGTATTTAACAAATTATTATTGTATATAATAATATTATAAATTATTATTATATAATAACATTATAAATTATTGTATATAACATGAGCTTATTTTTAGTAATCGCATTTAAATATAAATTTGTATATCATTCCAAAAATGTTTAAAACCTTTTTATGCTAATTAAGAAAGCTGTTCTTTACGAACTAAGTTATCTTAAGAGAAATACAAAAACCACAGGCCCTTGACATACTGGTATGTATAGGAGAAACAGTATGGTATAGTGGAAAGATAGAACCTGAGTTTGAATCTCAGGCCTGTTAATTACTACCTGTATGGCCCTGAATATGTCCTCTAATCTCCCTGGGTCTTGCTTATGTGAGAAAATTATTCATAATAGGGTATTTGGGGGACTCAGAGACCCCCCCCCCCAAACGCACACACACACAGGAACTCTGGCTGGTTTTGCAGGGCCAGCCAAGAATCAGGAGAGTTTCAAAGGAAATGTAGATCCACCTTCCTGACTAACTAAAGGAAGTTAACTAACCTAAGACCACCCTCAAGTCATGTCAATCAATGGACTTGAATGTTACCAGCCAATTAGCTTGGATCAAGGTGGAGTGATCCACGTTTATTACCCCCAAACTGGTGCAGTAGCCTCTAATTTCTAAGTAACACTATATGAGAAACCCCAGCTAATTTTCCCTAAAACTTGGGACAGTATTATAGGGCACCCCAGAAATTTTTAATTGCCACAGTTGTAAAATGTGTGGATCAGAAGATGATGGAACTAACTCAACTGGAGACACCACCAGTAGGGACTTGGACAAGTTACTTTTAATCTCTCTAAGTCTCAGTTTCCTTATCTGTAAAACTGGAGAGTCAGAACAGATCATCTGAAAGGTTCTTCCTAATTCTGAATCTATGACTTTGTGATCCTATGAACCTTAATCATGAACTTTCTAAGATTATGGGATTCAGATGGTATAGAAGAATGTAATATTGCAGAAGGTGCGGAAATCGAAATTATCCAGTTTGTCGTTTTTTCTTTCCCTACAGAGAAGCCTTTTCACATTCTCTATTCCTTATAGCTCCACTTGGATTTCCTAAAGCAAAGAGAACCCATCCATGAGTATGGAAATCAGCAACCTAATAGCTTTTCCCTTTTCCCAAGATGCACATAAGGAGATAGTGATCAAGGCACAGCTTAAAAGTCAAAGATAGCTTGTTTACTCTGTTACCATAATTAACAGCCAACAAGGCCTGATCTTTTAGTAAGTAAATAACTAGTGTTAATCTAAGTTGGATCTTTTTTTATTTTTTTTAAACCTCCACCATCTGTATTGTTCTAATGCCCTTTTGGGGTATTATTTAGACATTTCTCATAAATGCTTAATGGCAGCCTAGGGATGCTGAGTAGTGCTCACTCTCTCTTTGGGCAAATAATTACATTCAAACACATAAAACTAGCATAAAATTGTTCTAAAGGGGGAAAAAGAGTGTAAGACTGAGGAAAGGATTTTGGCATGGCATTTGGAGATGATGGACTTGTAAAGGCACAGCCTTACTTCTTAGACTATGATCAAAGTGGCAAGTTTTAGAAAAGGATCATATCTGATATCCTTAAGGACCTGAAATTCATTTATATGTAGACATCTAGGTTTTGGGGAAAGGCCTGCAGATGCTATAAAGGACAGCTGGCCTTTGTCCCTCCACTCCAGATGGAGCTGAGCATTGAAGAAATGGAAGAGAGTGGGAGATGTCATGGGTTTATAAAAAGAAAACACTGGAATAGAGAATGAAGTAACTGAGGGACTTGGGAATAGAAATAGCCTGAAAACATAAAGTGGGAGGGCATAGAAAAAAGAGGAAGAAATCAAATTCCATGAGGCAAGCATCAGAATTAATGAATCTAGTTTCCTGTGGATTATGCCCAGAAGAAAATTAACAGCTCAGATAACAGCCAATCCTCACTGGATACAGATGTCCAGACAGTTGCCAAGGCAACAACAGCTACTTATGATATTGTGAGACTAAGGGATATTGGAAGTTTATTTTTATAAAGCTGCCAAGATAATGGCAGCTCCTTTGGAAACCATGGAAGAGTATAGATGAGTAGAACATACAAATATAAACCAGGGGAAATCAAGTTAACTTAGAAAAAGGAAGAGAAGGGTAAGGTAATCACAAAATGGGAAGAAAGGAAAGCAAAAAGAATGATGGAGACTAAAAGAAAAATGGAAAAAGAAAGAGAGTCATAGAATTTTAGTACTGAAATGTTAAAACTGGAAACAAAAATTATATTATGTTTATGTTTGGACCTATGTTTTAAAATGTAAACCAACTGAAGCGCCCTGAGACTAATTTGACTATCCTTAAAAATCAACAACAGAAATGAACTTGTAAGCAGACTCATCTGTCTGTTATACACGCACAGAGTCTGGTTTGTACACACATTTGTACATATGTACATACACGTATATGTATAGATAGGCATATATTTACATTTATGGACCATGTGGCTATGCAAATTTTATGCATTACATGCTATGATAAAAATGAATTTTCTACTCTCATGCATTTTTTGGTAATCCTGTAGAACCTCTATAGAATCTGTATCATTTCTACAATTGCTATTTTGCTTGGATAAATGGGTTTGCTTACTGTTAACTATTTGTAATGTGCTTTTGTGTAACTAGAATTTGGTGGGAAGAGGCCTCCTTAGAGGTCTTAGAGGTTTGGGTTGGTACCAAGAGGATAGAGGAATAAAAATAGGAAGGGAGATGAGCATTTAAAATGATTCTTGTTGGGGCAGCTAGGTGGCGCAGTGGATAGAGCACTGGCCCTGGAGTCAGGAGTACCTGAGCTCAAATCCGGCCTCAGACACTTAACACTTACTAGCTGTGTGACCCTGGGCAAGTCACTTAACCCCAATTGCCTCACTTAAAAATAAAATAAAATAAAATGATTCTTGTTTTTCTGTTTTTTATGATGTATGTAGTTCCTGGGATACTGCCTTACCTGAGGGCCCCTAGAAAAGTCACCCTGGGTCTTAGACATAATATGTGTCAAGATCCATGTAAAACCATAGTCCACAAGCTTCTATAAGTGTATCAAATTCTACTCATCAATCAATGGGCATTGTAGTTTAAAATAAATGGTGTGATCAAATAGCAGAGCAATTAAAGTGACTAGATGCCCCCTGCACACATAGGGTACATATACCCACAGGTTACTACACTACCAGTTGGAGAAGATACACACAGAGAAAACAAATGTAACCAGGGAATGGAAGGTACAGATATGAGGGGCCTGTGTAGATAGAACACCTTTGTGAAGGGCACATATATTAAGAACATGTGAATCCAGGGCACATAATTAAAGAGCATACATACTAGTAAACCATTTAGCTAAGGAACATATGTGATGGGCACACATGTATAGTCAGGACAACCTTTTGGTGCTCCAGAGCTGCCAGTGGTTTTTTTTGGTTTTTGTTTTGTTTTTTCAGGGCAATGAGGGTTAAGTGACTTGCCCAGGGTCACACAGCTAGTTAAGTGTCAAGTGTCTGAGGCTAGATTTGAATTCAGGTCTTCCTGAATCCAAGGCCAGTGCTTTATCCACCTAGCTGCCCCTGCCAGTGTTTTTTTTTATTGATAAGATAATGCTGTTCTCTGTTAAGCATTGTGTTTCAGGTCACTACTGGGTATCGTCACTGATCTCTTAGTTGCTAAAATACTAATCATCTAGGAGTAAACTAGTTATTCTAGAGCTGGACAAGGCATTTATGTTTCCCAGCCAAGGTTTAAAATATTAATTGTTTGGCTCAGTTTTCTCATCTGTAAAATGAACTGAAGAAGGAAGTGGCAAACCACTTCTGTATCTTTGCCAAGAAAATTCCAAATGAGGTCAAGAAGAGTCACTCATGGGACAGCTAGGTGGTGCAGTGGATAGAGCACCTGCCCTGGAGTCAGGAGTACCTGAGTTCAAATCAGGCCTCAGACACTTAACACTAGCTGTGTGACCCTGGACAAGTCACTTAACCCCAATTGCCTCACTAAAAAAAAGAAGAGTGATGCATGACTGAAAAATGACTGAACGACAATTTCTTATTCAAATCAATTCCTAACATGTTATATGAAAGCGGAAGGTTATAAGAAAACAGGATCAAAGAATGATTATTGGTATACCCTTCCTCATGGTCTATAATATATGTGTGTACATGCATGCATATATGTGTGTGTGTGTGTGTGTATATATATATATATTTATTTATTTTTTAAAGAGGGAAATGGAGGCAAGATGGTACAGTGGGGAAAGCCCTGGATACGTTGTCAGAAGACCAGGTTTCAAAATTTGGCTCTACCACTTAATACGTGTGAGGCCTTAGACAAGTCATAGTCTTTCAGGGTCAATTAAAATTATGTAAATATAGGTAAATCATGGCTAAGAGCAGGAACTTGCAATAGAAACAGCATAACACCAGACTTTCCACCAGACTTTTAGAGATACTGCCCCTAGAACTGTAAGAGAAGAAAAACTGAATGTAATTTTAATAAAAGAAACAAAGTTGAAAACAAAGGCAAAAGGGAGCATAAGTGAGAAACACTCAGGAAGAGGTAAATCAGGAGAGTTAAGAGAATATATGTGACAAAAAAAACTATGGTTTTTGGCCACATCTATAAAAATAGACGAATCATGATATGTTTTTGTGTTTCAAGTTTTGTCTGTCTTCTTTTTTTATGAGAATCACAATTTTATACTTTTAAAATAATATTTTACTAAACAAACTTGTGTTCATTCATGTAGCCTACATCATCCCTGAGGAACCTTTACCCCAAATGCCACTCTCACAGACAAGTTGAGTTTCCCCACCCCAGTAATACTATATCTCTCCCTCAGGGGTAATGCTAGCTCTTCCCCCTTGGGGTAATGCTATCAGCCACTGAGTACTCCCAAATGTTAAGCACCAGTCATTAGCATCCCAGTTTCATTTAATCAATTAACATCAATTAGTTTTTACAAAGGGATGTTAACTGAGAAGTTGGGTCAAGAACAGAAGTATTCACATTCCCTACCTCTACCCAATACCTCAAGGCACACTCTGTCTTTTACTACCTCAGTTCCTGGAGAGAATGGGCTCAAATTTAAAAAAAAAATTTTTTTTTGGTGAGGCAATTGGGGTTAAGTGACTTGCCCAGGGTCACACAGCTAGTAAGTGTCAAGTATCTGAGGCCGGATTTGAACTCAAGTCCTCCTGAATCCAGGGCCAGTGCTCTATCCACTGTGCCATCTAGCTGTCCCTGCATGGGCTCAAATTTAAAGCAGTTTCTGCTTGGGGAAAGGCCTGCAGATGCTATAAAGGACAGCTGGCCTGTCACTCCACTCCAGATGGAGCTGAGCAATGAAGAAATGGAAGAGAGTGGGAGATGTCATGGGTTTATAAAAAGAAAACACTGGAATAGAGAATGAAGTAACTGAGGGACTTCTGCATAACCCTCACCCCACCAAGTTCACCTCCAAATCCAATATAGTCTATAGAGGAAATGCATTCGTTCCCTCTTGGCTATCCTTGATCTATGTTCGGTCAAACAGATCACTCAGAAGAACTTTACTCCTCACTGGCTTTGGGCAAATCACCATCCTGGTTTCCAGCCACTGGGCTTTGTGGTGGTTCAGTTTCCTGACCTTCCATCCATACTTTTTTAGAAGCAGGCTCTCCAGTCTCTTCCACACAAGGATCACATTAGCCAATCATGCTGTGTGTGCCTGTTTACCAGGCTCCTGTTACATATACCTTACCCAAAATGCCATAATTGATGATTTTTTGTTGCATTTTACCTGTGTAACCTCCTATCCCACAGTAGTCAGGTAGCATTTTGAGATTCCTTTCACCTCACTATATCATTTCCCATATGGTTCATGATTCCATGATGCAACTCTTATTATCTGGGTTTTCCAAAAGTTATTCCAAGGATTTTTAAATTTTATTTTATTATTTTTTTTGGTGAGGCAATTGGGGTTAAGTGACTTGCCCAGGGTCACACAGCTAGTAAGTGTTAAGTGTCTGAAGCTGGATTTGAACTCAGGTCCTCCTGACTCCAGGGCCATTGCTCTATCCACTTCGCCATCTAGCTGCCCTCAAAGGATTGTTTTTTAAGTGACATGATACAGCCCATAATTTTATAGTCTTTGATCATTTATTGGTAATTTCTGCTTTACAATTTTCCCAAAATATTTTAGTCACCTTTAAAAATAATTGTTGTGTTGCTTCTTTAATTTCATTCAACTATTCTTCAAAATCTTTGTTCTTTAGAATCTCTAATTCTGTGATTCTTCTGTTTGTTCATTTGATTTACTGGTCTGGTTCTGTACTTGAATATATCTCCTGTTTCTGCCCTTTTCAATGGTATTTGCTGATCAGGGACTAGACTTGCTATTAAGACTTATGAATAAGCATTTTTCATTTACCCTTGGATACTTCCTTTATTTGAAGACTTGCAAATATTCCCTACTACAAAGTTGGCAGCTATGTAATGATGCTTTGAATGTTCACTGAGTGCTTAGGGCAATTGGCTCTGCTTATATGACACTCATCTATCTGTAAATGAGCATCAGCTGGCTCATTCAAGACTTTTCATGACACAGCTGCCCCACATCAAGAGGAATGGTGAGTGCCTCTATTCTTAAACTTCATTGTGTTATGTATCCCTTTGGGAATTCCTTCCTTTGAACCTGATTATCTCCGTTATTTCTGGTCTGTATCCTGATTTACCTTTGACCCCTTGGAAAGAGCTTTGAATTTGTAATTGGATTTTTATCTCAGATTATTACCTGTATGATCCTAGACAAGTCACTTTACTTTCTTAAACCTTTATCTATAAAATGAGGGGTTTGGCTCTATATGGTTCCTTCTATAGGAAAATCCCTGATTCTATGAATCTGTTCACTTGATTTACGGGCCTGTTTCTGAATGAGAATTACATTTCCTGTCTTGTCACTTTTGAATGTTGTTTGCCAATCAGGGAGTGGAGTTGCTGCTAAGTTTTGTTAATAAGCATTTTTCTTTTACTCTTGGACAGTAGTTGATATCTGACTTTTGAGCCATGGTTCTGTGCTTTGCAAGGTCTCCGCCTTCCATCTGTATAGTCCTCATTTTTGCTATACCTCTCCCCTCATATCTCCAGCCCCTGGAAGACAATCTAATAGGGCCAGGTGGAGTTGTGCAGATGGGTTATTTGACAGAGGTAATATATAAGATAAGCAATTTTCTTGTTGGAAGAGGAAGAAATTAATATGAGAAGGAAGTCTGGCTCCTTTTTTGCAATGCTGGAGAGTGGTGTAGTTATTATTGTTCAGTCATTCCCATCATGTCTCACTCTTTGTGACCTCATTTGGCTAAGATACTGGAGTGGTTTGCCACTTCTTTCTCCAGCTTATCTTACAGATGAGGAAACAGAAAACAGGGTTAAGTGACTTGGCCTGAGTCACACAGCCAAATAAGCCTCTGAGGTCAAATTTGAACTCAGGTCTTCCTGACTCCTGGCCCAGCACTCTATCCACTGCACCACCTACCTGCTCAGAGTGGTAGGAGTTCATTTTTATATTAATATGAAGAAAGCTCTCATGGGTAAGAGGAAAGATTTTAAAGATCAGAAACTTTAAGGAGCAAAATATCTATTCTCATCTGTGGAAAAAGTGAAAGCAGTACATAGATTTTTTTTCTTTTAAAGAGTCAAGAAATTGGAACAGAGGGCAGCTAGGTGGCACAGTGGATAAAGCACCAGGATTCAGGAGTACCTGAGTTCAAATCTGGACTCAGACACTTGACATTTACTAGCTGTGTGACCCTGGGCAAGTCACTTAATCCTCATTGCCCCACAAAAAAAAAGAAAGAAAGAAAGAAAAAAAAGAAAAGAAAAGAAATTGGAACAGAAACAATGAAAATCAAAGAACTGAAAGGTCTGCATTTTGTTAAGGTCATAGCAGCATGAAGAGGTCAAACCAGGAAAAAGAGACTCTTTACAAACCCTGTAGAGTGTCTAAGAAAAGAGGATGATAATGGACATAACAGAGAAAAGTGGACAGGGGAAGATGTCATCAAATGAGAAACTCTGGATAATGAAGAAGTTTCTTTAAGGAACACATTTCAGGAGCAAGAGAAAGTGACAAGAATAAAAGCTAATGCTCCAGTTCCTTGCAAAGAGGGAAGACACAAGGGATTCAGGGCAAGTGGGCAGCCTAGTCCTGCTGCTGTAAAGGTAAAGTGTCTCATGGTCTGATGACCTCACTACTGGTTTAGATAAGAATTTTCAGGACTGTTGAGGTCAATCCTTGGCTGCAATTTTCAGTGTTGACAGTAAAAGGTGAAATGACCAGTAAAATGAAATAAAGAATGTTAAAATGATATTTACTTGAGGATCAAGGGAAGATATTAGAAACTAGAGGCATTATTAAATACTGATGGCAAGATTTTTGTAGAGGTCTAGCTGCAAAATCTCATTTAATCTGATACTGTCTTAACTACTGTCTTAGAGAGATTAAATGCTTTTTGCAGAAGTCTTGGCACCAGTAGGAGCCATTTGCAATATAAGGAAAACTCGTTACTGACTGGTGAACCTATGAAAAATCATGACACTTACCTAAGAAAGTAGATGCAGGAAGTTACTGATTTGACAAATTAGTAAACAGCATATAGTAGAGGAAAAAGCACTGAACTAGGAATGAAGAGACCAGACTTCTAGTTCCAGCTTGGCTACAAGAACTGGAACGAGAATACAGATCCCTGGTTCAGGACCCTTTTCATCACATTATATTGCCTGTTCTAGAATTTAAATCATAAACTAGGTAATCAACCCAATTCTATTAGTATTTATTTATTTTATTAATTTTTTTTTTGCAGGGCAATGAGGATCAAGTGACTTGCCCAGGGCCACACAGCTAGTAAGTGTCAAGTGTCTGAGGCTGGATTTGAACTCAGGTCCTCCTGAATCCAGAGCCAGTGCTTTATCAACTGTGCCACCTAGCTGTCCCCACTGTTAGTATTCATTAAGCAACAACTATGTGCTAATTATTTTGCTGATATTTGGAGACAAAAAAGGCCAAAATGAAACAGTCCCTGCCCTCAAGACACTTCCATGAGGAAGCAATATGTACATAGATAAATACACAATATATATGAAGTAATTTGGGGGGAATTAGGAAAGGTCTATGTGATCTTGGATGAATCACTTCTCTTTGAGCTGCAATCTTCTTCATCTCTATGAAGAGGGGTTGATTTAGAACAAGTGATGTCAAACCCAAATAGAAATGGAGGTCACTAATTCATATGGACTGCATGTTGACTTAGTTTTAAAGTAGAATGGCATTTATATTTTATTTTATTTTTATTTATTTTGTTAAATATTTCCCAATAACAATTTATTCTGATTTGGGCTACACTCAAGAGTGTTGCCAGCTGCCTCCCTGGCCATGTGTTTGACGCATCTGGTCCAGATGAGCTCTGTGGTCCTTTCAGACTTTGGATCTCTATAATTCTTTGGAGCAATTCAGGAAACCTGGTTTAACTCTATTGTTCTCTTCCTCACATTTCTCATGTCTCTCTATCACTTATCGCAACTTTCTTATGCCATCTCCCTCACCTATCACATTCTAAAATGTATGATAATTTTTTTTTACATGTACATATTTACATTTACAGCCCCTTGTATTTAGCAGCTATCTAATAACTATTTGGGTTTCTATTTGATAAAACAATCTTTTGCTGGAGAAAGGGGGGCAAGGCATGATCAATATAGAAATATTTTAATCATGAAATATTTTTATGTTTCAAATATAAGAAGGCGGAAGCAGGCAACAGTCAGAAAGCAAGTTTGAAATTCTCCTTGTCCGTGTTAAAAGGCTAGTGAGAAGCTATTACTTCATTGAAGAGAAAAGACTTTTCAAAATGGAAAGGGGCAACCTACAAAAAGGACAGGGTAAAGTAGTTGGCAAAGTAAAGGATAAAGGCCAAAGATTGAAATGCGAAAACCAGAAAGTCATATACAAAGAAATATCAAAGCCTATTTTCACATAAAACAGAAATTGAGGGATTAGAGGACAAAGACATTAAAAAGATCTTTGAGGCTGCAGGAAGCAGAGGAATTAGGACAAAGCACCGTTATCATGTGCAATGCTTTACATAACAAACTCTGATTAAAACTAACATAAAGTTCATGGGCAAGAAAGACAACACCTTCCCCAAACAGAGGAGTTAGGGGGAAAGGCCTGGTAACAGGCAAATTATGTCCGAATTCATGGTGACATAAGACTTTTGGAAGTGATTCAAATTTAGAAGGTGGCAAAGTCAGGCAAGGTATGATCCATATAATCAATCAACTATAGTTAGGAAGAAAAAGTTTTGGGGATCTTAATTTTTTAAATGTTTTTTAACATAAAAAAAAATTAAATGCAGTATCTCTGCTTTATGAATGACTCATTTGGGTTTCCAAGGTCTACTCTCCTCCACAGTTTGACTCTTAATTCCCTGGGCTAGTTTTCTTGAGTTCAAAATTGCTTCTCCTCTTTGAACATGCTCCTTGAAGCTGCTTCTGGCCTCAAGTAACTACTACCTTCACCATGACTTATGTTTCTGTATCTGTCTGGAGAGTGTGTCTCTTTTCTTTCAACTATTCCTTGAACTCTTAAACTGACTCTTCATTTACCAGATGGGGCATCCTTCTGGGCAAATAGCTCTGCTGCCAGATGCCAGCACATTCAATTAGCTCTTGAAAAAAGAAATTTACTCAAATGGCATAATAAGAACAATAGTCACAAAGTATCCCCCCCCGCCCCCATAGGGGGAAGGGGAGGTAGGCCAAAAGTTCATCCATTTTTCATTGCTCTCTGCTATAGGTGCAAATGTCATATTCCACACTTGCTCTGAGGCTAGATGCTTTGAAATGAGTGCTTTTTGAAGGTCGTTTGTGGGTGTGGCCAGTAGCTGTTTATCCAATAGTTTTGACTCCTAACAACTGATATTCAAACTGTGACTATATCTGTGACTACATCAACTGAGCCGGGATGGGGGGGGGGAGGGGTCCAAATCCCCCCTTTTTTATATAATAAATGGATATGAAATTTGAAAATTGAAAGTTTGCAGCTATGTGGTTAATTTTGTCTAGTGAATATTATTTTGGTAACAAATTAGTGAAAAAGCATTTATTAAGTGCTACTATGTTCAAAGCCCTTGGCCAAGTGCTGAAAGGGAGAGTCCCAGCCCTCAAGGAGGTCACATTCTAATAGGATAAGACAAACACACATAGAAAGGTTCAACTGCAACAACCAGGAAAGGCCCCATGTTTTCTTGGAGGGCAACAGAAGGGTAAGGCCTACTGGTCTACATGGCAAATAATCCAGTTTGGCTGATTATAAAGGAGAGATAAGCAATTGTACAAAGACTATAAAACTATATCTATTTCATTAGCTATTGAACCATCTGATAGTGCAAAGGGCTTGGGGGATAACTTTCTTTTCTGGGTCTTTAGTAGCTGTGATTACTGAAGAGTTGGAACCTGCAGCACCAAGAAAAACAGCTGCCAGGATGTTTCCAATGGGGATGGGTGCTTTGATACCATTCTACTTGAAGTCCATTCTCATTCTCCCCACTCTGGTTACCCTGTGTGTTTATGGGAGACCATGTCTTGTATTTTGTGTGGGCTTTTTGGGGAGGGGATTGTGTTTTAAAAAAATTATTGTGCTAGTTGGGGCAGCTAGGTGGTGCAGTGGATAAAGCATTGGCCTTGGATTCAGGAGGACCTGAGTTCAAATCCAGCCTCAGACACTTGACACTTACTAGCTATGTGACCCTGGGCAAGTCACTTAACCCTCATTGCCCTGCAAAAAAAAAAAAATCTTACCTCCTGGGGCAGCTAGGCGGCACACTGGATAGAGCACCAGCCCTGGAGTCAGGAGGACCTGAGTTCAAATCCGGCCTCAGATACTTAACACTTACTAGCTGTGTAACCATAGGCAAGTCACTTAACCCCAATTGCCTCACCAAAAAAAAAAATTATTGTGCTAAACTGTGTTTTCTAAAATCATTGCTATTTATATATTAATTGCTATTGCACTGGTTTTGGCAATAAGCATTTATTATTAATTAATATCATATATACCAGCAAAGAATTGACCGTGTGGTAGTTAGTACAGGCAGGAGAAAAGCCCCACACCCATTTTGTCTCTCAGAGAGACAACACATGGTCTCAAGGCCTAAGAGGAAGAGCAGGCACCAAGGAATCACATTTCCACGTTCTGAGCCAAGGTCCAGGAAGCCAAGAGAGAGCCAAGAGAGAGCCAAGAGCGAGCCAAGATCTCCACCCTCTCCTGGTCAAGGCTTTCACTCTCTTTTGATAGAGGCAGGTCATTATACATTGATCAAGGCTAATTGGTTAGCATCATTCAATTCCATTGGTTGATGTGACCTGAGTGTGGGCCAAATTAAAATGAACTAATGGGAGAGACCCTCAGCAAAGGCAAGTCCATTATCTAGGTGTGCTTTAATCCCATCAGCTCAATTTAGATAGACAAAAGAATCCATCTCTATCCCTTTGTTCCCTTGGGTTTGTCCCAAACAAGATTAGAACTTCCTCAGGAATTGGACTTTGGGGGGGGGGTGGAGAAAGAGACTGAAACTGACCTGGGTACCCCCAAGAAATTCATTATTAATAATTATTTTCTCACAGGATGTTTTGCTTTGCAACTATTGTTCTTGTTATGCCAGTTGAGTAAATGTCTTTTCTAAGGTCAAGTGAGATAATGTATATATGAGCACTTTGAAAAACAGCATTTCATATATCAAAGTACTATCACTTACCCAAGGTTGCTAAGTATATTGATATCAGAGTCAGAATCAGACTTTGAGGGTTTTTTTTTCTGTTCTGGGGAAGCCAGAAGGCCTCCCTTCATCCAACCATATGGCATCAATGACAAAATCAATTAACTAATACAGTCTTTTAAAAGTCAGTTATTCCTTTTGATACTTGCCAAGATCTGAGTTGAAGGCAATTTGTTCCTTTTAGACTGTTCATTCCCCTCAGCTGGAGTAAAAGACCGATTAGAGGAGTTGTCTCTCTAAGTTACTAATGGTGTTTGCAACTGTTACAGGAGAAAATGTGAGAGCATTAGTTCACTTCTTAAGAGAAAATGATAAAGCATATTAGTATAAATTATAAAAGGGCTGTTATTAATTTTATAGGACACATGAAATTCCTGGATTCTTCTTTTAAAATATGGAGGGGGGAAAATGACACAGTTGGGATCCTGGAGAAAACAGTCAATGGTGTCCGTGAAGAAGTAATATTCTTGGTTAGACTTAAATCCCAGCTTTGAAATTTACTAGTTTTATGACCCTGGGTAAGTCACTAATCTCTGAGCTGTAAAGATTGTTGGAAGAAAGTGTTTTGTAAAACTTAAAGCACAATATAAATGTGGGTTCTTATTTGTATCTACACCTTATAATCTCATCAAATGGAAGGGACATTTACCCTTGACCATCTTTACTACATATTTATTTGAAAAGTTTTGTTATACCTTGTCATTAGTGACTATATGTTAGCATGACAGTATAATCTTTCTGTCTCTAAACAGATTTTCTTGTATGGTTGGAGTGAACAAATAGCAACCAATTATTATGGCTGTTGGCTCTTTGTGCATTTTCTTCTCAACTATCTTTATCACTTTTATTTAAACTATTCGGCCGAAACAGAGCCTAACCAAGAAAATCGAGCCAAAGAGATTTTTGTGAGTGAAATTGTGGAATGCCAAACTCCCTGCCTCCACTTCCTTTTTTTTTTTTTTTTTTTTTTTTTTTTTTTAGTGAGGCAATTGGGGTTAAGTGACTTGCCCAGGGTCACACAGCTAGTAAGTGTTAAGTGTCTGAGGCCGGACCTGAACTCCGGTACTCCTGACTCCAGGGCTGGTGCTCTATCCATTGCGCCACCTAGCTGCCCCCACTTCCTTTCTTAACATTAGGGAACAAATCAACTAAAAAGCATTTAACATTCCAGAAATATTTTTTTTGAAAATCTCCAGATATACTGTGCCAATACAGGGCAGGAAAATAGCATGGAAACACATATGGAAAAATTGAAGCAATAATAAAAAATTGGCTCTAATAATTTATTAAGTGACTATTATGTGCTAGGCACATACCCTCAAAGAGCTTCCAGCTAGCACTTACTGACTGAAACCAGTTACAGAAGGTATAGGTCATTATGCCTTTCCATAAGTACACTCCCTATACTTTTCCTTGATGGGAATTGTAACAACCTTCTCCACCCACCTCCTTTATACAAAGGAGAATTTGAGAAGAGGTGTATATTGGGGGGAAAAAGACCTGCAAAAGTGCATCTACCAAACTTTTTAAAAGATTACATCTAGGGGCAGGTAGGTGGTACAGAGGATAGAGCACTGGCCCTGGAGTCAGGAGGATCTGAGTTCAAATCTGGCCTCAGACACTTGACACTTACTAGCTGTGTGACCCTGGGCAAGTCACTTAACCCTCATTGCCTCACCAAAAAAAAAAAGATTATGTCTAGGAGTATGACACCAAGTTACATAAATTGAGATGGCTAGAAGGGGAAAATGGGTTATGAGACAGATGGAAATGCAGCTATGGACAGGAGTTTAGGGGTAGATGAGATAAATGGAACATTGTGATAGATTTCATATTTTTTATACTATGTGATTGTGAAATTTTATTTTATTTTCGATGCCAATTTTGAAGAAAGGCAAGTATATTTTAAATATGGTGTTATTCATTTATAATTCTGGTGTCAGAGAACAAGACAAATACTCATGTGATAAATAATCAATCAATGAGCCTTTTGTGAAGTACCTGCTATTATTGCTAGGTCTTATACTAGGCTCTGGATGTACAAAGACAAGAAATGAAACTCAACTCTGAAGGAGTTTATAAGCTACTAAGCATTCAATCTACTTACTTAGTTATTCTATAAGTATTGTCTAATTTCTATTCTATAAGCTTACTGTATGGAATTGTTATATTCTGGGCAAATTTATTGTATTTGTAGTACAGGGTCAGCCTTAGATAGAAGTATATAGGCTTTATGCTCATGTAAGTGGTATATGCTGGTGTAATGTGTCATTTCAAGGTTACTGAACCAAAAACATCTGAGAGAAATGGTTATTATTAATTATTATTATTATTATTAATTGCAAAGATCCAGAATTTTCCCTTTTTTTTTCTAAGGTCCTGATTTTTAAAAGTTCAGTCTCTTGAAAGACATTGCTGATAATGAGATTGGACTAAGATTTCACCCTGGTAGAGTAGCTTTTATGTTCTGCTCAGTACTGATGGGGCATAAATTCCTTGAATAGATTGCCCAAGGCAGGAAGTAATCTGGTTATAGAGATAGTTTGTCCAAGGGTGGCAGGATGTCACTCTCAGCACCTCACTGTAATATTCATTCTCTGTCTAATTATTAACCAATCAGGGTTGATTCCCACCCTGGGGAACACCTACTCTTTGAAGGGTAAATACACTCTGATCCCATGGCCATGATTGTCTTTGGTCTAAGAGAGGGGCAACCAAATGACCATTCCTTTATTAATAATGTTCTGACCTTATTAATAAAATGATTAAACTATCCAGAAACGATGTTTCTCAAACCTTTTAAATCTCCATGTCTTCCATACCAATGACTGAAATTCAGAGAATGATAGAATATGAGAGATAGAAGAAACCTTAGAAAACTGCAGTCCAATCCCCTGCTTTTATAGATGAAGAAAGGGAAGCCTAGAGAAGTAACTTGCCCAAATGTACATACAAGGCTAGCTCATAAGCAACAGAACCAGGACTGTATTCCAGGTCTTCTGAATCCTTGGGGGTTCAAGGGCTTTTTCAGTGATTCTACAATTTCATTTTTAGCAATGAATGCCTTTGTGTTAGGCACAGAGATGCTTCTTTAAGTAACAAACCTCCTGGGAAGGATAACATACATTTGCTAACATCTTAGCATGAATGAATTTTTCAGATCACATTTCTTGGGCATCTGGGAGTAAGGGAATCCTGAAAGGTGACAAAGAGTTATATAAAGATGGAAGAAAGGAACCTTGAAGATGAACTCTGACTACTTCACAGCAAAGGCAAAGGTCTCCTAATAATGGAACTATGTAATAATGGGGTTTCAATAGAGATTGTTTCTTCTTTTATGGAAGCTTATATGTCCTTAGAGAATGTTAGAACTGGAAAGGTCCTTAGAAGTCAACTAGTCTCCAGGGGGTCATTATGAGAATGGGTTAGTTTGTTTTGAAGTGCATTGACTTTTAAAAGGACCTAGAGTTTGCAAGTACTTCTCAATGTTTTCTAGTTCTTCATAATTAGGTAGGGCCAGGAGAATGAAAGAGACCATTTGAAAGAAAAAACTACTCTAATTGATTAGGGATTATTGATCAGTTATTGACACAAATATATACATACAGATAAATGTAACAAAAGACATAAAGCTGCATGTGCTCAGCGCCAAAGTAGGACAGAAGATACATGTTCTTCTTGTATTGAAGAGCCAGTATAGTTTTTGTATATCTCATATAACTAGCATTTAGGTTTTCAAAAAATTTTACATAATTATCTCATTTGATCTTCACAACCCTATGAAGCAAGTGCTATTATCCCCATTTTACAGATGAAGAAACTGAGGCTGAGGCTAAGTGATTTGCCCAGGGTCACATAGCTAATTAAGTGTCTGAGGCAGGATTTGAACTCAACTTTTTCTAATTCTAAGTCTAGTGCTCCATCCACAACTAAGAAATTTTATTACTTGATGGAGAGCCTATTCCTTGTAAAGTGAGAGGGCTGGACTTAATGTTCTCTAAATTCTCCTCCAGTTCTAAGTCCGATAGTCTTCAAGTTTTTGAATGCAGAATCATAGATCTAGAACTGGAAAGGGAACTCAGAAAGCATCTAATTTGCCTCCTAATTTGACAGATGAAGAAACTGAGTCCTAAGGAGATTAAGTGATGTGCAGGGAGGTAGTAAATACTGCATTGATTTCCATGGGAGAGATAGTCTGAAAGGAGTGTTTTGGGGACCTCTAAAAGCTCACCCAAACCAGGTAGACCAAATGTGATCTAGGGATGTAATCTAGGGAGGTTGTTATTTTGTCTTGGTACTTCTGAACAGAATCAATCAAGCTGGTATTAGACATGCTCTCAGTATATTTCAGTTCCAGTGTCATGAAATATTGTTCTTGATATTAACCTTATCTCGTCCTTTCTATTGCATAATATAATTGCCGCTTCTGTTCTAAATCATCTCTACCAGATTAAAGTGAATTTCATTTATAGAATCACCAAATCACCTCAGAGTCCATCTATCTAATATTGCTGATAACATCGCATTTCACACCAGCTGCTCTGTTTGGTTTCAGTTCCACTATGTTAAGGCCCTGAGCCAGTTACTCTCTGATGTCCTTCCCCTTTAGAGTTTCCTTTGGTGTATTGTCTTCCCCCATTAGATTGTAAGCTCTTTGAGAACTGACTGGTTTTCTTTTCCTTATGTGTATCTCTAACTCTTGGAACAATGCCTGGCATGTAGTAGATCTTTAATTAACATGTATTATTTTGTATTGTATTATATTTATTGTGTTGCATTGTTTTGTGTTGTATTTTATGTGGTCACCCAGACTTTGAGGACCTCTTGTGAAAAGGAACATCTCCCTCTTATACATGATAGCCCTTCAAATTTTTTTGGGGGGTGGAGCAATGAGACTTAAGTAACTTGCCCAGGGTCACAGAGCTAGTGTCAAGTGTCTGAGGCCATATTTGAACTCAGGTCCTCCTGAATCGAGAGTTGGTGCTTTATCCACTGCGCCACCTAGCTGCCCCTTCAAATATTTAAACACAGTTATTACATATCCCATAAGTCATCTTTTCTCTAGGCTAAACTTTCCCAGTTCTTTCAACCTATGTTCCTATGAAATGAGCTCAAGGAAGGCCTTTTATAGTCCTGACAGCCTCTGCTGGACGCCCTCCAACAAAGCAACTCCGATTTTTTACACCAGGGCCAAGTGCCGCAAATTATTCTGGAAAAAAAGTGATATGAAACACAATCTTAGTTGAAAGGATGGTGTAGGACAACAGCATAAGGCTGCTTCTAGGGAGACCACCATGTGGAGACAGAAGAGCAGTATAGGACAAGGGAGAAGTACATCCAGCAAGCCATCTTGTAGCTTTCTGTTTTAATTAATTATTCTTCCTCAGTAGGTACTGCGCTTTGTTGTTGCTACATTGCTGAAGGACTGTAGGTGCTGCTGGTACTTTCTGACTTCTGTACCAGGGTATTGAAGCTCCAATTGCAGCTCTGTTCTCCACATAGTCAGTTCTTCCTAAAATGAGTTGCTGATTCACTATAGTGGAGGGAGTTCCTATATCAGGGTGTGATTCCCCCAATGAAATCATAGATTTTGATCATGCTTTTCTACAGTCTTATTCTTGTTATGGGTGCTATCCCACCAAGTCTCCGTGATGCTTGTAATATTAAATTGGCTTTCTTGAGTTTATATCTCTAGTTTACCTCCTTGTTACTCATAATGCATTTGTCTTAGATAGCTGAGCCTATGAGTTATACTGTTGTTTTCTTTCTTGGATTTTGCCTGTGGATTATTGGGATGTTCTATTTGTATTCATCGTATATTATAGCCAGATACCCTCTGTGATATCTCACTTGGTAAATATTCATAGTCAATTTTCTCCCTCATACTTCTTTTTCACCTTAAAGTCTTTTTAATTAGATTTTCAAGCTCTTATTGGCTATATTCCATTCCTAGACAAAAGCATATCATTCTTATTTTTAAGCTGTGATATGGCAATCTAAATCCCACTAAACTAGCCTTTTAGTTCCCAAATCTACCTCACTCATTTGAAGCTCTTACCTTCAATCAGCAATAGTGATAAAAATACTCCCTGTGCCTCTTAGGCCAACTTGGCTGATCTTAGAATTTCATAGCTAGCTAGCTATGTCATATACTAAGTATTTACTATATATGTGGTAGGCACCATGCTAAGCACTGAGTATACAAATACAAGAAATCAAAGAGTTTACATCCAAATAAGGGAAGACAAAACATAACAGGGAGTTAGGAAAGCAGGGTAGGTGGAGGGGACCCACATGAAAGCAAGGTTGCCAATGAGTAGTCCAGAGAGTTAGTTGAGCTTGGAGTGGAGTTAGCTGGGCTGAGGTCCCTCAAGAAATGGCAATCTCAGTCAGGGACTTAATAATTAGGAGAACTGGGGCAGCTAGGTGGCACAGTGGATAGAGCACGGGCCCTGGATTCAGGAGTACCTGAGTTCAAATCCCACCTCAGACACTTAACACTTACTAGCTGTGTGACCCTGGGCAAGTCACTTAACCCCAATTGCCTCACCAAAAAAAAAAAAAAAGAAAAAAAATAATTAGGAGAACTGATAACACTTTCCTTAGTCTTTCTGGTGGTATAATTTGTTCTCATCGGCTTTTCAAGTTAGGGGAGGTCTCCCAACCTAATCAGGGTGTACCCATTGGCTAGATAGCAGAACTCTTTCTTGTTAATGTCAGGTTAACTTTTAAAACTATCCCCCTGGGGCAGCTAGGTGGCACAATGGATAAAGCACCAGCCCTGGATTCAGGAGGACCTGAGTTTAAATCTGACCTCAGACATTTGACATTTACTAACTGTGTGACCCTGGGCAAGTCACTTAATCCTCATTGCCCCGCCAAAAAAACCCAAAACAACAAAACAAAAACCCAAATACCAACCACCACCACCACCACCAACAAAACCCAAACTAATCCCCCTATATAACTTGTTCAATGCATTGGGAAGTCCCTGGTATGAATACTTACTTTTATGGTCACCACGTTGTTGAGACACTCTCCTATGGAAAAGGGGGATGTTTAGGCTTAGAGGAAAAAAAGGAGTTGGTGGGGAACATGATAGCTGTCTTCAAGTATTTAAAGGGCTATTATAGGGAAGAGGGATTGGGTTTGCTTAGTCTGGACCCAGTTGAAAAAGCTAGAAGTCAGTAAGTCAAAGTTGTTAAGGCATTCTCAGAGTGTATAAAATGTTTCTAGCTGCCAAGTTGTGGTACAAAGGGCACTAAGGTTGGGAATTGGAGGACTTGGGTTCCAATCTCTGTCTTATTTATGTAACCTTGGGCAGATGATTTCTCTCTGGGCTTGAGTCTTTTCCTCTGTAAAATGTGGAGACCAGACTAACTAGATGATCTCTGAATTCTCTTCTAGGTATGCCTTTTGTGATCCTATGATCCTGATTAGAGTTCTCCAAAAGTGAGCTGAGCTGTCTAATGAGGGAGTGAGGTTCCCATCATAAGAAGTCTTCCATTGGAGGCTAAATGAGCACTTGTCAGGGAAGTCTTGGTAGAACAAAATGATCATTCAAGAGACCTCTAAAAAAGAAATCTAGTTCAGGGTCACAGAACTTTGAGCTTCCAGGATTTTGTTATTCTGTGAACTACTCAATCTATGACCCTATAAATATTATGCATTTTTTGTGGTCACTCATAA
The DNA here is from genome assembly GCF_019393635.1 of Dromiciops gliroides. Lineage (NCBI taxonomy): Eukaryota > Metazoa > Chordata > Mammalia > Microbiotheria > Microbiotheriidae > Dromiciops > Dromiciops gliroides. Next base: position 105,570,763 of record NC_057863.1, on the reverse strand, counting down.
CCACTCTATCTGTTATAAGATCCCAACTCAGACATCCAAGGGATGGATAATCATACTGTGTTTGACTGGGGGGGGGGGTGGCGGGGGGGGGGGGGTGGAGGTGGAGAGAAAGTGGGATTGATGGACCTTAGAGTTCATCCAGTTCAACTCTCTACAAATAACTTGCCAAAAGAAACACAGTCCATAAGAAGTGGAGGTTGGATAAGTGTCCAGGACTTCTCTCACTCTTTGTCTACTGTCCTGCCTTAGGCACTACAAGGGAAGCTAGGAAGCACTGAGAGAATATTTCAGCTGGGAAGTTTGCTAACATCTTTATATACTCTGGTAGTGACTGCTGGAGAGCAGTTGTACTCTTTGGCCAGTGGGAAGAGACTCGAATAAGAACAAAAGAAGGATATTTCTGCCCCTCGTATTAATAGAATCATATTAGCAACATCTTAGATAAACAAGGGAGTCAAGTACAACATTTAATCTCTGAAAAGTATTTCAGGTAAAAGTGGGATTTGGAGAGTTGGGTTTTTCCTTTTTCCTTTTAGTTATTTTACTTGGGAGCATGCTTTCCTTTGCATACTTAAACTTAATTTTTTTTCTCAATGGTTGCCCAAGTTGTTTGAACATCAAAAGGCTGAAAGACATGGAAACCTGAGAAAAACATTTTTGATTGAATTGAAGTTGTATTTTTTCCTTCAGAAAACGCAGTCATCTAAGTGGTTTTTCTTATTTTCTATTTCTTATATAACAAAACAACTCAACAACATAAGAGACAGTATTCAGAAAGTAATTCCAAATACATTAAAAGATCTGCTTTGGAAAAATGAGTCAAGTGAGTTTTCTCCCTTTAAAGGCCAAGAAAAAGAAACACCCTTCTTATAGGGCACCAGGTTGAAAGGAGGATAAGAGGGGAAACACAATATCTCATCTAAAATCTTGCAGGCAAGAACGTTTATTACAGCACGAAGCAGAAGGTGAGAGTAGCTTATAAATGAGATCCAGCAGTCTAGCGTGATGTATCTTACTGAAGTATTACTATACAGTGTGAACCTTTAAGACTTGGATTCTAAAGGCATAAGCCATTTGAAAATAAATCTCAACAGATACATTCATTTTTAGCAAAATGAATGCAATGCAGCACAGCCATTGTAATATGTAATTTCACCTTGGGAATTCAATTCTCAAAGGTGATTTAATTTTCCCTAAAACATTACAGAAAGCTACAAAAGCCTAGATTAGAATAAATATCCTCACCCAGAAAGGATATTAATTTGGACAAAACTTTCCCTATCAATGAAAACCAATGGGCGAAGGCTTTACTTGGGACTCCACTCAACTCATTTGTAGTTTTCCTACCTAATAATTTTAAATGCCCAATTTGACATATGGAGGTTTGAGAGAAAAAGAGAAGCTTGGTAGATTTATATTTGGATGTAGCAATTCACTCTGATGGAAGAAAAAAGAATATAGTGGAACAACAAATATCAATAGTGGCAAATGAGAAATTATTAGACCTAGGAAATAGAGTCTTCACTGAAAATGGGGCTTCAATGTATGTCTTAGTGTGGACAACTTAAATCTATTGAAAGACAACAAGAAATCTGAAAGGCATAACTGAAGTTATCCTTTTCAGAAACCTTTTCCTTAATACTGCAGTAGGTTTGGGTTTTTTTGGTCCCAAATAATCTCAATTACTTAACTAATTCCTTTGCATTGCCTGGGGAAACATAGCAAATTTATTACTGTAGCCTTCTCTGTGATTTTGAATAATGATGGGGAAGCAAGGTGATACAGAAGAATGAACATGGACTCTGGACTTTGGGTTTTAATCTCTGGTTCTGCCACTTATGATCTGTGTGACTTTGGGCAATTTATTTAACCTCCCTGGGACACAGTCTCTTCATCTATAAAATCAAGGTATTGGACTAGATGACTTTTTTTTTGTCTTTGTTTCTGTTTCTGTTTCTGTTTTGTTTTATTTTTGGACTAGATAACTTTTAAGGCTCCTTCTAGGTCTAAATCTATAACTCCTTATTTTTCCTTTGTTCTATTTTCTCATTAGAGGCTTTCAACTAACTCTTGGTGTCTCTTCCCTCTTTAGTATGTCATCAAGCTAATGTTTATTTTGGTGTCCTTCCCCCAAGGAAGGTCAAATATGAACTAGTCCTTTCACCCTGATATTTCTCTTATATTGTTGAATACTTCGTCTTAGATTTCACGTGAAAAAGCAGACATAATTATTCAAATAAGTAATCAATCAAGCCACAAAATAATTCAGCAGATCCATGTGAAAGGAAAAAAATGCCATTCAAATGACACTGACTTTCAGGGATATAAAATTCCAGAGTATGACTTTAAAATTTATGAAAGCGGTGAAACAAAGAAAAAGGAATGAAGGATGTTGAAACTGAGAGGGAAGAGGGAAAACAATGGATAAGAAAAATTTGCTGTAAATTTTTTAAATGACTAGATCAGAACAAAATCAGGAAACAACAAAACTAATTACAATAAAGGACATCATGAGATCTCCAAATTGTCACAGAAAGACAAATAAAATAAAACCTTCTTAATTAAAACTAAAAGGAAGGTCTGGGAGAATGAATAAATGAATGATTATATTCAGAGTATTCTGAAGATTTGGTTTTATTGCCTGTCTTTTCAATATAACCTCTTACTTGAGCTAACTGTCCAGTAGAGGTCCTACTGGGCCTTCTTTTACGACTAGATGACTCATTTGTCATTGGTATATTCATTGCTTATATACAAATAAATGGTATTAAAGAATACGAAAATAATTTGTTCACTTAAGTTGTTTAAATATGCCCTCTCTGCCTTGTTTACACTCTAGATTTACTTAGCAAAGCCTCTTTTCAAGGGTAATGCCAGGGTAAACACAAGTCTATCTCTGGTCAGTTATCAGGAATCCCAAATTAGTGGCACCTGAATTAATGATTTTATTACACAAGAAATAAAGAGCCCGACTGCAGTTGGGTTTGGGGGAAAGAACAGATTGTTTCCTTGTACAAAAAGAGGACTAGAAAAAGAACATATATATTAGCTTTTGAGTTGTACAGATGGCATGATACAGGTGTTTCAAACAATTTTAATGATTGAACTAAATTAATTTCAAAAGAAGGAAAACCAATTTGGAAGAATGGACATGTTGAGTACAATCCAGTAGGTTAAAGGTATAAAATGGGAAGTAAAGAGGACTCTAGGAAGAAATGGAAAGTGTTCAGAAGCAATTACTGTACATTCAAGGGTTATGTGTGCCATCCAGCAATAAGTACATGAGGTGCAGAAAAGGACCACTGCAGATGAATGAGAAACTGAAGAAAGTAATCAAAGATAAGAAGAAGAAATAGCAGAGGTACAAGACATTGAATAGAGAGGGAGGATGGGAAAGTTTACAGTTTGAACTTCAAAGACATTGCACAATGAGAAAAGAAGCTCAAGCTAAGAAATAAATGAGGACTGCAGAGGGACTGTTCACAAATATTATGAAAATGTTGCAAGGTGATGGCATGCAAGCCTACTGGAGGAGGCAGCAGCAAGGTGTGTGTGTGTGTGTGTGTGTGTGTGTGTGTGTGTGTGTGTGTGTGTGAGAGAGACAGAGACAGACAGAGACAGAGACAGAGACGGAGGGAAGGAGGGAGGAAGAGAGAGACACAGAGAGAAACAGACAGAAAGAGAGACAGGCAGAGACAGAAGGAAGGAAGGAGGGAGGAAGAGAGAGAGATACAGAGACAGAGGGGGGGAAGAAGAGTGGTAGGAAGGGAGAGAGAAAGAGAGAGACAGACAGACAGACAGAGACAGAGAGAGAGGCAGAGAGAGAGAGAGAGAGAGAGAGAGAGAGAGGAATGGTGTTAAAGAAGCAATGCCATTATCAAAAACTTAAATGAATTTTGGCCCCAGTGTTCAAGAATACAGATAGGAAAGGTGAATAAGTGCCAAATATAGGAATATTATTCATAGAAGAAACAATTCTAAAATACCTCCATTTCATCTGAACAAAAGAATAGAAAATTAGTTACTGGCAATTACTAAGTCACCATGGTCACAAAGTTTCTCTCCCTAAAGTTTCAAGGGAATTTTAAAAAGGGAGGGAGAAGTAATAGAAACCAGAGCAGAAAATAGTATTTTCTGGAGAAAAAAAATTCCATGAATTTGTAGGGAAATCATTGAAATGTCAACAAATAGTCCATACAAGAAATGATTAGAGCAGGAATTAATGGGTTCTGTAGAAATGAACTGGTCTCAAAACCAGGAGGACCCAAGATACACACTCGCTATGTGACCCTAGGCAAGTTATTTAACAAATAAAGACTTTTGGAAACTCTCTAAGATAATAAGTGCCAGAGAAAGTGCCAATCTGAGTTGATAGAAGTAATTTTCTCACCTGGGAGTTCCCTATGTCACCAGATCCAGTCCCTATCTCTATCACTATGGACATAAATGTTTTCTTGGGCTACATCTACATGCATTAGCTAGTTTGGCTACATTGACAGGAAAGACTATGTAAAGGCACATTTATTTATTTATTGCGCTTAACAAATCCTTGGTTTTAAAAAGTAAACATGTATATTTTATCTTGGACTTAAATACCAAACCAAACCAAAACATTTCTATATACACAGCAGAATATAAAAAGATTTTATTTCAAACTGTGAATCTCCATTTTTATGCTTTAAAAAAAAAATATAGAGGCATCTAGGTGGCGCAGTGGATAAAGCACTGGCCCTGGATTCAGGAGTACCTGAGTTCAAATCCGGCCTCAGACACTTAACACTTACTAGCTGCGTGACCCTGGGCAGGTCACTTAACCCCAATTGCCTCACTAAAAAAAAAAAAAAACCAAAAAAAAATATATATGTTACTTTCAGAACCATCCTACTTGTTTGTGCTTCCTTCAGAATGTCCTTCTGTTATTTTCTGTGCATTAAAATTTTTTTCAACATCTCTCTCTTTTTCTTTGGCCATCATTATTATGAACCCTCCTGCCTTCTTAATTACCCTCCTCAATTAAAAAGAAGAGGAAGAAAAAAGATTTTCTAACAAATAAGCTTAATAAAGCGAAGAAAATTCATACAGTGACCATGTCCAAAAACATGTCTCTTTTTGCATTTTGAGTCCATTATTTCCTGATCAGAGAGTAGATAACATGTTTCATGGTATGTTCTCTTAAAGACATGGTTAGTCCTTGAATTAACCAAAGTCCTTAAGTTTCTCAAAAAGTCGTTTTTTCCTTGATGGTGATATCGTTCTTATATAAATTGTTCTGGTTCTGCTCACTTCACTCTGCATCAGTCAGGGCATACTACCTAGGAATCTCTCTTGTCATCTCTTACAGCACAATAATATTCCTTATATTCATATGCTACATTTTATTCTGCTATTCCCCCATTTTGGGAACACCATTTCCCCCTTTAGGTTTAGTTCTTAGCTTTTCTTTCCCCGCCCCCCTTCTAATTCCTGGGGACATATTAACTCACCAAGTAAAATAATGACAAGTGATTTTTCCTGATTGAAGTTTTTGAAACAAAAGCTTTATCTTCTTTTTTCTGGATTGACAAGCAATATGGAGGGGAAAAATACATTGTGGTCTAACATATTCAGTATGAGAAACTTGGGCTTTGCATATATATTCTCAGCAAGGAGTTTGAGAGTAGACTCCACAACTGATTTCCAAAATGAGAAAATGACAAACTTCACTTTTGCCCTTGAGAATTTTTTGATTAAGTAGTATATTTTATTAAAATAGTATCTTCTTGCCCGAGAGAGGAAGGGTGCATTTAGTAGAGTGCTGTAAACAGAAATTAGTCCAGTATAATTAATGCTAATTGCAAAAATGTCTGCATATAAAAATGTGTCCTCTCATAAAAACCAGGTGTTTAAATAAAAAAGAACCTATCTACTTAAATCAACAGAGGGTTTGAGTCACAATTAAGGAGGGATGCTTTTTTGTTTATAGAAGATTGATTCTAATTGCATTCTAATTGCTTTTCCATATGTATCGAATATGTGCATTTTTAAAAAGCTCCAAAAGAAGAACATCCATTTAAATTTGCCTTTTTAACATATTGCAAACACATCTGGGCCAGTGGAGTCATGGCCAAAACACCATGGAGCAGCTCTGAGGGCATTGCCCAGTCAAGGCAGAATGGTATCTTTCACTGGCCCATATTATACCTGGAGTTCTTTTCATGGAATGGAAAAGCATTTATTTATAAAGGGCTATGTACCAAGCGCAGCTCTATGTGCCAAGAATACAGAAAGAAATGCAAAATAACTCCTATTCTCTCACATTCTAATTGGGGAAGACAATACATATAGAAGAGGTAGGCTTCATGGTGAACCAGGCAGTATCTGGGTGTCAGCAGGGCATAGTGTCAGGGTGCATGATTAAGTCCAAATCGTCTTTAATGCTCTGGTGGCAGGTGGATGGAAAAACCTTTAGTCCCTCCTCCTTACTGAAAGAATGGTAGTTGGTGGCACCATACTCACTGAAGGAGTAGGGGCTGCTCTGTACATTCCGCATCCAAGGGCCTGAAGATGCTGGAACCAACCACTGTTGGGAAGGGGAGACCTTGGTGTTTGGGCAAGGAGAGAGGAGGAAAGGTCGATCTGGGGACATTGGGGCAAGGAGTTCTAGGTCAGAGCTGGGTAAAGGGGACAGGGTAATAAGACAATATTGCATGAAGGAAAACAAAGAGACCAGGATTGTTTTTTTAAGGAATCAAGAGACAAAGGAGTGACAATGGGAATTAGGATGTGAATCAGGGTATGTGCTGTACTAATGGTGGACCTAGGTCAACATGCCCACCATGTTGTTGTCTATGGCAATTCTTAGGCACCAGGATCACTCTCACTCAAGAAAGCTTCTGAGAATCCTTCATATTTGTGCTAAATAGCCTTGATTGAGGAGAGAGATTTAAAAGTTTTCTTATCAGTTTAGGATGGAGCATTGAATGAGGAACTTACAAAGCAAAATGGGAAAAATTCAATTTTCAAAATATTGAGTTGAATTTTACTAATTTTACTATATTTATTACTATTTTACTAATTAGTGTTTGGATCCTTTGGTAGGACATTTGTTTTGGGACAGCCACACTTTAGGAAGGAAGGAAGGAAGGAAGGAAGGAAATAAACATTTATTAAGCATCTACTGTCCTCCAGGTACTGTGTTAAATGCTTTTCAAATATCTAATTTAATCCTCACAACAACCCTGGGAAACAGGTGCTATTATTATTATTATTATTATTATTATTATTATTATTATTATCATCTCCATTTTACAAGTTGAAGAAACTGAGGCAAGCAGAGTTTAAATGACTTGCCCAAGGTCACAGTCAGCAAGTGTCTGAATGCAGATTTCAACTTAGTTTTTCAGGATTCCAGACCCAGAGATCTATCTACTGGGCCACCTAGTTGCTTCCAGGCAACAATGGTTTTTGCAAATTTACAGAAATGGAATTGGAAGAATTAGTGGTTAACATGAATGATCAAGAATTCAGAGAGTCATAAAGTTATAGAATTTTCATCAATAAATCAGGAAGTATTTATTAAATGCTTATTATGTGCCAGGCACTAGAGATAGAGACAAAAACAAAAGTCCTTGCCCTCCCTGAAGGAGCTTGTATTCTGTTGGGGGATACATTTACATAAATAAGCATATATGCAAATAAGAATACATGCAAAATAAATATAAGGTAATTTTGAAAGGGAGGGGTCACTGGGAGCTGAAGGGATCAGGAAAAACTTCAGATGGTATTGAGCCAAGTCTTGAAGGACACCAGGGATTGCAAGAGGTGGAGATAAGGAGACATAGTACGTTCTAGGAATGGGGAATTGCAGGGCAAAAGTACAGAGACTGGAAATGGAGTGCCATCTTGTGTAAGGATAAATTAGAAGGTCAGATTAGCTGAACTGAGAATTTATATTTGATCCTAGAGGCAAGAGGAAGCTACTGGGTTTAATGAGTAGGGGAGTGACATTCACTATGCTTCAAGAAAACCTATTTGACAGCTGTGTGGAGGCTTTTAGAGCCAGAAGGAACTTTAGAAGAATCCAAGGGTCCTTAACCTCTGTGTGTGTGTGTGTGTGTGTGTGTGTGTATATGAGAGAGAGAGAAAGAGAGTCTGTGAACTTGAATAGGAAAAAAATTGCATCATTTTTACTAACCCCCAATTGAAATTTAGAATCTCTATCAGTTATGAACTTTTCAATATTAAATTTTTTTTAATTTAGAAAAATTTTTTTGAGAAGGGGTCCATTGACTTCACCAGACTGACAAAGGGGTTCATGGGACAAAAAGGGTTAAGAATCCCTTATGTAATCCATCCTCTTTGTATTATAGATCAGGAAACTGTGACTTAGAGAGGTTAGATAACTTGCCCAAGGATACAGAGCTGGTACCAGAAGTCTGGTCTTCTGAGTATAGTCTTCACTGTGCAATACTGCCTCATTAAGCAGGACCCTGGAAAATCAAAAGCAAGAGTAGGAGGGACTTTTGCTTTTCATTTTAATTAAGAAGTTCATTTTTAATCACAAAGACTTTTATTATCAATAAAAATGATTAAGCCCTTTATTAGGTGTTGTCTTTTTATTGCTTTCCAAAGTTTCATGAACAGAAAACCATAAATTTTAAGTACAACCATTCTATCATCTTGTTTCCTTTCCTTTCGGTTCCACTCTTTCCTATGTGGATCTTGTTCATATCAGAATGTGAAACTGGCAATGATGTGCTTTTCTTTATTTCACTGTGGCTGGAAAAACCAAGGTATTTCAGATCCATCCATGGCTACACAAGGATGTCCATGGATGTGCGCATGTAGAGGTCATATTTTGAATAAGAGTAATGGCATAAGATCCCTCCAATGCATGTGACTTACTTCTTAGCCTTGGCTGCAACATGATGGTGTAGTTCCCACTAAACCTGATCTCTCATGTTTATATGTCAAGGAAAAGTATCTGACCCTTAATTGATCTGATGTTCTGTTGTTGTTGTTGTTATTTAGTCATGTCAGACTCTTCATGACCCCATTTGGAGTTTTCTTAGTAATGATAATGGAGTGGTTTGTCATTTTCTTCTCCAGCTCTTTTTTTTTTTTACAGATGAGGAAACTGAGACAAACAGAGTTAAGTCACTTGAAGTGGCTAGGGTTGGAGTTGAACTCACAAAGATGAATCTTTGGGACTCCAGGCCTAACCTTCTATTCACTGTCCCACCTAGCTGCTCTTTCTGATGTTCTGATGAAGCCCAATTTGAAGCTCTGTTTCCTTTTTCTGAAGTAGCTGTCATCCATTCAGGAAACAACAGGTGAGGAGGAGCTGTCCAGACTGTGGTTTATCTGAAGTACAAGGTGGAAAGGTTGGGTTTGAGATTGTTCTGCTTGGGGCCAGTCAGGGTGGGGTGGGGAATAATATGTGTAAACCTGCATATTTCCATTTAAATTCACGCAGTGCATTTTCCTCTCTGTGCTCCATGATTCTGATACTCTAGGATACTTTCTGTTACTCTCACAAAACACTCCGTTTTCCAACTTCTTACTTTTTCTTTTTTTTTCCCCAACTCCTTACTTTTCTTTTCTTTTTTTCTTTCTTTTTTTTTCTTTTTTTTTTTTTGCAGGGCAATGGGGGTTAAGTGACTTGCCCAGGGTCACACAGCTAATAAGTGTCAAGTGTCTGAGGCCCGATTTGAACTCAGGTCCTCCTGAATCCAGGGCCAGTTCTTTATCCACTGCGCCACCTAGCTGCCCCCAACTCCTTACTTTTTCACAGACTGTGTCCCATGCCTGAAATGCCTGCTTATTTCCACCTCATTTTTTTCCTGGCTTCCCTCAAGACCCAGATTAAATCCCACTTTCTCCAGAAGGCCTTGCCCAGGCCTGTTCCAGTAGCTTCCTTTTGAGATTATCTTCCATTTTCATTATATTTCTCTTGTATGTACATGATTATTTGCATGTTGCCTTCCTCATTGGAATGGGAGCTCCTTGAGGGCACGGACTATGTTTTTGCCTTTCTTCCTATTTCCAGCACTTGGCACAGTGCCTGGAACATAGGACACATTGAATAAATGCTTGTTGTCAGACTATATGACAGATTAGAAGAATTTCTTTGCCCAAGTTTGGGTTTTTGATCTACTTTTCCTTAATCTGTTTAAAATCTTGGGGGGGGGATGTTTGTGCCTCAATTTGCTTCATTCTAGGTTTTTTTGTTGCTTTTTTGGTGGGGGGCAGGGCAATGAGAGTTAAGTGACTTGCCCAGGGTCACACAGCTAGTAAATGTCAAGTGTCTGAGGCTGGATTTGAACTCAGGTCCTCCTGAATCCAGGGCTGGTGCTTTATCCACTGTGCCACCTAGCTGCCCCGCTTCATTCTGTAGATATCCGTTGTTCCCTTGGATCCTGCAGACATGTTATTGTTGAATCTTGTCTCCTAGTATATGTGTATTCCTTTGCTTTTGGACCTCTTTTAGAGTCTTGATTGAATACTGTGGCAACCAATCTTTCCTACTTATCTGACCTGCCCTTTTTGCTGACCCATTATGGACTCAGAATGCTTCATTATAAAAGAGGCTACTTCACCTGCCTAGTCTCAGGACTGAACTTCATGGAAGAATCCTGCTACCTCATGTCACATTGTCGGAAATAGCATCTATTCCCTCCAAGTTTCTCTTGCTTGTATAAAATGTAATCATGATTCTTCAGTTTTCTAGGAAGCCATTTCTTCAGCATTCCATTTTGGACCAGATAATTAGGTACTGAAAAATTATGAATATCTTGGTCTCAAAATGCAAGACTCTAACTAGCACTAGCAAGAACATGGACCTACTCTCATTCATGCTGTGAGCTCTGACCTGTGAGCTCTAGACTCATTCCTGGACCTAGTATTCTTTTTTCTCATGAGGAAAGTACATGAGGCTCACGAGATTCTGATTCAGATAAGTAGTACAGAACCAGATCTGATTAAAGGCCTTTCATTGCTGACTCAAAGTGGTATCAATACATAGGTATCATTACACAGAATCCCCTACACTGCCCCTCACTCTTCAGGGTTCAATGCAGAGTCAGGCTAACCTCTAAATTTGCCCTGGCACTCACTCTTTCTTCCACACACACAGATTCACTGAATCCCTAGCTTTAATGTTCTCTGAAATCATTCTTTTCCTTCAATGCACCTTAATTCTGCCTTTCTGATCAACAACAGACTCAATCCGTAGAAACAAATCTAAGCTAAAGCTCTCTGTTAATATTCTCTACCATTGCTACTGGGGTCTGGTTTCCAGCAAGATATGTCTGACAAGCAGCACCAGGAGAGTAGTAATTCGATGTTTCCTCAACATGTGGAAAGCCCAGCAGCTATTAGATACTGTGTGTCTTCAGTGCCTGCCATCATATATGGTTTGCCCTTTGCCAGAATTGTTCTACTCCAGCACTAAGTATGACTGTACTCCATAAAACAGGATGGTTAAGTGTTACCTACTGAGAAACTTGGGGCTTGACATAATGCCCATGTTAAAACCCAGAAAATATGGGGTTAATCCTTTACTTCTTGGACAAAAATAATATTTGACATGGGAGAGTGGAAAAAGCAGGAGACCTGAATTTAGGAGTGACCTGAGTTTGAATCCTGCCTCTGATATTAGCTGTGTAGTCACTGGCAAGTCACTCAACTTCTCTGAGCTTCCAGTTCTTCATCAACAAAGTGGGGATAATAGTAATATCTAAACTCCAATAGCATTTTCTCAAGTGAAATAATGGATTTAAAAGTGCTTTTAAGAAAACCTTAAAGTGCTTATAAATGAAAGCCATTATTATTCATTTGAAAATCCAGAGGTACAAAAATGACATTTGCTATTTTCTCTCTTTGGAAACCAGAATCCCAGCATCTGCATACCAACATCTCACTAGCTGCCTCCACCTCACACATAGTAGGGGTTCAGTAATATTTGTTAAATGAATGAGTCAAATTATGATGGTAGGAGAACATGAAAATGAATATATAGCACATACATTGCAAGACACTGATACCTCATGGAGGCATCGTCAAACAACCCCTAGGCTATTTCTATGCCACCTTGAAATTATCCTCAGACTTTGGATTGGATGGCAGTGCTCTTCAATGAACAAGTCAGTAGAACTTCTAAGAGAGAAGACGAATGTCATTTCCATTCTGTGGGTCCTTGTTACTTTGATTTATCAGCATGAAGTCCAAGAGCAGCTGACAGGGACAGTTGTTCAAAACAGCTGGTGCAAGAAGGGCTTTGGAAAACTAGGGCTTGGTTATATATGGAACTATTAAAGTTAAATACTGTACATGGGTGAAGAAAATAGGAGGACATGTGCCTCTCAAACACAATCCATATTGAAAGCACAGTTGCAGTTCCCAACTCCATCTGAGGCCAATTCATACAGAAAATCAAATTTATGGGTGTTTCAGATTGCAAAAATAAAACCTTATAGAGAGGACTGGGAGAAAGGAAGTGATGAAGCTGCAATGATGCCCCAAGAAAAATCATAGGTTGTTATAAAAAAACCAAACAAACTAAGAGTTCAATTAATTAAGAACACAACCCATGCTCTCTGCTAAGAATCAGCAAATAGCAGGGCTGCTCCTGTTGCTGGACTTATAAGTGTCTAAGTTTCTTATTTGGTCATGAGTAAATTTGAAAATAATACGTCTCCCCCTCCCCTCCGCCCCCCAAAAAATCCTAGAAAATAACAAATTTCAGAAAGCAACCAAGACCTGGGGGCAAACCCTAGTTCAACACCTTTGGAGTTTTGGAGTTTTTCAGTTTAACACCTTTGGAGAATTTAAAAATAGTTGGCATATTTGGATTCAGCAACACTTGTTAACTTACAACTCAATTATCCTTCCCTTTGTAGAACTGCAGCTTATTGGCCAGAGAATTGTGGAATGGGTGAGGAAAAGATGTGAGCTAATAATATGAAGAGACATTTTGTTTTGTTTACAGGTGACAGCAAAAGGAAAAATCTAAAATGGAAGCTAATCTTTGTGTCTTTACAGAGGAAGTTATTTCCATATACCTATTGATCTAACAATCTCTCTCCAGCTTCTGATCATGTACAAGAGGATTGTATATTTAGGTGAAGTACATTAAAGATCTTCTAAGTGAACATAGGTACTTTTAAAAAAAAATTCCTACTTACCTTAAAGGAGGCAGATTGAAGATAGATTGCTAGACAGATGAACAGGTATATGGAGGTAACTTGTTCTATAAAAGAACAAAGATTTGCTTCCATTTTAGACTTGTCACTTTTTTTGTAACCAGTAAACAAAACAAAACATCCCTTCATATTAATAGCTCAGTGAATTCCTTGCCAGTTGCTTCTTGTATCATGACTGGTATAACTGAGAAGTAGAGAAACTGATATGAAGGGAAAGTCCAATTTGAGTAGCAATAGGATTAACTGGGAAATGGAGTAATTGAATTTTTGGAGAATGAACAGTTAATAAATTAATTCTAATTTTGTAATAATCTGCTAATATACACATATTTTTGCCCATTAGTTTTGAAGATAGTGATGTATACAGATATGGCTGATAAGGCTAGTACTTGACCCTTGATTTTTTCCATATGGAATATGCACAAAACCATATTGCCTTCAGGTTGGTGACTGTAGCCTGTAGCCATAGTTGTGGAACCTTTTGCTTTTGTGACTGACCTTAAATGCCTAGGCTTGAAAAAGAGTAATTATATCTTTGATACTTCTCAGCTAGACTAATCTACTCTGCTGCTGTGCTTTCCATTCAATCCATGTCTGTGCCTTGGCTTTAGAAACTATGCTTTGGTAAACTTTAATCGATGTTTATTAAGTATTTATTGGCCTTTTAGGTGCCAAGTACTAGGAATACAATGATAAAAATGTGTGAAACAGTCCTTGCCCTTACATTTTACTGATATGGTGGCAACATGTATAAATATATACAAAGTAAGTATGTACTAAATAAATACAAGGTAATTTTTTTTGGGGGGAGGCACCAGCAGATAAGAAAATCAGGCAGTTCCATGAAGAAGATGGAATTTGAGCTAAGTTTTGAAGGCAAATAAATATTCTAAGAGGTGGATGTTCTAAGCACAGAGGACAGCTAATGTAAAGGCATGGAGAAGGAATATGGAGTGTCTTGTCTGAGGAATATCAAAAGAGTCAGACCTTCTTGGACTACTCAATATGAAGAGAGACTAGAAAAATAGGTTAGGACCAGGCCATGAAGGTTTTTAAATGCCATCAACCTAGTTCAGATTATTATGTTATCTGGAAATACTTAATTGTTCTCCCTGACAAAAATCTCCCTACTCCCAAAATGTCCAATATGAAAATCTTTAGAACTTTTCATATATATATACTTAAAATCTAGTATATCTACATTAGATTTTTAAAAATATACTTTATTTCATTTTGTATATAATAGAATGAAAAGTTAGTTATTGGAAATCCCAAAGTACATTCTATTCTCAAATAAACAGGAATAATTCCAGCTGACAGCAAAGGGAGTTGTACAGAAATAGCCAAAGGTAGAATTTGATCTAAATCGTTTTGCACATTAATTTCACAATATGGGGACCTTTAAAAAAAGATAAACATCATTCTCTTGTTCCAGCTCATGTTGATTTTACTGCCAAAGCCATTTGTGTTTTCAGTGCCATGAAAATTAAAACTATTGATCTTGCCTCAACCACATGAACATGGGAAATAAATTAAACTTCTGGCCTCTTTTTAAAACTCTGGTTATAAACCATGATTACACTGGGAATCTAGGAAATCCTCCATTCAGCAGTGCCCTCCTGAACTGTAATTTACTGCTCACAACTGCTCTTCATTTTCAAAGTTCAGCTTATTTGACTCTCTACTGTCTGAGCAAATGTAGCCAGCACTTTCTAAAAAAGAACATATCACCTTCCATGTCACAGAGCACCAGAAAAGCCAAGATTGAAGCATGGTGCTTTCAGACTCAAGGATCAGAAGGAGAGTGGATTGTGGCATTCATTCTTAATGACCAAGTATGGAGAAAGGAAAATGGAGAACAGAAGCACAACAGCTATGTGAAGGGTGCTATTCCTGTAAATAAATTGGTTATGATGAGGTTCTTTAAAAGGCAGATCCTTTGCTAGACATATCCTTTGTTATAGACAGTGTATTAGAAATCCTGGCTCTGCTGCTTACTATCTGTATGCCTATGGAAAGTCATTAAGTCTCTCTGGGCCTGGGTTTTCTTATATGAAAAATGATGGGGGGGCAGCTAGATGGCGCAGTGGATAGAGCATCGGCCCTGGAGTCAGGAGTACCTGAGTTCAAATCCGGCCTCAGACACTTAACACTTACTAGCTGTGTGACCCTGGGCAAGTCACTTAACCCCAATTGCCTCGCTTAAAAAAAAAAAAAAAGAAAAGAAAAGAAGAGAAAAATGATGGGATTGAGCTAGGTAAGAGGTGTTACACATGTGGCCCACAACACTTCCAAGTGCAGCCCAAACCAGATTAAATTGTAATTGGGGAATATTTAACAAAATAAACAAAAATACAATAAATCATAGATAATGTTAATATATGGTTTCTAAGTCAATATGTTCCCTATAGGGATCCTTATGTATGGTTTAGTGGCTTTCATTTCTAGTTGAGTTAGACGCTGCTGAGGTAGATAATCTCTAAATCTCTTCTAGTTCTAAATCACAGCCTTGACCTTTGGTAATTTTACAATCTTGGATTTCCAGAAACAAAAGAGATATGGTATCTTCAGTGGAAGGATGAAGAAAGAACAATAAAGTAATAAGAAAACAGATAAAACAGCTAGTTCAGGATAGGGTTACATCTTGAAAAGAACTAGGAATCCAATGAAAGTCAACATCTTGTTAGTACTATTTTCCTCCAGGGTCTTCCTTCATTACCCACTAGCCAGATTTCAGATTCAGTCCCTGAGCTGCACCTCCTATTTGTGTTTCTCCAACTGTTTTTCCTTTTTTTCTTCTAATAACCCCTCAATTGCTTTGAAATGGGTAGGTGTGCCCAACAACCAAGGCAGAGTTTTACATAAGCCTTATCTGAAGAGAGAACATAGTAAAAGCTTAATCAGTCTTTCTTCTTTCTTTCTCTCTTTGTTTCTTTTTTTGTTTGTTTGCTTGTTTCTTCCTTCTTTTTCCAAAACCATATAATACAATAGATTCAAAAGAACACTGGACTCGGAATCAGTGGATACAGTGAATACTCATGTTGGCTCTTCCAACTGGGCCACATAACCTCTCTGGGCCTCAGTTTTCTTGTGTATAAAATCAGGGGAAGAGGTGTTGAATGAAGTGTCCCCTGAGGTCTCTTCCATCTCTAAAGCTATGTATGATGCAGTGCTTCAATAGAAACACATCTAAGAAAGAAGGAAAGACTTGGGAACCCCAAGGAAACATATCCATCCATGGAGAAGTAAATAGAGACAGTATGATTGGATAAAAGAAAACTCATGAACTTGCAACTCAACAATCCATACCTTTAGATGACAGTAGTGTATTCATGGGTCAGAGAGTCATGTAAAGGAAGGAGAAAAGAGATGAGCTATTACTATGCTGAGACAGTTTGTTTTGTCCTCAAGTATCAGCAAAAGAAGCAAATCTAAATATGGAAGCTTATTAGTATCTTTAAAAATAACAAGGTGTTTCTACACCTTATACATTGACCCATCACTCAAGAGAAAGAAGCAGTTCCATAGTGTGGGAAATAACTATGTCTTTTTTGATTAAATTATCCAGATAATTGCATCATTCCTCCCACTTAGCTTTGTGTACACATACCTGGATAGCTAATGACTTGGTTTCTGCGAAAAAGCTTTTCATTGGCTTTTACAATCTACTAGTGAGCTTTCCCACATCAACCCAGGACAGTATTCTTTCCTGCACATAGGGTTCTAAAGTAAATGAAGCAAGAAAAAGGTATACACTAATTGAACATGGAAGGGGCAAAGATAAGTGACTTGATCAACACATATCCCCAAACCCCCCTCAAATAAGTATTTGGATTTTTTTTTTAACTTTTTTTTTTGGCTGAAAGCTCTTGCAGGAAAAATAAATTACCCTGACTCTATAACTAAGAGCAGAAAGAGCAAAGAAGAGCATGAACATATTTTACCAATGCCATTCATCAAAAGAGTTGACACTTCAATCTAATCCAGCAAATGAAAACACAGAAGTGTATAGAGTTATAGGAAGTAAGCAATTTAAACAGACCAGGGCACAAGGTCATCTACCCACAAAACTGGGAAGATGTTCACTCTTATTTCCTCCCTGTCTCCCTTTTCATCACTCTGATTCGACCAAGGGCTGATTGATATCAGTCTTTCTAACCTGCAGAGGTGATCCTTAAATCACATAATTAATAATCGTCCAAATGTTCCATGACAAGTCCACCTTCTTCTAACATCATAAAATAAAAGGACATTTCATGCTATCATTTCAGTGCAAGGTTTCTCATTCCACAATCAAGCAATATCTTTCTTAACTAATTAGTCCATTAATTTTCAATACAATTCTGGGTTTTAAAATTATTGAGATAGTTCATCTTTCTCAAAAGAGCACAAGATCAGGTAAAAAAAAAATCTCAGAATATTTTCTCTGCCAATTGTCATTGGTCTGAGTGGGTGAGGAGATGGAGTGCCAAGGGAATGCATCACATTTGTTTTTCAAACAAACACCTCCAAGGCCATTTTCTAACCAGAAATCATATCCATATCATACAGAGGCTATGATAAACTTTACAGTTCTAATTAAGCTTGGATAGCTTTCAGTGTGTGGCACTAACACTCTGCTAGTCTATATGTAAATACTTCGCTAAAACCACTGAACAGTGATGGAGTTCAATATTAATATCACAAATTAAAGATGACATCTGAGTGCCTACTATCCAGAAGAGTGATCAGAGCTCATGGCAAAGCAATAATCAGGGGCTTAAACAACTTTCAAGCACCATGGGGAATAAACAAATGTCATGAAACTCTGAAGACATATGGGTGCATAAGGAATATAGCATATAAAGAGCAACTGCTAATTGACTTGCTAATGGAGTGCTAGGTAGTAACTATACATTGCTAGAAAGGATATTTAGAAATGGCTTCAAGATTATCCCTTGAAAGCCAATGAATTTTTCTGGTATATTTCTAAGAATTATCACTGCAAACTTCGCTTAGAAAAATAAATCATGAAACTAATTTCCTGTTCTCCAGGGACTGCTCCTAGATGCTGGGCTCTGAAAAGTGAGTTTTTGTCTCATCTTACAGAAAGCCAGGCCTCCATATCACTTCCCAGCTACCTCCATACCTCACGTTCTACTTGACTATCATCCGCATCACCTTTCCACTGAAACCTTGGACTCTGCCCCTGGGAAGCTGGATTATGATAGGTATTGTTTTCCCTCATAAGAATGTAAACTCTTTGAGGGCAGGGATGATTTTGCATGTTTATTTTTGTATCTCCAGGGCTTAATGTGACTCCTGACACATAATAAGTACTCAATAAATGCTTGTTTCTCTCTCTCTCTCTCTCTCTCTCTCTCTCTCTCTCTCTCTCTCTCCCTCTCTCTCTCTCTCTCTCTCTCTCTCTCTCTCTCTCTCTCTCTCTCTCTCCTTATTGTCTGTATAGATGTATACATTTAAATCTGTGTATATAGTGTTAAAATTGTATCTCATTATGGTCCCCATAACTATACACACATGTTGTCTTAAAACTGTGTCTTGTTATAGTCCCCATGACTACCCCACTAGTTAGTATGATAAGTAAGTAGTCGATGTAGTTGATGGAGGGTAACAATAAATAGGAAATAGGAACCAAGGCAACATCCAGAGACTAGATGCTAAATTACAAAGAACCATGTAGGACCTAGTAAATGGCTCCCCATCTGCAAGCTGCAAAAAAGCATCAGACATGCAGAGTAAAACCAGAGAAACATTATGCTAACAAGGGAACCCTAAAGTGTCAATGACATCTTTGAGATGATATTGATGTGCTAATGAGTCAATCCTAAAGTGGTATAGTCTTTTCGTCCATCTCTCTCCCTAGAACCCTATAAGAATGGACCTCAAAACCCTGCCTCTCAAGCACTCCTACAACTGCTATCCGTCCATGCTACCCAAGTGTTTCCAACTATTGTTCATACTACCCAACTGTCATCCATGGTTAAATGACTCCATTTGCCTCTCTCCCTTTCCCAGTTCTTTCTTGAGCTGTCTGCCTCCCTCTCCCATCCCATTCCTTACATCATCCTCCTGCCTTATTAAAGTATGATTTATGCATTATTTCCTGTTTGTTACCAGTGAAATCTTTCCCAATGAATATCCAAGGAACCAGCTTGTTTTCTCCAACCTGAATGGGATCCCGTTGTGGTCCCTTTCCCTAAGGCATAAGCTGGACACTGGGAACTTAATCTGTAAGCAATTACACCTACTGTGGGTAAACATGGCACCATGAACCCATTGGTAGAAAGCAAAGGCTGACAAAGGAGCCCTGAACCCCTCTGGATAGGGACCATCCCTCATGATTGGGCTTAATAGAACTTATGTGTGTATTATTAAGTGTAAAGTGAAAAATATTTTCTCAACCCAGCTGCCAAAAGAACATGCTAGTTAAATTTCCATCAAGTATGATTGCCAACCACATCCTTGGAAAGAGGAATGATGTCAGCTTCTTTAGAGAGAATATTTGAGCAGAAAAAGCAATTATGTTAAAAAGGGAAAAGGACAAGGGTATTTAAAAAGTTCCACTTCAAGTATAGCTAAGATCTAGTTAAACAAAGTGATTATATTTCCAGGCATAAGGCCTTCAAACGTATCATGAACAAATGATTCTTCAGTAAATACTGATCTCACTTATCCAGAAAGTAAAAGGGATAAAAATGTGGGAAATGTCACCACAAACTGGCAGACTCAGAATATCTCTGGCCAGGGACTTCCCACAATAGCCAGACACTATTTTTCTGCTCTGAAAAATGCTATTAAGGGCAAATTATTGTAATGGTAGGATTATAATCACCCTTGACTTTGGAGATGAAGCTTCAGAGGTTCCAATTACTACCTAAATCATCCAGTCTATAACATTTCCAACAAGTGATCATTTAATCTCTGCCTGAAGTCGTCCACTGATAGGGAAGTAATAGCATCTCAAGGCAACCCCCTCTATTTTTGGACAGTTAGAGAGGCAGTGTCTTGTGGTAGAAAGAATACCAGATTTAGAGTCAGAAGCCTTCAGTTTGAATCCCAGCTCTTAATGCCAATTTGGCCATTGGAAAATCATTTAACCATTCTGGACCTCAGTTTCTTCATCTGTAAAGTGAAGGATTTGGATGAATTAGACTTTTCCAGTTCTAAATATTTGATCTTATAATGCTTTTCTTTATGGTAAACTGAAGTCTGCCTTCTAATTAATTCTACCTCTTTATCTCATTTCTGCCCCTTTGGAAGCAAATTGGTCCAATCCCTTTTCTACATACAATTTTTGAATACTTGGAGACAACTATCATGTTCCCACTAAGTCTTTTTCTCTAAGCTAAACAAGCCCACTTCAATATTCTTGCATGACATGGTCTCTACTGTGCTTTGTGTGTGTTTATGTGACTACATAAATACACACATATCTGGGACCATACACTATATATACAGCACCTAGAGTGTGAAACACCTCATTCTCTAAAATAGCAACAATGCTACTCCTGCTATAGGGGCTACCAATGAGGGAAAAAGCACTGGATTTGAAGGTGCTCATTTGTTCTCAGGGGTAGTCCTATCCAGATAGCCACTATCAATCACCCCACAAGTACTTACAGAATGTCAATCATATATCCGGCACATTGCCAACTATTATAGGGAGTAGAGAAGTAACACACCTTATAGTTCCAATCAAAAAGATCTTGTTATTTAATGAACACTAAGAATAGCCCAAAAAAGTCAGCTTGCTAATAGAAAGTGTACCACTGAAGAGTTAACATTTAGCAATAGTAAGCGAAAAGTTAACAAAGCAATAGCATCTTAGAATTTTATATATATATATATATATATATATATATATATATATATATATATATATACACACACATACACCATATATAAAACTACTGAATGGCTGAACAAGTTGCGGTATATGATTGTGATTATTACTCTGCTATAAGAAATGATGAGCTTGATGATCTTAGAAAAACATGGATAGACTTACATGAAATAATGAAAATAAAATGAGTAAAACCAAGAGAACACTGTATACAGTAACAACAATATTGTTTTAAGAACAACTTTGAACAAATAAGTCACTTTGACACTTATAAATATCCAAATTAACTACAAAGGACTTATGAATTAAGATGGTATCTGCATTCAGAGAAAGAACTGATAAATAGAAGAATGTATAGAATGATTTTACACACACACACATTTGTGTTTAATGGTAGTCTAATGTAGCTCATAGGGGGAAGAAAAAAAAGGAAAAAAGAAATCTACATGATAACTATTATATTTATTTATTTACGTTTTTTTTGGCGGGGCAATGAGGGTTAAATGACTTGCTCAGGATCACACAGTAAGTGTCAAGTGTCTGAGGCCATATTTGAACTCAGGTCCTCCTGAATCCTGGGCCAGTGCTTTATCCACTACACCACCTAGTTGCCCCAACTACTATATATTTAAAAGAAAGAGCAATTTGTACATAAGATTTGCAGCCTCATGTGCAATCATCTTTTTTATGATACTATGTTATGGAAATGCTTGCTTTACTCCATAAATTAAAAATAAAAATTTAAAACTGCAATGGTTAATTTAAAAAGGAAAAGTAGGAAGTCTAAAAGTTGTTACCTCAAGAAGCAATCATATCTGCATAAATAAAATAGATTTTTTTTTCTAACTGAGCTGCTAAAATGACTGCTTTAATTCTCTTCTTTATTTTGTCAGAGGAGACCCAGCTATAGCCAGATCATTGGGGAATCTTAAATTAATCATTGCCTAAAGAATAAAAATGCAAATACTGGAAAAGTGATACCTGAAGGACAAGTTCTTACCTAAAAACTACTCTTAACACTCCTATAAAAAATTTATTCTTGGGAAAAATCTACAGCATAGACAAATAAATGTGTCATGCCCTTTTATTTGCATTTGAGTATTCTTATGTATGTATATATAAAATATATGTTATATATAGGCACACAATATTTTGTGAAATATATACATGAGCTATATAAATGAAATACACACAGAAATATACATGCATACATATGTATTTGCACAATATTTTGAGAGACATTATGCCCATAGACAAAAAGAAGTTGTCACTAAAATGAAGTCGTCCAGGTCCTGCAGCCTCTGACTTCAAGATTTCTGAAATCACTGACATAGACTTGCTTGAGAGGAGAGGTGAGGTTGCAGAAGCTCTTGTCAATGACTCTGTGACACAGAGTCATCATTTTGCAGCCCTTTGGTGTTCTCTAAGTCCAAGACCTTAGACAACTCTCAGCATGGTCTCAAATTTCCGCAGGCCACACAGCACAGATGAGCACAAATAAAGACACTCAGAAAAAGTCATTCAGAACACAAGATCCCTGGAGCCCTAACCCTCTGTTATAAAGTGATATGCCTTCTCTCTCACCTTCTAAGATACTTAGCTCTGAAACTTCCATAAACCACCTCACATGCTCTGGCTCTCTCTTCTTTTATCTGATGCCTATAAGCAGCCTTTGATTGAAAGAAGAATCGATACCTCTGTTAGGGACTATTGGCAGTGGATACTACTGTCATGCCACCATGCCTCATCTTTCTTTTTTTTTTTCTGATTGTGGAAACACACAGACACAATTCAGGGAAGATATAATTTAGGTTCACTACCTCACACAAAACCAAAAGTATATGGGAGGGAAGAACTACTCTAAAATGATGTACATAAATGAGAAGATTCAAAAGTTTTTTTCCGTGGTTTACCAGAGTATTATATAAGTATACCAACCTAGAAAATTACTTGCAGAAATTATTTTTTAATTATATGATATATATGAAATTATAGATCCAGTGGCTATCGCTTGGTTAGTGTGTTTGTGTGTGTGTGTGTGTGTGTACGTTTGTGTTGTGTGTGTGTACGTTTGTGTTGTGTGTGTGCATAAGAAGACAGGGAGAGAGAGAGAGAGAGAGAGAGAGAGAGAGAGAGAGAGAGAGAGAGAGAGAGAGAGAGAGAGAGAGAGAGAACATTGTAGAGTGGATAGAGAGCTGGCTTTGAACACAAGGAGATCCAGGTTTAAGTACTGTCCCTGATGCCTACTAGCTATGGGACAAGTCACTTAACCTTTCAGAGCTCTAGGAAACTAAGACTTTAAGTTGCAGAAAAGGGATTGATCAGAATTGGTAGAGAGAGTTTCCTAATATATCTATGTAAATATACACATACACCCATATAATATGTTATATACACATACATAGGCACACAGTTATCCCTTCCACATTGCAGCTTTCCCCATTATGGTTCTGTTATATCATAGGTCAGCATGAGAAATTAAATGAGAATTTTTGGGGAGTCTTGCTGAAGGCCAGCAGATGATACAGAAAAACTTCTTTTTCTTTTTTCCTTTTTTTTTTGGGGGGGGCAATGAGGGTTAAGTGACTTGCCCAGGGTCACACAGCTAGTAAGTGTCAAGTGTCTGAGGCCAGATTTGAACTGAGGTTCTCCTAAATCCAGGGCCGGTGCTTTATCCACTGTGCCACCTAGCTGCCCCCAAAACTTCTTTTTCTTACAGTATTTTTACTTAACATTGATTTACATATAGCATATGACCAAATACTTAACCCAAATCTTACAATAAAGTACTGTAAATACCTCATGAAAGAAAAAAATTCAGACTTCTTTGGTATGAAGAGAGGGCCAAAAAATTTTACCCAGATTTTCCAGAACACAGGGGTGATGTACCCCTAACCCCTGCAATGTGGAAAGGATAAATGTATATACAAACACACACATATATGCATACATTATTATAATGAGGTTAAATGTATGTGTTTATGTGTACTGGATTATTAAAGAACCTCCTCATATAAATACATATACATTTATTATATTTATTTTCTTAAAATAAATCATCTAGTCTTTCAGTGAGAAAAAAGGCCACACGATTACATGGGATTACTATAATAATAGCTAACATTTATATAGTGCTTACTATGTGCCAGGTATTAAGCTAAACACTTTACAATTATTATCTCATTTGAATCTCACTACAACCTGGGAGGTAGGTGCCGTTATTATCCCCATTTTGTTGTTGTTGTTGTTTGTCCTTTGTTCTCAAAGAAGACCATGACATCAGGGTGATGTCATGACTTGCACTGAATTGAATTTAAGTGAGGGATGGCTGTGCAGGGTCACCAAACTCACTCCCTCCTCCAGAGCCATCTGGGTCCAGTGGCAATATATATATATATATATATATATATATATATATATATGTATGTATGTATATGTATATATGTATGTATATGTATACACACACATATATCAGGACGACTGTAGATGACTCTGGATGTTTGAGGCAATTGGGGTTGACTTGCCCAGGGTCACACAGCTAGTAAGTGTCTTGAGGTGAGATTTTAACTCGGATCCTCTTGACTCTATCCACTGAGACACCTACCTTAATTTTAAAAAGTATATAATCAATGTATAAAGATGAACTCGTTAGATTGAAGATGAGTAGTGGAAAACATAGTGGCCATTTAACTCTCTCTCTCTCTCTCTTTCTCTTACCTGCCCCACAGTGTAATATCTCCTGGTTTTAGAACTATGAACCTATATATAGCATAAAAACAAATGTTACAGCCAAGATGCCTATGCCAGCTTGAGGCACAGTCAATACAATTGCTTTGTCCTCTCACTCTGGCAATGCCACAGTCCCTGTGATTTTGACCAGGAGTTGACCATTCTTTGAGAACTACACACTGACTGTGAATGACTCATTCCTCATGGTTTATATTGAAGAATAAACAATGGAAGCTGGCACCCTTTCCAAAGGAGGATAAGTGAACCCCAGACATCCCTAACCAATCAGTAGTAAGCTAGGTAAGAATGCACACCCAAGTTCACACTATTTCTTTGGCATTTAATGGTTACACCTCTGCATTCATCAGTTGCTTTGTTTTTTTTCTGTCTCTGGAAAGAAAGGCCAAGTCTGATCAGATTGCCTTATTTGACAAGACCGGTTTTTCCTCAGGAATCATTTCTCCCCACAATAGTAACAGTAGTGCCAAATGCAGTTTAAGATCCTCTTGCGGTTTGGATATTAAGATGTCATCATCAAGAATAGGATAAGCAAATCCTTTTTGGTTGTTCTGTTAGGTAGATCTGTAAATTCTAGGCACTTAAATTCTTGTTGAATGACTGATTGATGGACTGAATGACTCAGTGGAGTCAGGTAAAGGGGTCACACTTTTTTTTTTTGGCAGGGCAATGGGGGTTAAGTGACTTGACCAGGGTCACACAGCTAGTAAGCGTCTGAGGCTGGGTTTGAACTCAGGTCCTCCTGAATCCAAGGCTGGTGCCTTATCCACTGCACCACCTAGCTTCCACCAGGGGTCACACTTTTAATCCCTGCTGCTGGGAATGCTGAGGTTGGTGGAGTTCTGAGCTGAAGGAAGACTAAAACCAATCAGGTATCTGAACTAAGTCTACCATCAGTACAGTAAGGCCCCAGGAGCAGAGGGCCACCAAGCTGCCTAAGTGGGGGGTGATCCAGGCCAGGTGAAAAAAAATTAATCAGGTTAAAACTTCTGGGCTGGTCAATAATGGGATCAGGTCAGCACACAGCCAGTGTAATTGCAGCCTGGGCAAGATAGAAAGACGCAGTCTCAAACAAACAAACAAACAACAAATAAATAAATATTAAAGAAGAAAGAGAGAAGGGAAATATAAAAATGGTGAGAGAAGAATGTTATTTCAAAGCAATTGCTGCTTATGTAAAGGTCTCTGAAGGATAGGTGCCACATTAGGTCGAAATTCTCCTTGATACGCTTTATCCAGCAAAGCTGACATAAATGGAAGGATCTGACACGAGAGTAATCTCTCCATAACAATCTTCCTACAATGGGACAATACATAATAGCCACAATAGAGAAAGCAAACAGTAATAAAGGTACATTACTGTGCCTCGGTGAGATCAAACAATACTCAGTTTGATAGAGTGTGCTCTTTAATGTGTCCTGAAAAGTCCATATTTCTGGGTATCACTGAACTACCAGGATTTTTCCTTAGGTAAGTTTAAAAAAATAATTGTGGCTTAGGCTTCTTTTTTCAACAAGGGAAGGATCAGTAGTGTAAGTTCTCTAAGGGAAAAACAGGGATATAGAATATAGCCTATTCCTCTGGGCCATTGTAGAACAGAAGAAAGATAGAGCTACAGAGCTCCCTGCCCTGAATGTATTCTTTGTTGGGCTCAGAGGTGTGGGATGCTCAGGGTTTTTTTTCTTCTTTTTTAATGGCTACTTCAACAGAGATCTGCAGCAGAGCCTTGTTCTTACAAAAAAAAGCTTTCAGTCATCCTAGAGATACTTCTATCACACTCCAATTAAAAATGGGTTTCTCACACCTGTTTCTCACCACTTGAATTTTGCCTATTGTCAAAAACGTAACATAAAGAAATGTCTAGTGGCTGAGGAGAGCTTTCTAATAGGACTAGAGTTGGGGGAGATATTGCCATTTAAAAAATACCAATTCTGAAAGGAAGAGACAGATAGAAAAGGGGGATGTAGGTCAGTCAACATTATTTACTGAGCAATAACTATAAGTACATAATGGACTTGGTCTCCATTTTCCAAGAACTTATAATTTAATTGTATGATGGGGTGGAGGAGGCAGTGTTAATAGGAACAAGGGATATAACAACTAAGAGCATGTTTGAATAAGTAACCACATGAATAATTATAACTGAATAGATATATAAATATTGTATTCAATCATTTTTAAGCCATGCCTGACTCTTTGTGACCTCATTTGGGGTTTTCTTGGCAGACGTACTGGAGTAATTTGTCATTTCCTTCTACAACTCATTATACAGATGAGGAAACTGAGGCAAACAGGGTTAAGTGACTTGCCTAGGGTCATACAGCTAGTAAGTATCTGAGGTCAGATTTGAACTCAGGAAGATGAGTCTTCCTGACTCTAGGCCCTGTACTCTATCCACTGTACTACCTAGATGCTCTATTATATATTGTGCCATGATATTATATGATTAAAATCTTCTATATGATTAGGTAATATGATTAGATCATAATATATAGATATGTAAGCATATAGTATGTAAGGATTCATATAAAATTTGACTGCAAGAGAAAAAGGCATTAATATGAAATCAGAGAAGAAATGTTTTTGAACAGAGAAAAGGAGATCCAAGAAGACAACTTATCTTAGTATATATTTTTTTCTTTCAGTTGAATTTTCTCTAACTGAAAATCAAAAGTAAGAGTATAATACAGAGTACGCCTTTCCTGTGTCGTTTGGACACAAAGAAGATGGCATCACCCCATGTCTGATAGCAAAGGATTCAAAGCCATTTGTTATGTGGACTATAACTGTTCTACTTCATAGAGGTGATTGGACTTGAAAGAGAAGTGACAGGGAGCCATATTGGGTAACAGCAATGTTTACATAATTGCTTGGTCTGTTGGTGAATCCAGGACTTCATTTAGAATTCACTATTTTATAAACCACACAAAGGGATTTTAAAGTTATCAGGTATAGATAAAAAAAAAAGGTAGGATAAAGCATCTGGCTCAAGCCATTCTGACTTTAATTTTTTTTCCCCTCAGTACTATTTATCTTCCCAGTCATAGCTGGTACTCCATCAGTTGTGATAGCTGCTATTTTCTCTGGATTTAGATCAAACAACTTCAGAACATCCATCAAGACCATTTTTATGTCTTTTCTCCTTTGATGCCAAACCCCCAAGATTCCCCATCATGTACCGTGTGCAAGCTGTTGGGCTGACAAGCATTAGTAACCTCAGAATGTCACCCAGAGACACGCTTTCATCCTGGAGGAGGCTAATGAATTTTGCTGCATCCAACTTGTTCTTGAAAAATTTTTTTTTCTTTTACTCACTTTTCTTTTCTTTTCTTTTCTTTTCTTTTCTTTTCATTTCCTTTTTTTTTTAAGTGAGGCAATTGGGGTTGAGTGACTTGCCTAAGGTCACACAGCTAGTAAGTGTTAACTGTCTGAGGCCAGATTTGAACTCAGGTACTCCTGACTCCAGGGCCGGTACTCTATCCACTGCACCACCTAGCTGTCCCTTTTACTCACTTTTTGCAGTAGTTTCAGTATTCTAACAGTTTACTTTTTGTACATTGAGTCAGAATATAAGGCTATGATGAAGTGGAAAGAAGATCAGGAGATCTGGGTTCTGGTCTTAATTTTTCTACTAACTGGTCATGTGACCTTAGAAAAGTCATTTAAGTTCTCAGTATCCCCATTTATAAAATATTGGTGTTTGGGAAAGAGGAATGGGTTGGAATTTGACTAGTTGGATTAGTTGATCTCTTAAGATCCCTTCTAGCTCTAACATTCTAGAATAGATCACACACCTAGAAAGTTGGAGAAGAAAATAAGTTCTATACCATGTCAAAAACTTACTCATCTCTGGGTCTCTAAAGTCATTTGTATTTTCCTGTTGTTTATAAAATTGTGCAAATGAGACTATGTCCGATTGTTAGGTTCCCCTATAGGACAATGAGAAATTTTCTATTCCATAGCTAAGGATTACACATCTAGTCCAGGTCATGTTACTTGCAGATGCATGCTGTGGGTCATAGGGAAGAACCAGGAAAAATGTCATAGACAGACTGGGGCAACTATCCCGCCACTACTGGAAAAATAGAATACTATTTGTATGCTACTTCTGGTTATGGAAAAGAGATCAATGAGATGAGGTAAAACCAGAAATAATCTTGAAACAGGAGAATTATTATGACAATCTAAGTATATTTTATAAATGTGGCACACCTTAACATTGGGTTCTCTTGCTGATTATTGCTGAAGAAAATGATTATTTTCTTATTATATTAATAACCAATTTTATATATAGGACCAAAAGATCCTCTTTTTGATGAATAACCAATCATTAGTAGGTCAGTTATTAGCAGGGTTTTTCCTCTTTTTATTTCCTTGTGAAGGACAGGGCTGACAATGAGACATTCTCCTTAATCTTGAGTGGAACCCCATCTAACTGGCAGAATTTATTTCTGATTAAAGAGTAAAGAGAATCTAATCTAGGTGAATTCTGGCCGTGTGTTCAATGTAAGTGGTCTGGGTAGAGATGGGTCTCTTTGTTCAAGAGCATCAGAATCACATTCCCCCAACTCCTCATTAGAAAAAAAAGCCCACTTCTCATTATAATATTCATTCTCTCATTAATTGTTAACCAATCAAAATTGATTTTCACCCTCAGGGATACCCCCTTTTCCAAGGGTATTTAAACATTCAGTGGCTGCCATGGGGGGTTTGGTTTCTGAGAGAACAATTGACTTCAATTTATTAATTATCTGCTTGCAAGGTCAGAGTCTGAGCCACAATCACAGTAGGCTTCCCCATACGTTGAAAACAGGGGCTCTACAGCCCCAGATGTACTCCATAATATAGCATGAATATTGGGAACACAACAACCCTTCTATAGAAAAATGCATGACACAAAGTATTCACACGGTTCCATGAACAAATACTGAAATACCAAGCATTTAAATAGTCTGTTAGACTCATTAAACTTTCCCCAGAAAATAAATATGCTGTAGTGGGGATTGGGAGGAAGCTGCTGAGCAAACAATTCCCCTTCACACTAGCAAGAGACTTTCCAAGCAACTTATAAAAATAATGGGGTTGGTAAGACCCAGCTCTCTTGCCCTTACATGGCCCAGTTTTTGTCTTTCAGCTGCCAGGTCTTCCTCTGTTGGCAGTCTTCTCACTTCTCCATGGAATAAGCTGCTGGGAAATTTTCTCTCTCCAGGAAGTTTGGTGCCTGGATGGATTCTCAAATTCAGGACCTCTTAAATTCACATGAAAACTCCATTCTCAGAAACATTAGTCTCTAAGCTATTCTCAGAAAATGAAATAGAAAGGCAGAAGGTAGCCTGGAAATTGAGGGTACAGTAATTTTCCTCTCAGCCTCACCTGAGTAGGCATATACTTCTTGTTGTGTGTTTCACCTAAAATTTGCCATTTTCTGTTTCAGGTTTTGGAAGAGGGAAGGAGAAGGGGGAAGGGGGAGAAAGGGAGAAATCTTTTTATTCCCTCTTACACTTTAGAATTTCAAAGAAAAGCGAGTATAAAATTCTGAGCTGACATCTTGGTGCCCCTGAAAGGGGGTTCTTCTGGCAAAGTCTATCTCCTCTGACCCTCACTCATCAGTCATTTCAGAGGCATCCCAAGTTACTGGTAACTAGTCGGTACTATGGGGCATGTGTGGTCAATCACTGTTATATCTAAATATGTAGGTATTTAGAAAGTAAATATTCTTGAAAGTTTTAGGGATAGAGTGTTTTGAGACAAATCAAAATCAATTTATTTCTACAAATATTTATTAAGTATGTAATATATATGTATATTTGTGTACATATGTTATTTATACATGTGTATATATATATGTATGTGTATATATATGTATGTGTGTGTATATATATATATACATATATATATATGTATGTGTGTGTGTATATATATATACATATATATATATATATATATATATATATGTTATATATTTGGCTCACAGGGAGAAAAGAATTTCCCCCTCCCCACCCTTCTCCAAGAGACATCTTATTTCCTGCCAGGAGAGAAAGCAGCACACTAGGGCCAGAGCTTCAACACTGCTCTCCTCAGAGATACGGGGTACCAGGCTAAAATTATGTCTATCTGCTCCTTTAAATGGTTAGTCTGAGAGAATTAACATTAAAGTTCAAGACAAATTCTTTTTTTGTTTGTTTGTTTTTTTTGGTGAGGCAATTGGGGTTAAGTGACTTGGCCAGGGTCACATGGCTAGTAAGTGTCAAGCGTCTGAGGCTGGATTTGAACTCAGGTTGAGGATAGAGACAGGATAGAGATTCCCAGCTCTTCTCATGTTGACTTCTTCCTAGTCTTTCTCTTCCTTCAACAACCTGAAGAGAGGTTGGCATTATGCATCTTCTTTGTTGAAGCTGAAAGCTAGAAAAACCTAGGATATCTCTCTTCCCTTGTTCTTACCAACTCCTCTCTTTCCCTCATGTAGGTAGGGGAGCATTGATCTCCACCAATGAGAAGGCAGTCCCACACCAATGAGCTTTTGGGCTTGGGTTACAAGTGCCTACTATCTGAAAGATACTGGGGATACAAAGACAAAAACAAATAGTTCTTGCTCTTTAGGAGCTTATTTCTCCTATATTTTAATGAATCTGTGATTTTATTGATGTAGAAATTCCCTCTAATGGTATACATCATAACCCATCTGCATGTTGTCATCATGAGTGACTCCAATTCATGATGTCCTCCAATAAATCTTCCATAGAAGATCTATCCAATTTTCTGTGGACTTTCCTGTAGATATTTTTTATTACTTTAATTTCAATAGAAGACATGGGTCATCTACTGCTTATCCCTCTTTTTTAGTACATGAACAGCCTATTTCTTTGTTTTTTCTGGTCATTTACCTCTATGTTGTTATCTTTTGCACTGCTTCTCTTGGGAAATTTGTTGTTGGTAATGTGCTTTAGCCAACTCATACCTACAACCTCTCTCCATTTCTCTTTGAGTGACTCAGAACTTTAATTCTTTGGAGACTGTGGTAATCCATGACTCACAGATGTACAGCATACATATTAATGTAAAAGAATGGGCCTTTGTTTCAGGGAAGTGTTTAGAATCATTAAAAGTACTGCACAATTTCCCAAATGCAATTCAATATGCTCTCCCTTTCCTAGTCAATTCTGGGCCCAGTTCATTGTTCATCCTCAAGGTCTTTCCAAGATATATGTACTTACAAACAAACTATGGACTAGCCATACAATAGCATATCAGAATCTTAACAATAGTAATTCTTTCATTCACTACTTAGCTTTGCTTGTGTGGTTAATTAGACTGAACTCTTTTGAGTGATTATAGGTTTCATTTGGGGTAATTTGCAGTGTTCTTGGGTTTGATGCAATCAGCACAATGTCATCTGCAAATAATGCCATCTGGAACACCACAGCAAATACTACTGTACATGTCTATATGATGCTGTATATAGACTCCCTTTACCATTCAGTTTCTGATATACTTATAAATTAGTCCAACTATTTTGAAAGGCAACTTGAAATTAAGTGAGAACCATGTCTGAACTGTTAAACCCGTGACCCTTTTAATGGACATATATATTAAAGTAGTGACAGATAAAAATCACATTTATACCAAAATATTTATCATAGCAGTTTTCTGTGGCAGCAAAAAACCTGCAAACAAAATGGGTGCCTATCAATTGGGGAATGTTGAAACTAATTGTGGTATATGTATGTAACAAAATACTAGCAAACAGTGAGACATGAAAAATATGAGGAATTCAGAGAAACATAAGATATATGAAATGAGGGGCAGCTCAGTGGCGCAGTGGATAGAGCACCGGCCCTGGAGTCAGGAGGACCTGAGTTCAAATCCGGCCTCAGACACTTAACACTTACTAGCTGTGTGACCCTGGGCAAGTCACTTAACCCCAATTGCCTCACTAAAAAAAAAAAAAAAAAAAAGATATATGAAATGAGGTAGAGAAAGAAAACAGAACAACACTAAAAACGATGACTACATCAATGTAACCAAAAACAATGCTGAAAGGCAACCAAACTCTGATTAATTGTAATGACCACTCTTTGTGCTAGAAAAGAGTTTCTATTTCTTTCCTCACAGTAGAGAAGTAGGGAACTCTGAATGTGAAATGTTGCATATATTGTCAGATGCAGTCATTTTGTAAACCAATTTTGTTTTCCTTTGTTACAAAGGACACTACAGTGGAGGGGGTAGAGGGACAGATAAGGCATAAAAACAAAAGGCATTGATACAGCAAACAAAAAAAATGTAACAGATAACCTGGTCCATTAAAAATATGCAAAATTTGATCTCAACTTGCCTTTAATGCTCTCAACTATCTTTTTATTCTTCCCTACATTGATTATCACATTCTAAACTTTTTCTTTTCAGTTTAAGCCTTTTCTACCATCCCTTTGCCCCATACAATTGGAAGACCTTGTCTTCTACTTCACTGACAGAAATGGAAGCCATTCATCATAAGTTCCCTCTCCTCCCTTATTCCACACCTCAAAATCTCTCTGCGTAATTCCATATTCCTTTTTTTCTAGCCTTTAGACAAGACATAGCTCTTCTGTGTCTAAGTGCCAATCCTTCAATTTGTGTCTTTGATTCCATTCTCTCCCATTTCTTCTGGGAGCTTATTCTGTGATTACTTCCCCTCTCTCATGGTTTTCTTATCAAATCTGTTACCTTCAACCATGGTCAGATTCACAGGATTATAAATTTATAAATGGAAGGAACTTTAGAAGTCAATATCTTTTTTTAAATATGAGGAAACTAACAGAGAGATTACACAGGTGATTTACCCACAGTCACCTAAGTAGTGAGTAGTAGAGCTAAGTTTTAAATCCAAGTTCACCAATATTCTTTCCACTGCACCATTCTGCCTATTATTGTATATATCCCTTAAAAAATACCAGGCAACTCCCTCACCATCTCTCCCCTCCCCCCCCCCCCATCTAGGCAAAGAGTAAGTCTTGAGTGGACTGGATACATTCCAGGGTAGATCTTTAAAATGACAATCATTCTGTTGGGATATTAGAGTTGGGAACAACATTAGCCTGATGTAGACAGGCCTGTCTAGGAGATGAAGATGAAGATGAAGACAGTCTTCACTTGACATGCCACCTTCTCAAATTATTGTACCCTATTCTCCCTTTCATAGACGAATTTTTAAAAATCTATACCTATCTCCATTTCTTCACTTCCTACCTCAACTCCTTATAATCTGGCTTCCAAACCTAACTTTTGAATCAAATGCCTTTTCCCCAAATTACTAAGAATCCCCTAACTACTAATTCCATTGGCCTTTTTTGAGTCCTTATCCTACTTGAGCTCTCTGAAGTTTTGATTCTTCTAGTGATCTTTTCATACTGTCTCCAAGTGACACAGTTTCCTGATTTTCCTACTGACTTCTCCCCAGTCTCCTTTGCTGGATCATCATCTATCTCCTTCCCAATAAGTTTGATTCTTATCAATGCTTTGTCCTTGTCCCTTTTCTCCTTTCTCTCAATACAATGTCTCCTTTAGTGATTTTATTAGCTCCCACTGGTTCAATAATCTCTACATGAATGTTTCCAAGATCGCCATAGTTAGATCTACTCTGTCTTAAACTTCAATCCCACATCACCTATTGAGCCTATTAGACAATGCAGACTGGAGACATCCATTTTTTTAATCTCGACTTTAATGTGTCCAAAACAGTTTATTATCTTTCACCCTAAACCTCCTCTAAAATCCCCCTTTTCTGTTGAGGACATTACAAATTTCCTGTCATGATAGCCTTTACAAGGGAGAGGCAAATGGAGACTTTGCCTTAGTCACATGAGGGGCACAAAAACATATAAAGGATGTATCTATTATCCCAAGCACACCATGCCCTTAGGATAAGTAAAACAATTTGATATTCTTGTCTCAGGCCCCAAATTAGCTAGTAATAGTGCTGCCAGTCACTCAGGTTCTTGACCTCAGATTAATTTTTGACCATTTCCCAAAGCACTTTCCTGGTCCCTCTATTTTTCCTCAATCTACATTCTCTTCCTTGGTGATCTCATCAGCTCCTATGGCTTAAAATATCACATTTATGTAGATCACTCCAAGGTCTATCTATTCATCCCTAATCTCTTCAATTTTAGTAGCTCACATTTACCTAGATATCCCATAGATATCTCAAACTTAATATATCCAAAACAGAACTCATTATATGTCTCCCCTAAAATCTGTGCCTTCTCCATGTTTTTCTTTTAACACAGAAGGCACCACTATTCTTTTAGTTACTCAGGTTCACAACTTCATAGTCATGATCTACTCTTCCTTCTTCCTTACCCTCAACCCCTCCTTATTTCTAAGCAGTTGTCAAATCTTGTTGGATATATATTCGTGATATATCTCATATCTACCTTTTTATCTATTCATCTAAGTTCATCACATCTCAGCTGACTACTGCAATAGCCTCTTTGTGTGTGTTTCCACTTTAATAAACATTTTTATTTAAAGTTTTGAGTTCTAAATTCTATCCCTCCTTTCCTCCATCTCCTCCCCCCTCTCTGAGGTAGCAAGCATTCAGATTTAGTTTATACATGTGTAATTTGCAATAGCCTCTTAATTGGTCTCCCTGTTTCCAATTCCCTCTCTAACCCATCCTCCAGACAGACATCAAATTAATATTCCTAAAACACAGGTCTAATCATGTCATTCTCCACTTAAAAATCTTCTATAATTCCCTATTACCTCTAAAATAAAATACAGACTTCTCAGTTTGGCATTTAAAGCCTTCCACTATTTGACTCTTATCTAATACTGAATAGGGATTCAAAGTTTTGCTTTCCAGATTTATTTCATATTATAACTCTTAACTCATTCTACATTCTGGTTAAACTGGCCTATCATTTGATCCCTGAACTCAACATTCCATCTCCTATTTCTGCATCTTTGTTCTGGATTTTCCCTATGCCTAGAATATACTTTTTCCCTCAGTGTTCCCATTCCTTAGAGTATTTAGCTTCATTCAAAGTTAGTTTGGTTTCCTCTTCCTACAAAAAGTCTTTCCCATTATTTCTTAATTGCCTCTCCTTTTTCTAAATGTTTTGTATTTCCTTTTTTGTAGAATTAAATTATAAATGGAAGAAAACAGTGACCTGGATCTAGGCATAGCTGTAAAAATGCAGGACAAAGGTAACCAGCTCCAACACAGCTAAGTGTATTCTTGAGGTGTATAGAACCTCAAGGGTAATTTGAATGTTTCTAAGACTTGCTACTAGAGACATATTGTGAGTTGAAAGGAATTAATTCACCCCAACCTAAATAGCAAGCAGGCTGCAAGGTATTCCCACTAATGGAGAATGAGTGTGTCAAACAGAAAGATCTTGACCTAAGACACTTGTGTGTACTGGCCAAGTGTGGCTGTGGGCCTGACTAAAAAAGGTGATGAAAATGTACTAATTACCCTGTAGCATATTTCAGCTAGGGCAATCTCACAAAACAGGAGATAGTTCCAGAAGATGGCAGTAGCAGCTCAGTAGAGAAAAAGCCCAGCAAAATATGATGGTAGCAACTCTGTAGGGAAGTAGTAGGTGGTTGCTTCAGAGGGGGATTGGAGCAGCATGGAGGCATGAGAGGTTGTGGGATAAAAAGCTAACAGAGCTATTAGGCATATTCCCACTAAGATATAAACTAAGGAATATGAACTGTCCAGAAAGTTTCCTCTTCTAGTAACAGCAGGGAAATCTTTAGGAAATTGGATGAATTACATGAGGGATATTTCCTTATTATTTAACTTCCACTTTTAAAAAAATGCCTTTTTGCTTTGAATTCAGGTCATCTGGCTTGTTCAGGTATAATGTTATACCTTGGGAGGGACTCATAACTATGATTTTGAATAGATAATGAACAAATAGTACCATGATCTGGCATATAGCTGGGGTGGGAGTGGGGGATAGTTCTTTGAAGGAAACCTAGGCTGCATACATGATGTATCTTTCCCCACCGTGGGAGAATATACGTGCCCTGAGTACAAGGATCACCTGATTTTTTTTCTTCCTTTGTTAAATTGAATTGCCTTTGACAGAGAGAAGCATTAGTTAGAGAGGGGACATGCTTCATGTGGGCTGTTGTGGTGGCCAATCTTCTCCACAGCGCAACCAATTGTTCTTAGAAACCAGAGCCTCCATGACAAAAACATAGGGTTAGGAATTGAAAAAAATAAATAATAAAAAAGAGCTTGATTTGCCACATCCTCTATAAGTGGGTTTTTGTGTGCACAAAGGAGTAAGTGGGATTGAAAGTCATAAATCAGTAACCCTCCCAAAATAATGACTTTCATTACTAGTATTAAATAACACACAATTTTACCTAATGTCAAATTTCCACCATGAACAAGAGAGCAATTTGCAATTCATAGAGAACTACAAAGATATAGAAGCATGGAAGAAATGAAAGCTTTCAAGAGCTATTTTAAAATGGCCCAAATGACCAATAATAACAGAAATGCAAATTAAGACAACTCATCAGGCAAAAATGGAAAACAACAATTGTTGGAGGAGCTGTGAGAAGCAGGCACACTAATGCACTGTTGGTAAAGCTACTAAGTGGTCCAACCATTCTGGAAAGCAATTTGGAGCTTTACTCTAAAAGGAACTAAGTAATACCACTGCTCAGCATATACCCCAAAGGGACCAAGGAAAAGGACCTATATGTACAACAATTTTTATAGCAACACATTTTTCTGTAGCAAAGAACTGGAAACAATGTAGATGACCATTAACTGGGGAATGGTTGAACAAATTATGGTATATAAATGTAATAAAATATTACAGTAACCTAAGAAATGACGGGAGTGGATTCACAGAAGACTTATATGGGATGATGCAGAGTAAAGTAAGCAGAACCAAGAGAACAATTTAAACAGCTATAATGATGTAAACAATTTTGAAAGAATGAAGAATTCTGATCAATGCCATAATCAATCATGACGCCATAAAACTAGTAATAAAACATGATTCATGCATCTTGGAAAATAAATAATAAACCAGAGGTACAAAATGAGAAATATATTTTCAGACATAGACAATGTGTGAATTTGTTTTGCTTCATCATACTGACAGTATTTATTTCAGGGGAAGACTTTTATTGGAAGAGGAGGGAAAGCAGTGGGGAGGATTGCTATCGTTCAGGTGTTTCAGTCATGTCCAACTCTTTGTGACCCCATTTGGGGTTTTCTTGACAAAGATACTGGAGTGGTTTGCCATTTCCTTCTCCAGCTCATTTTACAAATGAAGAAACTGAAGTAAAAAGGGTTAAGTGACTTGTCCTGGGTCACACAGCTAGTAAATGTCTGAGGCAAGATTTGAACTCAGGAAGATGTCTTACTTCCTGTAGGCCCAGCACTCTATCCACCTAGCTGGCCATAAGAGGTATCGGGAAGTAATAAGAATAATGCAAAAAATTTTAAAAAGAGAAAAGAGCATCAATCTTTAAAAAATATACAGATGAAAGCAGAAGGAAATTCAGAAGAGGACACAGTCAAACAAGATAGTGTTTTTACTATCATGTTAAATTTAATGTATTCTTTTAAAACTATGCATTAAAGGTTCATGATTTTATATCATTCATATTCCTCTTTATTTGTTCTCATTTGTATATAAAAAGTGTTTATATTTGTTGTTTGTAATAAAATGTTTGTTAAAATAGGACCATCGGATTTTAAGAGTTGGAAGGGACCAATGAAACCATGAAGTTTACTCTTTCTTTGTAGAGATGAGGAAATTGAGTCCCAGAATGGTAAGATAACTTGCCCAAGGTCTCTCAAAAGGTCAGTCAAAAAATCAGTGCTCAAATCTAGGTTCTGTGGATCTGACACAGGGCTCTGTCTTCTATACTTCTATACACTTTCTGGTTCAGAATTGGGCTCCACTTCATCTTCCTGCCCCATTGATTTGCAGATCCTATGCCAGAAATAGCATTCAAGAGGCCTAAATACTCAGCTTTTCACTAACCTTTGAGTCAGCCAACCTCTCCTGTTAGCATTGGGTGAAAGAGTCTGGGGAAAGTGTTATTATTTAGGAACATATGTAGATATGTTTAGTATTTAAGGAAAAGAGTCACAATTCACCCTTATAGGCAACTTACCCCTTTAAAAATGATCAAGAAGCAGCATGGCATAGTGGGTAGAGCTCTGGCTTCAGAATTTGGAAGACCTGGGTTCAAGTTTTATCACTGCCATATACTGTATGTATATGGGCAAGTCATCAATATCCACTGATATTAAAGTTAACTTGAAAATAACTGCATCCTACTTAATCACAAGCAATGGAATTTACTGTGTGAAGTAGAATCTCTTGAGACATTCAATTTGGCTTACTTACTGCCTATAGTCTCAATATGTCCTGGTAAAAAATGTTTATGGTGATAAATCAAGAATCTATCATACAGTATGAAATGCCAACACATGCCCCCAATATGTGGTGCCTAAAATGTTATATAAGTTCCAAATATATATATATTTAGACTGCTGGAAAAGTTGAGAGTGGTGGGTTTTATAAATGCAATTTCAGGACCATTCTGACTTAGTTTCTCCAATATTGTTTTCTCTTTTAAATAGGAAAGTTTCCCATTGGTTAGACTATGGATCTGGTTAGTATATCTCTTGAATAATGAAAGGTTACAGCACATAGATGAACTTTTTCAAAAATATTTACAACCCTACCTGGGATCATGAAGAATTGGGGGAGTCTTATCCCATCATGCCCATGATAGGTCAGCCTATGACTTTCAGATCCAGAAGTTACAGAACAGTTGGATGCTGTTACAATCATGTTCCCTCATCCTCCTGAGACAACCAATGCCTCTGACCATTGCAGGAGAAACTCCAGTGCTTTTTTTTCATTTTATTTATTTTATTCTGAACTTAAGAAATAAAACAAGCATTTCCATAATCTAATAGAAGAGAAAAAGAGATGATTGAAATGAAACCTAGAAGAATCAGATGTATCTTCATGCTTAAATATGTGAGATGCTTAGATAAATCTGAGTGCCTCAATCTGATACCATGAAGAATATGATCCTTTTAGAAGACAGCAGACATTTGGTCTATGAAGCAATTTGGAAGGCCCAAGAAGCCCAATACTGATTTTTCTTTCCTCTCCAGTAGCACTCAGGGCTAGACCAGCTTATGTCTCCTAGGAATCACTGAACATTCAATATGAAAATGAAACATGCCAGGAGAGGGGAAGAGTTGTAAGGCCCCTGAAACTATACTGCTATGGTTCACTTTATAGTGTCTGGTTTGTGACTTTTGTGGCTATCCTTGTCATTTATAAAAGGATACGTTTGTTTCTTCAAATTTTTTTTTAACAGTAAATATCATTCTTCCTCACTATGAGAAATGTAAATGACTTGATATTGCACAGATACTGGGTTACTACATAATCAATCATTTGGACAAGCATTTGCCACCACCAAAGGAAGCTATTGAAATGAATAGGAAAAATTGATTGCCTCCTTTTCATTTTTAAGCTCCTTAAAGTCACAGAATTCTCATTCCAGTTGTTGCACTGAACCCTAGTTTAAAAGGATTCATCTAAAAGATGCTATTTGAGTTGAATCTTGAAGGAAACAAGGGATTCTAAAATTAGGGGGGAATGAAAGAGTACATTTCAGGAATAGGAGACAGGCAGTTCAAAGACAAGGAGACAGAGAATGGAATAGTAAGCCTGTGGAAGAGCCAAAAACCTGCTCTGCCTGGACATCAAAGGAGAAGGAGATTATGATATAATAAAGATGGTAAAGTAGGCGATGAGGCAGGCAGGCAACAACCCGTATTTGTTAAGTACTTCCTGTGTGACATACAATGTGCTAAGTCCTGGAAATACAAATACAAGTAAAAAGAAAAACAGTTCCTTCCTTCAGGGAGCTTCATTTCCAATGGGGAAAGACAACCTACAAAAGGAGCTGAAAATCAGGAGTAAGGGTGTGGAGGGAGGGATGGAAGATTTAGTATAGAAGTCTAGAACAATGTGTGGAAGAGATTATAAGAGCAATTGTCACCAGGAGCAGCACAATGCCATCACTAAAAAATATCAGTGGACTTGTAGTGTGGGAGGTGGGAGTTGTCCCTTCCTGTGTTCTCCCTGGTCACGTGTTCCCTGTGTTTGCTCCACTCCATATGGGTACCCTGGTAATATGTTACCTACCTGTGTGCTTCCCTGCATTTATAGATTCTGTATCCACTCTTCCCACTGTTGTGTGTATTTGTGGGAGAGTACACCCTAGACTTTTAGGGATGATTTGTTGCTACTTTTCTTACTATTTGAATTCATACATGCTTTTTCTTTGAACTAATTGTGTCCTCTGCCTATTAAAGGCCAACAAATCAGTGGGGACTTGGGAACTATTGTTTTAGGGGATATAGACTCACAGAATACCTTCATCTGTTGAAGGACCTACCCTGTGATTTAGGGAGAGGGAGGTGCCCCCAGGTGTTACATGACTAAAAAGAATAACAGTTTGGAATATGTTTCAATAATGTATCTCAACCAGATGTTAACTTGAGTTTTCTGCTTTTTAAGAAGCAGTGAAGTCTGTCCAAGAGAAGCACTTTTAATCATGCCACTGTCCCTATGGGACTCTTTGGGAAATTGCTACTTGGAAATCTGTGTCTAATTGATTTTGTGTGTGTGTGTGTGTGTGTGTGTGTGTGTGTGTGTGTGAAGAACTTGCCTTATACTTCTGGCACTGGTTCATTTCTGACCTGTAATTCATGGTTTATTTATAACATACATTTCTACATTTTACCATATGGCCTAGAAATCTTCAAGTTATCCTGGGACATTAGTAAGGAATTTCTGATTCACATCATTGCTAAAAGAAAAGCATAAAATTTTCAGCACTTAGTACAATGCCTGACACACAGTAGGCACTTAATTAATGTGTCTTATAATTCCATATGTATTTTGGATGTCAGACTTTTACCAGAGATGTTTGATTCAAAGAATTTTTTCATAATAATTTCTCTTCATCTAGATACATTTCTATTTGTGTGAAAAAATGTAAAATTTCCTATAATTGAAATCATCTATTTTATTTGTTATGGTCATCTATATCCCTTGTTTGTTTTGTTAAGAATACTCCCTCTTGGGGCAGCTAGGTAGCACAGTGGATAAAGCACCAGCCTTAGATTCAGGAAGATCTGAGTTCGAATCTGGCCTCAGACACTTGACACTTACTAGCTGTGTGACCCTGGGCAAATCACTCAATCCCCACTGCCCTGCAAAAAAAAAAGAATACTCCCTCTTGGATTGCTGAGAGGTGAAAGGGGAATGAATCAAGGAGAAATCTAGGTAATATAAAAACAAAAGATATAAATAAATATTTATCTGAAAAATAAATCAATTCTATTTAATACTCACTCATTAAATGCCTACTAAGTGTCATTTATTATTGACATGGGAATTATCCTTGTCAGCTATCTATGCATAGTCAGGCCATCAATTCACCAGAGTTAAGATCAGAATTAAGAATATATAAGAAGAAAAGATAATAATGACAGAGAGAGCTTTCAATAAAGAAGTTTTAACACTGAATTATTTAAAAGAGCTACAAAAAATTTAAAAAGGGAATGGACAACAGAAATTATATCAACAGTGATTATAAGAATCTCAACCAAAAGTTAAGCCAATTAACTGCTACAACAGACCAAAAGAGCTCAGAAAGCACCTTAGTCAGTAAACATTTTCTTGCCAAATAGAAAGAACTACCAAAAGCAACAACAAGTTAGAATATAAACCTTCCTGTAAAATATGAAGAAGAAAGACGATGGATGATTATGAGTAGTATCGTCTCATAAAGCAGAGAGAATCAGTAAAGGATAAAACAAGTCTAAAAGAAGCTTAGCAAGATTTTCAACTAAGCAAAGTCACTGCAAGGGCATACCAGGATGAAATGCAAAGAGGACTACAAACAGAAGAAAAATGGGGAGAAAAGACCTTATAAAAACTATTTCACCAACCATTTTCCCTTTGAAGATAGAGGAATAGATATACTTGGACCCTAACATCACAATCGTTTCAGAGGAGGTATAAATAGCATGAATGAGGGAAAAGATATGAAAATCTGTGTATCCAGACTGAAGCAAGTATGTATACTTGCTGGAGGCAAGAAAATCATTAGAGCAATGAAGAAATTATATACAAGGTATTGCAAGGAGGGGAAAATATCAAAGGCATGGGGAAAACAAAAAACTTCAAAACTTGTTAATATCCCCCAAAGAGATATCTGAGAGAACAAAAATTACCTGTAATTTTAACTTACTTTTCCAGCTATACAAAATCTTTATGAGGGTCATCTATATATAAATCCTTCGTTAAGGAAGTATCAAAGTCAACAGTAGGGAGCAAACTGACTTTAAAAAATATTATTCAACAATTAACCACATCTTTACCACCTCAAAAGATATAGAAATGCTTACCGATTGTTAATTACAAAAAGCATTCAACTCTAGAACAAAATACTACCATACATGTCTCTTCACAAGGTATCTCC
Source organism: Dromiciops gliroides (assembly GCF_019393635.1). Lineage (NCBI taxonomy): Eukaryota > Metazoa > Chordata > Mammalia > Microbiotheria > Microbiotheriidae > Dromiciops > Dromiciops gliroides. Next base: position 105,527,440 of record NC_057863.1, on the reverse strand, counting down.
TACTCACACACTAAGATCATTCAGGATTCCTTGGAAGATATTGAAAAAAAATTAAATTTTCAATCAAATTTGATAGACATTTATTAAGTGCCTACTATGTGCCAGACACTGTGCTAAATGCTAGGGATAAAAGCAAGAAAAAAAAGAAAAACAGTCCCTGCTCTGAAGAAGTTTACAATATAGTGGGAGAGTACAACAACATACTCTTCTCCAGGAAGCTAAAAAGGGGAAGAGGAGAAAGCCAGTAGGGGGCATGATGCTCTATGGAGTTGAAACCAAGCACAGCTGCTGCTGGAAAATGGAGTTACCTGTAAGGTTCTGAAACTTCTGAGCCTTCTATAAAGGAAAGCTTTGGGAAGAGTTTATGGCTGTATCCACAAGTCTTCCAATCACAGGGGAGAGGCAATTGAAGGAGTTGAGAAGATGTTGAATATTAACAATGGAGTCCATCTGCATGGTGATGAGATTTTAGGTGATCAACTTATTCTGAAGGAGGCATGATGTTCTGAGGAGTCCAAACCAAGCAGAGGCCCTGATGGAAAAAGGGCAGTTACTCAAAGACAAGACAAAAATAATATTGTTCAATAATCTTCTGCTAGTAAACATCAGGTGAGGAATAAAACAAGGGGATGTATGTTCACTAAAAGCATGATAGAGAAGATCCAGTGCAGAGTTCAGGTTAAGAAGGAATTACAAGTGTATGGTAGGGTTCTCTAAATACTTCTAATTTCAAATGACATTATATTGATTTCACCAAGCCCCAAAACATTGCAGAGCCTCCTGTAGTGGATTTATGTTCATTTAGAATTTGGCTGGTCAAGCCACACAGAAAAGACAAAATGGATGAAGAATGACTGTTGCACATATTTCAATATGCATCTGTTAGCTACTTTTATTTTTATTTTTTAATCATAAAAGTATTTTATTATTTTCCAGTTACATGTAAAGATAATTTTCAATATTTGTTTTCATAAGATTTTTAGTTGCAAATTTTTCTCTCTCCCTTCCTTCCCTCCCCTCTCCCCAAGTCAGAAAGCAATCTGATATAGGTTATATATGTACAATCACATTAAACATTCACTATGCATACAAATAGATATTTCATAGGACTTTTTGAACAATCTGGTACAGAAAGCATAGATGGGCAATGAACTGGGGCCCAGAATTGAAAAGAAGAAAGAAAGAAGGTTTGATTGCTCTCAGGAAATTGCAAAGCAACTCCAAGCTTCCCATAACAACAAAAGCAAGTCTTTTCAATGTAAATATTTTACCAGTGTTGCCAAAGGGTAGCGAGACCTGGGACACCAATGACCCCAAGTAGCTAAAGGTAAGCATCTCAGAAAGGGTAATAGAAAGGTGTAATTGGTGTGAGAAGTCTGCAACATATAACCAACAAAAAACTCTAACAAAAGGCAAGAGTAAAAGATGTCATCAAGAAAGTGTACAACAGAAAGTGAAAATGGATTGGTCATATAACAAGAGTGAGAGATGGTAAGTGAGGAGACAAAGCGCTCCATTAGTATCCTCATGGTGTCATGAGAAAATAAGAAAAGCCCTGGGCATATTGGGTGGACCCCCTTCCCCATGACAAACTTTGAGGAGAATATGGACAAAAGTCATACAGGATCGACAGGAATGATTAAAATTTGCACCATTAGAGGAGACTTTCAAATTGATGAGATGCCACATCTGTTTGGGCAGGGATGCTAGGGATGCAAAGACAAAAGGCAAATATTTCATGGCCTCAAGTTTATGTTCCAATGCTTACAAAGAGCTTATATTCTAAATTCTTTTTTTTTTTTAGTGAGGCAATTGGGGTTAAGTGACTTGCCCAGGGTCACACAGCTAGTAAGTGTTAAGTGTCTGAGGCCGGATTTGAACTCAGGTACTCCTGACTCCAGGGCCGGTGCTCTATCCACTGTGCCACCTAGCTGCCCCCTATATTCTAAATTCTACTGAGCAATTGAATGTTTCCAAATCATCACTCCTCTGCTTAAAAATCTTCAGTACCTCCCTATTGCCTATGGAATAAAGTTTCATTTCCTTGCCTGGAACTTAAGGTGTCCCCACATCTTCTGTCACCCTTTCTAGTCTTATCTAGATCTTTTCAACATGAATTTTCCCACATATGCTGGCCATAACTACTTTAATTCTCCTAAACACACTCAGGGCATTTGTGGTACCACTTAAGTAACTATCCTAAACTATTTAGAAACATCATTTTGGGGGCAGCTAGGTGGCACAGTGAATAGAGCACTGGCCCTGGAATCAGGAGGACCTGAGTTCAAATCTGGCTTCAGACACTTAACGCTTACTAGCTGTGTGACCCTAGGCAAGTCACTTAACCCCAATTGCCTCACCCCCCCCCAAAAAAAATAGAAACATCACTTTGTGGAAAGTACAAATGAATATGTTCCACTAACCAGAGTGTTTAGTGAATACTATTACAATTCACACTCTAGAATCCAGCCAAATTTGAATACTCTCTTTATCCTCAACATGGCTGTATTAGCCTACTTTGGTGTTTTTCCCCTTCTTTGGTCCATAATATTCTTTTATGCAGTTGGGATTTTCATCCTGACAATCTAACATAGCCCTATGGAGCACTTGTCAATTTATTTGACAAACGTCATTATGAGGGGTTGAAATGGAAGTTGCTTTGCTTTGATATTGTCATATACCTGACAATGCTATCAGGAAAGTATTTTTTGTTGTATTCTCCCATCAAGATTTTCAAATTTGGACTGGATGAGACCCACAAGGATATATACATACATACACACATACATACATACACGCACATGTATACACACATACACACACAAGTATATATAACTATACATGTACATTGCAAATATGTATATATGTACAAATATTTATACATGCATGTATACTGTGTAATATATGTTTATAGTTACATGTGCATATACATATACACACATATATGTATATATACACATATATGTGTGTATATATATTATATATAGAGAATGTGTCTGTATATATGTTTATATTGACAGCCCCTCTCATATTTGCAGTTCACCTAAGGGGCAGCTCATTATCAGTACTAACCACCATGGTTGGGCTTTCCAGAACCCTCTAATTCATTTATGCAGGAAGTATTCCTGGTTTGAATTATCATCATCTTATTTTCATCTGCTCTATGAAAAACATCTATAAGTATCACTATATTTCCCTCTTCTTCTCCTTTTCTAAGTTTACAATTCATTATTTTAATACTGAGTCAATATCCTTTCAGCCTTTCATTTACATCATGCATTATATAGGGAACAGCACTGTCAAGGTCATCTATTGCCTACACTGTCATATACATTTCTTTTCATAAAAGCACAGCATTAATACTGGCATACTGTTGAACTGTTCCCATTTCTGTGACTTTACCATATAAGAATGTATTATTCATGAAAGAAAATGCATTTCAGATATTTTACCAATTGTTGTTATTGTTCTAGAGGGGGAAATAAATGCAGAAAGTGGTAGTTGTAGAAATATGTTCTCTTTCAGGATTTAATCTACAATAGCAATTTAATCCATTTACCTTCTTCAACCTTAAACTTTCCACTAAACTGCAAAACTTAGAGTCAGCTAAACCATAAGCACTAATTTAAGGTCAAGATACTCCTGGGAAAGATTTGAATACTTAAGGTAGAATTCAACAAAACTCTCACAAAGATCTATGGAATGACAAAGCTCCTTTCTAAAAATAATAATAATAATAAAATGGGAACTCCATTTCTGCTTTTTTTTCAAATCACTGTCTTAGGTTCTATGATACTCTCTTTTATGTATTTTTCTGAGATATTTAGTAGCCTTCTAAAGATGCTAAAATGCTAAATTCATTTCTTATGTAATATACTGAACCTCTCAGAGGTAGACCACAACTGGCACTTCAAATTGCTTTATACTGTGAGGAGTTAGTCCTCATTAATAACCCATAAGCACCTGTATTCATAATTATATAAAGATGAAACTATTTCATCTTTTACCCTCACGTTATCATCAAGGACTGTTCCCATCCAGGGTTCTCTTTTACTGAAACTGAACTCCGTGTCTCCAAATACATTTTGATTTTGGTGCAGAGTTTCAGATTCTCTCAAGTCCATCCCTGGTAGAATGCAGTCATTCAGGGATAGATACATTAACTCTCTCAGGGCATTAGATCCATAGTGTCAGAGATTTAGAACTAGAAAGGAACTAAGGGCCACAATCCAAATTAAGATGAAAAAAATTGAGACCCAGAGAGTTCAAGTACTTGCACAAAGTCACAGAGATAATGTGACATTGTTGGAATTTGAACCGAGCCCTTCTGATGACAAATACAACTTTCTTTCCGCCATACCACACTGCCTGCTGGAATCCCTAAACTTTTATTTTTGAGAAGTTACTTTCCTAAAACCTTTAGATTATTGTTTTTATTTTATTTTTTGCTGGACAATGAGGGTTAAGTGACTTGCCCAGGTTCACACAGCTAATAAGTGTCAAGTGTCTGAGACCAGATTTGAACTCAGGTCTTCCTGAATCCAGGGCCAGTGCTTTATCCACTGTGCCACTTAGCTGACCCTGATCTTTATATTCTTAGAAGAAAGAAGGCAAGATGAAGTGTTTTTGGAGGATGGGGGTGGGTGGGAATAGTAACAAGAAGGTGAAAGGGCCAAGAGAGAAGGTACCACTACCAATTATGACCCCTTTTCTGGGAATCCCAGAAAACCATGGAGACAAGGTATGGAAGCTCTTCAGCAGGTTTCAAGGGCTACCAAGTTAAGACTTTAAGAAATACTAGAAGGGGCAGCTAGGTGGCGCAGTGGATAAAGCACTGGCCTTGGATTCAGGAGGACCTGAGTTCAAAGCCAGCCTCAGACACTTGACACTTAACTAGCTGTGTGACCCTGGGCAAATCACAACCCCCATTGCCCTGCAAAAATAAAAAAAATTTTAAAAAAAGAAGTACTAGAAGATCCTGAGACACTGTTTGGAGTCTCTCAACTTAAAGTCACTGGTCCATCAGTGAATGATGCCACCCTGACAATGCTCTCTTGAATTCCTGAGGTAATTAATTATATTTTCACCCAAACCTCATGGTTTTAGATTGAATTAGAATGGTCTATGGCTTCTGAGAAGCACAGGTCTCATCAGGCCTATTCAAATGTAAGGTGGTATTATTATTCAATTCTTTCTTATCTCTGGTCTCTGGATACCTTAGAATGTCAAACCAGGAATCAAGAACCTCTTTCCTAGGGGCAGCTAGGTGGCACAGTGGATAGAGCACCAGCCCTGGAGTCAGGAGTACCTGAGTTCAAATCCGGCCTCAGACACATAACACTTACTGGCTGTGTGACCCTGGGCAAGTCACTTAACCCCAATTGCCTGACTAAAAAACAAACAAACAAAAAAAAGAACCTCTTTCCTAATCATTCCGGCAACTAACTGGTTGTATGGACTTGAGCATATCCCATAGTCTTTCTATGTCTATTTCTTCTCTTGTAAAATGAAAGGGTTGGGTTAGATGATCTCTATGCTCCCTAATAGCTCTAACATTCTAAAACTCTTTGATCTGGTTATGACATTTCCATAGGTTATATTGTTGTACTTCCCAGGAAAGCCTTGGACACTGGGTAAAACATAGTCCATAGAATTCATGTAGCCTTGTAATTATTCATTTCAGTTCAGTAATTTTTCAGTTGTGTCTGACTCTTTGTGACCCCATTTGGGATTTTCTTGGCAAAGATGATGGAGTGGTTTGTCATTTCCTTCTTCAGCTTATTTTATATATGAGGAAACTAAGGCAAACAGGGTTAAATGACTTGCACAGGGTAGCACAGTTAATTAAGTGTCTGAGGTTGAATTTAAACTCAGGAAGATGAGTCTTCTTGACTGCAGGCCCAACAATATCCACTGCACAGCCTAGATGCCCCAACTATTAACTATGTCATCATAATTTCCAAGGAAGCAGGTAGCTATATAAACATTAGCCCCAATTCTCAACTGACTGTGTAATGTTTGGAGACTAATAAGAGTGGCATATAAATGATGAAAGGTATAATTCTCTTTAATAAGCAATTCAACCAATAATAAATAGCCTGTGAGCTCCATGATAGTACAGACTGGGTCTTATCTAAACCTTTTCTCTTTCCCCTAGAATTAGATTACTTTCTGTAGGAGGACCCTAAACTTAACCCCAAGAGGGTGAATAAGGTTTACTATAGCTTTGCTTAAATTTCAGAAACACTAAATTAGAAAGGATAAGAAATATGAGTTATTCAATTTATGGGTAGATGAAGCTAAATTTGTCTAGAAATATAATTTGGCCTTTAAGTTTGTAAGTTGTATATGAAAATATCCTACATTTCTTACCATAATGACCTTCTGCAAAATGTTGCCTTTGAGGAAGAAAAATACACGTTAAAGTGTCATTATCCAGAGGGATTTGAGTGAATGATCCGTATGCATGCCAAGCTGACAAGCATTATTTCTGTTTTGGAACTTGGTAAATTGGTATTTTCTTCCATTCTTCCCATTGGGCAAAACTGTTCTTCATTAAAGTAGTCCAAGTAGACTGATGAGTGGAGAATCAATATCTACCTGATGGTGTAAAGGATATCAAGTAGATCACTTCTGTGGGAGAGGAGTAATTTTCATTGAACGTAATTTTCTTGTCACAGCAGAGAGCACTGATGGAAACTTCAAATGAGTACATCCTGAAATGTTCAGGATTGGAATTCTACCTTAGGGAATGTAGAAAAGAGTCTTTTCCCATTGTTTCTTTAGCTATGCCTCTATCTCACTGCAGTAACTTTGGTTTACACTTCCCAAATTGCTTTATATAGTTCAGTATGGCCAGATCTTTTAAATACTTCATTTTAGGACAAAAAGATAGAATGTTGCTGGACCTGGCAGCTAGATTTAGTCATTGTGTTCTGTAGTGGACTAGCCAAGGTATTTTTGCTATTGCTTAGTGATGTCTGTTCCAAAAGTATTTTGGCAATTTTTTTACCTGCTTGTCTATCTTATGAAGATATCTATCCTTTTTTTTGGATGAAGAAGTGTTTATATTTCTAAAGCTGCCTTAGTATGAAAATCCTTTCACATCATACAGGTTTTTGTTAGGGTATTTTTCAAATCTGCTATTATCCATCTTATGGTTCCAAAAGTGTAAGTTGACTGGTATTGTGAAGAATTATCTCTAAATGTGTTCCTCTCATTAAGCTTTGATTTCAGAGTGTGATTAATATATTAATCTATGCAGCTACAACTTTCTTCTTGGTAGCATTACACTCTATATTGCTAGAAAAGAATGAGGTGTTTGTAAGTATCACCTTTGGTTTCAAGATCAAAGCTTTCAGTCTCCATTTTACCTTGGTATAAATGAACAATTTGACACCTATCAAGTCTGAATGATATCTTGATACCAGTGAAGAACCATTAGATGTATGTGCAATAGATACTGCATGTTCCTTGATAAATGGTTTAAAGTTGACTACTTTTTTGTGGAGTCCATTGTAACTTCTTTGTTTGCTTATAAGGTGGTTGTAGTCTAGAAAACACCTGATTTTTCTGGCTTAATTTTCCTCTGTCAACACATTATTTATTCCTTAGCTATATCAATTCCTTACTACCTAAAATCCTAGTACTCCTTCTTTTTCTCCTTCCCCTTCTCTGAAAACTTCCCTTTATCTCCTCCCCCCATAATCTAGACTCTATTAGAGGTCTACCAGAAGAAATTAAAACTATGGATAAAGTATATATCATCTCTGTTGTCTTGTCTTTTGTACTATTATATTCGTTCCAAAGATGCTTTCAGCAAGTCTACAGAAGATGAGGGTACATGAATATACTTTTATTCATTTACCAAAAAAGTAATTTTTATTCACCCATGGAATAGTCTGCAGAATATTAAGTACAAAAAAAGAGAATGACTTGCTCTAGGACCATTAGATGAATGATGTAATACAGTGTCTACTTTAGAATAATTTACATGAAATGAAGCTCTTCAATGTATTGTTTTGGTGTTACCTATGCACATCAAATGATTAATAATATGTCCATCATCATCACTATCATCATATCAACATCATTATGATCACCAACAATAACAGGTCATCCTTATCATATTTTTTTTGGAGTTTAGATAGAAATGGTCCTGTGACAAGTTGCTGTCTCTTTAACATTTAGTGTTCTACAGAACTCTTTTTTTTTTTGGTGATTGAATAAAAGTATTAGGATATCAGTAAATAAGCATTAAACTTGTTTTCTATAGGTTCCTTGAAAGTACCCTCAGTACAACTTTGGTAATAGCATGACAGGAATGATATGTGATTTCTCCAGTTCCCATTTGATTTTCTCTTCTTCTGTTAGGTCTCTATATTGTGAAAGCCTTTTGTAGTTTGGAGAGTATGAGCCTTTGGTATTGCAACATCTATTTAAAAAACAACAACAACATGTTGGGTTTTTAAAAAGTATTTATGGCCAATGTTATATCCAGACAACTGCAGACAACATTTTAGTCTGTGATATTCCAGTTTTACTAGTTTTTTGGTTGAATTCTCAAGGACATGACACGTGTATTTGTAGTATGGGGATTTTTTGTGTGTCAGTCCATGAAAGAGAGTGAGCTTCCAATGTTATAACCTGCTAAGTATTCAGTAGGTATTATATTTTTGTAGCCTACAGTGTTATGTCTACCATTTCTTTGCATAATATGCATCAATCACTAAGTCTGGCCTCTTTTAGATAATCCTTTTGTAATTTCTGGTGGTGATGTCTCCATTTAGCAATTCTCTTTAAATCTGGTGCAATCCTCATCCATTATAGGTCTTTTTGGCTAGCTTCTTCTACCCAGAAAGGAAAAGAACAAATGCTTGTGGAATATTTTATATTTTTTTCAAAATGAAAAGGGAGGACCAATGACCTACCCTCTCTAGAAATTTTGCAAAGTGGTCCAGTGTTTTGGGAATTTGCCCTCTCTTATTTGTAAAGCTTATTTGACTGTGTTTCAGTGAGGATTTGCTTGGTAAAATTGAGCTCCCTCAATGACTCATTCTAAAATTGGCTCATGGAGAATAACAGGATGCAACTCTACATGGAAGAATAAAGGGAAAAAGATTCTTCTGGTTATCCTCTGGGCTCTGAAGCATACATAGGGTTACACAGAATGTATAGGCAAAATGGGAAAACACTATTATAGCAGAAGCCTTGATGAAGCCTACCTCCAATGTACTTGAACAGTGCTCCTCAAAGGGAGGGCTTCTTAACTTTTTTTGTGTTCACTGGTATCCTTTGACAGTTTGGTGATATCTGTGAACCTGTTTTGGAATAATGTTTCTAAATACATAAAATACGTAAGATTAAAAAGAAAGCCAATTATGTTGAAATATAGTCATCAAAATGATAATAAGAATAAATTCATGGACACCAGGTAAAGAATCCCTGCTTTTAAGGGCTATATGACCTGACACCTCCACAGGGTAAGGATGGAGATGGAATGGCTCAGAACCCTCTGTGGGAGTAGGATATGACCCTTTACATTCTACAAGAACTCTCTCAACAATTAAAGTTTGGGGTCTTTAGGTACAGAAAGGGGTGAATATAGAACCCAGTTTAGGATTAGTCCAATTTACAGAAGCAGAAAAGGAAAATGTGATAGGATAAGAAAGCTGAGATTTGAACTCTAGGTTACTTGTGTTTCACTTTGTCTGCTAGCTCGCCAAATGACATCTCTTAGAATAGAAAAGGCCTATCAGCTTCAATCCCCCATTCACAGGTTACCCAGCCATCTCATACCCACCAGACTAACGAATTTAACATTTCTTGTCATATTCCCTTTGGATATACATATAGAAGCACATACTGTCAAACAGAAGCATGAGAGAGGCTGCAATATTGAGGAATAAAAGTTCCATTGTTCTGCTGATTCTAAAGTAAGTGATAGAAATTATAAGCTAATTTACATACTGAGAGATTAGGGAAGTATCCCTTTATTCCTATTAATATATTTTCCCTTCCTAATTATAGAGATTTGAATCTTTTTAAAACAACTTTATACAAAACATTTGTATGGCTATAAGAACTGCATGTTAAATGCTAATTCTGGGTGAGTTATTTGCATAACTTTACAAAGGAGCTAAATTGCTTGTATTTAATAATAAATAGACAGTTTAAAAAGGACTTGGGATATCTTGGAAAAATATGAAACAGAGAGAAATCCAGCTTCTGTTTTAAGATATAGAAATTTTTGCAGCTAAAATTTTAAAGTACTATCCATTCTCTGGGGGGAAATTGTCCTCACTTTCTGATAAGTTAAGTATTTCAGGACTCTTATTAAATAATGGTTTCAAATAAATTGTAAGTAAAGAATTTGTATCTTTAAAAATGAGTGTGGATAATTTTCTAAAAATAATGAATCACCTCAAAAATAATGCTTTGTTTTTGTAAAATAGAGAGTTGTGGAGATCACTTAAAGGTTGAATTAAGGTAGACAAAGTAAAAGGAAGAGTAGAAGTAACTACTCAGATAATTCAAGCAGTAAAAGCTCTTCAAGAAAATGGTTGAAATTTGCATTAGGAAGGGGAGAGTGAAATATGTTTCCTCCCCTTTTGCATTATATGCAATTTATGGAATAATTTCTTCAACTCTGTCTTTGTCCCCTGAATATTCCTTTATTGAACACATCATATGTTTGTACTGGGGATCAAATGATAGCCCAGGTGAATCAAGTTATCTGTGAATTCTGACATACATACATACATATGTATACATTCATATACACATAGACACACAGTGATTACAAAAAGATTTATTTTGTAAAGAAGATGTTAAATGTTTGTGTTAGACACAGTAAATCCTTTGATTGATGAATAGATTCTTTGTGGTCAATTTTTTTCTGCTTTGCTTGCTTGTTAAGTTTGCTATAATCTCGAAAAAAAACTCCAGTTTTCTTGTCTTCTTCTTTCTCTGTTCAACACTGTTGAATTTCTAGTGAAGCTCCCCTGTTGTTTCCTGGTATCCCCTCTTTCTTCCCCTGTCTTTTCTCTGCACTTCTCACCAAAATCTATGATCTTCTCTTCTAGGCTGGAAATGTCAATTTTCCTAGATGGTTGGCACTCTCTGCCTGTAACCTCAAGGTTGGAAAACCAATCAGATTCACCTCAGTGGGCTTCTTCTCATCTCTCTAAAACATTTGGAGCAGTCCTGATACCCGAGTATACATGACTCCAAAGATGAGTGAGCTCCCCTGACCTTAGAGTTATCTGATCTATCCTGAAGCATGGAACCAGGAGACCCAATGACAAGCAACTTCCTGCAATGCCTCTAAGGCACCCTCTGTAGGCATTATATATCTATCGTGTGTAGGTGTGTATGTGTAAAAATATATGTGTGCATATATACACACATATATATGTGTATATATACATATAACATTATATTATATATTATATAATATAGATATGATTTATTATGCATATAATACACACACAGGATACATGTAGAATGCCTACGGAGGATGCCTTAGAGTGGAAGACACTAACATCTGGGAGGAACTGGGAAAGACTTCCTATGGAAGGCGGCACTTGATCTAAGTCTTAGAGAATGCCCAGGAATCTAAGAAGTAGAGGTGAGAAGGGAGATAATTCCCGGCATGGAGGATCCCCAGTACAAAGACATAGAGGCAGAAGATGGAGAATCCTGTTTGAGGAATAACAATTAGTTCAGTTTGTAGAGTGTGGTGAGGTAAATAAAGATTGAAAAAAATAATAAGTTGCCAGGATTTGAAAACCTTTAAATGACAAGCAGAAAACTTTATTTGATCCTTGAGATAATAAGGAGTTATTAAGGTTTAATAAGTGGGAAGTGACTTGAGGCAGAGACAAAATAGAAGGCTATTGCAATAAACTAGGTGATGAGGTCTTGAATCAGGGTGATTGCTATGTGAGTGGAGGAGTCTTATTCAAAAGAAGTAGAAGGGGGACAGCTAGGTGGCACAGTGGATAAAGCACTGGCCCTTGAGTCAGGAGGACCTAAGTTCAAATCTGACCTCAGACACTTGACACTTGCTAGCTGTGTGACCCTGGGCAAGTCACTTAACCATCATTGCCCCACAAAGAAAATAAAAACAAAAACAAAAGCTGTAGAAGAAATAGAAATGAAGCAATCTGGCAATATATGGGGTGGAGTGTGGAATGAGGATGAGGAGTGGAGCATGATATTAAGTCCCTAGTGCACTTCCTAAGTACTTTAGATATATATGGATCCCACCAGGCCAGCTCCTCAGAAGTATCCATATCTGACATCCAGCTCTGTTCCTGGTCTTCAAGCAGAACATGTTTTGGGGAGCAAAAGGTTCCTTATCTCTTGCTCCTTCCTTTAGTTCACAGCCAGGATCAGCACCTTTTCAGCAGGAAGCAGCAACTGCAGGTGCCCAGTTTGGTGATTATCACATCATCTCCTACAGCTCCTAATTAAAAACTACCATGATTCAGCCTATGACCCACTATCCATCATGGCTTGTGTTCCAATACTTCAGAGTTACTTCAGAATCACACAATTGTCTACAATCAATAGTCTCGTGCTTCAACAGAACAGTCCTCTCTTGAGTGTTTTATGCCCCATCTTCTTAAATTGTGGGTTGCCACCCCATATGGGGTCATGTAACTAAATGTGGGGGTTGAGAAAAATTTAGCAACAGTAAAAGCTTAAATATACCTCTTTTATATGCGTATATACTCTGGGTCATGTAAAAAATTTTCAGGTGAAAAGGGGTCGCAAATGGAAAAAGTTGAAGAAGCTTGCTTTATGCCATCATTCACCAGGCCTAATCACAATCTAACTTAATTTCCTACTCAGATATTTCAAGCATCTTCCAAGTACCTCAAACAGCCACCTTTTGACTCCAAGTAAAAGCTCTTTAGTCCTAAGGACAGCTTTCACAATGACTGTAACAAACGTTTCTGCAGAAATCATGCTAACCTAGTAGCTATTCCAGTAGATGAACTTGGGACCATAGGACTATAGACTTAGAGCTGGAAGAGGCCTTATAAACCATGTCATCTAATGCACAGGCCCCCTCCCACCATCATTTTACAGATGAAGAAACCGCAGATGAGAAAAGTTAAATGACTTGTTTGAAGTGACATAGATTGGATGCAGCAGAGCTGGGATTCAGTGCTTCATACCAAGATCCTCTGACTTACAGACAATGTACTTTTTTTTTTTGGTGGGACAATGTGGGTTAAAGTGACTTGCCTAGCAGTTTTCTGATGAAGAAACCAAAGCTATCTATTCCCATATGAAAAAATGCTCTAAATCTCTAATGATTAGAGAGATGCAAATTAAAACAACTCTGAGGTACCACCTGACACCTATCAGATTGGCTAAAATGACAAAAAAGGAAGATAATAAATGTTGGAGAGGCTGTGGGAAAATTGGAACACTAATGCATTGTTGGTGGAGCTGTGAGCTGATCCAACCATTCTGGAGAGCAATTTGGAATTATGCCCAAAGGGCGATAAAGCTGTGCATACCCTTTGACCCAGCAATCCCACTTTTAGGTCTTTTGCCCAAAGAAATCATGGAAGGGGGAAAGGGACCCACATGTACAAAAATATTTATAGCTGCTCTTTACGTGGTAGCAAGGAATTGGAAGTTGAGGGGGTGCCCATCAATTGGGGAATGGCTGGACAAGTTGTGGTATATGAATACAATGGAATACTATTGTGCTGTAAGAAATGATCAGCAGGAAGAGTTCAGAGAAACCTGGAGGGTCTTGCATGAGCTGATGATGAGTGAGATGAGCAGAACCAGAAGAACATTGTACACAGTATCATCAACATTGAGTGTTGACCTACTGTGATGGACTATATTCTTCTCACCAATGCAATGGTACAGAAGAGTTCCAGGGAACTCATGATAGAAGAGGATCTCCAAATCCAAGAAAAAAAAAAGAAAGAAAGAACTGTGGAGTATAGATGCTGATTGAACCATATTATTTCTTTTGTTTTGGGTGCTGTTGGTTTTTTTTTTCTTTCTATTTTGAGGTTTTGCATCACTGCTCTGATTCTTTCTCTTGTAACAGGATTAATGCAGAAATAGGATTAATGTTATTATGTGTATATATATGTGTGTGTGTATATATATATATATATGTATATGTATAGAGATATATAGATATAACCTATATCAGATTACCTGCTGTCTAGGGGAGGGGGGAGGGAGGGGAGGGAGGGAGAAAAATCTGAAATTGTAAAGCATGTATAAACAAAAGTTGAGAACTATCTTTACATGTAATGGAAAAAATAAAATACCTCATACATTAAAAAAAAAAAAGTGACTTGCCTAGGATCACACAGCTAGTGTCAAGTGACTGAGGCCGGATTTGAACTCAGGTCCTCCTGAATCCAGGGCCGGTGCTTTATCCACTGTGCCACCTAGCTGCCCCGAGCCAATGTACTTTCTACCACTATTCACTTAATACAGTTCTTGGCACTTAGTAGGGGCTTAATAAATGTTCACTGACTGACTATTGACAGACTTCTATTATACACCACAAGTCAGGGTTTTAAGAAAAAGCTCACCCTACTGCTGCTATAGAAAGACAGGCTGTCTGAGTGACATTTCAGAGTTGATTACATAGCCCTGTTCAGAAAGAAATCCCACTGTAATCAACAGCCATCCTTAATGTTAACCTCAATAGGGATTTTGCCTTAATAAGAAATTGAGAATTGGGTTTTTAGTGATAATTATGATTATAATTTTCAAAGGACCAGTCTTTCCTTTAATAAATAATCCTTATCCAAGAACAAGCATCCTTGAATCTTATCTCTGCTGTTTTCAAATTAGCATTTTAAGAAATTAATTTTGGTTCTTCTGAGATATGCAGCAAATCAGTGAAGCAGAGGAGTCTTCCTATATTTATATAGATAGAGATATCTGCCCAATGCCCATAGCAGAGAACAATTAGATAATCCATGTTCACACTTACAATATTAAAGATTTTTTTTTGTTTTGTTTTTTTAATTAATTTACCTTCATTAAAGCAACTCTAAGCTATTAGTCAAGTATGGAGAATAGTATAAATGGCATTGAACAGAGACCTGTGTTCTAGTGTCAAATTTGACCCCAACTAGCTCTGTGGCCTTGAAGAAGTCACTTAAATCTTCTGGCTTCAGTTTCCTTATCTGTAAATTGAATGAATTGGGCTAGACAAGGGGTTCTAAATTTTAGGGAGAATCTGTGAGCTTGGATGGGAAAAATTATATCTTAATTTTTGCTAAACTAATCAAAATTTAGTATTTCCTTTGACTATAAATGTAGGCCAGTGGTGTCAAACTCAAAAATGGTGGTCACTAACTAATAGTGGCACTAAAATGTGCATAAAGATCTCTGCAAGCCACATCTTAATTTAAAAACCCACACGTGTGTATATAATTTATTTTTAAAAATTAATAATCAACATATAAAAATTATATAAGAACTGCAATTTAATCTGGGAACTGCATTTTAATCTGGTTCAGGCCACATTCAGGAGAGTTGCGGGTCTCATGTGGTCAGCTGGTCATGTGTTGGACACTACTGATATAGGTAACAAATATGATACGGCTTCACCAAACAGCCAAAGGGGTCCATGACACACATATATAAAACTCCATGGCTAGATTGTCTCCAAGATTCTTTCTAGCTCTGTTATTGTTCATCCTGCATGTTTGAAGAAGACCAGTGACATCACAGTGTTGAAGTTAGGGTATGGTGCATTCAGCTATAGCTGATCAAACCAATATAAATTCAGGAGGCAATATCACACATCAGGCACTAGTGGTCTGTTAGAACCTTTAGAGTGGAAGTGGCTCTGGATGTGTACAGCTCACATTTCTTTTGTACTTCTATGATTCTGCTTTACTCATGGATTATAGAGCCTTCTTTGATGCAGGCATGCCATGCTGGATGGTCCTTTGCCAGCATTGCCCAAGTTTCACAGTTGATACTAATGTTTCTAGCTCTAAAGCTACTGTAATGGTATAACCTTCAAAGCTATTTTTAACTCTTTACTGTCCTCACCTAGGTATGAAAAGCATAGGAATGTGGCTGAGCCAGTGGAGGAAACAAAGACCTTGTTCCTGCAGCAGATAAGAAGGGACTACTTTTCCCCATCCACTTATCCATATAGGAGAATAGGAGAGACTGAGGTAGCTGGGTTGGATAGTAGCTAGTGTGAACCCAACTTCAAGTCTGGAAGACCTGAATCGGCCTGACTCGAGACATTTATAAGTTGTGTGACTGTAGGCAAATCACTTAACTTTTCTCAGCCTCAGTTCCCTCATTTGTAAAATGGGGAAAATAGTATCTCAAGGTTGTTATGAAGATCAATAGATATAAAGATGAAATACATAAAGTAAGAGCCTTTCAACTATAAACACTATATAAATGCTAACTGTTTTTATTACTTGAAAATCGGGTGTGCCAAACCTGAGAGCCATTTGGTGGTTATTAGACAGATACAGATTACTGACTTTACAGATTATCCTTCAGAAATTGTTAATTGGGAAATGCTCATCATAAGCACTTGCCCTAGAGTCAAGCAGACCTGACTTCAAATCTGGCCTCAGAGACACTATTTGTGTAAACCTGGACAAGTCACTTAAACTGGTTTGCCTCAGTTTTATCATCTGTTAAATGAGGTGGAGAAGGAAAGGCAAACCTCTCTAGTATCTTTGCCAAGAAAACCCCAAATGGGGTCACAGTCAGACATAAATGAAATGAATGAACAATAACAACAATAACATCACAAGCTAGGATGAAATTTCTTGAAGAGTGATCTCAACCTCTGTACAAGGAAAAGGACTCCAAAGAAAAGACTAAATCTGAGAGTGTCAGCTAATGATAAAGACCCTGCTCTTTGTTCTAAGGAGTTTGGACTCTGGGAGAAAGAATAACTTTCTGTGGAGATGAGGGTCTTTGGATGGCTGGAAGCAGAGGAGACACTGGAAATTAGGAACAGATTGGGGAATTTGCTTGCCCTATGTGTCTACAACTTCCAAAATATTTCTCTTCACCCCAGATGTTCTCTATCCATGTCTGTCTCTCCAGAAGAATGTTTTGGGCATCAATTTGTAAATCCCTACAGCAGGTACACTAGCTCAGCATTCTGTCTACCAATCAAGATCTAGCTCCCTTAATACATATATTGATGCACTAGGCTGTCCTTCCTCAGACTCTGGGGAACAGAGTTTCACTTATCTATTTATATATGTGATGAATTTTGTCTTGACATGGCTGCCACTTCCCAACCCAACTTCACTGAATTCTTCTTCCATGACAAAGAAAAACAATTAAACAAAAACTTTCAATATAGAGACTTTATCTGAGTGTATATACAATATTTTTAGTTTCTTGGTTTATATATTATATAGTGTATATACGATATTCTTAGTTCTCTCAGTTTCCCATGAGAAAGAAGGTATGTTTCATTATCCCTTTTCCAAGTCCTTCACTGTTTTTTTCAGTGCTCAGAGATCAATTTTCTTTTGGTGATGTTTTCATTTATATTTTGGCAATCATTATATATATATATATATTTTTTTTTCCCTTTGGTTCTGTTTATTGTATTCTTCATCAGTTCATACAATCTCATGTTCTTAGAATTTGTTATAGTTTTCATTTCTTATTGAATAATAAAATTCTATTATCATTGAATACTATCATTTAAAATTTCTCATTGTACAATCATATTCCATTATAATTTAAAACCTTAATTTTTCCATTTAATATCACAGTTTCTTACTGATAGATATCCACTTTGTTTTCAGTCTTTGCTACTATAAAGGGTGACCTAGAAGTATTTTCCACATATTAGACATTTACTTCTCTTTAACTTCCTGGGGAGTCTATGTCTTATTATGGGATTGTGGGGTCAAAGGATACAGACAATTTAGTCACTTTTCTTACATAATTTCAAGTTGAAATCTAGAAAGGAAAGACCACTTACAGTTTCATTAAGTGTGTTATTAAAATGTGTTAAAGTTCAAATGTGTTGGATTAAAAATATGGCTTTTCTATGAAACCCTCTAAGTATCCACAAATGGCTGGGACATCAGGTCTGTTTTATAATACAAAGAAACATCTTAGAAAGAAGTAAATTATAAGACAAGGCAATACTACTTTTTTTATTCTAATAATAAATTTATTTATTTAGAATTTTCCCCAAATTACATGTAAAAACAAATTTTCACACTGATTTTTTGTTTTTGTTTTTGTTTTGCAGGCAATGGGGGTTAAGTGACTTGCCCAGGGTCACACAGCTAGTAAGTGTCAAGTGTCTGAGGCCAGATTTGAACTCAGGTACTCCTGAATCCAGGGCCGATGCTTTAACCACTGTGCCATCTAGCTGCCCCACATTGATTTTTTAAAACTTTGTGTTCCAAATTCTCTTCTTCCCTTCCCAC